>NC_141678.1:3029676-3634398 GCF_028749965.1 Puma concolor | reverse complement strand
ATAAGATGGCAATAAACAGCTCTATCAATTACTTTGAAAGTAGTAAATGGACTACATGGCTCTTCTTGGAAGACCTAGGGTGACAGCGTGGACCAAAACGACCCATCCACATGCTGCTTACAAGAGACTCATTTTAGACCTAAAGACACCTGCAGACTGAAAATGAGGAGTCGGGAGAATGATCACACGAACAGATGTCAAAAGAAAAGCCAGGGTAGTAATACTTACATCAGAGAAAATGGACATTAACACAGACTGTAGCGAGAGACAAAGGACAGGAGAGAATCATTAAGGGGACAATCAAGACACGATTGAGATATTTATGCACCCAAGTCCTTAAAGCAGTTAACAGATAGTAACAGGATAATAGCAAGGGGCTTTAACACCCCCTCGCATCAGTAGGCAGATCCATCCAAACAGAAAAGTAACAAGGAAACGGACTTGGAAGGACACCCTAGACCAGATGGACAGATATATTCAGAACCTTTCATCCTAAAACATTCTTTTCAGGTGCCCATGGAACGTTCTCTGGAGGAGATCACATCGATTAGGCCACAAAACAAGTCTCAGCAAATTCAAGAAGATCAAAGCCATAACAACCATCTTTTCTGACCAAAACTCTATGAACTAGAAGTCAACCACCAGAAAAAAATCTGGAAAGCCACAAACGCCTGGAGGTTAAGGAACATGCTACTACACAATGGGTCAACCGAGAAATCAAAGAGGAAATCAAATACTAGAGATGAATGAAAATGAAAGCGGTCCCACATCTTTGGGTTGCAGCAAAAGAACCATATTAGGAGGGAAATTTCTAGCAATACAGGCCAACCTCCAGATGAAAAATCCTACACGAACAACCAAATTTTATGTAAAGGAACTAGAAGAAAAAAAAAAAAAACAAGAAACATTAGAGCAGTAATAAAAGATATAGAAACTAAAAAAATAAAAAATAAAAATAAGTCAGTGAAACCAGAAGCTAGTTCTTTGAAAGATCAACAAGACTGATAAACTTCTAGTAAAACTCCTCAAAAAGGAGAGGACTCCAACAAAACCAGAAAGGATACAGGAGAAATAGCCTTCACCACCACATTCAAAGGATTATAATACTATGAAACATAGGACAAATTGGACAACCTAGGAAAAAAAATGGATGAGTTCTGAGACCCCTATAACCCCTCAAAATTGAATCAAAATTTGAACAGACCAACTTCTAGCAATGAAACTGAATCAGTAATCGAAAAACTCCCAAAAATCAGAAGTCCAGGGCCAGATGCCTTCCTAAGAAAGTTTTAACAACTATCTCCATCTATTCCAGGAAGACAAAGGAGAGCTTCCAAATTCATTTTAAGGGGCATTACCCAGATACCAAAACCAGATAAAGACGTGAAAAAGAAATACAGGCAGTTATCTCTGATGATTACAGATGCAAAAATCCTCAAATATTAAACCAAATCCAACAGTACTTTAAGAAATATTCACGATCACATGGGTTTTCTTCTGGGAATGCAAGGGCCGTTCAATATTCACAAGATCAATGTGACAGATCACATCAGTAAGGATTTAAAAAAAAAAATCACGATTGTTTCAATAGATGCAAAAAGCCCCTTGAAAAGGTACATAAATTCATCATAAACTCAGTAGATTGAGAGGAAACCTCTCCGTGTAAAAAAGAAAAAAGGCGTTAAATACCCACAGCTAGTCATACTCAATGGTGAAAAACTAAGGCTTTTCCCCCCTAAGGTTAGTACCAAGAGGAGAATAGCCATCCTTACCACTGTGGCGCATACTGCTGGAAGTCCTAGCCATAACCACCAGACAAATAAAAAGCATCCAGGTTAGGAATAGGTAAAATTCTATTTGCAGACGACAGGATACTACATGTCGAAATCCTTAAAGACTACCAAAAGATTACTAAAACCCATAGATGAATCCAGTAATATCACAGGACACAAAAATCAGCGTAGAGGAATAGGTTCATTTCCATACACCCATAATGAAGCAACAGGAAGGGACATTAAAACAATCCCAGGGGTCTCCGGGTGGCTCAATTGGTTGAACATCCAAATTTGGCTCAGGTCATGATCTCATGGCTTGTGGGTTCGAGCCCAATATTGGACTCCAGGCTGACAACTTAGAGCCTGCTTCAGATTCACCCTCTGCTCCCCTCCACCCCCCTCAGATGAAGTTAAAAACATTAAAGATCTTTAGGAAAACTCCGTTTACAATTGTACCAAAACCAAGAAAACACCCAGGAATCAGTTAACAATAGAAGTGAAAGACCTATACTGTGAAACCCATACAACACTGAGGAGAGAAACTGAAGACTCAATAAATGGGAAGTCATTCTATGACTAGGGATTAGGAGAATATTGCTTTACTAAATGCAGTTTGTAGGTTTAACACAATCCTCAAATACCAATGATTTTTCATAGGACTAGGATAACCCTAGAATTTGTATGGAACCACAAGACCCCAAATATCCAAAGCAATCTTGAAAAGGAGCAGAGCTGGAGGGATCACACTCCGGACAGCAAGTTCTACCACAAAACTATGCTTATCAAGACAGTTGGTTATGGGCACAAAAAGGACCAGATAGATCAACAGAACAGAGAAAGAAAACCCAGAAACACGCAATTATATGGTCATTTAATCTCGGGCACCAGAGGAAAGGATACGTAATAGGAAAAAGTCTCAACAAACGGTGTTGGAAAACTGAACAGCTACAAGCAAGAGAATGAAACCGGGCACGGTCTTACACCATACGCAAAAATAACCTCAAAATGGCTTCAAGACCTAAACGCAAGACCTGAAACCATAAAAATCCTACGAGCGCACACAGGAAGTCATTTCCCTGACATTGACCGTAGCAACGCTTTTCTAGGCGGTCTCCCGAGGCAAGGGAAATAAAAGCAAAAGTAAGCGGTTGGAAATACATCTTCTGCCCGGTGAAGGAAGCAATCAACGAAACTGAAAGACGAGCTAAAGAACGTAAGAGAATGTCTGCACAGGACGTATCTGATAAAGGGTCAGTATGCAAAGTACGTGAAGAGCTATGACGCCATGATACAGATAGTCCAGTGAGAACTGGGCAGAAGCGAGCAGACATCTCCCCAAAGAGGACGTTCAGATGGGCCAGACACATGAAAAGATGCTTAACATCACTTGTCAGGGAAATGCAAATCAGAACCACAAGGAGATCCCCTCTCACACCTCTCAATGGCAAAAATCAACAGAAGAGACTGTTGGTGAGGATGTGGAGAAAGGGGAACCCTCAGACTGTCAGTGGGAGTGCAACCTGGTGCAGCCACTGTGGAAAACAGTACAGAGGTTCCTCAAAAAGCTGAGAGCTACCCTGCCATCCAGTAACGGCACTAGGAGGTATTTACCAAGAGAAGGCAAGAACACGAATCCTGAAGGGTGTATGCACCCAAGTTTCCCGCAGATTTACAATAGTCAGTTACAACGGACAGAACGAGAGTATCAAACCAAGCGGAAGTCAGAGAAAGTCAGAGACCACAGGATTCCACGCATATGTGGAATTTAACGAGCAAAGGAAAAAGACCAATCTTACCTTTAATGAACTGACAGTCCCCAGAGGGGAGGTGGGTGGGGGTGGATGAAACAGGGGATAGGGATTGTGGGCACCGATGAGGAGCACGGACGTACAGAGTCCCTACGTTGCACACTTCAGGTGAAGAGAACGCCGTAGGCTAACTACTTTGGGATTAAGCCTAGAAGAACAGAAAACAGACTCCCGATACAGAGAGCTGGTTGTCGCCGGAGGGGAGGGGCTGCGTAGTGAGGAACCAGGATGAAGAGGTCCAAACCTCCACCTGTAAGTCACAGGGACACAAGACACCGCGCAGGGAATACAGGCGATCCTCTGGCAACGTGGGTGTGTGGGGACGATGGGATGGCGGGGAGCACCGCATCAGGGCTGGAATCATACACTGCACACCAACACATCTGTCAACCCTTCACGAGAACAGTTCAGCCTCCTGTTGAGCTGCTCAACTTCTCACCCCGCACAGGGCCTGGAAGCATCTTGGGGGGACCCCAGCACACCCCTGTTCCTTCCTCCTGGGGCCGCTCTGAAGACCCAGGGAGAGAAGATGGGACCTTCCTGCCCTGTGAGCACAGCCGCCCAGCCTCCCCAGCCACAGGTGGTTCCAAACCCGGTTCAGGGCCAAGGGGAGGGTGAAAATGGGCTTCCTCCTTTCTATTCCCTACCTGGCAAGGTTTTTGGAGCTTTGGGGGCTGGAGAAAAAGCCAGCCAACTGATTTGAGGTCAAAGATTGCAAGGTTACCATTTCTGCTCTGCATCCCCTACAAAGTCTGGGGAGCTGAGCCCCGGCCACCATACTGCTTAACCCAAAGTCATCCTGGGTACAGGGCCCAGGGGATTCAAGAACCCACAGAATTCCCATAAGACAGGCTGGTGCACGTCATCTCCCAGGACCCCACTCTAGATGCCCGGGGGGGGGGGGGTACTTTGGATTGGACCCTGAGCACCTCCGACCCCAGAGAGAACAGACACCAAAGCGGAGTCCAGGGGAGGACTGAAAGTTCTGGAAGTCGGCTCCTGCCACGTGAGGGGCAGTCCATTCTTACTGGTCTCTCCCGAAGAGGAAAACACATAGGTTCACACCAATCTGCTTCTCTGGTCTCCCCTGAACCTTGTCCTGCTGCCCCTCGTGCTGACGGGTGAGGAGCAGGGGTGAGGAGCAGGGGTGAGGAGCAGGGGTGAGGAGCAGGGGTGAGGAGCAGGGGTGAGGAGCAGGGGTGAGGAGCAGGGGTGAGGAGCAGGGGTGAGGAGCAGGGGTGAGGAGCAGGGGTGAGGAGCAGGGGTGAGGAGCAGGGGTGAGGAGCAGGGGTGAGGAGCAGGGGTGAGGAGCAGGGGTCCTCTAATGGGTCATGTGGGGGAGAGAAAATCAAGTCGTTCAAACCCAGACTCCACCTCACTGAAGGGACCAATTTGTACCGGGCACGAAGCCCAGGGCACGGAGGACGCAAAGCCCCTCCCCTCTGCAGACTCAGAACCCAGCAAACAGACTCAGCTAGGGTCAGAGGACACACTGGAGGGCGCTAAGAGGTGAGAGGCCAGGCTCCAAACCCGGGGGACGCCTGCATCAGGTGGGGCCCAGAGCAACAGAACTGGGAAGGTCAGGCCAAGGCAGGGACTGCCCCCCACCCCCTGGGAAGCTGGGCCAGATGGGTACAGTGGCCAGACTCCTCCTGCTGACTCCAGATCACTAGCACCCCCCCCCATGAAGTCCCTCAACACTTTGTGCATGACAGCCAGTGGCCAGACACGGTGCTGAGAACCTCATCTGCTCAGCCCTGGTGACACCTGGGAGGCCAGTATGGACGTTGAGCCTTGTTCACACAGCAGGGACAGGTCCTGGGAGGGCACACAGATCTGAGGGCTCGCGGGGGTCAGGAGGAAGTCCCTGAGACACAGTCGAGGCACGTAGGGTCCTGTGCCAACCTGGGGGTACAGGGAACCAGTTAGGCTTATTTCTGGGGGTGTCTGGGGAAGTTTGCACCCAGTCACCCAACTGAGCCAAGCAGAAGGCCTTCCGTAGGTGGGGAGTGTCCCTCACAGGCTCGGGGCCTGGAGACAAGAACGTGCAGGAAAGAAAGAGCCCCTGCCTGGCTGCGGAGCTGGGACTGGAGTCTCGTCCTGCACTCAGGAACCTGCACCCCAGGCCCCCTCTGGCTCTCCAGCCCAGTCTCGTCAGCAGCTGGCAGGAAGCAGAGCCTGGGACCCCTGGCCTCCGGGACCACGTGAGCCAGCACATCATTAGGCTCCACGACAGACCGGAGCATACACCCCATGGTCCCGTGACGGAGACATCCCGAGTAACAGCCCCGCAGGGCACCATGCGCAGGGGGACTCCCTCGCGAGCACAGGGGCACAGTTTCCCAGCCTCACTTACAGGCACTCTTGCCAACAGACGCTTAAGTCTGGAGGGAGGGAAGCTCCAAGCTCCAAACAAGCTCCCAGGACCCAGTTTTTGCCTCTTTCAGCCCAGACGCTGTGCCCACCCTCCAGCGGGGCCAGGATCGGCAGCATCTGATCGTACGAACATCCCCCAGCACCTGGGTACCGATCTCGCCCAGTTAAGGGAGGAGGGGATCTCGGATTCAGAGAAGCCCTCTCCCCTGAGCCACAAACCCTGACGGAAGTCCCGACAGGGAGAAGGAGCCCTCAGAGCACGAGGTCCCCTGGAGTCACACGCCCACCATCACTGCTGTGGGGTTACTTGGCCAACAGTAGGGGGCAGGGAAAGAGTGCTCTGCTTCCCCCACAGCAAGAGGCCATCAGCAGGGGGCAGGGGGCACCCCAAGCCGAGACCCAGTCAGGAGACAGAACAGGAAGTAGCCACCTGGCAAAGGACCCCTCTCACCACCGGCCACTGAGGGGTGGGGGGCAGATAGGTGACATCTGTACCCCCTCAGACAGCAGAGGGAGGAGATCCCACCTGGTGCAAGGGGCTCAGCGTGCAGGGACCCTGATGCCAGCCCAGCCCGCACCCGACACGGCCAGTCTCCCTGGGGAACACAAGCTTAGTGGGGCCCACAGGTTGGGCTTCACCGAGGGGACCTCACACAGTCCTGGAGCCTGGCACCAGACCGTCCAGCCCTCGGGCTTTAACGCCCACAAAACCCAGTCCACACACAGGTCCAGGGTCTGCCACCCAGTCCTCCACAGGCCTGGGGTCGGAGTCACTCCTAACCCCACCCACTCGGGTTGTATCGTGGGAGCCCCACTTGTGAGGCCACGATGCCACACAAGGCTTCGGTGGACACTCACCCCTGCAGTCCTGCTCGGAGACCCTCCCCACCAGCAACCCTGATGGGCCATGGGGCCCTCACTTGCTCTCCACACAGGAGGGACAGGCAGTCGTGAGCTGGGCAGGGGACATGCCACCACCAGAAAGTACTTTCCCCTGGCGGGTCCAGCCAGGGGCCACAAGGGGTGCACCAGCAGGTAACCTCCCCCAACATACCCCGAGGGTAAAGTGAGGGCCATCGCAGTGTTCCCAATCCCCAGGCTGTTAGGAACAAGGTGGTTGTGCCTAGGACTTAGGGGTAACTTCCACAGACAAAACACGATAAACACCAGAGGACGACTTCACAGCCACTGGAGTCAGGACCCCGGGGGGGAGGGGGGCTGTTCCTTGGGTTCATGGGATTCTAGGCTCCACAAGGGACAGTTCCCTGCAGGGAGTCCACACAAAGCCCCCTTGACACAGAAGATAGCATTCCATCACTGCACTCTAGAGCAGCCCCCAGCCCCCAAACCCACCCTCCTCCCAAGTACAGGATGTGTCCAGACGGCCCACAGCCCCGCCCTGACCCCATCCCTGCCCTCCCCAGCACACAGCCACCAGCCACCACGTCCCCACCACCCTGATCACACCCCGTATGACCCCCATAGTGGCCAGTGCCCCCCCAACACCACCCTGTCCCCCCCCCACTCCCTCGGCAAGGCTTTGTCCCTTCCTCCCTGTGGCTCCTCCCCCAGGAGGCACCTTCTGTCACCCGGATAACACCACAGGCTCACCGGTTACAACACATTACCTCCCTCACAGTCCAGGGGGTCCTGGCTCACCCCAGCGTCTCACAAAGGCCATGTCGGCTGGGCTGTGCGCCTTCCTGCCAGCTCTGGGTCTGTGTCCAGGCCGGCCGTGATCACCGGCCGAATTACGGCTCTTCACAGGGGCAGGGATGAAGTCCCTGTGCCAGCCAGCAGCCCATCTTCTCCCCCAGACCCCAACCGCATTTCCATTCCCGCCTGCATCAGACCCCACCCCCACCCGCAACAGCGGGCCAGGTCCCCAAGTCTCCCTCCTGCTTGGGCTTCCCAGCTTTTGCCTCTTCTGCAACCAGCTGGAGAATTCAGGATCCGCTCCGGGGTGAAGGTCGTCACCATGATTACCTTGGCCCTTTAACCCTGACTACCACAGGTCCCAGGTTCCAGGGATTACTGCCTGGCCCTCCTGATAGTCCCATCACCGTCCCCGCCCAGGCCTGAGGAGCCCACGGGGTCAGAACGAAGCAGGTGCACCTGGGCCTCGGTACCCAGCTCCGGGGCAGGACCAGGTGCGCTGGACCAGGATGGGCTTCGGGCCCGTGCTCTGCAGGTGCCCCCCACCCCACCAGCTTTGGGGCCCAGGGGACCCCGGACGTAGTGAAACACGGGCTGCTCCTCCGTTACCCGGCTGCTTTCTAGGCCTGAGCCCTAGGCCAGCCCCTCACTGCTCCGTAAACTCCCCCCTCATGGCCCCAAAGTTCCGGGAATAGAGCAAACACCTCCCCGCTCTCAAGGCGCTGGTGTTCTAGGACCGAGCACGTTTCTCCCCCACAAGGGGCCACAACGCAACAATTTTAGGTTTTAAAACCGTAGAAGACGTTCCTCCCTCCAGCCGCTGGCAGGGGGCCTGTGGGTGGTCCACGCACCAGTCCACTAAGCCCGCTTCTCCAGAGAGAAGGGACACGGACACACGGACAGGGGGCTGGGGACACACCATCTATGGAAGTACAGGCTGAGAAGGGCATCAGCAAAGTAAACGAGGGGCGTGAGGGGTCCTGAAGGGCATCAGCTAACGAAGCAGGTGGAATTAGCCACGTGGAAACGTGGGCGTCAGAGGCGGGTCTCCATTCCCCACGTGGAAGATGGTGCTGGAAATCACACCTGGTTAGTGTTACGTGAACCCGCGTCAGCTGCCTGGAACCCAGGTCACGGGGGCTCCCTCACCGGCACTTCCTCTGCCAGCCCGGGAGCACTCTCCACAGGCACGGGTCCCCATGTCCTACACCACCCAGCTGGGTAGAACCACAGCCACCCGAGGTAGAGGGGCACAGTACTGAACACCCCCCATCCCCGACCCCAATTACTCAAGCATTTAGGTCCCGCCATGAAGGGACTCTGCACATGCAGGCAGTTACTACTTAACGGACCTGAACCCCTCAGGGAGGACCCAGGTGGGGACCTGGAGACGTGTGAGTGGGCCCGGGGGTCGTTCCAGAAGGGAGATACTCAAGCACTAGGCTGGTCATGGTGGCACAGGTCTGTATCCTCGAAGACCGAGTTTTTACTTCTATGGAGAACTCGGAGACTTCGCGTTTGATGAGGGACATTGAGGCAAAAGGGAAAGTCAGATGGAGCTCACCTCCCACCACCTGCTTCAAAGGCAGCCACGAGCCAGGCAGGGAGGGGGCGTCTGGACACAAGGGGCCCCAGGCCGACAGCCAGCAAAGGGGACAGGGCTCCATTCTGCAGCTCAAGACCGCAGCTCAGCTGACCCCCTGCACCTGGTTCACCCTCGGAGCCCCTGGTCGGGAGGCAGCCAGTGGCCAACTCCTCGCAACCCCCCCCCCCGCACCTGCCGTGCAGAGGACAGCCACACACCGAGATTCCGACCCTCAGAACTAGTGACAGTAGGGCTGTTAGAGCCACCAAGCTTGTGGAGGGTCACTAGGCAGGACAGAACTGTGGGGAGTTAGGACACCTGCCCTCTGTTTTCCAGACGGAGCTCCAGACACAGCAAAGTCAGGACTCGCCTGGTCCACACAGCAAGCATGGTTTACAGCCAGGATGTGAACCCACGCCCTCTGGCTTCCCAGCCCCCCACCCCCTCTGTGCCACGCCCGCACCAAGGACAACATTCCCTACCCCGTGTGGGGGCCCTCTGGGAACCCCAAGTTCATGTTCACATGACCTTCTGCAGGGAGTCCTCATGATGCCCACTTTCCAGATAGTTGAGGCACAGACCATTTGAGAAACCTTCCCGGAGCCACACAGAAGGTGGCCAGGAGCCCCACACGGATCCATCGGACACCAAAGCCCCCACCCGCTGCAGAACTGGGGGTCTGCTTCTCCCTCAGGAGCGCTCTCCGGGTGCAGAACAGCCTTTGGGCATCAGGCAGGCAGCCTCGGGGCCACAGCCCAGCCTGACCCCGGGCTCGCGAACAGCGGTGATGGGAGGGAGACACCCGCGGCCTCCTTAAGTACCTGCCCGGGGCGGTCCACCCTGCACGCGTCAGACACCCACACGCCAGCAGGTGCACATTGTTGTCGGCCCCATTTCACAGGTGGGAACACGGAGGAAAACTCGGGCCACGAGCCCCGAGTCACGCGGTGGCTGGCGGGTGCCTGAGGCAGGACTGGAGCCCACCCGCTCAGAGCGTCACTCAGTGCCCCCCGGCTCTCCCTCTGCCGGGTGGGGTCCAGGTGACAACAAGAGGCAGGAGCAGAGACGCCATCTGGGGAGCAGGGTGTCAGGTGTCTCTCCCCCAATCACCTCCCAGGAGGGAGGCAGGAATTCTGCCCCCCAGAAGCCACTGAGGGACCATGAAACACAGGCCCCTGCCCCATACACGCCAGCAGGGAAATGGGGATTCACGACGCATCCTGGAGAGTGTCCCCCAGACACAAAGTTACTCAAACACCCGGGAGACTTACACACACAGAAGCAGAGAGAGGAGAATGAAACCCGGTCTGGGTCCCCCCCCTGCAGGGACACCCTCCCATCCTCTTACCTGCCTGGGCTTCCTCCTCCCTCCCCTCCTCGGGGCCCCCATGGAGGAGCGTCCTCACAGCCATGCAGAAATCCCCCCGTTTGTCCCCGCAGCCACCGGCCAGGACAGGCGGCCCGGGTCAAGTCTGGCCCCTCCCCAAAAACACTTACAAATCTTAGAGCAGCAAGGTCGTAAAGCCTTTCTACACCCGGGGGAGCAGCGGCCTGTCCCGTGGAAACCACCACTTTCCCTCGAGGAGCAGGCATTAGCCCCCCGAGGGCCGACCCGACACCCAGGCCCCGGGGCAGAGGTCGCTCCGTGTCTCCTCAGGCTACTGTGACTGGCCCCATAAGCCACAGGGTTTCAGAGAACGCCAACTCGTCACCTTAGGGCTCAGGAAGTGGGAGAGAGTCTTAGGGCTGAAAACCAAACCTGCCTTCCTCCCGGAGCGTCAAGGGACAAGCCGTTTCCCCTCTTCTCTGGGTCTGGAGGCGCCTGGGCTCCCGGCTCCACGGACGTGCGGCCGCCTCTCCCACCATCTCAACCCCTTGTGAGCCTCCGACCCCAGCCTCCCTCTTATAAGGACGCTAGTGATTACACTGGACTCACCTGGGTGATCCAGAACTCTCCAGCCCGAGCACCTTAAACTAATCACACCTGCGAATCCCCTCCTGCCCGCCCCCCACCCCCCCCACCCCACCCCCACCCCCCCCCCGCCCAAGCAGAGCACATTCACAGCCTCGGGGACCAGGGCGTGGGCATCTGGGCCGGAGACCCTGTTCTGAGACCACAGCCATGAACCTGGCAGGAAGGCTGGGAAGTCAGCCTTTCCCTGAAGTGCAGACGTAACATCAGGGTTGGGAGGGAGCCTCCCGGGAGCCCTAGGGGGTCGCTCTGTCCCGACCCGAAGAGACCAGGCCTCACGGAGATGCCGAGTGCTTGTTCCCTAGGCCCTCAAATCAGTCTCAGGTGTCAGCGCCCAAGTTGCTCCCGGGTCCAAGGCGAGCACGGAAAGCACGACCACGTGAAGTCCCCTGGATCGTTCTCCTCGGCTCCTTCGGCCTGTAGGATAAAGCCCAGAGCAGCCAGAAGCCGGTGGCACACTGCACCTGTTTTGCGTTGCTGACCCCGTGCCCCCCTGACCGCAGAGCCAGGCCACCATCCGCCGCAGTCCCCAGCTCTCTCTCGTGTCACCACCCGGCACAGACATCCCCGTGGTGCCGGCGACGCTCTGAGCTGGTCGCTGGGACCCACCTGCCCAGCACCCCGTCCTACCATCCCCCACCCCTCACCCCCAGGCTCTCCCACGGGGGCCCCGCCCAGGTCACCTGCCTGGCCCTACTTCCCTCCTCCTCCTGCCCGGCACCCCCTTTCTCCACCTGCGGTGGCCTCCTCATGCCTCGCGTCACATACAGGTTCCTGCTCTCCTGACGGACGTCCTTCCTCGCCCTGGGGCTACCTCCTCCCAGCTCCCTGTTTACACATCTCGGGCACCTGTTTCCAGCCGGCTCTCCGCGCAGGGGGGCGGCTACCTGTGCTCACAGCCGTCTACGCACCGGGTGCCTGCCTCCCGGACCCGTGTCCCGGTCACTGCGGCTCCCCCAGCTGAACACACTCAGAGGCCGAACCCCAGGAAGAGGAGGGGACCCGGCAGACCCCTCGTTGACCGCCTGCGGTGATGGATGGGGGAGAGAAGGAATCACGAGCAAGGGCAGAGGGAGGGCGTCTGAGAGCCACCGGCACTAAGTCACCGGGACGCTTTTCTGAACGCTAGTCCCTCGGAAGGATGGAATTTCAGCAAAACCTGGAGCTTCCCAGCATCAAGCTCCCCGCGGGGAGGGTCCCGGAGCCCCTCACACAACCCGGGACCTTCAACCCCATGCAGCCGCTGGAGCGCCCCTCCCTGGTCCCTCCCTGGTCGGGATGCAGACGACGGGCGGGACACGAGGCGAAGTCATCCCAGAAATGCCCGGCGTGGGGACACAGCATCTGAAGTCTTCCTAACAAAGCAGACGCTCACGGCCCCTTTGGCTATTGTCCCTGGGCTCCCGTCACTTTCCTCCTGAGCTGCTGGAAAGGGCGTCTCACCTGGTCCGGCCTCCTGGACGGCTGGCGCCCGCATCCACCTGCAGGACGTTGCGGTTGCCGCTCGCTGAAATGCCAGGGGCCAGCGCGTGCACCTGATTCATTGTGTGACCCCAGCCCAGGGAAACAAGACCACAAAAGTCAAGACGCCGCTCCCCTCACTTGTGTTGCCGGAGGGACGGGGGTGGGGGGGCTGAGACAAGAAGGAAAAAGCGGGAACCGAGGACCCAGCCTGACTCGCCAGGTGTCGGCACCTGTGTGCGGCTGGTGATGCACGTTGAGCTGCGTCACTCAAACTTCGGGAAGGACGCTTCCTCTTGCCTGGAGGCGAAGGGAATGAGGACACTCGTGTATCGGTGCCCCCGCGTCACATCGTCACATTCTCATTCTCAGAGAAAGCTCGAGTAGCTGATTCGGTCCGTGCGTCTTTTATAGCTGAGAAGCTTAGGACAGAGAGGGTTAGAAAGGTATCCAAAGTCACACACACAAAGCTTCCAAAGCCAGGAAGGGGTGGAGCCAGGCTTTGGGCCTGGATGCTTCCAGAGCTGAAGCCCCAACCCCTGCACGGTGCTGTCCTTAGAGCGTCTGTGCAGCACAGATCCGGGGAGACGACGGACGAGCGATGGGGACAAACCCCTGTTAACATGACCTCCTTCACCGTGACCCGGGACTGAGGTTAAACAGGCCAGTGGCACGGACGTGCCCACGTTACTCCTTCCTGCTCTGCCGCACGTGAGGAGCCTACAGACATGACGAGGGGGAGGACGGGGACACCAGCTCACAAGGACAAAGCGAGCCGGGCGGGCAGATTTGAGGAAGAAAACGTGGGGAATTGGGA
The DNA here is from genome assembly GCF_028749965.1 of Puma concolor. Classification (NCBI taxonomy): domain Eukaryota; kingdom Metazoa; phylum Chordata; class Mammalia; order Carnivora; family Felidae; genus Puma; species Puma concolor. The sequence continues at coordinate 3,620,948 of NC_141678.1, read as the reverse complement.
AGTGGAAGGACCGTAACTGTCTGCCAGGGGAAGGTGCAGCCCAGCCCTGGCCCGGGGCCCCCAAAATACAAGCACAGTGTCCTTAATGGGGGTGCCCCCTGAGGTCTCAGTCCCCCAGCCTGGCCCCGGGGCCCCCAAAATACAAGCACAGTGTCCTTAACGGGGGCACCCCCTGGGGGCTCAGGCCCCCAACCCCGTGTTCCTGCCGCACAGGAGGCCGGGCAGTGTCCCCGCTGGCTCCCGGGGGGAGGACCGGGTCACTCCGTGGGGAGGAAGCACCAGGGGCTCTGGGCTCCGTCCCCAGGCCCGGGGGAGCCAGAGGGGCCACACTGCAAAGGGTTCCCACGGAGGCCTCCTGGCCACAGCGAGTGTCCCCCGCCCACGGTGCAGGCAGCGTCCCCGCGCTCCGTCCTGCTGTGCAGGCGGGACCTTCGGGGAGCGTCTCCCAGGGCCTGTGGGGCCCCGAGGAAAGCCCGGACTACAGACGCTGAGCGCCAGGCACCTGCAGGGACAGCTCGGGCGGGTGGCAGTCAGTCCGCCTCCAGACGTCAAGCCCTGTCCTTCCTGCGGAGACTCCGGTCGGCGCTTCAGCTCATCAACCCGAGATGCGAGTGGCCGCAGAGACGCACCAGGAAAGAAACGCGATGAAGACAAAACGTCCAGGAAAGACTCTGAAGGGAGAGACACCTACCGGAACCGGAAATCTCTGAACACCCAGGAATGGTTTCCTTCGAGCCCCCGAAACCAGAAGCCGTTCTTTCAGTGAAAATGAACCGTCAGGAAGCCAGAAAGCCTTTGGGACATGAAAATAGGGCAGAAAGTTAAAACAGCAAAGCATCAGACGTTCACGTTTACAGCATCTCGACGACGGGAGGCCCCACCAAACAACCACACGCAACACGGAGACAGAACGAGGTGAGAGCAGATGACCAGTTTGGGGCGTGGGGTCAGGGAGCCTACACGTCACTGCGGGTTCCAGAGACAGGACACAGGGGAGGTCAGGTGGAGGGTTAAAGAAGATTCTGCAAGATGGGAAACGATCCGTTCCCAGGTAAAAGCTCTCACCAGGTACTTAGGACCAGGAATCGTTTTTTTAAAAAAGAGAAAGAGACGCAGACTCCGGGACATTGTAGCGACATTTCAGAACGAGAGATGCTCTAGAATGTTCCAGAAGCTTCCAGAAAGAGAACACACATTGCACACCACAGATTGGACATCTGACTCCAGCAGCTGAAGGAGTGAATCATCGCAATCTGCTGGGAGCTCAGGTGGACAGAGAGATGGGAAGTCTCACAAATGCTTCGAGAAACCAGGGACGCAGGGCTCAGAGTGCACCCAGCACATCCCTGGGAGCCACGGGCCCACAGGGTGACCCCACGCCCAGCACTCCTCTTGGTAGGTGGCCCGCCTCCGCTGGGGAGGCCACGCCCTTTCGCTCTGTGATCCACTCCCTCCCCCACTCTGGCCTGGCTCTTTGTCACAAGGAGTCACAGGCTCCCCTGACACGTGGCTTCTGGCTGGAACCGGCCCAGGGGAGGTGCTGGGGGCAGGGGGCCGGGAGAACCGGGACCAGGCTGTCGGCCTCAGGAGGCATCTCCAGCCGCGGTTACACCTCCTCCAGGATTCCCCCCGGGCGGCCCCCAGCGCTGGCCCGGCTCCTGGGCACCGGGGCAGCCCCTCTTCCTTCTCTCCTCCAGTCCCGAGGGGACAGCCGCTCTCCGCAGCTGCACATCTGTCGCTGCTTCTCGATATGTTTGGATTTTCATCCTCCCAGCACCCGCGTAACCAAGGCCCCGTGTTCCTACAACAGTGTCTCTGATCTCGGCTGGTCGTGACTGACACAGTCCCCACCAGGCTAAGCTTTGGGGCCATTCAGTTGTCTGACCCTCACAACCGGCTCCCGGGGCAATGTCTGAGTTTTCCCCAGTTCCCTGTTTTGCAGGAGGAAACCCAGGCTGAGAGGAGATACGTTGCCCCAAGTCCTACAGGCTCCGGGTGGCCCCGCAGAGTCACAGCTATGTCACCCCCGAGCCCGTGCTCTCTGTGCGCACGCTCACGGCCAGCCTGCCCAAGCGGGCATTCTGTCCCGATCAGCCATGGCCTCGTCAGCCTCGACGGAGCTCGGGCTAGTCCCTCAGCTACTGTGACCTGCGAGCTCCTGGTGTGGCCAGTTACACAGGCTCAGGTCACGCGTGCGGGAACGCCAGCCTGGAGACTGTCACATGGCAACGCCAGCTGCAGGAAGCGGAGATCTGAGTTCTAATCCTGCCTCAGGGAGACGTGTGGACTCCTGCGTGTTGCCATCGTAGCCGGGCTGCGTCCCAGAGTCTCAGCCGTAACCGAGCGTGGAAAGACACTCCACACCGTCACCACGGAGGACACAGAGAGAGATCCGACTCCTTCCTGTTCCGGAGGCAAAGACGAAAGCACACAATCCCAAAAAAGCACCCGCCCCAATCGCATGAAGACCTCACTGCGTGGCCAGAACTATCCGTTGCTCAGGCCGTGGACGCGCGCGCTCTTTCCTCTCTTTACGAATACTATTCCTCCGAACGCCCGTGTCCCTGTTGCGCCTCCTGCTGTGTGTTCTGACTAAAACACGTAATCGGAGCGACGTAATCTGGTCCGAGAGCCTTGCTGACTCCCACCCCAGGGCTGCCGGCACAGCAGTGAATTTGGAACCCTCACCCATCCCCTGGCGACAGACACAGAGACATGAAGCGCGCACGCACACAGGCGCGCGCACGCACACACGCATGGACATGCACGCGCACGCACGCACAGGAGTCGGAGCAGAGATCTAGCTGGGACTGCCGGGTGCCCCGATAGGTTGTACTCCCGGGTCACTGCAGTTTGCCGCGTCCCTGTCCGCCAGCTGGTGCCCCTGGCCTTCCCTCCCTCATCTTTGTGTCTGCAATGCCTACCCTCATTAAGAATCTCTAAGAGATCTTCTCAGAGCCTCCTGCGTGGAGAAGGACGTGCAGAATGCGAAGTAATCGCTTTCTGACATGTGCCCTTGGACTGAGTTTTTAAAGAACCTTGACATTTACCGACAGACGGTAATTAGAGTCCGAAGAGGCTGAGCTGTGCCGAGTGCGTGACCCTCTCTGAGTCACCTCGTGCTTCCTCCGTCCCCCCACGTCACACGTACAGGAGGAAACTCCTCTCTGGCCTCCCCTGGCCCCCTTTGGGGACGGCTCCCTGCACGTCGTCTTCTGGGTGGATCCAGAGAATGTCAACACCGGAGAAGGAGGCGCAGGCCGTTGGCTCTAAGGAACGTGTTGCCACAGAGCCCAAGCCGTGCGTTCAGAACTCCGGAGACGTCGCTTCGTTCGGGTGCTCTGAGCAAAGGGCCATCGCTTCCTGCAGTGTGCGAGCCAGAACAGACCCGAGAGGGACGCGGTCACTGTTAACCAGCCGTGAGTTTAGACGCTGCCCAGCCGCCCAGCCTGGCTGAAGCAGGTGGTTCGGACACCCACCTAAGGGGCACATCCCCAGCTCCACGTCTCAGCTCTTTGATCTGCTGTCTCCGGACGTCCCTCTTCTCATCTTTCGCACACGTCGTCTGTCCCAGTCCCACCCCTGCAATGAAACGACCTCGCCCCAGTCCCGTGCCAGCAAATTCCTCTCCTTCGTGGCTCCAGCACGTTTCCCTTCGTCTGGTTGCAAATGAGAGAAACCACTGAGCCTAAAGGAGTGTCTTGTGTCTCACGTATACTGTTCCCGTGTTCTCTTCGAAGTGTTATGGTTTCGTGTGGTTTTTGTGTCGTGTGTATTTGTTGCCTTTCGGTGCCTTAGCCACTCAGTGCACCAGGGACATTTCCTGCTCCCTGGCCTCACGGATACTTGGCCCACGTGGGGTCCTCCCACTCGTTTCTCTCCGTGCTCTGCTCACAGTGCTCCCCCTCTTGTCCTACGAGCGGCACAGGCCGTGGTGGGTTTCATCTCTGGGCCTCATTCGTTCGCATCCTCCCCTTTTCCGCAGCAGGATTGACTGTCCTCAAACACGGCAAATACACAATGCCAGAAACCAAGCTGTCCGCCGTCTTCGTCCCAATGGGTGGGGGGTGGGGATTCAGGTGTCTCTGTTCTGGATGGACTTTCACCACATCAGGAAGCGACAAAGTCCCCTCCCTTGTGTTGAGGATCTCTCTGAAACTGGAGTCTGACCAGTAGCCCCGGAGGATGAATATCCTTCGAAATGAGTCCTGCCAGATGTGAGCTCTTTGTTCAGGGAGAAGCCCGGGCCTGTTCCCCAATCCGCTGAGGGAAAGGACTGATCTCAGCTGGTCTGATACACCGCGGGCACGTGAGGAAGGCGTGGCTTCGGCCACGAGGAACTGGTAGCTTTGAGGGGTCTCCCAAGCCGAGGAGAAGATCAGACACGAGCACAAGGGAAGAGCCCATGTCGTGCCTTCAAAGTGCAGCATTTGCTTCAGACAACAGACACCTGGCTAACAAGAGGCAACCGAGAAACACTTGGTCCCTGGCTTGGTTTGGTGACTCTGTCATCTCAGGCCTGTGGATGGGCCTCTGTGGGACTGTCTAGGTCTTTACCTCTTAGTCACAAGAAGGCTGCCACTGCTCCAAGTATCCCGTCCTCTGCAACATCGCACAAATAGAACTAAGGGAGCGGACCCTCTGTCCCACATTTCTGTCTCTACTGGGAGGACAGTAAGTCCCAGGGGCTCCAAGGAGGCTTCCTTGCCTCCCACCGGCCAGAATAAGAGACAGTCCCAAGTCCCAGCTCTAAAGGCGGCTGCAGTGTTGTGTATCTGGCAATTTCAGCTTCCACCCAAGGAGGGAGAAGGACTTGGAAGTAAGGAGAAAGGGCAGAAAGAGCTTTCTAGATGGGCAACCTGACTCGGTGCCCCGGTGAGCCCTGATGTCAGTATAGGCCGGCCTCGTTGATGGACCCCCGCATCCCAGCGCCTTGCCAGGCGGACAGGAAGGCTCAGCGAGGGCACACCAATGTCACAGCGCTGCCTCTCAAGACGGGAACACCAGACCCCTCAGGCCACTGTCCTGCAGGGCACCCATCAGCCCGAGACGCCCTCGGGGATGCTCGTGGCTCCCGGTGAGCTCCAGGCCTTGGTTCTTCCCCTTCACCTGTACCACCACCCCCTAACGCCCCGGGTACTTTGCTCATGACCTCCGGTAAGTTGTGAGGTGGGGACATTTTCTATATAAGTTCCATTTGGAATTTTTAAGTAGATTACAATTTCTCAATTCAAAAGGAAAGAAACTCGCTGATAAAAGAAGAATCGTGGACTAGAGGTGGGGAAAGAAATTTCCAGCTGGAGCAGTGCATTCCTAGGTCCCGTCACTGGCTGCGACCGGTGGACCAGACTGGACGGAGCCCCAAGGCGCTGTCAGCCTCGGCTCTGTCGGGTGAACGGGTCAGACAGATGGGCTCCTTTAATCCAGGAAGAAACAGTGGGGCGGTGACATTTGTCACTAGCGAAGCCTGGCCCCTCTGTCTGCGTCCCTGTGGCAACATGCTCTGGGCCCTCCCGTTCGCCTGGGGCTGTCTGATCACACGTGTCTCCTGGTTGACTGCTGGCTGCCCCGTGCAGGTGCCCACGCTCACCCCCCAGGTGAGGGCAGAAACCAGCCTGCAGCCTGAGGAGGCTTCCGACCCAGAGAGAAGGGTGGAGCCAGGGCCGGTGGAGCCCCGAAAGGTGACCTCTCGATGGCCATCCACGGCCCTGCTCTGCGGAACCAAAGTGGGCACCAGGGAGGGGACAGAAGCTTGTGTCCCCGAGCGGAATCGCTGTTTCCCCCAGGAAGGTCAGACGCACCTGCTTCCTGGCTGCAAAGCTGCTTGCATCCTGGACGGTGTGGACACGGTGACCTGGGGTCTGGGGGCTGATAAGGCTCATGTTTCTCCAGAGAGAGCTGGCCGGTTTGGCCCTGCTGGGCGTCCGTAAACATCATCATCTCTTTCTCTAACCTGTTGGTGCTGTGGGACAAGTCCCTTCTCTTGTCCCATTAATAGGTTTGTCCAACCCAAAAATGTAATTTTCCCGCATGCTCGTTAAACCTCATCTTTCTTTTCCCGAATGATGTACAGGAGACAGTTGTATCCCTGAAAACAGCAAGCACTTCCCCGCCCCCCACCCGTGTCCTCTCCAGTACTGATAAGTTCTCGCCTTCGCTTGCTTTTGGCTTTCAACACCTCTGTCTGCAGGTGGAAAAATTAAAGGCAGCAAAGGCCTCTCAGTTCCAAATAGCAATTGTACGTGTTTGCCATTTGTTCTTAGTTGGAAAAACCAAAAGCACCCAGATAGAGAAATGCACTGGGTTTAGCTCCCGAGACTTTGTGGTCATAGAGATAAGTGGCGTGTTTAGATGGACCACACAGAGCACCAGCCACCTTCCTTAGGGCATCCGGGCGCACTGGCCCCTTGGCAGCTCGGGGTCTGGAGTCCTTACGCAGCAATCACGTCCCTGCAGTGATTCATACACCTGGACAAGGTCAGCGATTAGGGACCTCGTCCCAGAGGCTAAGGGAAGTTATTTCTGAATTGCCTTTGGAGAAAATACCTGAGCTGCACAGAAAGCAAAAAGAACCCGACGCCCAGGATCGGTTCTCACAGAGCCGAGGACAAGGGGAATTCGGTGACGGATGCTCGGGGGAGGCTGAGAGGACATCTGATTCCTGTGCACTCGGGTGGGCTGGGCTGAAGAGCTGGTGCCAGCCACACGAGGCGGGTGAAGTCGCGGGCTGCCCAAGGCGCTGTCAGTGGGCAGTGAAGCCCCTGCGTTTTTATCCCACAGACTGTCACGCCTTTAGCAGGTGGGTTTCCTCCACCTCAGGTCACTAATGAAAACACACCTGGGTCATTTTGCTGGCTAATATGCAAAATGAAAAAGCGTCAGCCTCCGAGATTTCAGTGACCTTCTGAAGAGATCAAACGACAGGCATCTAAACATCTTTCTGCTGGTTCCAAGTGACCTTATTAAACGTTATGAGTTTCAGATATCAGACACCAGGCTGTGAAATGGGCAATCGTTCCACCCAGTGCCTACTGGGCACCTGTGAACGATGATTGACAGGATGGCTTTTCTCACAAATGGCAAACCCCCCCTTGGCCGTGTCCCGGCTCCGAGAGCCTGTGTGATGCCCGGAGAAATGATCTTCCCCACGCCTGACTGGGAAGAGAGACTTCAGACCCTCAGATACAGTCAAGGACTCCAGGTTATCCATTCACTTTTGTCTTAATTTTGTCAGACCAGTTGACTTTGAACTAGAGGTGGCCAAGGGAATTAATAACAGAGAATAATCCACTCCTGAGTGCCAGGTGATAGAAGGTGGCATAAGCGATGTCGGCTGGCTCAGCTGGCCCGTGGTGTGGCCGTGGAGGCAAGCATGTGAGGTCACTGTCACGTCTCGTCAGTCATGAACGGCATCACCAAAGCCCGGGCCGTCACTCCCCTGTTAATGAGAGTTGCTTTACCCCACTGAAACAGACACTTGTCCTGGGAGTCCCCTCAAGACTTTGGCCTGTCGGTACAAGAATCCTGGAACGTTATCTGCTTTTCCCACTCTGGAGACTAGAACACCACCATGTTCAGCGTGGGCGACCTTGACTCCGGCTTGCAGGCGGGTTCAGCCAATGAGCAGCCCGCGCAGGAGAGCAGGGATTAGGATGTAATTCTCTTCAGTCCTGTGGTGTCGCTTCCAGGAGGGTCTCCCTGTCCCTTACAGAAAGGCAACAGGACATGCCCCCCACACTTAACTAAAGAACACTCTTCTAAAAAATCCATGCATCGGGGCACTTGAGTGGCTCAGTTGGTGAAGCGTCATGGATCTAAATAGTCTCATGTCTCAATCAAACCGTACCCTGAATTAAATAAAAGTGAAGATACCATGTACCCAAATCTGTGGGGTACAGCTAAGGCAGTACTGTGAGAGAAATTTATAGCCTTAAATACAGAGATGGGAGGACGAGGGAAAGTCTCAAATCGATAATCTAAGCTTCCACCTGAAGAACCTACAAGAAGAAAATAAAAATAAGCCCAAGGCAAACTGAAAGAAAGGAATAGTAGAAAGCAAAAGTCACTAAGACTGAAAATGGAAAAATAATACAGAAAATCAAAACAAAAACAAAAACAAAGAGCTGGTTGTTTGGGGGAGATCAATCAAATTAACAAAGAAAACAATTAGAGAAGAAACAAATCGCTAGTATCAGGAATGAAACGGAGATATTCCAACAGACGCTGCAGACATCAGGAGGGTGATACAGGAATGGTCCCAGCTACTTTATAGACATAAATTTGATGACCCACCTGAAGTAGACAATATCCACCGGTGATATCCTACAGACTTGCACCCCTACACATCCTCTGTGCTCTGCCCGTTCACCTCTACCTTCTCAACCCTGTCAACCACTGGTCCTTTCACCGCGCCCATAAATGTTGTCTTTTCCAGAGTGTCATGTAGTTGGAATCATACAGTCTGTAGCCTTTTCAAATTGGCTTCTTTCACTTTATAATATGCATTTAAGGTTCTTCTGGATATTTTCATGGCTGGATAGCTCACTTATTTATAGCCCTAAAGAATATTCCATTGTCTGGATGGAACACAGTTTATGTTTCAACTATTCAACTACTAAAGGACATCTTGGTTACTTCCAAGTTTGGGCAATTATGAATTCATCTGCTATCAATGTGCATGTGCAGGGAGATAGAAGTTTTCAACTCTTTGGGCTAATCATGAAGGAGCAAGATTGCTGGAGTCTACGGTCGTTGCATGTTTGATTTTGGAAGATAGCACCAAACCATCTTCCAAAGTGGCCACACCATGTTGCATCCCCACCAGCGATGAATGAGAATTCCTAATCACTTCACGTCCTCACCAGCATCTGGTGTTGTCAGTTTCTGGATTTTGACCACTTTAGTGAGTGTGTAGTGAGGCGATCTATTTTTAACTGTGTGCCTTCTCTGAAGCAACCATACTTTAGACGTCAAGGCTGCGGAGGTGCGCAAGGCAGATAAAGTGCCTGCCCTCACGGGGCTTCCCTCTGAGAGAGGTTCTCGTGTCAGCTCTCTACCTGTGGCTACCCAGGAAATTAGATAACTAGAGGTGGAATTAATTTCTTAGAGGTACAACCCATAGCTCAAAGAGAAATGGAAGCTCTAGGATGTTCCTGAATCTAGGACTCTTGCAAGTTTCAGTTAGAATCTACTCAACGTTTTGTTTTTCATCGGCTTACTGGTCTACCTAGTCAGAGACATCTTTGTTTTCACTGCATCATGAGTGAGATGGAGTTTTTTTTTTTTTTTTTTTATCTTTCTCCTGTACGTTTTTATTGCTTTTTACCGAAATATTGATTTGTCTCCATGTAATGTGTCAACCTGGGTGAATTCCATCAAAGTTAGGGAGATTTTGGTTGTTGTTGTGCTTCTTTTCCTTTGCTTGCAAGTAGGGTCAAGGAACTCGTTCTAATTTCAAGTGTTTCCTGTTGTGACCTGGTGCTGTCACCAACATTCTCTGCATTCTAGAACTGTTATTTGCTCGCACGATAGAATGTACAAGGCACAAGATGCCCATTGACCACACCACTCGAGATGTTTCTCCTCTGACTCCACGTAGCAGTACCTGCCGTTGGCGAACACACTTCTTGTAGCGACGTGATTTTATACTTTTATTCCGGGGCCGAAGGACTGTTACCTGAAACTGTTTCCTATCACATTCCAATATCAAGTATGTTGGATTTACACAGGCAAAACTATCTGTATTTTTCCTTACAAGATCACTTTATTATTTTTTTTACAAGGTCAGTTTAAAATCACTCCCAACGTCTACATGATAAAACATATTTAGACTTTTTTTATTCCCCCCCCCCAAAATTTTTCCCTGTGAAATAGGATGTCTTTCACACTCTGGCACATCTTTTATGGGAGCAGATCTTAGAAGTACTTCAGGCTGGATCTGCAGGAGACTCCGAACAAAAGAAGCCTAAATAGCATTTATTGAGCACAGAATTTTACATGGAATATTTTATGCAATCCTCAAACAACCCTGAGGAAGCAGGGCGGGAAAGAGGTCACACGGCACATCTGAAACTGCCATTCTTAGAAAGGTTTGCTTGCAGAGATTGGCCCCTAGCTGGCTTCTGAAACCTTGGCTGCTGACACAGAACTTTCCCTAAATGACGAGGTGGCTCCCTGTGCCTAAACTGTTTGTACAGTCTGTTCGGTTGTACTGACACCCGCTTTCCTGTGGGAGTCCGGAATTTGGGTATGTGCCAGGCAGGGTGCCTAAATGATCAGCCCCTAGTAAACACCTTGAGCCCTGAGTCTCTAATGGGACTCTCCACTGAGAAAAGCCCCTGGAATCTTGATCCTGGTTCCCCCAGGCTTCACCCCACATGCTTTCTTCCTTTGATTTTGCTTTGTGTCCTTTTGCTGTAATAAATCACAGCCATGAGTATGCCCATATGCTGCGTCCTGAGTCCTTGTAGCAAATCACAGAACCTGAGCATGCCCCCCCTCCCCCGCCGAGGACCATCCACACGGGTGTATCACCACTGACACTTATAGACCTGAGGAAGGGGGTTCCCAGCGTGGCGCCCAAGGCCACACAACTAGGAAGGGGCAGAGCTATGGACGCCTCCTTCAAAATCTCAGGAGATGCCCTCCTTCCTCAAGCTGAGGGTCTGTCTGTGCAGCTCCCAGATGAAGGGTAACCGCTCAGTGTCACTTACGACTTCTAGTAGTTCTGCCGGTCGGGTGCTTGAAGCTTGTCTTCGGGAGCAGTTTGTGGGATTGGCGGATTCTAGAAAAACACAAGAGCGATTCTAGATCCTAGAAGCCAGTGGGGCCCGGTAAGTAGTGAGGCATGCGCCACACATAACCACCCCATCTAACGAGGCAACATCCACAACCGACATCATGCGTTTGCCACTCCCGTGTCCCCAGTTCCCAGATACACACGTCCCACACTTTAACTGCCCTTTAACTGGGACACGCTGTGAAACAAAGGCATCTGCCGACTGTATCTGGAGGCACTCTCGAACGGCGGTCTACAAAATATTGCTAAATCTTACAAGAGAAGGAATCTTAGAGTTGATAAAATAAGGTGATTCATTCTAAGCATACGTCTCCCCCACGACCGTGCAGATTCTTGCTCTAACAAACTGGGCGTAGCAGACGTGTTTCCTGACAGGTGGCAGTGAAAGTGTCATCGGGATGAGCTGGCATTGTTTGAATTTTTCATAAGTCCCGGGATGCACTGGCAGTGGTGATGCAATTCAGGCAAACATAAAAAGGACTTACCTCCCACGTGGAAGCAATTAATGTCAGTAATTAAAGCTAACGGGGGGGTTTGTGTCCCCTTTCAAAGTTTCTACACAATTCAGCTGGCTTTATGATTTTCTGGAAGGATTTGCAGAGTTTCACCAACCGTCTCTCACCAGAGTGGTTGAAAGAGCAAATGCGTTTCTTACCCTGACAGGTTCACGCTGCTGTGTTTCCTCACCACGGGCTTAAGCCCATCAGCACCCGAACTTCTTCGCGTTGTATTTGTTGTTGACTCGGTTTGCGTCCCATGCCTCGCGGGGTTTTGTCACCTGGGCCAGCACGCGTCTCGGGCACAGCCAGGGGAGCCAGTGCCTGGGCCACCGTTCCCGTCTCGCAGGCACCAAGGCCATGCAACGGGCCTGAGAGGCGGTGCTCTGCTCTCTGAGCTGACCTTGGAGCCCGGAGCCTGGGCCTCGGGAAGCAGCCACGTGGCTTCCAAGGGCATCCAGGAGCCGCCAGAGCTCTCCTGGTGGGTGTCCTCAGTGCAAAGCTGCAGGGCAGAGAGCCCGTGGTTACAAAAGCACGCCTCTGCCCGGCCACAGGGTGTCAGATCCGGCCAATGCTTGGTGATCCCCCGATGGACACTCCTATCCTTCCGTCTCTCTTTCTGGCCCTTAATCCCAGGGACTAAGAAAAAAAACAAATGCCATGAAACGGTGGGGAAGGGAGTCTTAAAATTCCCAAATAGAGAACTGGGGCTTCAAACTTAAAACTAGGCCGTTGTCATCGGTCTTTCCGATCAAACTGGAGAATTATTATAAAATATACATTTTAGCTTCACTTAATGAGGCATTCAAATTATTTATTTATAAACTGAAATCACGGAATGTTCACCGTGGAAGCAATCTCGGAGACCATCTTGTGTAATCATTTTATTATAAAAGGTAGGGAAACTGAGGCCCACCCGGTGAGCGATGGGCCCGACGGCCAGGCAAAAGCAGGACCAGGGACAGCCCGAGACCTCAGAGCTCCCCCATTTGGGGGTTATTTCCACCAGAGGGGTGGATTCTCAGGTACAGACAGTGCAGGGTATAGGGGAGTCACTGATGGAGGAGAAGAAATTGTGTGGGACAAGACCACACAGTGACAAGGTGACAGCTGAGCAGAGGAGGGGGGAGAAGAGTCTTGTCCGGGAGCTGTTGGGGGCCCCACTCCAGCTCTTCCTGAAGCCGAAAGAAAGAAGGTCCCTGTGGACACACTCACATTTATTCCTGAGCTCCTTCCAAAAACGACCATTTTATGTCACTGCTATAGCCTTTGCACTAAATTTGGGTGAATACTCTGTGCTTTTCCCATTGATATACATTAAATTGTCAAAAAACACTTCCTCTTCTTTTTATGTAGTGATGTTTTATTTTTTGAGAGAGAGCAGGGGAGGGGCAGAGGGAGGGAGAGAATCTTAAGCAGGCTGCATGCTCAGGACGGGGCTCGATCCCATGAACCTCAAGATCATGACCTGAGCCAAAATCAAGAGTCAGACACTCAACTGACTGAGCCACCCAGACGCCCCATACAAACCTACCTTTTGCCTCTAAATGTCTCATGCCTATCCAGACTCTTGAATCCACTTGCCCCAAATGTCCCCAGTCAGCTTTGGGCTGGACTTTTGTAGCTCGGGACCTATAAACAGCTCTAAGGTGACGCGTTAGAAGAGGTGACATTTAATGAAGGGGAAGGATCCTTTTCAGAAGTTGGCTAGCCAGCAGTGAATTTATTCATTCTCCAGGTGCAAGATTTAGGATCTTCTGACCCTTGGGTCCAGCTAAGGTGTGATTCATCATCTTGCAGATCTGTTCACCCCATGCCACCATGATGCCCAAGGCCCAGGATAATTAGAGGTGGACGCTGGGTGCTAGGTGCCTTGCTAGGAAGCACTGAATCAAGTATAGGGAAGACATGTCCAGTGCCCGGATGGGGTTTCACAGCTGGTTGTAGACGTTTGCTGAAAACAAGGTAACACTGAGGATGATGGATGGTAATGACATTGACTGAGCCTTGCTCTCCCAGGAAACGTTTCAAGATTTCAAACCAGGTTCCCCAACACCCCTCCAGCTGATTTCCTTATTAGAGGTGTCTCCCCTCATTGATCTGACTAGGAGGGTGACAGTTCCCTAGGGACACCCAGAGCCAGTCATCAGTGATCTGCTACAATTCTCTCCTTCCTTCAGAGCTGTGGTTAGCAAACCGCCTTCCGTCCAGACTCCTGCTTGTCACAGTCTCTCGAGTTAAAGTCTGTTTTCTCCAAACCCCACCCTGTTGTGCTGAAGGAACAGCGCATGGCATAAGGGAGCAGAGATGCGCCCCTTTCTGCTGTCGACGTGCGCAGACATTCCACTCTGCTGAAAAGTCGTGATTTCAAAACTGCAGATGTCCTTGCCTTCGCCCACGTGATGGCGTCATTCTGGGGCCGCACTGGTAGCATCAGAAGCCGCCTTGGTGGTTCTGAGCACCTATCAACAGATACTCTGAAACGTTCCTGTTAAGTCTTTTATGACATTGCTGTAGAAAATGTTGGGAGTCCATTTTCCCCCTTCTAAGGGGGATGTGGTCTAGCAGAAGTGATGCACCTGACTTCTGAGCGCTCCCTGGGACCACCAGGAATCAGCACATGGGCTCTTGAAGGTGAGCGGGCCAGAGCAGCACAACTTGTGTCCCGGAAACTTGGGCAGTGACGGAGGGGGTGACGGACTGGAGTGAATTCAGAGAGCCTACCTTCACCGTCACAAGCAATTTGTTCCTACAGGTGGCTCCCACAGCACACGTACCCCTCAGAGCAGGTGACCCATCCGCCCCAGCTCCAGGGTAATTCCAGAATAGTCTAAACTGATCGTGGCATCCTTCCCTTGCCAGTGATTGGTTTAGGAATGGGCATGTGACCCAATTCTGACCAGTGAGATGTGAGAGAAAATGTGCCGGGAGAGGGACACACAGAGTGCTGCCGGGTCGTGATAGAAACCCAGAAGCTTCAACTACCGTCTTGCAAAATTAAGGGAACCAGGTTGAGACCCAAGCTCGCATCCAAAGATGGAGAGCAGGAGACAGAAAGAAGCTTTACTTGAAACTTGTATACATTAACATGTTCTGGAACATCCACACCTTAGGGCTTCTGGATACATGAGATGCTAGATTTTCCTTGTCATTTAGCTGGTTTGCGTCGGTGTTTCTGGAAGGATCTTTACTAAAACTGCACCATCTTTAAACAGAAAGCTCTTAAATACATATATTTTTTTAAATTTTTTTTTCAACGTTTATTTATTTTTGGGACAGAGAGAGACAGAGCGTGAACAGGGGAGGGGCAGAGAGAGAGAGGGAGACACAGAATCGGAAACAGGCTCCAGGCTCTGAGCCATCAGCCCAGAGCCCGACGCGGGGCTCGAACTCCCGGACCGCGAGATCGTGACCTGACTGAAGTTGGACGCTCAACCGACTGCGCCACCCAGGCGCCCCTAAACAGAAAGCTCTTGACAATAAATTTCATATATTAAAAAAAAAAAAAAGAATGATTCAGAAATGTGAAAAAAAATAAAATAAAATAAACAGAAAGCTCTTGGCTGGCTGCCGGGGAGCCCACATTACTCCTAAAACCAAACTATAACCAATGCCTGCACGAACACAATGCAGAGAAGGGTCTCCATCCAGTTACCAGGCCACATACCCCTCCCTTCACTGCAGAATGCAGCCCCAAACACGGGCCCTCTGACGATGAGCCTGTCATTTCCGTGCTCAACTTTCAAGCCTGAATCAGATCTTCACTCACACCAGGATGATGAGGGGGGAGGGGAGGTCTTTGGGGCTAAAACAGCTGGTTCAGATCCCAGCTCTGTTAGGCTGGGCGATGGCCCCTCAAAGATGTCCATGACCGAATCCTTAGAACCCGTAAACATGCGTTTTACGTGGCAAGAGGGGCTTTGCGAACAGCACCAGGATCTTGAGATGGGGAGATTATCCCGGACGCTCTGGTGGGCTACAAGGTCCGTGTGAGAGGGAGGCAGGAGGGTCTCATAGGGAGGTGTGACAAGGTTGCAGGGATGCGCTTTGGAGCTGGAGGAAGGGGCCAGGAGCCAGCGTGTGCAGGAAGCCTCTAGAAGCTGCGAACGCCAAGAAAACAGCCTCTCTCCCAGAATCTGCAAGAGGAACAAATCCCTGCCCAAACCTTGAGTTGAGAATTCTGACCTCCAGATCTGGAAGAGAGCATACGCGTGTTGTCTAAGCCACTCGGTTTGTGGCCGTTCGTGACGGTGGCATTAGAAAATCAGCACAGCGGCTCCCACACCAGCCCCTTAGGGGGCCCCGAGATGCTTGCCTCTGAGCTCTGGCTTCCTCTCTCTCTGATGATAATAGCACTCAGTTTTCGGTGGCGATTGGACATGTTAATACTAGCAAGGCCCTGAGAATAGTCCCCGGGACACAGTAAGTGCTCAGTGACCTTAACCCATATTAATCTATCACTCCCTCCCAGCGATCTGTTTTACAAACCATTATTGAGCACTTTTGAGTTTGCTGAAAATTTCCACGGGGAGGAGCCGGAGGAAAGAATATGTGATCAGGGGGAATAAATCCCAGGTTCATACTTTGTGACACCCCCAGCTACTCTGGTCTTTCTCCCCTTCCCCTGCCCCCCTCCAAGCAAGCGCACACCAGACACGACAGGTCCAGCCCGGTTCCGTCGTAACTACAGTGTAAACTCTGCTCTCCGTGCAGAGGACGTCCGGACCCAGAGACTGAGGGCATCACGGCCTGAGAGAGGCCCCCAGGCACAGGAAAATGAAACTGCAGGAGGGCCAGGCCCAGGAGAAGCTCAGAGAAGCTCCGTGGAGGCAGGACCTGAGGGCTCGAAGGGTCCTCACCGGATGCAGAAGAGAGCTGTGTCACCAGCCCTGGCACCAGCTCTGCCCCGGGGGCCCATGTGACGGTCACCCTGATCCGGAGTGAGAGCAACTGGAGTTTGCTGTATTTACTTTACCATAGAATGGGGACACTTTAAATGGTTTTACTATAGAACTGGATATTGTACAAATTCAAGTCTTGCTAACAAAGCCAGACGAGGTCCAAGTCCCCAGAAAGACTTAGGGAGGAAAAGAGACTTGAGTTCGACTCTTTGGTATTTTGGCTCAAGGACTGTCTGAACGTGTGGAAGGTGAATGGGGCGGGACACAACCCTCTGGGGCCCCTGGGGGGCGGCTCAGCACGGTGCCTGGGCCTGAGGCTCTCACACCCAGGACAAAGGGCCTGCAGAGAAAGCTGTGGTTGCCGGGTCCCCAGGGGGCGGTGGGGATGGGGTGGGGATTTGGTCTCCTCTACGAAAGCTGCATGCCTGTTTCTCCAAAGAGGTGGCTCGCACGTGGAGCGAAAGGTTCAGGGAACCACAGTCCCCCGTGTCCTCCGTCAGGTGCGCAGCCCCCGGCTCAGGGCGAGAAGTTCGGAACACGGGAAAGGATGCGGATTAATCCCCCGCGCTCTGATGGACGGTCCCTCTTCGCACAGCCGGCCGCCCCACCCCCCACCCCCCACCACCCAACCCCGGCGCGTGGGGAATCCGTGTCGTCCTCAGGGTGGCTCAGCACAAAGATCGTGTTTTCTGATTCTACACGGTGACCTCCCGCACCGTCGTCAGACGTCAACACCGTTCATCATGCCGCCCCTCCCCCCGCCGCGCCGCCTTCCCTGTGAGCGCTGAGGCCATTAGTTACATACACATCGACCCTCGGAAGGTTTGTGGCCTGGGGTTAGGGAACCTCCTTGTTCAACGTTGCCAGGTGATGGAAAGGGAGTATTGACTTCCCTCCAGGAATGGAAGCGTGGAAGGCTCTGCCTTGCAGTGACAACCCAGAATATTAACCTGCTCTCACAGCCAACGAAGGGAGCTGCATGCCGTGTGGACGTGAGCGATGCCTGCGTCCCAGCTCCTAATGCACGGGCCACCCCGCAGGCTTCCGAAGGGCTTTCCGGCAGGCCTCCCGGAGGTCTGCTCGCACCTACACGGTGTGTCCCTCTCGAATCTGCACAACGTCCAGGCTGAGGCTCCAAACACTTGGGGATTTTCCTTGGGATGCCAGGGAGGGGGGAGTCGCTTAGGTGTCAACTTTGAATTTGGACTTCTCAGACTGAGAATTTAGTTCACTTGCCCAGGGAAAGCCCGGAGGTCCTAGGAGCCTCTCAGAGGGACAGGAAGGGGTGGAGCCTGGACCGAACCCCACCTGCACCCCGTCTCAGGTTGGTCCTTGTCCCACACAGCCCCAGTTTTCCCTGGACACGAGTCACAAGGGGAGGTCGACCATCCTGCCCGCAGCCCAGAGAGGAGTCTCCGGACCCGGGCCGTCCCTGCTTGACTCTGGGTGTTCCTTGCAGTTAGAACGTAGGTGGGGGGTGAGTCTGATGGGCTGTCTGGTCTCCAGTAACCTGTGCCCTCACACGTCTCCTGTGTGCACTCCAGGGGGGACCTGTCGTGTCTCCTCAAGACTTCTAGTGGCCGTGAAGATGCTTAAAGTGCTAGCTTTTAGCTGTGTTTGCATTTCTTACTGCCTGTTTCCCCCTCTGGACATGTTATGTGATCTCTCCGTAGTCCCCCAAGGGTGTGTGTGTGTGTGTGTGTGTGTGTGTGTGTGTGAGTGCGCGCGCGTGCGCACGCCTTCGTGAGTGTGCACCCATGTGTAAAACCTCAGAAGAGCCACTTCCTTCCACCAAAGCAACTAGAATGGCCGCTTTTTTCAATCTTCTTCATGAACACACCCGAGTAAATAAACTTATACGAGAAACGGAGGTCTCAGCCGGCTTTTCTTTCTGGATCTCCCGACTTCCTTTACGGTTCCAGAATCCCCTTTTGTTCAATTCTCCTGGTCCCTTCAAACTTTTAAAGTTTATTTATTTATTTTGAGAGAGAGAGGAAGTGCGTGTGTGTGTGAGGGAGGGAGGGGCGGAGAGAGAGCACGTGAGAGAGAATCCCAAGCAGGTTCCAGGGCAGAGCCCGACGTGGGCTCGATGCCCACGAACCACGAGATCATGACCCCAGCTGAAATCAAGAGTCAGACCCTTGAGGGCCCCTGGGTGGCTCAGTCAGTTAAGCGTCTGACTTCGCTCAGGTCATGATTTCCCAGCTTGTGGGTTCAAGCCTCGCATCAAGCTCTGTGCTGACAGCTCAGAGCCCGGAGCCTGCTTTGGATTCTGGGTCTCCCTCTCTCTCTCTCTGCCTCTCCCCCGCTCAGGCTGTCTCTCTCTCTCTCTCTCTCTCTCTCTCTCTCAAAAATAAACATTAAAAAAAATTAAAAAAAAATTTTTTTTTTCAACGTGTATTTATTTTTGGGACAGAGAGAGACAGAGCATGAACGGGGGAGGGGCAGAGAGAGAGGGAGACACAGAATCGGAGACAGGCTCCAGGCTCTGAGCCATCAGCCCAGAGCCCGACGCGGGGCTCGAACTCACAGACCGCGAGATCGTGACCTGGCTGAAGTCGGACGCTTAACCGACTGCGCCACCCAGGCGCCCCTAAAAAAAATTTTAAAAACAGAGTCAGACCCTTGACTGACTGAGTCACCCAGGGGCCCCCCTTCCAACTTTTTTTGTTTCCAAGCATTCTCCATTGTCTCTCCGAAAGCACTCGTGAACTGCCCATACGTAAGCCAATACGTACCCCAATGACACGGCTTTGCTCCGTTTTGGCTTTCCTACAGTGTTTTAATTTTTTTCATTATCATAAAAAAAAATCTAAAAACCTGGATGTGTCACTTGTCTTGAGCTGGTTTCCAACATGGAAACACTCAGAAGTAATGGCTTAGGTAGGGATCACACCCCTTCCAGCAGCAAATGACTTCCCAGCACATGTTGTGGGTCAGGGCTATTTTAGGCACTGGGGACGCAGCAGTAGACAAGGTTTAAAATCCCTGCTCTTTTCTCAACTGGGTTTTGGCAAGTGGCTGAGTCCTACGACCAACAGTTGGGCTACGTTCTCAGTGGCTGTCCCCGCTGGAGATGCAGAGGGGAGACGTCCATTCAGAGCTTGGAATGGGTCCTTTGGGCGTTAGGCATGCGCCCCCAGCAGGCTGACATGGGAAGACACCTGTGGCGTGGGGGGGGGGGGGGGCAGGGGGAGGGTGGCTTCCTTCCCACTTGACAGACAAAGCAATGAGCCACTCAGTCTGCCTGACTTTCCCAAAGCCCCACAGAATCAGATAGAAGTTCCTCCCTCATCCCAGAGTCTTCTCCACTACATCCGGTCGTACCTCTGGGCTGTGACAAAGCCACCAACCACTAGTGACCCAGTGTCCCAGACCCCGCCCCTCTCTGGGGTAAGAAGGCAGCGCTGGAGTGGCCTGCATCCAACTGCCTTAGATTTATTCCCCACATACGATCACCCCCCGCTTGCCAGATTCTGTATTTTATGCTCCTAAATGCACAAGCTGTCCCCAGTGCTACTAAGGAGCTAACTTGTGTCTCCTCCACTGAGGGGGGAAACGTCAAGGCAAAGAAATTGAAGCTATTATAGGAACACTGAGACTCTGTCTTTCCAATCCCAAACATGGCTTCTTAAGCGCAAAACGGTAAATGCGAAATGTCTGGTGGCTTGATTTCAAATGACAAAGTCTTCAGTACGATCCCCCAGGGATTTCGAAATACTTGAGGAACCTACTTAAGACCGTCTTTCGGCAAGTTTTATGATACAGCTGGTTTAATTTACATGTCTAGATACACAGTCTGGGCCACTATCTCTTTGAAGAAGCTTAGTGCTTTGCGGTGGCAATACAAGGATAGATTGCCGGTGTCTGGGGAAGGAGAGGCATGCGCTTGGAAAAATGTATTAAACTTTGTCATTTAGTGAAGTTGTCATAGTCAAAGGCACGTCCCTGCTTAAAAAGGAAAGCCATTGCCTAGCAATTACTGGGGTTTCCTTTACAGGTGACAGAAAGTTCTGGAACCCGAGGGGAGGGGACGATTGCATGGAACATGAGTGTACCTGACATCGTGGAATCCTTCATTTTTAAAGGATGAAAATGGGGGCGCCTGGGTGGCTCAGTCGGTTAAGCGTCCGACTTTGGCTCAGGTCATGGTCTCACGGTTCGTGAGTTCAAGCCCCGCCTCGGGCTCTGTGCTGACAGCTCGGAGCCTGGAGCCTGCTTCGGATTCTCTGTCTCCCTCTCTCTCTCTGCCCCTCCCCTGCTCATTCTCTCTCTCTCTCTCTCTCTCTCTAACATAAATAAACATTAAAAAATTAAAATTATGAAAATGGTGGATTTTATGTTATGGGTATCTGACCACAATATAAATAAATAAATAAACAAACAAACAAACAAACAACAAACAAATAGAACCTCAGGTGCTAAAAAGATCTGCCAACCTCTTTTAACGAAGACTGATTTCCACTCACCCGTTCGTCCACTCCTTTACCCGGTCGGCATGCGCGGCAGCCGGTCCACACCAGGCACGGTTGCAGATCTCAGGACGCAGCCCAGATAGACCATAAAGAGATAAAGAGTCTGAGTAAAGGCAGAGTGTTCAGAAGACAGGGGAGCAGGACAGTGTAATGCCTGGAGGGCAGGGTGGGCTGGCGAGGTTAAACTAGTTCTCCTCTCTTGCAAAATAGACTTAAATAATCCCCTTTGAAATGCCCTTTAACCCCCAATAAATAATCCCCTTTGAAATTCACTTTAACCCCCCAAGAACAGCTGTCCTGTGGGGAATGTGAGGTTCAGCGACACCCGCAGGGGAAATGCCGGGTGTCCCCGAGACGTTAGCCACTGGTTAGCAAGCACCCATGACGCAGGGACAGGGGAGCTCTCCTCCCCGGGGTGCTTTGTGTGGAAGTGAAGGAGTGTCCCCCGCAAAGCCACTCACTGCTTCGCTCGCCCTGGACCGGGAGGCAAGCGTGCGCGTGTCCCAAGGATGAGGGTGCCTTTGCCTTTGCTGGGGTGTCCCTGCGTTTCCCCCCGGGGTGATCCTTGTTTCTGGTGCTCCCTGGAGCTGTGCCTTCGGTGGTCCGGTGGGAAGCCACTCAAGCCTCACAGCTGCAGGGAGAGCAGATCCTCTGCTTGCCCTCTGCGCCCAGGAGGCCAGGAACTTGCCAGAAGGTCACGCAGGTGGCGGACCCAGGGTTTGGTCCCAGCAGCGCGGCTGCAGGAGCCCCTTCAGAATCGCCCTGGGATGCTGCCTCCTGCAGACTGCTCCGCGGCCCCCTGGAGAGCACACAAAACTGGGGAAACGTCGGGTGTCTCGATGGCCCCCATCAGAAATGAGCGGCTTTCACAGTAGTTACATTTCTCGCTCGCCGAATGATGTGACTGAAACGCTTTGGGCTCCAGATGCAAGTGACCAGGTGACCCCGCGAGGAAAGCCTGGGTTCCTGACGCTTACCCTCCTCCTGAGTCCTCCCCCCAGAACCCTTTCTTGCTCCGGGGCTCCTCTCTTCCTCTGTCCTTCCCCTCTGCCTCTTCTTGCCCAATCTCACGGTTACCATTGTTGGGTGGCCATTAGGGTTCTGTCTTTTTAAGCCAGTTAATCCTCCCCACAAGCCTGTGACATCAGAATGATGACCGTCCCCATGTGACACAAGGGGAAACTGAGGTTCACAGATACCAAGGAACCCGCCCAAACATTCTAGAGCCAAAGGCCAAGATGACACTCAGACCCCAAAGGGTCTTGGCCAGAGTCAGGCCATGCGCTCTCGCTGTCCCCCACTTCCCTTCTCCTCCTCCCTTCCTTTCATTATTTCCCTTCACTCTGGATGAATGTGAATATCCTTATTCTTTAATAAGGGAAAATGCAGCTTGGTTAGGGGAAGAAAGAACAGAGGAGGAGAAGGAGGAGGGAGCTAAAAATCACTTCTCCTTGTTAGCTGATTACCAGATTCTTCTGGGTGCCCAGCAGCTGCAGCTCCGCATAAAGGCAGCTCCGAAAGGCACCGGCACCGTGGCGAGAACGTTTGAACAACAATGATGCAAAATCAATTTATGCGTGCCTGTTAACGCAGCAGCCACGACCCTCCCCCTTCGCGTGTGCATAATGAAAGTTGCCGTGTGGGAAGGAAGCCACTCTCAGCAGAAGCTAAAGCCTCCAGAACAGCAGTCCTGCTTCTCTTCTTCGTTCTCCCCCGCTCCCCGGGGCCCTAGCCACTGTCCCCAC
Organism: Puma concolor; assembly: GCF_028749965.1. Classification (NCBI taxonomy): domain Eukaryota; kingdom Metazoa; phylum Chordata; class Mammalia; order Carnivora; family Felidae; genus Puma; species Puma concolor. The sequence continues at coordinate 3,598,532 of NC_141678.1, read as the reverse complement.
CGCACTCCCGGGGAGCTAGGTTGCCCGCCCCCCTGCCTGGAATAGGAGTGGGGTGTGGGCTATTGCTGGAGGTGAGTCCTGCCCTCGCAGCCACAGGGACACCTGCTGGTTGTTGGCCTGTCTGCCATTTTCTTTGAGGAGCCTGACCCCCTCTGGGGTAGTCGGTGAGAGCCCCAAGGCTGAAGATGGCCTCGTGCCAGGCACTGATCGACCCACGGCCCCAGGCAGAGAGATGGGCTCAGTGGTCGCTAATGACCCAAGCCAGGCCCGCGAGCACTTCCGTGGGAATTCCAGTCCACTGGACAAGCTACTCTCTCCCGCCACTGGGCCCTCGGCTGACGGGTCAGGAGCCTGTAGGTGTGCTTTCTGTCCAGCCTGCGGGAATCTGCTTCCACACCCCTCAGCGCTTAAGTGTGTGTGCCGTGGGCGCCTGTCGAGACCAGTGTTCTCCACGGTGGCACCTACCAAGATGTCTTGGTAGCCGCTCGTGTGGGCTGCGGGGAGCCACAGTGCCCTGGAGAGTGACTGACACCCTAGAGGCCCGTGCAGGATCCGGGCACAGCCGGGGGCTTGTGCCCACACACGGTGCACCTGCTGTCGGGCCCGTGGGGAAGGGCAGACTCGGCTCCTGGTACCGTGGGCCACCCTCCCAGGGACTTGCTATTTTACTCGGTTCTGTTTCATCTTTTAAATGCTGGTGGCTGCACATCAAATCAATGTTGTGACCTCCTAACGGGTCACAGCCCACTGTTTGAAAATGCTGGGACAGATCATGTCTCCACACAGGCCCAGACACGCACCGGTCTCGGACGAGGGGACGTGACAGTGGAATCGCGGTGGCGAAAGAATCCGGCGACCAAGTGTAGATACGGGCCTTGCTCCCCTTTCTTGAAGGGAGAGGTTCCTTCTCTAAAGTGTGTCGCTCAAGGCCCTCTGTAGGGAGAGAGCACGACCGTCTTCCTCACGGCGACGTGCGTCCCTGGCTGGAGCCCTTGTCTGCCTGGGCTGCTCCTTGGATTCTCCAAACAGGATCCTCTGGGCTGACTTTCCCAGTCTCCATCACAGCCAGGCGGGGAATAACTGGAGATTGTGAAAACAACCAACCACGAGTGCATCGATTTGGAAGATACAAGAAAAAATTTGCCTCATTTGTAACCCTTTCCAATGCACAAGCACATGCATCAGCCCATTTGAATCCCTCTGGATATTGCAGCGAGGCGGCATTGACTCTCTGCCCTCAGTTATTAAATTTTCCCGAGGACCCTCCTTCCATCCGCCAAAGCTCTCCGGAGAGGGTGCGTCCAAGGAGAAGGTTCAGGACCACCCTCAAAACACCCTGCACGAAAGGCAGATCTCCCGGGGAAGCGGCCAGTTTTATAGGGTGACAAATGTTAAATTAAATACCATTCACTTTCTTTCTCTCTTTTTCGGATTTTAGAATAAATATATGTTCAATAGGAAGAATTCGGAAGAGAGAGGAGAAGGAAAAAAAATCACCCAGGCTCCAGCCAGTTGTCACATTTTACTGTTTCTTTCCTTTCTGATGTTTTCTTTCTCTGTTTATCTTTACTGATACTCCTACTTAATATTATTTTATTTATGGGGCCCCTGGGTGGCGCAGTCGGTTGAGCGTCCGACTTCGACTCAGGTCAAGATCTCGCAGTTCGTGGGTTCGAGCCCCGCGTCGGGCTCTGTGCCAACAGCTCGGAGCCTGGAGCCTCCTTCGGATTCTGTGTCTCCCCCTCTCTCTCTGACCCCCTCCCGCTCGCTGTTTCTCTTTGTCTCCCAAAAATGAATAAATGTTAAAAACAAGTTTAAAACATCTTGTATTTCTAGGTGTTTGAGTGGTACACACAGTAAGAATTTATCTTTTTCGTTTGTTTGTTTGACCAGGTGAGGGACTAATCCGCCCACAATGACTTGGTAGAAGGTATGTTTGCAGGGAGCCCCGAGGTGGACAGGTGCCTGGAAGCAAGTTCTCTCCTTCCTTCTGCACGGACCGTTCATGCGATTGGGTTAGGGGCAGAGAGAGAGGGAGACACAGAATCTGAAGCAGGCTCCAGGCTCCGAGCTGTCAGCACAGAGCCCGACGAGGGGCCTGAACTCACAAAGTGAGAGATCATGACCTGAGCCCAAGTCGGACGCTCAGCCGACTGAGCCACCCAGGCGCCCCTCATTAACACTCTTCTGAATGGCTCTCTTTATTGTTTTCTTTGAGTGAAATTTCACAAAATGTTAATAAAAAGTAGATTTGCATTAGATGCACATTCAGGTTGCACAGATTTGACTATATCCTCTCTGCCAATAGGGAGAGACAGAGAAAAGACAGTTTAAATATCGAAGGTGAGACTCCCCAGGGCAGGTGGGGTAGGGGGACTCTCCCATCCCCGCAGATGGCCTGATCTCCAGAGCCTTTCATAAATTAGTACCCCAACACCTCTACACTTTACTCTGTATTTAGAGGGCAAATGAAAGTTTTCAAATTCCATACACTAGGGGTTGGAAAAAATGTTTCCAAGAGCCAGAAAGTTTATTTAGCTCTGTGGGGCACAAGGTCTCTGCCACAGCTCTTCAACCCTGCTGTCAGAGCAGGAAAAGAGCCATGGGCAATATGTAAATGCATGGACATGACCGTGTTCCAATAAAACTTTATTTACAAAACCAGGCAGGGGGCCGGGTTTGGCCCAGGGGCTGTAGTTTCCGGGTCCCCACTACAAACAAGTTATGGCTTTTGCCTTAACAGGGAAGCTACTTACTCATGGCAACTCCCATTTCTCCAGAGGTCCCTCTCTGCTCACGGGGATCTCGCTCCCTGCCCTTCACTGACTCCTGCCCGCAGAGAAGGAGTGACAGCTCTGATGGGTGGGGCGGACCATAGGAACACAGCTCAGCCCTGGCCACTCCCCTTCAGAGTCCCCTGCCCTCCCCTCCTCTCAGCTGCATCCGGGTGGCATGGTTCATGCAGGATGGGGACGAGGGGACCTGAGTGTAGCCACAGGTCAGGCACATCCCGCAGGCTGGTTCTTCCAGTAACAGAGCACGCGGATTGGTCTCCGATGTTCGGCTTCTGTATCTACCTCTCAACTGATTCTGAACTAGGAGGGCGAGCAGGGGTCTCCCGTTGTCCCCACAGGGCGTCCCCGCTCTGTGCTCGGGGGCGCTGCCCCAGTGGGCTCCCTGCCCTCTGCATGCAGCTGGCCTGGCCGTGGGAGTGAGACATGGGGACTGTCACTCCCTGCTAGGTCTTTCCAGCTGGACGGCCTCTGTCCACCACACCTCCTATCCCATGGTCTTATCTGTGTGGCCCAGGGCAAAAGACAGGGACCCCAACCCTGCCTTCGGATCCTCTGGTGGGTTGAATTATGCCCCCAAAATCACATCCCCACCTGAACCCTCAGAATGTGACCTTATTGGGAAACAGGGTTTTGGCAGGTGTAATTAAGGTGAGGACGGGGTTGAGCTCATAGTGCATTGGGGCGGGGGGACTAAACCCAGGGAAGCTGTCCTTATCAGAGACAGAACAGGACACACAGAGAGAGACCTGAGAGATACGTCTCTGACCAAGGAGCACTCCAGAAGCAGGAGGAAGCAGGAAGGACCCTCCTCTGGAACCTGTACAGGAACGTGGCCCTGCTGACAGCTTGATTTTCGACTTTTGGCCTCCAGAGTGAGAGCGAATGATTCTGTGTTTTCGCCCCCCACCCCCACCCCCTGTGTGTGGTGCTTTGTTGAGCCACCAGAGGACGGGGACACAGGACCTACCATCCAGCATCTCTTTATATAGCAACTGCATCTTCCACAAAACGTGCCTGGATCGTTTTCCTCCAGAGGTGATACCGACGACGAGAATCCCACTTGTATGGGGACGGTAAGCTCCCAAGAGACAGGCTTCTTTCAGGGCACCCAGCACCTTCTACAAGCTGACCACCACCGTGTGGCGGGGGGGACAGTGTGGCCATCAGCCCGGTGCACCTGCATGAAGCCCCCAGGCTCTCTCTGCTTCTGTTTCCCCCGAGTCCACAAGTGCCCTCTGTCTGCTGTTCGTTTATAACAAAGGCTGGGGCAGCCCAGCTTCCTCCCAGAGCCCCTCTCCCTCCAACTACCACGCGACCACGTTTGCCACGCGTGGTTTAAGTGCAGCTCCAGTGTTTCTAAGAATCCACAGGTTTGTCCTGTGTGGTGCCAACGATTGTCAGGGTTTGCTACCTCGAGTTTTCTGTGCGTGTTTTGATGCAGAGATTTCCCAGTGGGTTTTGTGTGTGTCTTTAGGACAAAGATCACAAGGTAGGAGCCAGAAGGACTCGGGCCGCACCTTTGCTTTTTTTTTTTAATGGAGTTCACACTTCACAAAAATAAAATTAGTGGCCAACACTCAGGCATCAGGACAATTTCCCGAAACCTCGGTCAGTTTTATAAAACTCGGGCTCTTCTGCTGGGCCTCATTCCCGCCCGCCAACAACGGGCCACAGTTGCATAACAGGCTGCCTTTCAACCCAGGCCGTTAAAGACAATTTGCCACAGTCTGTACCTCTCAGGACTGTCTGACACCCGCTCTGTCTGGCTCAGCACAGTGGGACCCTCTCTAGACCCGAGTTCGAGTTCGCAGTCTCGGAAACGGGCTCTGCTATGATTCGCATCTTACTTACAAATCGTTGCAGCAGGTCTGGCCAAGTATGGCTAAGTAGTAGAAATACAACGGGGGTCTGGGGGTTCAGTCAGTTGAGCGTCCGACTTCGGCTCAGGTCACGATCTCGCGGTGAGTTCGAGCCCCATGTCGGGCTCTGTGCTGACAGCTCGGAGCCTGGAGCCAGCCTTCCCCGCTCATGCTCTGTCTCTCAAAAATAAATAAACGTGGGGCGCCTGGGTGGGGCAGTCGGTTAAGCGTCCGACTTCAGCCAGGTCACAATCTCGCGGTCCGTGAGTTCGAGCCCCGCGTCGGGCTCTGGGCTGATGGCTCAGAGCCTGGAGCCTGTTTCCGATTCTGTGTCTCCCTCTCTCTCTGCCCCTCCCCCGTTCATGCTCTGTCTCTCTCTGTCCCAAAAATAAATAAACGTTGAAAAAAATAAATAAATAAATAAATAAACGTTAATTAAAAAAAGAAAAAAGCACTAGAAATACAACAGTGAACAAGGCAGGCATGTTCCCTGCCTTCCAGGGACTTATATTCAAGTAGAAAACCGAGGTCCTAGCACCAGGGGACGAGGGAACACAGTTTAACCCCTGCAACACCATCCCCAGGATTCAGGATTTACCAAATAAATAGGCTTCGCTGGGTGTTAATTTTTCACTTCTTGGTGTAACGGGTCTCAGGCAGGCTGGGAAGTTAATCGCTTGATTTCGGTTGTGTTTGAGGTTCTGATCGGTCTCGGGAAAGTTCCCCCACGTACCTGAATTCCCAGCATTATTCCGTACCTTCTGGATTCCCGGCAACACCATACCTGATAGCTGTTCGATCCTAAAAAAGGCAAGTTTTGAACTTGTCAGTAATTAAAATTCTCATCCAGTCTAAACTCCTTCCCCAGCCTGCCGGAATAAACTTAGGATCTTTGTCCATTGTATAAGCAGAGAGTTCGCGATCAAACTCCTCACAATGTAAGACAGCTCTTTGGTGTATCTGAGGAAATAACCTATTTTAAGGTGAATCAATAGTTGCTTTTAATTAGGAGAGTTGGTTTTTTTTTATCTTCATCAGGTCCACTTGACCGCCCAAACACCCCCTAGGTGTGGGTTCAAAACCTCAGGAGCCTGGGGTGAAATCTGAAACCCGCCCAGCTTGGGGGGCGGAGAGAGGCCGGAAAGAGCAGAGCCCCAGGCGGCAGGTGCAACAAACAAGCAAGAGAACCGGACTCCAGGCTCTTCTTGGGCAGGAGCTCAGTCTGCCCCCGTCCCCCGCCTGCCTGCATCTTGGGGTTCACGGAGAGGCCTCAGCGGGCGTCACCGCAGAGTTCACAGGGTCTCAGCGCCACACGCCTCTCAGGCCGCCGCCTGGAAGCCCGCTCCCACCGTGGAACGGCAGGCAGAGCCCCATCCCGGGGACAGGAGCCGGAGGGGCCTCCCACAGCCCTGGGGTCAGCCAGGGGTCAGCCAAGGGTCAGCCGGGGTCATGTCCTGTGGCCTCCTTTCCTCCACCACGGTGAAAGCAGTTCCGCAAAGTGTGTCCTTACTGGAATCTGTTTGAACAGCACTTGTTTTTTTTTTTTAATTTTTTTTTTCAACGTTTATTTATTTTTGGGACAGAGAGAGACAGAGCATGAACGGGGGAGGGGCAGAGAGAAAGGGAGACACAGAATCTGAAACAGGCTCCACGCTCTGAGCCATCAGCCCAGAGCCCGACGCGGGGCTCGAACTCACGGACTGCGAGATCGTGACCTGGCTGAAGTTGGACGCTTAACCGACTGCGCCACCCAGGCGCCCCTGAACAGCACTTGTAACTTTTCTGTGAACTTTGACTTTTCTCTTTCTTCAAAACCACCCGGTGAAAACAGCCCTGGTAACTGACATCACCATTGTTTGGGGCAGGCGAAATCTCCCCGCAAAGTACCTGTACATGTGGCCACCCCGGTCCAGGCTCCGCTAGAATGTCCACCTTGGTCAGAGGGTGACGTGTTCTTGGTACACCCCCAACACGCCCCCAAGATTGCCCAATCCCTGCACCTCTGTTCCCGGCGTTTGTCAGGCTGGGTTGGGGGACATCTACAGGTGGCAGAGCTCCAGGGAGGGGGTCCCCACTCAGGCACAACCGAGCACTAGTCTGTGCTGTGCTGCCCCTGAGTCAGGGCCTCTCCTCCCCTCTACTGGCCTCCTGCCCAGATGCTTCCTTTTTTCCCTTTCCGCCCTCCGTCAACTCCCGCCCCTCTCTCCTCCCCCAAGCCTTGCTCTTGTCCAGTCCCTGGGGACAAAGAAGCCACCCCATCAGCAGACGTCTGGAATTTTCTGTCTCAGCCCAGCTCAGGGTCAGCTCTGCCGGACTCCTCATGGGGGGAGCCCGACCTAACCTCCTTTGGCCGCGTCACCTGGTCACAAGCTCGTTTTCACGAGCCACGAGGCGTGGGATCGGGAGTGAGGACGCTCGGCACCCACGCGTGCACACCCAGAAGCGCGAGGCTTCGCACCGTGGGGTGAACATTCGCCCAGGGGAGGGTGGCGGACGGGGCAAATTCTTCTTCCTTTCTCTCTCACCTGGGTCTGCTCGGAGCCCCCCTCCCTCCCACACCCTCTCAAAAGCCGGGCCTGCAAGGTGGAGCACAGAGAACCAGTCCTCTGCAGGCCAGGCCGTGGGTTTGGGGAAGGCCTCGCCTCTCCTACTCCGCGGTGTGCGTGGTCTAATAAAGGAAGCCTTCTGAGCTTCCCCTGAAGGTGTTCACCGGAGGGCCTGTGCCCCAGAGTCTGCTCGGAGGGCCTCCTTCCCCAGGTGAAACTCCACACCTCACAGGAAGGTATATTTTCTACCACAGCCACGGCAAATACCGCCAACACAGCAGCTTAAAACAACACCACGCCCGCTCCTGGCTCCGGAGGTCACAAGTGGGCTCCACGGGGCTCCGTACCGAGAGCCCCACAAGGCTGAAATCAAGCCGCTGGTCGGGCTGGACTGTCGTCTGGAGGCTCCGGACAATTACCAGCTTGCAAAATCACTCAGATCACCGGAATCCACTTCTGTGTGGTCGGGGGGGGGGGGGGGGGGACCAGAGTCTCCTCCAGGAACCACCCACCCTCAGCCCCTAGAGATGGCCCACATTCGATTAAATGATAACCTCTGTTTGATTAATCCAAAGTCAACCGACTAGTAACCTTGCTTACTTCTACAGAATTCCATTTACTTTGTAAATATAATCCCAGGCAGATACTATGGTGACATTATCTGGGATTAGGGCAGGAAATCTTGGGGTACTATCTCAGAATACTGTCTACCACAGACGAAGAAGGCCTTCTGCCTTCCCCCCCCCCTTCCTCCCACCTGGAACACAAACATAATACCGAGAGGCACAGCAGCCATTTTGCGACCATGAGGCAGCCAAGTGCCAATGACGGTGGCAGAAAAATAGAACCTGCTCGCTGAGACAAAATCGAGCGACTGCACAGTCTGGGATCTCTACTCCTTATAAAACACTACAAATAAACTCATCCGCGGGAGCTACCATTCACTAAGTGTTAGGTTAATCCTCCCAAACACAGGCCTGTCCACGCCTCGCCCTTTCTGCTTTCCACCGGTGACCTAAGCCACCCCAGCTCACACACGTTTTCTCGAGCAGGGATGGAGTAGATGGCGACAGCAATGTCCAGACCCACTTCTTCATTCCTCCTGGGCTCCGGTGTTCTCGGTGTGCAGCACATGGCCTGGGGGAGAGAGCAGAGCCTCCTTCTCCAGCTGCTGGAGCTGCAGTCCAGCCCGTGTGACAGACCCAGGCTCTGCCCCCCTCCTCTGCCCTCCCACTGCACATCCGCATTCAGAGCAGCACCTCACAGAGCAAATTGCATCATCTTGTTCCATCCGTACGCTGGCACGGGGCCTAACGAGGTCAGACAGGTAATGGAATTCTCTTACGCTCCTGAGCTCTCTGGGTAAAAGGGAGCTCCGTCCGATTTCTAGCTCAGAGAGCAGCCTCGGCATGTTGGCTCCACAAAAACACCTGCTCTTGCCATCGGAGTAAGCACTTCCACCTTTGGGTTTGTTTGTATGATCAAATAGGAATCTTCGGTCTTGATCGAGCCTGTGACCTGACACTTCTGAAGACCTGCCCTGCCCCGCAGTGTCGGGGGGAAATGGCTTCTAAGGGGCTGGAGTCTTCGAGTTACTCTCCTTTACCTATGAGAACGGAAGCTACCAACTGCCCTGCAGCCCCAAGACAAGCCCCTGAAGCCGAGTATGTGGTCGGCCGTCTTTGGAGGACTGTGGTGATTTCCACGCGACCCTGTCTAGATTTGTGGCGAGGTGTCTCGGCCATCATTAACGGGAACTGAGCGAATCAACGGAGATCGAGTCTAAGATCCAGGCAGGTTAAGCCTCCACCTGTAACTTCTCGTGTGTTCCCAGGAAAGGGCCCTTTCTAATTATGAGAAGACAAAAGGCAATGAAGCCTTCTTCCAAAAACACCCAGAAAATACCTCTCATTCACCTGATCAAGTGAGTGGAGCCATGAGTCGCAGATCTCCGGCTTCAGAATCGTGTCGTGTGGCAACACGGGCGGGACGGCTGGACGACCCGATTGAATCCAGTGCTGGCGAGAGATTACGAGACCGAGGCAAATTTCTGAGAAAGAAACCGGTGGATGCTGGGCGGGCTGACTGCTCTTTGCTTCCCTGGTGGCCGACTGTGGGCGCAGTGACCCAGCCGGCTTGCTGCAGGGTCGGAGCTTGGCACGGCCGTCAGGGGCCTGGCCAGATGTTGAAGAACTCTGCAGGCTTAATTCTCTGTTCGTGCCAGACATCTTGCGTTTATGGTGGTGTCCAGATGCGGAAAAACAGCGCGACTCTGATTAAAGCTGAAAATGTCTGCGGTGTGTAAGACTTTCGCCCACGGAGGCCTGAGAGAGGGCGATTCCTCTTCCTCCGCCCATGAGAGGGGGAAATGGCAAAGTCACAGGCACTGACTGGTGAGACCTTTATGGACCATGGGTACAAGCCCCAAGTGGAAAACATTGGGCACCTGGGGCGCGTGGTGCTGGCTGTTAAACCTCGACCCTTAGGGAACAGAGCCAGGGGCCAGGACGGGCCCCCACACCAGCTGCACTTAATGCAGGGCACCTGCAGGTATCAGCCAATCAGGACGAGGCCCTTCTGACCAATCAGGAAGAGGCACTTTTTTCCCCCCTCCCTCATTAGCATATTGGTCGGAGTGGGACCACCTGACCAGTTTCCCTACAGGGAGCCCAGCCTAACTACTCTGTTAGTGCCGTGTCCCCCTTGAGCTCGAGCCCTGGCCCCAATAAAGCCTTGTCTGTGCCCTTTTGGGGGGTCTGGCCTGGTTTCTATCATTGTGGGCCCAAGAGCCCGACTTTGGTTACCCTGGGATATGGGCAGTCAAGGTCCAGCTGTGTGATCTTGGGCAAGTGACTAACCCTCTCTGGGCCTTCATTGTGTCAACTGTCACCTGGGACAGCTAATCACATTGGGCAGGACTGCCATGCAGGATGAGGTGAGACTGTTGAAGTGGCCCAGAGTAGGGGTGCCTGGGTGGCTCAGTCGGTTAAGTTTCAGACTACGGCTCGGGTCACAATCTCACGGTTCAGGTCATGATCTCACAGATTCATGAGTTCGAACCCTGCGTCGGGCTCTGTGCTGACAGCTCAGAGCCTGGAGTCTGCTTCGGGTTCTGTGTCTCCCTCTCTTTCTGCCCCTCCCCTGCTGGTGCTCCGTCTCTCTCTGTCTCAGAGATAACCTTTAAAAAATTTGAATGGTCCAGAGCATACAAGGGCTGGACCCTTTCCCTCTTCCTCCATGCACGTAATGGCCATGCCAGCTTTGCTGCTGGGACACCTACTTCTCTAATCCTGTAGGCCCAAATAAACCAAAGCACAGGAAATTAAATTTCAGAGGCCACAAGGCCTGTGAGATTGTCTCACTCACAGATGCAAGCTGGAGAAATCAAGTGATACCTCTGCAAGGTCACTGCCTGATTGCAGCAGAGCAAGGTAAAGTTCCTGCATCCTTCCCTGGGCCGCGTACAGCCTTGGAAACCCCACCTGACATGACTTACGTGACACTGGGATTTATTATCTCGTTAACAGCAGGGCATCCGAGCCAGGATGGGTTCATTTATGAATGTGACATCTCGCCCTGTTTGGACACTGCCATCCAGGAAGCCAGCTTTGTCCTCGGGCCAGCTCCGTCATGATGACACGTTCAAGATGTCACCTCCACCACCGCTGTGCTTGTGGGAAGAAGGGTCACCCGGGATCCTCACGCAAAAGAGCAGTGGAAGTGTGATGTGTGAGGGGATCGTGGGGGTGTGGGGTAGGTCGCCTGAGTCATGAGCTCCTATCCTAACCTTTGCCTACCCTGCATCCTAGTCACGCAGTGGAGGACCCGGGATTTGGTTTTGTTTTTTTTTTTTAATTTTTTTTTCAACGTTTTTTATTTATTTTTGGGACAGAGAGAAACAGAGCATGAACGGGGGAGGGGCAGAGAGAGAGGGAGACACAGCATCGGAAACAGGCTCCAGGCTCTGAGCCATCAGCCCAGAGCCCGACGCAGGGCTTGAACTCCCGGACCGCGAGATCGTGACCTGGCTGAAGTCGGACGCTTAACCGACTGCGCCACCCAGGCGCCCCGGGATTTGGTTTTTAATAGAAAAGGGGGGAAAAGCCAATGCAGAGAGTCTCTGAGCCCATCAAATAAAGTGTGTAAGACAAGCACACGAGGAAAGGTTAAAAGGACCCACCTGCATCGAGGACACAGGTCATGCAATGATCTCTAGGGGCCAGTGGCTTTCCCACCCTTTATTTTTTAATTTTTTTTTAATGTTTATTTACTTTTGAGACAGAGAGAGACAGAGTGCGAGCGAGGGAGGGGCAGAGAGAGAGGGAGACGCAGAATCCAACAGAGCCCGACACGGGGCTCGAACTCACAGACTGTGAGATCATGACCTGAGCCCAAGTCGGACACTCAACCGACTGAGCCACCCAGGCGCCCCTTTCCCACCCTTTAAAGACAGCATATTTTTACCCAAAGGCTGCACAGTTTATCCTAATGTCGAGCAAACATTTATAGTTGTAAGGAAATAAAAAAAGGCTTTTCTTTTGAAAAAGTTTCACAAGATGCCCCAATTCATTCCAAGTGCTGTGATTTGCTCCGTGTACTTTTCCATGACGTCAACTGGCCTGCCAGCCATGGCCGGCCCCCCAGGGGACTGCGGGAGCCCCTGCGGGCTGGGGCGCTGGGGCGGCTGGGGGATCTGACCAGCAGGTGCACTTGCCTTTTGAGTGACTCCGCAGGCACATTTGAAATGTAAACCAGCATGTTAACTAATTTGAATTTAAATAAATACATTTTTAAAAATATAGAAAGTTAAGTGAACAATTTCAGGAGCAAGAAGACGACAATTCCTTTTCTTGCTTTTTTTTTTTTTTTTTTTTTTTTTTTTTTTTTTTTTTTAACTGAAATGCGTAGGGAGTGGGTAATTGCTGGGGAAGGTTTACAGCAGAGGCAAAGCCCATCCTGGGAAGCTTAGGACCCCAAAAGAAGGGAACAGAGACACGGCCCCCTGGGCATTGGTGGCCATGTCACTCCCCGGCCCTGGTCTCCGTCACAGCGTCTGGGCTGGTGCAAGCTGAGATAGGACACTTTTATTTTCTTTAAAGCTCTACTGTGTCTTTCTTTCCATAAGGCTAAGAAGTCCTATTAATGTGAAGCATCACCACCATGTGCTTCTCTGTGGTAAGGCCTAATAAACCATCTCATATCGAGGGGCTAAAGATTTATTGCTTTCAACGTTTATTTATTTTTTGGGACAGAGAGAGACAGAGCATGAACGGGGGAGGGGCAGAGAGAGAGGGAGACACAGAATCGGAAACAGGCTCCAGGCTCCGAGCCATCAGCCCAGAGCCTGACGCGGGGCTCGAACTCACGGACCGCGAGATCGTGACCTGGCTGAAGTCGGACGCTTAACCGACTGCGCCACCCAGGCGCCCCTAGATTTATTGCTTTCAAAGACATTTTATTTGCAGAGCAAAATGAAGCCTCTCTTAGGCGATTCTGCACCTATCGATGAGTATTTCAGTGGGGCTCTCAAAAGGAGGGAGGGGAGGCACTCGTTAGGGTACCTGGCGACCCCTTCCGGGACGATTGTGCCTCTCCACCAGGACACGGTGGGATTTAGCAGGACCTTTTCAACGTGGGGGCGTTTGTGCACACCGCGCGTGGTGCCCTGCCCACTGAGTTTGGTACAGCAATGCCTCCGGCCCTTGTCGCCCCAGCGACAAGCACACTCACCCCACAATTTCCAAGTGCCCCCACTTGAAAGCAGAAAGGGCCAGGCCTGGTGTATCAAGGGCGGGGGGAGAATGGGGGTGAAGGAGGACTGGAGAGGGAGGGCGGAGGAATGTATTCCAGGTTCTAGCAGAGGCTAAGACCAGCCCCCCGGCTGCTCTTCCTAAGGCTGGTAACACAGGATAATTTTTTCCCCGTTTTTGTGGGCGTTTGCCAACTTCAGCCAAGTGGCCTGACAAACGCAGAAGGAGAAGTGATTAATAACCATTTTTGCAATAAAGGAATGCATGAGTGACTGCCTTCATCGTGTCCTGCGAGTCACAGGAGGCTGCCCGATTTATTAATGGAGAATTCTCACCGTGGCGCCGTAATAAATATCACCGCACGCCGCTAGACGAAAGAAGGCGCCCGCTGGTCTCCCGGGTGCTGACCGTGGAGAGGCAGCCTGTTAAAAGGCAGTGCTGTGCACACTCCCATCTCCACCCGGAGCCCATGAGAGAACGCCCACCGGAGCAGGAGATGCGAGGCCGAAATCCGGAGTGGGGCGACAGCCAGGTCTACGCGACGCTGCCCCCTGCCCTGCCTGGCTCGGCGCGCCTGTGCCTCCTCCTGCCGTTCTGTCCTTCGCATCCTTTTAGAACTTAGAACAGTCCTTCTCATGTGAAATTATAACAGCAACGGATCGTCATGTATAACTTGCTGAATATTTAAAATCTATTTAATTGGGGGAAAAAATTGGCACCACTGGCACGCTCCCAGGAGGACACTTTCGGATGACGATTTTGCTCACCCGGCATTCATTTTCCTTCTGTTAACAGCACCCCGGTTTCCTTTGGGCTAACGCACATCCTGCCTTCTCAGTGGGCGTGGTTTATGCTGGGCTAATTTCCCAGTCTCAGGGGCAGGGGCGTGGCCTAGACCTGGCCAATCAGGGCTCAGCTCCCGATGGACCGCAGTGATTGGATCAGAATGAACAGGTGCTCACAGCCGCAACCAATGAGGTGCAGCCCCGGGCCTTGGGGTTCCGTTACTAGGCAAGAGAATGTGCTTCTCTCCCAGGGGCCGAGCTGGCGAGCCATGCACCTGTAAGCCCCGGGATTGTCACTCTATGTGGTCCCTGTATCTGAGGACGCTTGGTTCAAGGGCACAGAGACCACCACATAGGACTGGGAGTGAGCACAGCTTCTAGGCCCCACCTTGACTGGGGGGACAGAGTTGAGGAGCCTCTGTGCTATCTTCTGTGTGGTCAGCCTCACTAGAGGCCTCCTGGCAGTCCTGTTTCCCTCTCTTCATTTAGGGGCTGATCATCTTTTTCTGACCAGTTGCTGTGCCCACACCAAGACTTCCGGAAGCATCTCTCGGTTTCCCTATCCAGGTACAATGGGAACAGTCGAGGTAGGTCAACCCACCTTCTCTGGGCCATTCAGCTGCTCTACCAGTGACCTTCTCATGCTCAGATTTAAATTAATGCTCTTTCCTCTTGTACCGTAGCAGCTTCTAAGTTCCACCGGACCACTAAAAGAACCACACGGATGTTTATTGTTGAGGCAATAGACACATGCTTTACCTTGACATCCATACCTGTATTGGGATAGAATAACAAGTACCACTACTACCAGTGTTGAGATTTTGAGCATTTACTACGTGCTGGTCACTGTGTTTCATGGTTCACACCTACAGTGTCATATAATCTATACTGCCACACTATGGTGACGGCATTATTAATATTCTATATCATGGATGAGCAAATTGTGACTCTGGGAGACTAAGTAATTTGGAGGAGAAGTGAGCCTAATATACAAAAGGAAACAAAGTCAGTAGAGAGAGATAAATCAGATACATGGCTCTTTCATTGACCCTGGATTCAGCCATACCTGAAGCTGCCTGCATCCCTGAACTCCCCATTTGCAGATAAATGTTTCTTTCTGCTTTCAGGTATTGCAAAGAGTTCTCACTACTAAAATCAACTTGAAAGGTAAGTGCAGTTATCCTTATTTTAGCAATTTTCGAAAAAATTTTTAAATGTTTATTTATTTTGAGGGAGAGAGAGAGACACAGAGTGAGTGGGGGAGGGGCAGAGAGAGAGGGAGACACAGAATCCGAAGCAGGCTCCAGGCTTCCAGCTGTCAGCACAGAGCCCCAATGCAGGGCTTGAACTTATGAACTGGGAGATCATGACCCGAACCGAAGTCGGATGCTTAACCGACCTAGCCACCCAGGTGCCCCTTATTTTAGCAATTTTTAAAAATGAGGTTGAGCAGTGAAGTCACTGACCTAGGGCTCCATGAAATGGATTATTTCTATTTTGCTGAGCATGAAATCTGCATTTCTGATACAACACCTGGTACTCACCTTTGGCAGAAATGGGAAGGAGGAAAGATGGAAAGAAGGAAAGAAGAAAAACCCTTCACAGTTAAGAGATGGAAAAGGCAGGGTTTTAACTGAAGTTCACTTGCCACTATGGGCATTCACAATATATAGTATCAGGGCACCTGGGTGGCTCAGTCAGTTGAGCATCTGGCTTCGGCTCAGGTCATGATCTCATGGTTTGTGAGTTCAAGCCCCACCTCAGGCTCTGTGCTGACAGCTCAGAGCCTGGAGCCTGCTTCAGATATTCTCTCTCTCTCTCTCTCTCTCTGCCCCTACCCTCCCCCCAAAATAAATAAATATTTTTTTAATTAAAAAATATTATCCCTCTGTTTGAAAGTATGCACCCCATAGTTTTTCCTCTGGACCCTACGATTACTTTCTCTTAGTTATAAGAATGCCGAACACTTACTAGCTTCCCTGGTGCTAAATAACCAGCCACTTTACTCCTTGTTTCAGCTGAGGAATGAGCAAGACACAGGAACCATTCTAGATACTTTCAACTCACTTGTCTGATGCAGGAATGAGCACTAAGAAAAATCATGGAATGCCCGAAGGAGGGGTTTTAGGCGCTGTTTCCACATTTTCCTGCCTTTTGAGTTTCAAATAATTATGGATTATTGTCTGTGCATGGTGATTGTTATGCTGCGGGACTTTTGAATTCTGTGGAGACTCTGGATTCTGTTATATTCCTCAGAAAAGTGTCGACTTTTTCACTTTGGCCATCAACTCGGTCAGATTAAAAAGCCGTGTCTTGGGCTGCAGCTCAGATAAGTTCAGTTCTTTTTTCCTCCATGCATACGGGGTCCATGCGTCTCCCAAAATTGTGTGCAGAGTTTATACACAGAATCTGAGATCTTCCCTTCTGGCCATGCCTGTTGCTAGGCTCGTCCTGTCTACTTTCCAGTGACTGTGATTGTTCCAAACTCTGTGCTCTGTTCTTCAGACTACAAAGAATGGGTTCTACAGGTACGTCTGTTATCTTGAGTGGCAAGGACGGTGACCTGTCCTGGGGTGGGGGGCGGGGGAAGCCACAGAAACAGGCTGTTTTCTCCATGCCTTTTTTCTTCTTCCGAGGGTCAGCTCCCTTCTGGAATCTGCCTGCCTTGCCTCCCTGCCTCCCTGCCCCCCTTCACTCTTCAGAGCCCTCAGGAAGTCTGTTTTGCTCATTTGTTCATACTTCTCTTTTAGTTGTGGATTTTCTTCAGAATCCGGAGTCGTTAGCAGATTCTGGGGACAGACGCAGGAGTAGGCATTTACTCAAGCACAGCAGAAGCTGAACTCCCCTGTAGCGCCCCCCGAAGAGCTCCTCCCGCATCGCCCTGCTCTGGAGGCTGGACACTCCTGCCTCTCCCCCTCCTCTGCAAGGTGCAAGCTGCTCACTTGAAGCAGGCTGACAGCTGAGCTCGGTGCTTCACAGAACTGGTTAGTGACTTCTGCTTATCCTCCCACTCCCCCTTCTGGAATTTGGCGTCTCTAGCTTCTCCCGCAATGATATAAGGTCTCATTCCTGAAATAAGTTCCCTTTTCAGAGTGGCTCAGCTCCCCCCATCAAACCTTGATGGATCCTCCGAGCTCCATTAGAGAATACAAGGGCCACCTACGGGATTTATGCGTGATGCCTGGGGCAGCGATCCGGTAGGGAGAGAGCCCCACCCCTTCCTCCCGCCAGCCTTGCTCCTGGTCCTGGCCGGCCCAGCCTTTAATCTCTTAAGCTCCCGGAGACAGCTCCAAGGAGACTCTCCATGCCAGTCTCTTGAGCTCCATGAAGGGCAACTGCTTTACAGGGAACACCATGTACTGAAATCCTACAGAAGACCGGCCAGGACGCATCACACCTGTTACTCACAAGTCACAGGCAGAGCAGCCGTAGTGACCGATAGGGCCTCTCTCGAGAAGAAAGACATCGGTTTGCATAAAACGCTGCTGAATTGAATGATGCTAAAGATCTGTCTGCCACTTGGCTCAGACCCAGAAATCTGAGCTTGTTTTTCTCTCTGCCAGCAGCAAATGCCAGTGAGCGCCACCAGGGGGCACTGTTGACTCTATAACCACTTGCAGCCAGCGCCTGGGGTAGGGAGATCTATTCGTCACATAAATTAACGCAATTGGCACTGCTTTGTTCCAACTGTCAAAACAACACAACTCTGGCAGTTTTCCATTCGAAGCTCAATCTTTTTTTTTAACGGGCCATCAGAGAGTTTTAAGGGGAGTCGAGAACAGTGCCGTGGGTCTGGCTGCAAAGCTTCTGTAGTTACCTGGATTGTGTGAACCTGAGAAGAAGGGCGGTTGAAAGCAGCCGGTCACGCATAGCAGGTGACAGGCTAGATCTGTAATGACTCATTAGCGATGCCACAGCTTAGGATGCTGATCGCAGGAGGCCAAGAGGGGCTTTAAAAGGGAGATGAATATCACAGCTTACAGACTGGGTGGCATCTCACCGTGGTTGGATGAGTTTGAGTTGAATGATTCCCTATTAACGATTCAAAGTTTAGTTCCTACCAAGTAATGGCTATGGAATTGAGAACACAAGACCAAAGACTTAGCGGGGACAGGATGAAATCAACAGAACGGCTGAACCCACCACAGCTAAGTGCCAGTGGTACTGGAGTTGCTTTGTTTCTTCTGGCTGTCAGAGAAGTGACATTTTCTGCGCCTTGCTCGCGGGCTAGCCTACGTTCTGTCTTGTTCTTCCTTCCACGAAGACTCTACCCTCCTGTCTTGCCCATAATCTCTCCACCCAACGAGGGGCTCGAACTCGCCACCCCGGGATCAAGAATTACACGCCGCACCGACTAAGCCGGCCGGCCGGGCTCTCTCATCATCCCTGAAGCCAGCAATGGAGCATCACTTCCTCGAAGCCATGACTTAGAATACGTCCCATGAAGGACGTGTTCTGCTCCTTCTTGGGTTCTGGGAGAGTGGCCAGGGGGAGAAAGACCTCGCCGAGGGGGGACATTTAAAAAGAGAGGGAAATTATTAAGGGGCCCTCGGGGAGGAAAAACAGCAAGTGTAAAGTCTCTGAAGGGAGCATGAGCAGAGCAGAGGCAACAGAAGGTCCGTGCAAATGGAGTATAGGGAGGCAGTGAAACCATTCTGGCCTTCTCTGGGCTCTTCTCACATTGAATTTGCACCTCTTTTCTGATGCTCACTCAAGACCTCTGTTTGCACGTTACCTGAGGACAGATTCCTAGCCCAGTGCCCACCTGTGGTAGTCACGCAACAATTATTTATAGGGTCAAAGAAGGAAGAAGCCTGGGAACGGTTTTCCTCCTGCTGCAAGACCTGATAATCCAGAAGGAGCAAGGGCGCTGCTGAGATCAGGAATCTGAATGCCTGGTGTCTCAGGGAGGACAGGTTATGTTTTGATACAGTTATCAAATCACCCCAAAATGTCAGCAGCTTAAAACAGCAAACATCCACGTCTCATTCAATATTGTTGTGACCACTGCTGGTTGGCAGGGAACTCTGCTCATGCGTTCAGGGCCCCGGGTGACAGAGCAGCCGCCACCTTGGCCAAAGCCAGTCCCCGTGTCCATCCCCTTTGACTTTTGAGTTTAGCGAGCGGTCGGTATAAAGTATCGGTCCTCAACCGATGGCATAACAAGCCCTCCAATCGCATGGTTCTTCTGGAATGATGCGATACACTGAATGTGTTGTGATTACTTTTGTGTTGAGACACAAGAAAGAGTTTCACTTTGGTGAAATTTTCAGATAAAAAGTAGTTGGAAGAATATGACTTTGGATAATTATGTAGGGAGCACAGTGGAGTAATGACTTAGGGGAATTGGTCCTCCAAAGCTGGTCCCCTGATGCAGAGCCTCAGGGTGAGCTGGGGGCTTGTTGGAAATGCGGAGCGTAAGCCCCCCATCCTGATCTACTGAATCAGAATCAACGTTCTAACGAGTTCCCAAGGTAATGCATAAGCACAGTAAGGTCTGGGCATTGTTCAGAGGGATTCTCTAGCCGGACTGCTTGGATTCGAATCCCAGGTCTGCCAACAACCAGCTCTGTGACATTGACCAAGTTACTTCAACTGCGTGTCTCCATTTCTTTGTTCGATGGGGCTAATGACAATAGTAACGTCATCAGATTATTGTGAGGATTAAATGAGTCAGAGGATTTGTCAAAGAATTTAAAATAGTGCTGAGCACAAAATGAAAGATCTAGAAGTGTTAGGGATGATGATGGTGATGATGGCGATGATGATGCTACAAATACAGTTAAGGAAATGTCCGTGTGATTACTTCTATTTGTAACGTAATCTCAAACATGACTCAGTTCCTATACCACAAGGACCATTTGCTGACCTTGGACCCTGAGTTGAAAGGCAACGGGTAGAAAATCTCTGCGGGTCTTTAACACAACGACGAGAGTCTGGGAAGGCAGCAGGTGGCAGGAGGGATACAGGATAAGGGTCGGTGTGGACACTTGAGCATCCGTCTTAAAAGTTGTCCTCACAGGCCAACAGTCACCTGCGTTTTGCATCTTGGCTGACGTAGCGGGCCCGTGTTCCCTCCAGGGAAGATTAATCTCCACAGAGGCTGAGTGTGGGTAGAGACCAGGGCAGCACAGCCACACTGGTGGAAGTTACAAAGGAATACTTTTTTAGTGTTTGTTCAAAATAGAAAGGTCCAGCAAGGGAGACTTAACACAGGTTACCGAGACAGCCGGTGTAGAGAATGGGCAGACGTGAGCACACACCCGAACACAGGTCAGGGTAGCGAATGATTACAGACGGCCTAGATTCAAACCCGGGTCGACCACTTCCTAGCTGGGTGACCCTGACTGAGCCCAATAACCACTCTGACATCAGCTTCCTGGTCTGTAAAATGGGAGCATAAACGTACGTATCCATAGGTTGTCAACAGGATCCGTTGGCAATTAGCAAGCACCTAACAAACGTTATCGCCATTACTGTTACCATTATCGTTACTAGTATTGGCTAAGTGAGCTGAAGATAAAATGTGGGAAACTCAGCTTCCTCGTAGTAATCTATAGCTTTGCAATAGCTGCTCTCTGGACAGGGGTTCGTCTCTGTGCCCACACTCGCAGGGCTGGGAACACGGGACGGAGCAGGTCGGACATCTTCCCCCACGGGGCTGACATGGGACGGGGAAGCTGTGCATAGACAGATGGAGGTGGGAGGAAGGATGGGCTGTTTCTACACTCCACGTCCCCTACCCTGTTCCACCTTAGCCAGGTTGAGATCCTGGAGTTTGTCAGAAGAGAGAAGCCGAAGCTTATGGCTCTCACCGACGTCAAGCCCAATTTTAACTCAGAGTTGGGGGCTGCAAACCGGCCATGCCATTTCTGGGGCAGGTGGAGCGCTCATTCATCATTGAATGCCACCGCAGCCGCCTAGGAGCATGTGACTCCAGCTCCCGTCTGAGCCTCGGTAGCCCCATCTGTCCCAACGTGCCCCCACGACCTCTTACCCCCGTGTTTTCTACCTCTCCAACGGGTGTACTGGGTACTCAGTGGCCTGGGCCAAAGCCACGGGCTCTTGCTACTTTCCCATCACCCAAACTATCCACCCGTAGGACCTTCGCCACCATCTGAAGCAGGCGGCATTAACTGCTCTCCGTCTCCACAGCAGGACTCTGCCCCTAACTCCCAGGGTGAGCCTCCAACACCCGTGTGCCTTCAGCTGACTTAGTGAACTCCAGGCTTCCTCTGCTCTCTGTGTCCTTCAAGAGGCCACGGAAGGAAAAAATGGGACCCTTGGCTCTCCCACCTCCTGGCCTTTGCGCTTTGGGTTTCTCAGCCCGAAAAGCCCTCCTTGCAGAAACTGCTGTCTTATAGGATGGGTTTCTCTGCATATTTCTTTAGAGTCCGCTTCCTGCATTGTAAGATCCATGAGTGTAGGACCTTCATCTGTTTGGCTCAGTGCTAGAACCCCATATCTGGGCTTGAAAAATGGTGAGCAACAGACAGCTATTTGTTGAGTGAGTGAATAAAAGACCAAAGGACAGTAGTTCTCCCATTAGGGCTTAAATGAGATGATTGCTGTAAACATTAAGTAAAATGTCAGCACAGGGTGACAAATGCATGCCTTCCTCCCTCCCTCCCTTCCTTCTCTCTAATACCAAGTACTGTAGTAAGGACTTGACATTAGGACAACCATAGCTGCCTCATGAGGCCAACACATAGCCCTTACCTTCCTTGTTCTTGGTGTATGTATAATACTTCTAGGTCCCCCATCTAGAGGCAGACCTTACGGGAAACACTTGAGCCAACTTCAAGAATTGCATCCCTCGTTTGACATGATACTAAAGATTTGGAACGTAAGCACGAACAACATAAAATCTGAAGTTACCTCTTTGACTTAGGAACCCCAGGCACATGTGGAGGCAGAAGGTTTCCTCTTTCCAATAGCTCTTGTGTCGTATAAATCATGTTAATTGTCTCCATGTGCCCGCAGCCCACAGGGAGTTTCGCAACAGCCTTTGAGGGGATTAGTGGTCTCTGGTGTTTGCTATGAAATTCAGAAACGCATCTGGAAGCAATTGAAGTTAAGGAATTAATGATTTGGGGGTTAAATAATACATGCCTTAAACAAAATAAATACAGGAAACTGTTAGCCTGAATGTCTAAATTCTCACCTCCATTGGGGGGGGGGGGATTTTCCTAAAAAGAAAGAAAAAAAAAAAGGTAACCTGACCGCATCCTCCTTTTTTGTTTGTTCAGTTTTGTGTGCAAGTTTGTTTGATGTTTAGAAGGTCACAGGGCAGACGAAGTGCAGAGGGGCAGGGGACTGTGGAGGGCATAATTTGGGGTTTTTTGTTCCTATTATCAGACAGGAGGGAGAGAGGATCCTAACCCCTCAGTCAGGAATAATAGAGAAGTTGTATCTCTCACCGAGGCTGGAAACATTTAAATGAAAAATATTTCTTCTCCAGTGACTTTAGGCTAACAAATAAAAATGTGAAGGAAATGTGTTTTCCATTTTAGGGGCCCGAGTCTACTTTATGAGTGCTTCCCAAGGTTTGTCTACACTAGCGGAATGAACTGGAGAATTGGGCAATTATCAGCATAATCCACTTAAGAAACGAAGCCTCTGCCACCCAGGCCTCCCCAGGCCTGGCTGCTTTTTCCTGCCGCCTAGCCGTCTCCCCACGACAGGCATGTGGAGGGGCTGAGAAAAACCGTGAGCGCTCTTCCCTTGAAAAGCCAGTCCCGGGTCCCAGCCACGCTGGCTGGGAGAAGAAAGGGCCCCCGAGCTGGGAGTGCGCTCCAAGCCTTCACCACGCGACACCCCTGGTTTCTCCTGGAGCCAGGCACCTGCTCCTCTGTGACTGAGCCCGGTCAGGAGAAATGGGTCTGCGGCTGCTACGATCGTTTCTCTTCGTTCCATCAAATATTTTTCTTTTCCTCTTATTTGAAATTCATTCCAGGCTCTGGTGGCCAGGCAGGATGGTGACACATGGCACAGTCAGGCTTCTTTTCCGAGGCTGGGGTGAGCCAGCCCAGGTGAGAGCAGGCCCGCTGAGCCCAGACACCGATCCCAGGGGACCGCAAGGCGCGGCTGGGGAGGGCTGGGCCTCCCGGGGAAGCTTCTGGGCTCCTGATGCATCGCGAGATGGAGTTGGGGTCCCGCCTGCAGATCGTTCAGCGCCCCCCGCCCCCCGTCGCGGTCCCCGAGAACCAGTAACCGCACGGGCAAGCCCAGGCAAGCGGCCGCGATGCCCGCGCGCAGGGAGAGCAGCGCTGCATGAGTAGGGTGGTGGCGGGGGTGGGGGGGGGGGGGAGAAGAGAGGTGCACATCTTCCTCGTCTGAACCTCAGGTCTCTAGCCACTGCAGGATCAGGTCTGGCAAGGAGAGGGGAGCGTCCCCGCCTCCCTCCCTCCCCCTCGTCCTCCGAAGAGTTAGTAAAACGCTCATTGGGGTGGGGGCGACGCGCACCAGTATGAAAGGATACACAGTGGGAAATGAGCCGCCCACCCCGGGGTTCCAGCCCCCCTCCCAGAGATACGGCACACAGACGCACACACATGTGCACACGCCTCTGTATCCTATGCACCCGGGTCCCCCCTTACACGGTGCCGCCCGTGGCTTTCCCCACTGAATGATCTGTCCAGAGCTTTCCGCAGCGAATGCACGAGACTTCCACTTCCAGATGTCCCCAGCTCTCAAGACAAAAAACATCCAGGGATGACCGGAAATCGAGGTGCAAGGCAGTGCCTACCCCTCGCCCCGCCGCGGCCTCGGGAGGGCGGCGCGGGGAAGGGTCCAGCTCCATCTTGAGGCGCGGGTCCCTGCGCCGAAGTCTCCGGGACGTGAGCCGCAGGGCGCGGGGGGCGGGCGGCCGCACGCGGGCGGAGCGGACCCCCGGGGGCGGCCCGAGCCCCGGCTCTCCGCGCTCGGGGTCTCCTCCCACCACCAGGGATCCCTCCCGCGCGCCCCTCCCCGCAGGGCGAGCTGGGCCCCGGCCCGGGGCGGGGCCGGGGGCGGGGCCGGGGGCGGGCCGGGGGTGGGCGGGCCCTGGGGTGGGCGGGGCAGGCGGCGGCTGCGGCGGCGGCTGGAGAAAAGTTGTCCCGGCCAGAGCGCGCGCGGCCGCGGGATCCGGAGCCGCCGCGTCGCCACGGCGGGGGCAGGCGCGACCACCGGATCCGCAGCCGGGCCGGCCGACTCGCAGCCGGGGGTCGCCCCGGGGCATGGGACAGCCGGCGGGGACGGCGGGCCGGCGCTGCGCCCCGGGCGGGCGGAGGGCGGCCTGAGCTGCCGGGACGCAGGATGCGCTCCGAGGGCGCGGCCCCCGGGCCGGTGGCGCCGCTGTGCGGGGCGCTCAGCCTGGTGCTCGGCGCGCTGCTGGGCAAAGGTAAGGCGGGGCGAGAAGTTCCCGGGTCTCGGTGAGCCGGGGCGGGGGGGAGCCGGAAGGCGGGGTGTCGCCGGGACCTTGGGGAGGGCTCTGGTCCCACCCGGAGCGCCTGTGCCGGGCGCCCAGCGGCCCTTGCCGAGCCGGGAGGACCCGGTTGGGCGCCGCGTGCGTGGGGTCTGGGCAAATTCCGCTGGTCGGCTCTATCCGGGTTCTGGGTGCTTCCCAGGGGTGAGGGGGGGCGTGGCTGGGGGGGCACTGTGGCCCCCAGGCCCGAATTCCGTGCGGACCTAACCCAGCCCCAGCAGTCACACTGTGGAGCGGGGAGCCTGCCTCGTTCCACCCCCCCCCCCCCCCCAGCCCTCCGGTCGGTCACACTGGGACAGGAGGTCCAGGAGGGCGGACCTGGTCCTTTGCGCCCCGGCCGTGGGGTCCCGAGAAGCGACCTCGACCCCCGGAGGAACGCGCGCTCTCCGCGCGCCGCTCGCGGGGGCCCCGGCGGGAGCCCGGCTTGGAGGCGGCGCTCCTGGGGCGTGCGGCAAGGTGGGGGGCGCGGCGGCGGCCCGGGACCCGGGCTTCCCGGCAGCGCGGTTCCCGGAGGCCGCGCGCCTCAGTCTCCTCATCTCGGCAATGGGGACGACGACCCTGCCCAAGGCTGGGGAGGCTGCGGCGAGCGAGTGCCGGGCGCGCAGAGGGCTCACGGAGGGTGCCGCTGCCACTGTCGTGGCGGTCGTGGGCGTGTGCGCTGGGGCCAGCGGCGGGAGCGGCGCGGAGAGCGGGGCCCGGGCCCGGAAGCGCCCTTCCCGGCCGGGCGCCGGCGCCGGGGCCGCGGGCGGGCGGGCGGGGACTGCGGCGCGCACATCGCTGTGCGGAGTCCCGGCTGCCGGGCCGGGCGCGGAAGAGGAGAGGGGCGCTCCCCTGCCGCCGGCGGCGCGCCGGGCGGGAGACCCGGGTCTCAGGGTGACACGGCGGTGGCACAGGCGTCCCTGCGCCTTCGCGCGGCGCCGCGGCCCGGGCCCGGCCGAGTGCAGCCCGAGGAGAATCCCGGCTCTCTCCCGGCCCAGGCTCTGCGGGCTGGGCCGCTAAGGCGTCGGGAGACACAAGTTGCCAACTGAGGTTAAAAAGTAGCATTTGCTTTTCCAAAGTGCTTAAGCACCAACCGAAATTCCAGAGAAATCTGCGTGCAGGTTCTGCAGGGCTGCAGGTTCCCAGGCGCACCACCTGGACAGAGTCGTTGTTTTCTCGAACAGTGTTCCTTTCTCCCAGAGCCCCAGGTAGACGGCAGTGTGCGCTCGCGCGCCAAGGGCTGGGGATACTTTTCTGTTTTATCTGGAAGAGCAAACATTCGGCATCTGGCGCCTTAATTCTGCTGTTATAGCTCTGGGTCCTATCATTTGTAGGATTCGGTTTCCCAACATGTAAAGTGGCCATTAAAAAAGAAATCCCTTCCCCAAATACTTCCCGGCGACTTTGGGATGGGAAAGCTGCTGGACGGATGATGGAGAGGAAGGTGGGGTCATTGTAAAGTGACCAAGGGGGTGAGAGCCCCTGATCAGGTTTACTCCCCGCCTCCGTAGAGGATGTAATCAGGCCAGAAGTCTGGGTGCTGAAGGTGCCTTGTAAAAGTAAGTTGTGGGCTTCTCCTAATTAAATCCCTTCTTTCCGCCCCCCCACCCCCCAATCTGGAGGATTCTAACTGTGATTTAGAAGAGGTACCCTTACAAATGCCCATGTAGAGGAAGCTAAGGGCAGAAATTTGGTGGGAAAGTGGGCCTGGGAGTTTTATTTTCAAAATGCTGTTTACACAGCAAGGGTTGGGGGGACTGAGACTACAGGGATGGAGATTTCCCACCTCTACCCACAGCTACCCCTCCCTGGCTTAGCACCACCTTGAGTTTCCTTTCCTTGCTTCCTTCTGCTTAACAGTTTTCAGCTGCGGTTTGGGGGCCTGCGGCCTGCAACTCATCCCCTGTCAAATGTTTTTCATTGTTTCCCAGGACCGAAAGCAGCACGGCAGCTCTCTTCTGATGCCTCCCCAAAGAAAAAGTGAGATTTCTTCTAGAGAGGAAAGTGTCCCCACCCTCATTTAAATCTGTGCTGGCTGGGTGGGGGGGGGGGGGGGGGGAGCCTTCTCTGACTCTTCCTGCCGGAGGATTTAAGTGCTGATTTCTAGAATCCTTGAAACCACTGATCAATGTTTATTACCAATTGTACGTTTATTTTCCACTGTGGATTTAAGTCTCTGCAAGTCTCAGGGTTCAGAGTAGAGTCCTTGTTCCTGGGAGGTTCTATAAATAGCCAGGACGAAAGAAGGGAGTCTTCCTAAGATTTAAGACCTAAGATGTAAGTAAGACTCGGGTAGGTGAGGGGAAGTGTCCTTCAGTTAGAGGTTGAGGAATTGACCCCAGATGAGGCAGCGGGAGGGGCCTCGGTGGGCTGAGAGGCTGCCCCAGAATGTACTCATGCTTCTTGGTCGCATACAGGACCCTGGGGAAGGTCACACGAGACCACAGCCTGTTCTGAAGTCTGTGGGGCCCGATGTGCTTCAAGATTCAGAAATACTGAGACCTTTGAAGAGCTGGCTGGCCAGAGGCATAGGGTCGCACACACCTATGGTATAGCACCCCCAGGCTGGGTGTGGGTTTGGACCCTGTAACTGCACACATTGGTAATTTCGCGTGGACTGTACAAGTACGTAAAGGAGGATAATACCCCAACTAGCCTCGCTTCGCTTTATTTAATTTATTGATGCGTGTAGTTACTTCTTCTAAAGATTTTAAGTCCTGTCTACACCCACCATAGGGCTCGAACTCACAACCCGCACGCCCTACCGTCTGAGCCAGCCGGGCGCCCTGAGGCTCACTTCGCTTTGGATCCACACTGGCCACCAAGTGAATTAAGACCAAACAAGCAGACCTTTTGGGATTTCGAGGTTCTTAAAATGTTTGTTTGTTTTGATTTATTTTTGAGACAGAGCGCGAGCAGGGGAGGGGCAGAGAGAGAGGGAGACACAGAATCCGAAGCGGGCTCCAGGCTCCAAGCTGTCAGCACAGAGCCCCATGTGGGGCTCGAGCTCACAAACCGTGAGATCACGACCTGAGCCGAAGTCTGACGATTAACCGACTGAGCCCCCTGGGTGCCCGGGTGTTGTTTTTTAGAAAGTGAGTGGGCTCCCCAGATTGGGAGAATTCATGATTAAAGCAGGATTTACAACTTCAACCTTGCGTGCACATTTCCATAGGCCTCCACTGTGCCAAAGCTTGACATAGGAGTGCCTCCCGGGTGGGCTGATTATTCACCTGCTTCCCCCCCCTTGCTGCCCTCCCCCCAGCCATTTGGGCCTCGGGCTCTTTCTTCTTCCTTTGTCTCACTGTTCACTGTTCGCTTAATCACAAGAGTGGCCAGCGTCAGGCAGAGAACTCAGAACTCTCAATTATATTAGTAGCTAACACCTCCATGAGCGGAGGTTAAAACAAAGCCTCTGCATGTATTAGATATTTCATACATCCATAGTCATGAGAAGCAAGGTTAATAAAAACGAGTCTTTGGTATATTAATTGGAGTGAAAGGGAGTATTACTGAATTAATGGAATAAATGGAAAGTCTGATGGATAGAATTTTTTTTATAGCAATCCACTTTGTTTAAAAGTCAGATTTATTAAGATATAATTTGCATACAGTAGAATTCACCCTTTTGAGTACAGTTATATGTTTTGACAAACCCGTGTACTCCTGCAAACACCGCCACTGTGATGGTGCAGAATATTTCCATCACTCCCCAAAATTCGTCTGTGCCCCGGGTGGCCTCCCCACAGCGCCTGGCAGCCGCTCGTCCCTTTTCTGTCCTTATAGGTCTGCCTTTTTCATAATTCCGTAAAAATGGGGTCATGAGGTGATGCAGCTTTCGAATCTTTTGCTTAGTATAGCGCACTGAATAAATATTCACCCACATCCAGTACAACAGGTTGTTCCTTCTGGATGGTACATGACATTCCGTCGGATACCTGGGTCACACTCGTTTATTTGTTTCCTACTTGAGGGACATTTGGATTACCCCTAGCTTTTGGTAATTATGCAAAGCGTCACTGTAAATACTCACAAGCAAGTTTTCACGCGGACGTAGTTTTTTATTCTCTTTGGGTACGTAACTGGAACTGGGATTGCCGGCTGTTACGTTAGTGGATGTGTAACTTTATCCCACTGCAAACTCTTTTCATACGTAGTGACATTTTGCATTCGCACCAGCAAGGTATGAGAGTCCCAGCTGATTTCTGTCTCCGTCACTGCTTACTGCTCACCATTTTGTTCTCTTTGATTTTTAATAGTTTTAGGAGGGGGCAGTGGTGTTTCTTTGAGGTGTCGGTTGTCAGCCTTATGACTAACGGTGTTCAGCATCCTTTGTGATCATTTGCTGTTTTCTGTTTTCTTCGGTGAAATGTCTCTTTCCGATCTCTGCCCATGTATGTTATTGGTTCTTGTTTTTCCCGTTAACCAATCTTGGAGGATACTTTTTATATTATGGTTGTGAGTCCTTTATCCGATACATGTTTACGGAGACCTTCTGCCAGTCTGTGTTTTTGGAAAAGCAAAGGTGTGTAATTTTAATGAAGTTTGCTCTGTTAATTTTACTCTTGGTAATTTGGTGTCACATTGAAGAAGTATTTGCCTAGCCCACGGTCACAGGGACGCTTCACATGTTCACCGTGTTGTTCAGGCACCTCCCATTCCTACTGACTTTAGTTTTTTCTTCCGTCAGTTACTCAGAGGAGTGTAGAGATCTCCAGCTCTGTTTTGCAGCTGTCTGTTTTTCATTAAAGTTCTGTCAGCTTTTCCTTCGTATATTTTGAAACACAGCTTTAGGTCCATACACACCTAGTATTGTTATGTCTTTGTGGTGAATTGACCTCTTTTTCATTATGTGATAGCCTTCTTTATCCTTGGAAAAGTGTTTTGAAGTCTGTTTCATCTGCTATTAACATAGGCACCCCAGCTTTCCTTTGATTAGTGTTTGCGCTTGTCAAATCTTTTTTTTTTTAATTTTTTTAATGTTTATTCTTGAGAGAGAGAGAGAGAGAGACAGACTGTGAGCAGGGGAGGGGCAGAGAGAGAGAGGGAGACAGAATCTGAAGCAGGCTCCAGACTCCAAGCTGTCAGCACAGAGCCTGATGTGGGACTTGAAGCCACTAACGTCAAGATCATGATCTGAGCCAAAGTTGGACACTTAACTGACTGAGCCCCCTGTAAAATCTTTTTTTTTAACTAATCTATTTATTTATTTATTTTTATAAGTGTTTATTCATTTTTGAGAGCGAGAACGTGAGTGGGGAAGGGGCAGAGAGGGAGAGGAACAGAGGATCTGAAGCGGGCTCCACGCTGACAGCAGTAAACCCAAGGTGGGGCTTGAACTCACGACCCATGAGGTCATGACCCGACCTGAAGTCAGACACTCACCCGACTGTGCCATCCAGGTGCCCCTGTGTCTTTATATTTAATGTTGTTTGTTGGGTTTTGCCTGTTCATTCCATCTGTTAATCTGTGTCTTTTAATCTTTGTGTTTAGACCGTTTATATTTAATGTGATTATTGATACGTTTGCATGGAAATCTGCCACCTTGCTCTTTGTTTTCTTTATAATCCACCTGTTCTTTACCTTTTTTTCTTATTTTTCTGCATGGTTTTGTATTGGATACATGTTTCATGATTCCATTTATGTCCATATTGGCTCACTAGTCCTACCTCTTTAAATTTTAGTCATTGCTGTAGGGTTTACAAAATACGTCTTTAATTCATCAAAGCCTACATTCACAATGTGTTATGCTGCTTTAAATGTTGTGTAAGAAACTTAAAACAGTGCACGTCCAATACTTTCTCCCTCTATGTATAATCCTTTTCAAGTGCATACATCTTACACCCTAGGAATCGCTAAGAGAATTTTCAGTTAGAGATTATTTGTATATACTTTGAGGAAGGATAAAAATCATGTTTCATCGGCTTGCCTTGGTTTCTGAGTGGGTACGTCTTATACCCTTGAAACAGTTTTCCCTGCGGGACTTTGTTCTGTCTCCTGCTTGTGTGCTGAGCTGCACAAAAGTGTTTAAACACCTTAGGGATTTAGAAGTTAACTGCCTTTAAGGAGAGAACAAAGGTGAAATACAACACAGCCAAGTCTGAATTAGCAAAATTTCCAGAACAGCGGTTCTAGATGCTCTCCTAGAGTGACTGATTCCTTGTCTTCTGCAGTGTGTACGTTCCTTTGCCACTGATTAAGGATGTTCTTAGTGGTAATGTTAGGCGTGTTTGGTTCACAATTGCAAATGTCTGCAATGCTAAGGCAATTCAAAGGGTCCGTATAGGAGACCATGCGTTCTCTGCATAAAATGCCTTTTCTTTCTTCCTCAGCACCCTTCCTGTTGTCAGCAACGTGCAGAACTATCACTTATGGATTAGGTAGGCAGGCTCAGTACCATAGAAGGAGAAGCTTAAGTTTGAGCCTTTGTTGTGTGATTTCCTAGATGCATTGGTCAGAAGCCTGTGTCAGCCACAGAAACATCTCAGGGCCGCCTGAGAAATAGGGATTTGGAGCGCATGATCCTGGAGGTAGAGGAGAAAGGAGCCGGTTTCCTACGGGTCAGAAATTGCCTTATTATAATTGATGTCTTGCCTCACGGTGCTGCCATCGTTTTATTCATTTTATCTCTGTGCTCCTGTGTTAGAATCTAGGGAGAAAGAAAGCCTAGAACCCTGGGCGAACTTTAGCATCACCTGGGGAGCTTTCAAAAATGCTAATCCCCAGGCCTTACCCGACACTGATTGAATGAGGATCTTTGGTAGCGGTGGACGAGGGGTGGGCATCGAGGCGGGGTTGGTCGTACTTAGTTTTCTGAAGCTGCTCTGGGGATTCCACGGTGTTTCCAGGATTGAGAAATGGTTGCCTAGGGTCCTGTCTGCGCAGAAAAAGTGAAGACCCTGTGATGGACACTTTCACCATTTTGTATTCAAGGGGAAAGGGTATTTCTCCCAGACGAAAAAGGAGGAGCTGTTACGCAAGGCGGTGGGATGGGCGCTGGATGCGAAATCAGCACCTGTCCATCCAGCCTCGGTTTCACGAGGTGGCAGTAATAACACCTGCTCTGCAGGATTATTGAGAATGTGGAGGGAACAGCGAGTGGGAGACCTTAGCCCCGGGCGTTAGTCTCCTGAGGCTGCTGTCACAAGTAACGCCAAACTGGGCAGCTCAGTGCGACAGAACCGTGTTCTCTCTCAGTTGCAGAGCCTGAAATCTGAAGTCTGGTGCCGGCGGGGGCGTGCTTTTCTGAAGACTCTGGGGGAGGACCCTTCTTTGTTCTGTCCGCTTTGCTGACCCCTGGTGCTCCCCGCCTGCACCTGGATCTCCCCAGCCTCTGCCTTCCACCTCACATAGCTTTCTCTGCATACCTCTTCCCTCTGCCTTACGAGGACACCTGTCACTGATTTCCGGCCCACTCTAACCCGGGGTGAAGTCGTCCTGAGATCTCGGACTGAATTACGTCTGAAAAGACCCATTTTGCAAATCAGGTCACGTTCACAGGTCCCATGTGCACACAGCTCTCGGTGGCCACCATTCCATCCATCATAGCCGGCGAGATCAGGCACGTAGAAAAAGCTCACTAGGGGCGCCTGGGTGGCTCCGTCGGTTAAGCGTCCGACTTCGGCTCAGGTCATGATCTCGCGGTTCGTGGGTTCGAGCCCCGCGTCGGGCTCTGCGCTGACGGCTCAGAGCCCGTAACCTGCTTCGGATTCTGTGTCTCCCTCTCTCTCTGCCCCATCCCCACTCATGCTCTGTCTCTCTCTGTCTCAAAAATAAATAAACATTTAAAAAAAAAAAAAGAAGAACGATAAAAGAAAAAGCTCACTAAACCATAGCTCTTAGGACATGCATAATTACCAAAGCCACAGAGAAGGGTAATCACACAACGTGATCCGATAGAAACTACCCGTGGGCATCATGTATAAGAAAGAACAGTGAGTGTGGCAATATCGGGGAACAGGAAACTCTGGTCAAGTGTGAAGGTGTCCACTCATGATCAGCCTAAACAGAGAGCTGGTGGTTTATATTCTGAGACCTCCCTTGACGTACTTCATGCTTAAATGCAGCTTGGATGTGATTCTGTCTGGCTTAGTCTCCTAATACCCGTGATACCTGCCTTCTCCCCTGGGTCCCCAGAGTATCAGAACCATCGAGAACAGCTCTCTCGTCTTTCCTAGGTGAAAGTTTTCACCCAGCTCTGCTGCGGACTTTTCGCCTTTCGTGTTCGGTGCCTCCCTCCGGCCCCTTAATTACAATGTCTGCTTTCCGCCGTGTTTCCTCACGGTCTCTGCAGACTCAGAAGCAGTAGACGTGTGGATATAACACTACCCACTTGGGCATATGGTGGTCGATGAGCAGCTCTTCGAGGCAATGAGGGATTCTCGTCTTCTCCAAATAAACAAAGGAAGTTTAAAGCAGGCACCCGCCATCCCCGCCACACACACAGAACAGAAGGCTACTTTTGCTCTAACCTTGGCGTTCCAGCGAAGTGATGATTTGAAGCCAAAAAAAAAAAAAAAAAAAAATCTAAACCTCACCCCATAAACAGGATGTGGTGCTGGGAGCAGCATCTCCAGTGGAAACAATGAGGTTGTGTTTGAAGCCCTCAGACAGGTTTTCCCGCCTCCCTGAGGGAGGTGGTCTTTGAAAACGCACCAAAATGCCCCAAATCCCTTGATCAGTCCTGACTCCCTTGGTTGCAAATAGTGAAAAACCCGACTTGCGCACATGGAATCAAAGCCACAGACTTTAAAAAAAGGAAAAGAAAAAAAAAGGCGGGTAGAATAAGTGATGTTGCTCAGGTGACTGAAAAGCCCGTGTGGGCTTCAGACACTGCTGGATCCAGGGGTCAGTTAGTGCCACCAGACATCGCTCTTGGCTGTCTGTTCTCTCCCATGCCCTCTGTGTTGGCTGCGTTTTTGGGTGGTCGTCGTTGTCACCAGGGGCCCTCCAGCTTCATGTCCTGTTCACAGAGCGTACTCACGAAAAAGAAAGTGGCAGGGCGCCTGGGGGGCTCAGTTCCTTGAGCATCTGACTTTGGCTCAGGTCATGATCTCGCGGTCCGTGAGTTCGAGCCCCGCGTCGGGCTCTGTGCTGACAGCTTGGAGCCTGGAGCCTGCTTCCGATTCTGGGTCTCCCTCTCTCTCTGCCCCTCCCCTGCTCACACTCTGTCTCTCTCTCTCTCTCAAAAGTAAACACACATTAAAAAAATAGAAGGACAGAAAGCGGCTTCCCAGGGGTGCCCGGGTGGCTCACTTGGTTGGGCATCCAGCTCTTGATTTCAGCTGAGGTCACAGTCTCAGGGTTGTGAGATCGAGCCCTGTGTTGGGCTCCACGCTGACAGCTGAGAGCCTGCTTGGGATTCTCTCTCTCCCTCTCTCTCTGCCCCTCCCCTGCTCCCTCTCTCTCTCTCAAAATAAATAAACATTAAAAATATTATCAAAAGAAGGAAGTGGCTTCCCAAATGATCATAGAAAGAGTTGATGGAGTACATCTCACGTCGCTCACTGGGGTCCCTGCCCAGCCCTGAGCCAGTCAGGGGTGAGACGAGAGAGAGAACGGAGGTGAAGACTGGCCAGGCCTGGGACGTGCCGGTCTCGGGAGCCCGGGGTCATCGTACAGAGGGCGTCGTGGCCCAGAGACCGGGCAGGCCCTACGAGACGCCGGGTGGGCACGAGTCTATCCAGCCAAGCAAACGAGTGACACGAGGGAAACCAGAAGCCAGTGGGGCGGCTGCCTGTGGCAGCTGTCATCAGTCGGAGGCGCAGCCCGCGGGAGGTCACCCTGTCTCCCAGCCGTGTGCACACGCGGCCGCGTCCAGGCGCTCGCACCTCCTCCCCCTCCCAGGCACCTGCATGCACAGTGGTTTTGTCTGGTCTTCCCTTAGCTCTGACTTTCCTCCTCCCCTCCCCGCCTCCCTCCCTGCATCAGACCTTCCCTCGGGGGCGGGCCGGGGACTGGGCACTACATCAGGGGCAGTGAGGTCTTCTCCCTTCTGCCAC
Source organism: Puma concolor (assembly GCF_028749965.1). Taxonomy (NCBI): domain Eukaryota; kingdom Metazoa; phylum Chordata; class Mammalia; order Carnivora; family Felidae; genus Puma; species Puma concolor. The sequence goes on along the minus strand of NC_141678.1, from coordinate 3,564,352 downwards.
CTGCCAGGCGCCCGCCCAGGACCCAGAGGGGCCCCCGGACTCTGGAGCACTCAGCCACAGAAGGCGGCCTTGAGAGGCATCCTCGCTCACGAGCGAGAAACCGGATCCTGGGCGAGATCTCCATTTGGGGGGTTTGTTCCGCTCCAGCGCCGTTTCCTCGTTCCTGCTCCCTGCGTGGCCATGTGTTTGTGAATCTTTTGGGTCAGTGCACAGCCTCAGGTGACTGTTTTCCTTCTTTTCCCCCTTTATAACTGTAAGCAGAGAATTGACTCTGAGAGCAGGCCCTCTCCGTTTTCCTTCAAACCTGGTGTTTTCATCTAGTGCGCCGATGTCCTGATGACAGAATGCCATTTTCTTGCCGGAGTCTGGCATTCCCTGCTACTGGTCAGTTGTCTCCCCGGCCATGGTGTGGCCTCTGGACACCCGCGCCCCCCAGCATCCTTGGTGTGGCCCTTGGACACCTGCCCCCCCAGCATCCATGGTGTGGCCCCTGCACACCCGCCCCCCCCACCCCAGCATCCATGGCTCGGGCCCACCCACAGCAGCTTTGGCAGGGGGGTTGCCCATTAGTTCGGGGGGCTCCCTTTCGTATTCACGGGCAAGGAAGTGTGTGGACATCAGCTTCTTGCCAACCCTCAGTGGTCTGCGATTTCCCGGTCAGGGGGATTTTGGGTTTTTTTTTTTCAGATGCCTTAACCACCTGTTCTCCTGGTGCACACGTTGCTGATGATTTGGTCCTGTCACTTCCTCTTTCCTCACGGCCGATCCTGTAGAGAGAGTCCTTGATGACTCCAGAAGACCAAAGTGTCCACCGTTGACAGCTCGTAGCAACTGCATCTCGGTTGAGGAGGCCCCCTTCAGACGCTTCCTGACCAGCAGTGAGATCGCGTCGTCCTCTGTTCAGAACCCGGCAGGGGCAGGGGCTCCCGTCAGATTCAGAGCCAGAGTTGCAGTCTGTTGCAGGAGCTCCGAGGTGCTGGGTGACCTCTGATCCCCGAGCACCCTTCTGGCCTCATCTCAACCTCCACACCCTCACATGTGGACTCCGACCGCAGGACCTTTGCACGTGCATATTCACTTCACTGACACTATCCACGTCAGGTCTCTGATCACAGGTCACCTTCTCTTAGAGAAGTCCCTCTTTCTCTGTGCCATCTGCTGAGTCGTCTCCTTACGGCACTTTCTGTGCTCCTTCCTTTTTTCTTTTAGTCTTTCTTTGCACTTATCACCACCTGATAATCCACAGATTTGACGTATTTGTTTATCTGTCTCCCTCTCCCCTAGGATTTAAGCTCTCTGAGAACAGAAAGTGTTTTCTGTCCCGTTCACTGTCGTGTGTCCCTGTTCTCCTTACTGGCTCCAGTACCTGGCGTATATGAGGCCCTTACTACTTGGCGGATGAGTGACTTAATTCTATCTTTGTGTCTGCCTTTCACACAGAGCAAATCTCTTCGATCTTGGAAGGTCAGAAGAACAGGTACGTTTTATGTGCAGGACCTCTTTAGCTGGCTACCATTTTATGAAGGGTCTCGGACTGGGCTCAGAACCCTCCAGTATCCCTTCGTCCCCTCAGTCACTCCAGAAGAGCGTCCCTGTCAGATTTGAGGTGAGAAGGTTCATACAGGAGCGTGATGCTGGCCAGGAGATGTGCTGGCCAGAGGCCGGTTAAGTCTCCAACGTTCTTTCTGTGTGGCCATCCTTTCCTGCGCCCCTCTGCCTCTTTCTGGTGAGATCCAAGAGAGGCTCCTTCGCAGATAATGGTTCCCAGAAGTGGCCACAGGAAAGGAATCAACTTAAAACAGAGACCAGAATTTCACTGTGTAAACAGTGAAAAACATCCTTGATTAGGACTTTCTCTGAACAACTGAGTGGATTATTGAAATAATGGCAAGTGATTGCACATGGGTACGAGATATCTTTTGGGGGATGATGAAATTATACTAAAATTAGTCATCAGATACGGCTTGATCCAGGTGTTCAATTACGACATCAGTCTTTGTTTCGTTCTTTTCTTTGTTTTAGTTCTTCTCTTTGCCCGTGATGGTGGCGCCTCACGGTCTCACCTTCTCACCCTTGCTGAGGTGAGGCTGTACCGTGTCTCACTGCCTCAGTTTGGTTCTAGAACCTGGGGGAGGAGCTTCTGAAGGCTCAGAGTGGGGTGCCGAGGAAAATTTGGGTGGTACCGCGAGAAAAAAACGGTGAGCAACTGGGGACAAAAATAAAAACCGACGTCCCTACGTTTCCAAATCGAGGAGTATGCACAGCACAGGTAGAGGAGACAGAAGTCAGGCAAACAAGTTGTACCTCTTTGCCGCTCAGAAATCTACCTGCGTCCGTGCGGACGAACAGGACGCAGCGTGAAGATGTGTTTGTCTAACTGAGTCTGTGTCAGACTTGCCCGAACCCGGGATGAGCAAACGTCATTCATCACTTGCCTGTCAAGCCAGCGTTCTCCACCCATCAGGCAAGATCAGGTGCCAGATGTAGTTGGAGAGACAAAGGCAGGATCCAGAGGGAGCCGGTTTCAGCAAGTCCGTATTTTGGCCTTGGCCTCGCTGACGGGTCCTCACTGGGAGGCAGGGAGGGATAAGGTGTTCATCCCGCCTGGGTGCGATCGCCGCTCCACTGTGCAGATATGGGCACGCTGATGGAGCCGGCAGAGCCCCCGTTTCTGGATCTGTGCAAGGAGGCTCAGAGAGATTGCAGAGGGGCCAGTGGTTGTTGGAGAGTTGGCTCCCCTCCCCCCCCGCCAACCATTTGCCCACATTCCAGATACAATATCTATTCTTTACATCCTTCTCTGGGCTCTGGGGGGCTGACCCCTCAGGGGGCAGTTCCTGTGCCTGCTGGAGTCCGTCTGGAGTTGGCCAACGGGGCCTTGGCAGGGGCTGGAGGGCAGAACAAGAGGAGGCTGGCGTATGTATGATGCACCTGCTCCCTGTGCGTCTGCCCCACCCCACGACTGGAACACTTGTCGGGGGCCCCTGTCTAAGACCCGCCCGTGCTCACTGGGTTCAGTAACACTCCCTTCTCCTCTTGCCCCATCTGAAGGTGCCAGAGACAGCGCTGGGTACCACTGGGCGCCCCCACCGTTGCTCATCGGTGGGCACCCAGTGCCGGCTTCACACTTCCTCCATGACTAGTCCCCCCTCAAGGCACGCGAGCCCTCTGAGTTGGATTCTCCTTCCTCTTGAGACGGACACGTGTCCAAATAAAACTCACACAGAGGGGAGCGTAGTCGGAGGCTTTCTTGTTTTCATCTTCAAACAAGCTCAGACATCTGGAAGAGCTTCGAGGACGAGTGCCTGGGACTTTCGCCCCCCGAGCCATTTCCGAGTAACGGACCAAATAGACGCTCATGGCCCCTGAATGTTGGCTGCGTGTTTTCTCGCCCACAAAGCCAATCTCTTCCGGAAGCGCAGTGCAGCGACAAAATTGGGGAATTCGTGTTTCTGCGTTACTGCCTCCCAGTCCTAAGACCCCAGCCCAGTCTCCCCTGTTGTCTGGATAAATCTCTTCCGTGTCACGCATGGCTCTTTATTTTGCTTCAGTCTTTTCTCGGATTTCATGACCGTGACTCTTCTGAAGATCGCAGGCTGGTTATTTTGCGGCCGTCTCTCGACGTGGGTTTGTCTGGCGTTTCTTCATGACCGCCTTCTGGTGACGCACCTTTGGCAGGAGTGTCCCAGAGGGGCTGTTCTGGTCTCGTTGCGTTTTGTCAGGTGGCGCGCGATTTAAATTTGTCACGCTGAGTGGTGGTCCCTCCCTTGATTCAGGCGCCAGGCTTCTCTACTGCGAAGTCCCTCTTGTCCTCTGAGAGATGAGTAAATATTTCGTGAAAACACGTCTAGAGACAACGTAGACATCCTGTTCGTCCTAAGAGTTTCGATATTTCATTTATGGATCTATTAACAGAATGGGCTCCTGGATTTCTTTTGTCGAAGGCTTCAGTTTCATCGCTGCCATTCTTTTGATGCTCAGGATATCTTACCTTTGGCCAGCGGGAGCCCTCTCATCGTATCCCGGGTCCTCTGACACGTCCTCATTGTCCCTTTAAGCTCCCTCTTCCTTCCTGGGTATCAGAAGAAGGTGGAAGGTACATCTGGTACTTTCCATGCCCTGGGCTTAGAACCAAGCTGAGTTCCTTTTAACGGGCAGGCATGGTGCTTAGAAACCCAAATCTAGGCTCTCGATGTGCTCGTTGCTATTTGGGAGTGTGCTCCGTCCAAACCTCTCTGCGGACGGAGCCAGGAAGTGTCGCACACACGTCCCCACCTCTGTCTTCGTCTTAAAATGCGTGAGTTCACACCGGTACCTCACAGTCTAATAAGAGTCACGGGGCTTGCTCCAGATTTCTTCTTCTCTAGGTTTGTCACTCCCTCCCCCGTCTCCATTCCAGGCCACCCCCCCCCCCCCGTTTGTCCCCTTCTCGGACCACTTGGGCTCAGCCACATACACCTCTTGCTGGCTGCCCTCCTCGCCCCACTAAGTCTGTGGTTCCTGAACATTCCATCCCAGCTGGCTGCTTCTTCCAACCACCCCCACCCTGGTACCCAGCCCGGAGCCACTACGTCCACTGGCCCCGGCCTCCCAGGCTGGCCGCCCTCCCAGCCCTGGTGGCATCACGCCAAACTACTCTGAAAAGGAGGAGTCTGTGTCTTCTTATTTGCATGAATTTCACTATATTATTTTCTTAGAAAACGTCTATACGTTGCAAACCACAGGGATATGCTACAAGTTCTCTGTGCCAAGGGGTCCTTCTCCTTTTCAGGGGCGGATGAGGACTGCAGCCAGAGAGGACCGCGGGCCACCCCACTCTGGCCACTTGTTTCAGGAACCCCTTGTTCACAGGATGGAGGACGGAGTGGGTGACGCCACTTTAATGTTTCCTGGTACCCATCTGTGATTGCCAACATGTACCGGGTGTGGGCGATCTGAAGTGAACTCGTTTTAAAGATTTTTTAAATGTTTATTTATTTTTTGAGAGAGAGCACAGGGGAGGAGCCGGGGGGGGGCGGGGGGACAGAGGATCCAAAGCGGATTCTGCACCAACAGCAGAGAGCCTGATGCAAGGCTCGAACTCATGAGCTGTGAGATCATCATCTGCCAAAGTCAGGCACTTTACTGACCGAGCCTCCCAGGCGCCCCCGAGACGAACTCAGCATAAACAGTTTTGCATTTGCAGTACCTGGGGAAAAAAGAAAGTATTTTTGGTGCATCTAAATACCTTTATTCGCCTTCACACACGTGTTTGGTATTCCGGAAGGGTGTGCCTCTTTGGGACAGATACACCCATGTATGTATATACTAACTTATTCTTCACAGAGACCCCACGAGATGGGTACAATTGTTATCCCGATGACCGGGAGCACGGAGGTCTTCATGACTCAAGCAGACCAAGAAATCTGGGCTTTTAAGACCGTGAAATGGTCCTGTTTTCAAGGTGTGGCTACAAATCCAAAATCTGTTCAACGCTTTGTGGGACACACAGTCTGGATTACGGTCTCTGGGCTTCCAGTCTTTCTCCCCTGCCTCTTGTGACTCTGCTTGGGCAGGAAAGGGCAACTAGAACTGGCCCAGTCTGGGCACAGGCCCATGTGACCACAGCAGCGAGATCCACACACGCAATGATGTTGGCCTCCAGTCCACACGGTTGGAGTCGGGAGAAGAGTTCTTCCCGGGAGAGGCGGGGATGTGGGCACCAGACAGAGGAGGGATGCTAGGCAGACCAAAGCAGTGTCCACGGTAGAGGATCCCGTGGACTGGGTGGAGGGGGGTGGAGTGACCCGAGATGCTGGACAAGAGATGGCAAAAGAGAGAGAGAGAGAGAGAGAGAGAGAGAGAAGGCTAAGAAGGAGAATGAGGGGCGCCTGGGTGGCTCAGTCGGTGAAGCGGCCGACTTCGGCTCAGGTCGTGATGTCGCCGTCTGTGAGTTCGGGCCCCGCGTCGGGCTCTGTGCTGATACCTCGGAGCCTGGAGTCTGTTTCAGATTCTGTGTTTCCCTCTCTCTCTGCCCCTCCCCTGCTCATGCTCTGTCTCTCTCTGTCTCAAAAATAAATAAACATTAAAAAAAAATTAAAAAAAAAGAAGGAGAATGAGAGCTCCATCAAGGGCTGTTCCTTCTCCAGTACGATGGTGGCAGATGTCTGGCAGGAAGCTGGCTTCTTCCTTAAGTTTTTAAATCAGGGTGGCACGCCCCTCCCCCAGTTACGACCCCCCCGAAATGTCTCCGGAACGACTGGGCCTCTTTTGTCTCTCATCACCCTGAAGAGCACAGGCCAGTTTTTCGGTGCGGTCTCCCTCGGGTTGGCCAGTATTGATTTTGCAGTAGTAACAGTATTTTGAATTGATCCGGCCCTTCTGGACGTGAAGTTCTGAGTTTGGATGATTGTATTTGGTGGAAACCTAGTATCACTGATGTTTCAAGATCCCTGCAGGATCCACTGTCCACCCCCCCCCCCCCCCACCTTTTATGTTTAGCGTCCTGGCTCACTTGACAGAAGTCCCCAGAAGCCCCAGCATAACGGAGACCGGCTTGTGAATTTGTTTATTTATTTATTTTGAGGGAGGGAGGGAGGGAGACAGAGAAAGAATGCAGCATGCTTGGGGGAGGAGAGAGAGGGGGAGAGAGAGCATCCCTAGCAACCTCCACATTGTCACCACAGGGCCAGATACAGGGCTCGAACTCCCCAACCGTGAGATCATGGCCCGAACCAAAGCCGAGAGCCGGACGCCTCACCGACTCGGCCACCCAGGGGCCCCCGCCAGCCTGTGAATTTTAGCCAGAGGTTCTGCAGAGCGAGAGGACGCATCTGGCAACCCCACTGGAAGCAGTTGTCCTGAATCAGCCGTGGGCCAGGCCCCACTCAAGCCCGGAAGCCCGACCCAGCCTGCTGTCCTGGAGCGTCCCCTGGGATGTAAGCCCTTGTGACGGCTGGCCCTTTGGTGACAGGTGAAGGGAAGGTCACATCTTCCTGCTCCCCCCACCCCCGCAAAAACATATTAAAATAAACACACAACCGATAACGTGTTTGAAAGTCCTTCTGTGTTTTACGCAACGTCGTCTCCCACCCTGCACGTGGCAGCAGCAGACGGCGGCAGGAAGCTCTGATAACGGGCGCTGTTTTCCTTCGTGGGCTGAGTGTCCTGTGTGCTGTGTCACCGAGCTTGGAAGCAGAGGGCTTCTGCTGAAAGTGTAAGAGTGATTTCCCCAAATCTCGAAGGAGGGGATCTGAAGCCAAAGAAGGGAACGTCCTTGGCAGTCACAGAAGCACGCGGAACATGCGACACGCAGACCCTGGTGTCGCGAAGGAGGAGTCGTCCCACCCGGAGGTCACCTGTTCCAGACCGTGACATCCCCAGGCTCTAACCAGTATCTCAGGCAGCGTTTCCCAGCTTTGAACATATATGCTCTTTTCAAATCATTATAACAATCCGGAGATTTTTCTCCGTCCCTTCTCCCAGGGGGCTATATATATACTCTTCCTTAAGCATCCTGCTCTGTCTTTTGAGAACCAGAAGAGCGACAGATGCTTGCACTTTGCCTTCTGTGGCTCATCACAACACATCGGTCATTTGTCAGTTTACTCACGAGAAATATCGAGCAGCGTGTTGAATGCGAAATATGCCCCCAGGATAGGCACACACCGGACCCCTGGCTGAGAATCCCCCCCTTGGACGGAAGCTGGCGGGAGCCCGGCTTACCTGGGCGCTGCCCTGGTGGTGAGGCCGAGCACTGCCGCCGCTGGGTCGCCTGTGCAGAAAGGGAGGCCCCAGAGGGAACGGGGACACCCTCAGGGAAGTTGCCCTGGAGACACTGGAATCCCTCGTGAGCACAGCCCGGGACAGGTGCATCCGAGGTGGAATATGCTGTGGCTGTCCCGTGCTCCGGAAGCTTGCGAAGCCAGCCCTGCTCCAGTGCTGCCCCTGGCTGGCGGTGGGCAGGGTCTTCCTAGGGGCTGTGCTGCTGCTCGGCCGCCCTTGCCCTCGGGGTCCCATTCTGTTGGCCACGGCTGGCCCTGGCCACGGGCTCCCCCCCCCGCTGGTGGCCCCACCGCTTGGCTCGGCAGTGGCTCCTACGGTGGCTGGGACCTGGGGGTCTCGCCCTCCTCTTTGGCTTCTTCACTCTTGTGTCTCCGTGTAATCAAGTCCCTGCCTTCAAGCCCCAGTGGCAAGAGGCCTCGGTTTCTGTCTTTCTGTCCGGATCCTGACAAAGTAGCCTTTCCCACCCCCACCCCACCCCCACCCTGTTGAATGTTCAAGTTTGCTTTCTGCTTCTTGCAGTCAGAAGACTCCTCACCAAAAAAGAGTGCAAGGAAATAGACTTGGATGGAGACCCCTGGACACAGGCCTGTGTCTGTCAGATTCTCCCCCAGCCCCGCTGCGAGCCTGTGTTTGTGTCATTTAGAAGGGAGTTGGGGGTGCCCCGGTGGCTCAGTCGGTTACACATCTGAATCCCGATTGCAGCTCAGGTCATGACCTCAGGGTTCCTGGGGTCGAGCCCCACATCTGTGCTGACAGCATGGAGCCTGCTTGGGATTCTCTCTCTCCTTCTGCCTCTGCCCTTCCTGCTTTCTCTTTCTCTCAAACAAACTTAGAAAATAGTTTAAGAAAAGCAGGTTGATGATCCCTGCTCACCTCCCATACGGAGTAAATGTGGCTCAGAGTGGCCCCGGGAAGGGTTTTCTGGTCTATACGTCTAGAAGGTAGGTTGCCCAGGAGCAAGGATTTTTGTCTCTTTTGGCTGATCTGAAGCCTGGGTACCTAGAGCCGGGCACAGAGTAGGCACGTCATAACACCTGCTGTATGAATCGGTAAGAAGGCGGTGAAATCCGTAGACTGGATCACTACCAGCATTTCTGTTTAACAAATGGAATCGAGCGGAAACTCTCCGAGTGCCTCTCACCTGGTAGGTCTGTATTCTCTGCATGTGCCAGCTTGCATCGTAAAACGCATTTCTGGCGAGAGATAGGATTGAACATAAGTTCGAAAGCCAACAAACGAAACTACGCAGGTCACTTTCTGTAAACAGTTAGGGGCTGGGTACATCTGACCACGTCTGAATTCTCAGTATACCTCTGCGGCACAACTATGTTTTCCAGCCATCCCACACCATGTCATTCTCTAACCTTAGGAGAATGTGTCCTATAGAAATTGTTGCTGGTTCAAAAACCGGGTAAGGTATTTAAAAAAAAAAAAAAAAAAAAAAGCCTTTGGTGATGAGAGAAGTCCCAGGGAAGGGTGGGTTTTATTTCTTGTCTTTAGTACAAAATATCACTCCCTCCTTCTTGAGCTTTTGCGTAATTGGACACACCCCCCGTGGCTGGGGTCGAGGGTGCAGAATACATGTGTTTCTTTCCAGAGCTGGCTCCGTGCAGAACCCCAGGCACTCTGGGGGGGTGCGAGTGCCGTCTTCTATTTGAATGAAAATAACAGGTCTGTTCATTTCTTCTTCTTGCTGGCGGGTGAAGGCGGGAGCTTGAACTTGCTTTAGTGAGGGGAGAAACCTCTCCTTTGGGCTCCTGACTTCCTCTTTCAGGAGTGGAACTCCTCAGAAACTGGCCTGTCATTGTTTTCCTTGTTCCCCAACCTGCTCAGGTCAGGGGTAGTTCTTGACAACAAGGAAGGAGCGTTCCGGTGACAGTCAGAACAAACCAGAGCCTGTCACCTAACCCTGTCACCTCCCTGGGTTTTATTTTAACTGCCGTTCTCTTGAAAAACACGGTTCCTATTAAATTATTCATGGTGGTATAATGTTTATGTGATCAGAGTAATTATTATAATTACGCATTGTGAATTTTCATAATTAATGACCGCGCTCAGGTTTCCTCTGGCGCAGAATATTTCCAGAGGGGAATCAGATGACTGGATCCCCTGGGGACTCAGAAGGAAATAATAGGGTGACCTATCTTGCGTCTTGCTCGGCAGCAGAAAGGTTAGATGTTGACCCCCCGGGGATGGGGACGGGAGGCGTCTTGAGGAGAGGTGGGAGAAATGGAACCCATTTCACGGAGCGCGTTAGAGGCTCAAAGTTCAGCCCCTCTCAGGACACCTGCCCAAAGCTGTCCTGCCAGCACCGCAAGGCGATGGCAGGGAAGGGCGCAAGGGCCCCTTCCCAAGCCGATTCTGGTGGAGACCAGGACCTGCCAGTGTCTGTCCTCATCCCAAACCACCCAGAAACAACTCGACAACAGTGAAACCACTCCCTGTGGTTCCTGATAGCAAGGTGGCATTGCCCCGGACTCGGGGTTCAGCTGGCTCCCTCCACCGTTCTTGAAAGCGTACAGAGTGCAAGCAGGATGGGGCGCCTGGGGGGCTCAGCCGGTTAAGCTTCCGACTTCGGCTCAGGTCATGATCTCGCGGTCGGTGAGTTCGAGCCCCGCGTCGGGCTCTGCGCTGATGTCTCGGAGCCTGGAGCCTGCTTCGGATTCTGTGTCTCCCTCTCTCTCCGCCCCTCCTCTGCTCTCTCTCTCTCTCTCAAAAACAAATAAACATTAAAAAGTATAATAAAGTGCAAGCGGGAGGGAAAGGGGTGGTAGTGTCCTGATCACAGGAAGATGTGGACGTTTTGTGGTTGACCTTTTGTGGTTGATGCACAGTATTTAATTCCAGTGCCTTAATTCCCGCATTCTTGACTCGTATCTGAGGGTCTGGGTTGCTGTAAGCCCAATGCAAATATATTCTGTAGTTATTCTCAAAGACCCTTCATACATATATTATTGCATTTCAGCCTCACACCCGTCTCGCAGATGGGAACACTGAGACTCAGTGTGGCACAGAGAAGCCATGGTGGCCGCGTGCAAGTCTGGAACATCCACCTGCCTGTCCCACCCCTTCCTGCCACTCGCAATCTAACCCTTCAGGCAACTTCTCAGGCATCTCCCCACCCCCACCTCCCAGTGTGCCTTTCAATACCCTGGAGGAGGGGACAGTCAGAACAGGGAGAGGACCAAAAGTCCCACGTGAGCTCTTGCTGGGCGATCGGAGGTCAGTCCAGACCCCCCGTTGAGTTGTGAACACCAGCTCAGTTAACCAAGTCCGCCTCCCCGGGCCTCCCGTCCTCATCCACAGAGTGGTGCACTTTTCAGATCCCGGAGAGTTTTCCGGTCTTCTGTCTCCCGCCCCCCTGCCTCTGTGACTTCTTGAAGACACGACTTTGCCTCACGCGTTCCTACGTTTTCTGGGTGTTACGGAGCATCCAGTGCGTAAGAGTGAGACGCTTCTCTAAAGAATGAACGGACGTCCTTTTTCTCAGTGCCTCTTCTGGCCTCTCTTCCTTCTTTGTGTCACCTGTCTTTGTCTCTCTTTGTTACATTTACTGCAGTAGCACAGTATTTTAGAATATTTGCTGATGTGATTTTGGAGCTCATGGCCTGCAGCCTGAACCAGGAGAGAGTACTGAGGGCTGATCCGATATTGAGACCAGAGTGTCCCAATCTCTGGCCACTCGGGTATCATAGTTAGGGTGCACTGAGCTGCAGGTAAGTAAGCTGTGTTCCACTGTGGCTCACACTCCGGAAGTAGGGTAGTTACTGTGCTCACCGATGCCTACTGTTGCCTAAATGGTCACCATCGCTCCGTCTCTCCGGAACATCCTCAGGGCTGGCCTCGTCCTAAAGCTGGTTGTCCTCACAGTCACGGGACGGCTGCGCGTGGTTTTCACGGTACACAATTTATGCTTGCACGGCCGGAGGGGTACACGAGGTTTCCAGGGCTCTCTTTCAAGGATGGGGAGAACCATCCTCAAATTTCCCTCTTTTTGTCTTGTTTGTCACGTTCAAGGCTCCTAGCCTTTCTTCAGCCAGTCACAGGGAAGGGATCTGGATAAGCCTCACACAGATCAGAACCAACCCTGTGGCTGACAGTGGAGTTGGTCTTGGGCTCCGTTCCTGGCTCCCAGGGTGGCGAAGCACAGGGTTGAATAAAATCAGGAGTATGCCAGGAATTAATGTTTTTCATTACACTGACGCATTGCTTTCACTTGCCAACCGATTTTTTTTTTTTTTTAAATCCCCGGGTTTAATATACTTGCAATAATGTCTTCTAATAGGCATTGAAATAAATATATAATAGTACAGATAACACATATTTATCTTTGTGCCATTTTGGGATCACTGGATTAGATGAGACGCCCCCGCCTGCTTCTTCCGCCAAAACTCATCCTGCGATCTCTGCGTGGAAATGCGGACGTGTGGATGCAGCTGCAATTCTGCCCAGTAGATGGTTTTTTTTTTTTTTTCCTCCCTAATTGCAGTGGACATATATTAGTTTTTTGCCTTTTTAAACTTTCATGACTCCACAGAAAGAGTGGAGAGGTTGTTTTCAGGGCTTGGACTCAACAACTTTTCGCTTGGCCCGGGCTTGAAATGAAGAGAGGCAAATGGAATAAATAACAGCTGCGAAGGAGATAATGCGCTATTCACTGCTTGCCTCTGGCTAATTTTCTGCGATATGAGCACCATGCCTATGTCGGGCTGGACCTGATGGCCCCCCACCGGTGCGGGGCCAGCGGCTGTGACTATTACAGGTTTGTAAACTCAGAAGGGCTCCAGTGTGGAGCTAGATTTATTTAAAGTCATAAATGGATTATTGGATTACCCCTTGGTCTGCCTCTAAGTAATTTATGCCCCCGAGCGTGGCGCTAAGCCTCTAATAAGCTCCACCTCCGGGGGCGGGGGAGGTGGTTAGCGGGGGTCTTGCCATAATTAATGTGGAATCTCCTTTTTTATGTTGTCGCTGCATTGGGGGTCGACATTGAGCTGGGGTCCCAGGATGCTGGCTTAGAAGGCGCCGTGGACTTGAAGTCACAACTTTGATCCTTCTGTCTCTTTCCCAGTCCTTTGGAGAGCATAGAACTCTCTGCTGATTAGCACATGGTGTGTGGTTGTCTTTTTTTTTTTTTCTTTTTTTAGGATTCAGTGTCTCATCTGAACCCTTCCTGGCTGCCAGTTAACTCTCTGAGTATAATGATTTGTTTGAATTTTATGTTATGATTTTATTTTTTTAAAGTTTATTTATTTTGAGACAGAGACAGAAACAGAGAGAGAGAGAGAGAGAGAGAGGGAGGGGCAGAGAGAGACTGAGTGGGGGAGGGGCAGAGAGAGAGGGAGAGAGAGAGAATGAGTGGGGGAGGGGCAGAGAGAGAGAGAGAATGAGTGGGGGAGAGCCAGAGAGAGAGGGAGAGAGAGAGACTGAGTGGGGGAGGGGCAGAGAGAGAGGGAGAGAGAGTCCCAAGCAGGCTCCACACTGTCAGCTCAGAGCCCACCTCAGGGCTCAGACTCACAAACCGTGAGATCGTGACCTGAGCCCAGATCAAGAGTCGGACGCTTAACCCGCTGAGCCACCCAGGTGCCCCCGTTTGCATTTTCAGACGTGACGCACAAACAGAGAATTGAATGGTAGTTGCACACTACGCGTTGAGGGTGGAGGAAATGGGGCCATCGGTCCAAGGACGCGAACGTCCAGCCGTAAGATGAGTCGGTTCTAGAGATCTCGTGGACAGCACGGTGACCCCAGTTAACGCTGTGTTGTGCACTTGGAGGTTGCCGGGAGTCGACCTTAAATGTTCTCACTACAAAAGAAAAGTTGTAGCGATGATGCGACGTGATGGATGTGTGAAACCACGTGTCCTGGGGGCATCGTTTTGCATTATGTTTGTGTATCAGATCATCGGGTCGTGCACCTTCAAGTTGCACAGTGTTATATATCAAATGCATCTCCGTAGAGCTGGGGGGAGAATAAGCCGGGGTCTGGTCAAACCCCTGAGAGCCCGTATGCTGAAAGCCATGCCATAGTCCCTGCTGGCTGCCCGCAATTCACAACTGACACGGTACTTAGCTATAAAGCAAAAGGAAGAAAGCCCAAGTAAATATTCATCTTCTCCTGGTTCTGACTTCAGTTATCAAAGGTTTTGGAAAAACACCCTCTGCCCCCTTCGTTTGTGGTTCCCTGCCTTGTGGGCCCTGGGTGTAATTGCCCAGAGGGCCATTGAGGGCCGCGTTGGGCTGCGAGCGTAGTTGGAAAGGTCGCAAAGCATTTTCATGTTATCCCCCCACTTCACCTTCTCCGGGACTCCTGGGCGGGCGCCGTCCCTCCTGCCCAGCACTCTGCTCGGGATGCCACCGAGAGAGCCCTGAAACCCGTGTCGTACATCGCATGTGGGGGCCCGTGCTGGGGCATCAGCTCCAGATGGCCGCGTGCTGTGGTCCTGCCTAATGCTGCTCCTTGAACCACAGCCACGCTCCCTCCCTCGGCCTGGGCTCTTTTCAAAGGAGGGGACACCCATACCCATGCCTGGTGCGTTGAGAACATGGTTCTCTCTTAGAAACTTGGGGTTTGGGCGGATACCAGGCTCCGTCTGTAGTGGACCTGAGCTAATCTCAAAACTCAGGGGCTGCGGGGCAAGCACCTGTTATCACGCACCTGTGGTGGGGGGCACGCCAAGAATGCCCTCTCTCCCTTTGGCCCCGGAATCCACAGATCACTGTCCCAGACCGTCCCCGGGAACCATGTCTCTTCCTATGCCTGGGTATCTGCCTTTGATTTCTGAGCCATCAATTACACACTATGGGATGGTAAGATTCATGTTTTAAATTATTAAATTAGGGGCGCCTGGGTGGCGCAGTCGGTTAAGCGTCCGACTTCAGCCAGGTCAAGATCTCATGGTCCGTGAGTTCGAGCCCCGCGTCAGGTTCTGGGCTGATGGCTCAGAGCCTGGAGCCTGTTTCCGATTCTGTGTCTCCCTCTCTCTCTGCCCCTCCCCCGTTCATGCTCTGTCTCTCTCTGTCCCAAAAATAAATAAACGTTGAAAAAAAAATTAAAAAAAAAAATTATTAAATTAAATTTTATTCCCTATACCACCATCACCGCCCAAAGAGGAAGTAAGTTCACAAGGATCAGAGGAGAGGGGTCCATTTCTTTTGCGTTGGTTTGGCAACATAGGGCCGAGAGTGGGTGCTCAGTCCCAATGGCACCTGCTGAGGGGACCGGCCTCCCTGTCACTCCACGTCGAGCCCGACATTGATGTGCTGGGTGGGACCCGGTGAACTTTCAGGGAGAGGAGTCTGGGGGAGAACTTTGTGTTGCCTTCTTGCTTTGTGTCATTAGCGCCACATAGCTTCAGGTGAGCAGGCCAGTGACGTCCACCGTGTCGTCTGATTATGTTACCGTCTCTCCCCACAGACCGAATGGGTTCACGCGTGTTGTGCAGGAAAGCCGTGTCAAGGCAGAATCAGATTTCCTGCTCCCTGGACAGTTGTGGGACTCGGTCCCCATAGGGGTGCCTCTGGCTTTACCCATCCCCCCTGGAATGCCCTCAATGTTCTCAGATACTTGGGGCCCTAACTCTGTCCAGAAGAGGCCGTTGGTACGCAAGTCCAGCCGAGTCAAGAAGGGCCGGGTACCATGTCGTGTCACAGATTTGCCAACAAGATTGACTGAGCATTGACTGTGTGCAGATTACCGTGAGATGGCGATGGAGAAGGGGCTTTCCGGGGAGGGCTACAGATGCTGCCTCGGGAAGTTTGTAAGTGAGGGTAACCAGATGTGCACCTGACACAATGTGAAAGCGTCAGGGCTTGGGCCTCGGTCAACATGAAATGACGGTG
Organism: Puma concolor; assembly: GCF_028749965.1. NCBI lineage: Eukaryota > Metazoa > Chordata > Mammalia > Carnivora > Felidae > Puma > Puma concolor. The sequence goes on along the minus strand of NC_141678.1, from coordinate 3,548,747 downwards.
GTCCCTAGTGCGGTAGGGTTAGCCCAGATGAGCTATTCCAAGTGGGTCTCTCAAACTCTGATTTGTGGACCTTCCTGCATCAGTTTATAAATCCCCCAAATAAAAGTGCCTTAGCCAACAGCTTGGGAAGCATCTGTGGACCCCAGGGCCAATGTCCTCCCTGACCCCCCAAGGTGGTCTCCTCCCACGGGAGCAGAAAGTGATGGGGAAAATGGCAGAATAGGGCCAAAGCTTTCCTTCCAAGACCTTAGGATCTGTGCCCTTCGTTACTTGGGTGCAAGGGTATTGATGAAGTGCAAATTGTATTACTTGACCAGACCGTGTGGGTTCAAGCTTCTGCTTATTGAATAAAAGTAATCATTCTATCCACCTGCTGTTCAAGCGGAAGGAAATTTATCAGTAAAAACGGGTCCAAGCTCTCAGTGGCCTCAGCACAGTCTCTGATCAAGCCTTTCGTGTCCTCCTTTTTCCCACGGCCCCCGCCCTCCCCCAGACTGTTCCCAGTGGCAGTTTATTGGCAGATGTCCTGATGATAAAGCAGCAAAGGGACCCGCTGTTTCTGACCCTGATTCCCAACGCTTTCTTCATCTGGGGAGCAAGGGCAAGGGATTGTGTTAATAGCGTTTGCACAACTTCAAGCCTGTCTCTCAAAATAACCCCTGGCCACATAGTCGTCGGTCAATCCAAGCGAATTATATGGTTATTCATCTGATTACTCATAGACACAAAGGCTAGTGAAAGAGGTCCCAAACCTTAGGTATCATGGCGGATTGCAGAAATGGCCACACTTCTCCTACCCTCCAGGGAGGCAGGCCACTTTGCAGCTCCCCCCACCAAGAGGAAAGTCTCACCTCCCTGCGTCTCGAATCCAGCCATTCTCGTCATTGTGTGGGCCGAGGGAACCTGGCAGAAGTGATGTTGGGCCAGTCACTTTGGAGCCGAGGCCTCAGGGAGTTTTGTGTACTTCCGTCTCCCTCTTGGAACCGGCCGAGTCACCATGCTTAGAACCTACTGGAAGAGGCCAAGAGACCACCACTGGGGAGGAGCCTTCCTGGCTGAAGTCATTCTTGACCAGCCAGTCCCCACCAGCCTGACCGTCGCTGTAAATGCAGGTGTGAGCCCAGCAGAGCCTGGACATCTGAGCTCAATGCTCGGTGACTGGGTTTTTGTTTTAAGCCAACTAAGCCTTGGGGTGGTTTGTGACATGTCGAAACTGACGGATACAATTGGTGTCACCCAGAAGTCATAAGTAATAGGTAATTAGGGGGCGCCTGGGTGGCTCAGTCGGTTAAGCGTCCGCCTTCAGCTCAGGTCACGATCTCGCGGTCTGTGAGTTCGAGCCCCGCGTCGGGCTCTGGGCTGATGGGTCAGAGCCTGGAGCCTGCTTCCGATTCTGTGTCTCCCTCTCTCTCTGCCCCTCCCCCGTTCATGCTCTGTCTCTCTCTGTCTCAAAAATAAATAAACGTTTAAAAACAATTATTAGTAATAGGTAATTAGATTACTGAGGCATATTTTCAAGGGCATAAACACATCCCTTTTCTTCACCTTTTGTAAACACGTTTTATCGTTTTCTCTGATAAAGAGACTGGGATGACCAAGCCTCCGTAGGCATTCAGAAGCGGCATTTGTGAAAATCGCGTGTGTGAGAGGTGGCGTGCGTGCGGAACTTTGCAACAGCCTTCTGGAAGCGCCGGGTGTACACCTGTTTGAGGAGAAAACGTCGGCACGCGTGAAACAGTCGTGGGAAATTCAGCTGCCGATTTCAGAAGCCTTGCGTTGCTGGTTTCCACTCAAAGGTCCTGTAGCTTTGAAGGGTCAGCGGTGGAGAAGGGGGAGTCTGGCCAGTCGAGGCAGGAAGGGCTCCCGGGGCAGGACAGGATGGTTGGGAGAAAAGGCACTTGGGAAGCGTGGGGGCAAGAACCAGGGTAGCGAGGCTCAGGCTACCACCGGTACCAAGGAGACTAACGGCCAGCGGGTTCGGGGTGGCCAGAGACGGACACGGGGTGCGGCCTCTTCACCCGCTTCTGACCAGCCCTTCCCCGGGGGCTCTGCCTGTGATGCGTCGGTCCCAAGAGTGAGGATTTCACTTTGGGGAGAAAGGGACTTACCTTTTAACTTACTTGCACACGCTACCCATCTAGGCACTGACTCCCTTTCCCCTCAGGTTGCCCAAGCCCTCCCAGTAGACCTGAATCCTGAGGTTACTACCAACCCTGAAAACTGAATCTGTTCTCTAAAACTCAAAGTTGGCTCTGCACCTGAGATGATGCTGTGGCTCCGTGTTGCAGTTTCATGGCTTCCCCGCCCCCCCCCCCCCCATTATTATTATTCATAATTAAATTATCTGGAATGACGAAACCACAGCTGTTACACAGTGGGCATCAGATGACATTTAAACATCATTACCTGAGGCTCTAATGGAAGAACTGGCTGGTAATTAAAAGCAGGAACCCCCCACAGTCATCTAAAGAGTTGGCTTTTACAAATTACCTGTTTTAGGAAGGCCCCTCCCCCCACCGCGCCCCCCCACCCCCCCATCACCAACCTGTTAGCTTTTCAAAGAAAGTGTAATGCCAGAATCCTCTGCATCTGGGGTTTGGGAGTACTATGCTGATTTCTGGAAGTTGTTTCTCGTGTGATCCTGGAGTTTTGGTGTTGGCCACCATAGACCGTGCCTCGAACGGACTGTAGCAGGTGATGTTTACCTTTATGATGCGACGCCTATTTTGGAGATCATCTCAAGGAGCCAGTAATTTATTTTAGGCATTCATTATCAATTCAGGCATTCATTATCTTGTGTGACGTGCAGTTAGCGGGGTCTGTCTGAGTCTGTACCCACCTCAGTAACGCGTTGGACGCCAGAGGGGGTAGGTGCCACGTTCCACCCAGAAATGCAAAGTTTTTGCCCTGAGAAAAACTTGCGTCCGTTGGCTTTGATTTAAAGTGTTTGCAAGTACAGGTTGCCGCTCAGAACGCACCTCTTTGCCCCGTGAAGAAATTCTGGCGTGCAGTTCGGTGGTTTACGCTTTTTGCGTTCGCGAGACTCGGATGATCGCAGGAGGGGTGAAACGCACGCGACGGCACAATCTCCGGAGGAGTTACTGTCTTGGGTTCCGAAGGCTTCACGGAGGGCACAGAAAACGAAGTGGCCTTCGGCAACTTCCAGAGAAGCTCGGTTTCCCCATCTGCCCAGCGGATCATGGCTACATTTGGGGAGGAGGGGAAGAATGAGTTGGTGGGGGTGCTCTGGTCTGGATGTGTCCCCTCAAAATCCATGTTGAGGCCCTACCCTCCGAGGTGATGTGGAGGAGGGGGGCCTTTGGGAGGGTGGGGCTTTCATGAACGGGGTTGGTGCCCTTGTGCAGGAGACCCCAGGGAGCCCTCTCATCCCTTCCAACGTGGGAGGACTCAGGGAGAGATCGGTCGGCCGTCTACAACCTGGACCCGACCGTGCAGGCACCGTGACCTTGGACTTGCGGCCTCCAGACGGTGAGGGATGCACGTCTGCTGTTTCTAAGCCCCCACCCCCTGTCCACCGTATTTTGTGACAGCAGCCTGAACAGGAAGTTGCTGCAGGAACTGGGTGTCGGTCTGTCTTCCCTGGTACCTCCCTCTGCCCAGAGTGGGTCACCTGGTGGTGATGATGGGTGTTCCAGCCCTGGCTGTGGTAGGCACTGGGGCCAGGGGCTCGGCCCTGGGGCTTAGAAGCTGCTTGCACGCCCTGAATCATTATTACAGGGACAAAGGGAAGGAGCCACTCGAGGAATGACCTCCTCCTTCCTGGCATCCTGCACATTCAGTCTTTGGCTAGAATTCTGTTGACCACAGTTGGGTCGTGCACCCACCGCTGGGTATGTGGCACTTTCCGGGGACCTTACCAGCTTTAAGGACTTCCTTTTTCACTTAGATTGGACAGTCTGGGAGGAGTGATACCCGTCCCCAACGCCCCTCAAAATCAGGATGCTATCCGGGAGAAAGGGCATGGAGTGGTCAAAATGTGCAAATATTCACCCCCACCAAGGGCCAAAATGTGTCTTAGAAATCTAGGAATGTTTGAGGAAAGATGTTCAAAATCATCCACTTGCTCATAAAACTATGAGCCCCAGCTCTCAGAATTTGAAAAAAAAAAAAAAATAGCGAAGCTATCAAGGGCCCGTATTTTAACGTACGTTATTACATTTCGCAATTGTTTTGCAGGATAAATTTCTATCAGGTGACATGAAAATGAGGCCAGATATTTCCATAATCTCCTGTGACCCAAATGTATTATGAATTCCTTCATCCAGTTTTAATATAACTCTAAATTATTCCTCGACGTCTATTAATAATTAAGGAAAGCAAAAACTGTATTATCTCTTAATGGCATTTTGACTTTTTCGTTTCGTTTTGGAATAAATGTTCCCGATGCATCTGTTGCGATGCCGGGATCGTCGAAAACTCCAGATTTCCCTGTTCCGTGACTTTGGTGCCCCGGTGCCTGAGTCCAGCTGCCGCCTGTGAGAGTCCCCAGCAGTCCCGGGATCCCTGTGGATTGCCCTCGTTACAAGGGCCACCGGCTCACTGTTCTTGGGGGAACTGCCCTCCCCTTCCATCCCCAGACGTGGTCATATGACCGAGGCCCAGCCCGTGAGACCTGTGCATTTCTTGGGACTTTGTGACTGGCTCAGAGGCTGGCACATTTTCCAAGTGGGGCCACTCAGAGGCGGTGAGTGGCTGTCCTGGGACTTCGGCTGCAGCAATTAGACTTTGGATTTTTTAAAATTTTATTTATTTATTTATTTTTACCTGTGTTGTACCCCCTGGAGCCGCTGGTGGCCATCCTGCCTAAGAATGAAGCCCACCCACATAGACGCAGCCCAGAGGCTCTCAGAACATCATCCGAGCTCTTCGATCCAATATCTTTTGGACCCAGGCGTCCCCCTAGCCTCAATCATAGGAGCCTGTAACATACCCTCTTGGGATATTAAAACCGCAGTGAGTTTGTTTGCGTTTTTGCGCCTCTGCGTCTGGTCCGAGACGCTGCCCCGTTTCCTCTTAGGTGTGGGGATCCGATTCTGGAAGTCCGTTCCCTTTCTCGCGTTCTGGAAACACAGCGCTTAGGACAGCAGGTGGTACCGAAGGAGGTGATCAAAGCGAACACAGGGACCAGTGTGTAGAAGGGACTGGAATTGTGTCGGCCACGTGATCGGGGCTCGAGCCAGGTTGTGGATTGAATGAAGAGCTGCAAGAAGCAGAGGGCCGCCGTCTCGCCGGCGGGTGGAGGATGGACGGGGAGGGGTGGGTGGGAGAACCCTGTACCTGCCACGCACCCCCCTCCGGTGCCACGGACCTCTCGAGAGCGCCCGCTGAGCACCGTGTTCCAGCGGGAGGGGTGCTCCCCTGGGGCTCTCCGACGACTCCAAGGGAGACGCTAGAAAAACCTGCCATCTCCTCTTCCTGGGCTAAAGGTCTTACGCAGTGTGAACTAATTAGCTCTTAGGTTCAATTGCCTTGTCTCCCTTGGTCCCCATAGAAGGAAATGGCAGTTTTCCAAGGTGTTGGGAAGCATCCCCGTCCCCGCAGCTGCGGTGACACAGATAGCTGTCATCTCCGGGCTGGGGTGAGGCCAGCCTTGTGGAATGCTCTGTGTGTCTGTGATGACACGAGACCCGGGAGACACTTGAAGGGGCGTCAGCGTCCTCACTCAGATGAGGAGAGAGTTCTTTCAGTCACGTCCCACAAGGCCACAGCCCCGCTCCCCCGAGAACTGGCAGGCAGGGGTGTGTGGGGAGGAGGCGGGTTCAGAGCCAAGCTGCGTCCTCGGGTTTGCGAGCCGGGCCCAGGAACGAGAAGCCGGAGCAGAGAAGGACCCATGTCTTGCCTTTTCTCTCTTTACCTCGCGACATTCGGCAAACTACCTGTCCCTGCGAGCGTCAGGGCCTTCTTTGCAAACTCACCACGCGTCGCACCCAGCAAGTACCAACACGTGCATTTTCTGGCCATCTCGAGGGGACATCCTCACCACGTACAACGAACTTGTCTCAAGTGTGTGCTTCGCCAGCACAAGGCGCATTCACACTGGCGTGCAGCCGTCCCCTCTCCGGAGCGTCAGACGTCGTCACCACCCCGGGGGGACGCGGGGACCCCCTGGGGCTCGCTCCCCACAACCCCCAATCTACCCCCGTCCCTGTGTGTTTGCCTCTTCTGGGTGTTTCATATAAAAACAATCATACAATCTGCGACCTTGATGAATGGTTTCCTTCACGGGACATCGTGTTTGCGAGGTTCCGTCGTACCGTTGAAAAACGCCACCGTGGCGGTCGAGCTACGACCAAACACCGATGGGCTCGATCAGACTTGCCCAGACGGGGGTTCCTCGCCCGCATCACTTTGAGAATGGTTCTGTTGTGCGCTTTCTCCCCGTGGGAGGCTCGTGGGGCCCCCTCTTTGGTGTGGCCCCTGCAGGTGATGTCGCACCTGGACGCGCCCTCACCTCCCCAAGGCCACCTGCTCAGCGCCCCCGTCCAGTAGGTTCTGACATCCTCAGCCCTCCCCAGCAGCTGCAGCATACATCCACAGGCTACAGTTGCCTGTTTTCCGGGGGTGAGTCAGACTCGGGAGGGGAATCGAACCCCTGGGCTCATGCTAAGCTCACCTCAGACTGCGTGCATCCTGATTCTGAGTGGCCGGTGACAGGCGTCCAGCTTCAAACGGCACTGGGGGGATCCACGGGACCTGGCTGGCTCACCACTTACAAAGCCCAGCGGTGGAGGCCGTCCCAGGAGCAGTGGGCTTCCGGGTACCAGAGCGTAGCTTCCAGACTCTTCCCTCCTTCTCCTGGTCCTGCTTTCTTCTGAGCGGCCTCCCCGGTGACATGGGCAGTGTCACCCCAAACCCGTGCTTCCTGGAAGCTCGTCGTGTGACCTTATTTGGAGAGAGGATCTTTGCAGAGGTGATCAGTTAAGGTGAGGTCCTACTGGAGTAGGGTGAGCCCTGCCTCTGATGACTGACGTCTTCAGGAGGGAAACCGGAGGGAGATTTGGATGCAGGGACACACAGGAGAGCCGCCGTGTGACCATGGGGGCAGGGACTGCAGTGATGTGGCCGTGAGCCCAAGACACCAGGGATCACAGGAGCCACCAGCGGGGAGCCAGGTGTAGACCATACCATTCCCAGGGCGTCCCGGTGGGGCAAGCCCTGCCCACACCTTGATTTCGGGCTCGAGGCCCCCAGGACAGTGAGGCATGGTCGTGGTCGTTTGTCACGGCAGCCGTGGGGCAGCAGTGGCCTTCCTTCACTGGCTGGTTCTCACCGAGCGGAATCCGTGATGCCTCCCGGCGTCTACCTGCACACGTGGGCTGGGGGCGGGAAGGGGGAGGGAGGGGTGCCTTTTCCCCTGCTGTTGAATCCGCCCTTGGAACGGTTGCCCAGGCCACGCATCCAGCCTCCTGCTCAGCCCCCCGCTGGCTCACTGGCCGCACGGGAGGGAGAGGATCCCCCGTGACCGTGGGCGGAGGGCCGGGCCCTCGCTGTCACTTCCCCTCGAGGCCTGTGCCCGCAAGGAGGGTGTCCCCTGTTCTGCTCCGAGCCAGGCAGATAGGCTCAGCACTCGGGCACATCCCGTGGTCGCTAACCTTGATGTTTTCAGTCCACTGTCTCACTCCTGGGTTTGCTATCACATCGTTTCCCCCTCTGAGCAGAGAGAGGATAGAGACACCCAGTGACCAGCGGAGGGTCACTTGGTGACATTAGATCCAGAATCGGCCTCAGCACCGGGCTCTCTGTCGCCGCACCGGGGCCCCCGCACACGGTCTCCCAGAGGCAGACTGCAGACCCAGGAAAAGTGGGGGACTCTTTCCCCGGAGGCCGGAATTGCCCCGTATCACGACAGGCTTTTCTCTGTCTTTATTAGCAGGGAACCAAACCCATTTCTAACAGCAGGATTGTGGGTCACCTGGAGCCTGCAGACACAGAGGTTTCTTTTCTATGAGGCCCTGGAGGGCCAAGGGTTTCTTTTTACTATGATTAACAGATCAATTAGGACGCAGCCCCTGGGACCGCGGAGGGGGCCGGCAGCGCGGAGTAGATTAAGTGGTCGGACTGGGGTCCTTCGGGGAGGGTGGTCACAGCCTTTGGATATTTGTATCATACAAGGTGATTTCCTGCCACAGGCACCATGGGCAGAATTACAGAGAAAACACAGCGTATGAACAAGTGAGTTATAACAGGAGGGTACGGTGATGGCTGAGCATATGGGGATTAATTTACTTTATTATATTTCTTCTCCCTGGAGAATCTTCAAGTTCCCACAAAGAAGAAAGACCTGCCTCCCCCCTTGTTTGAGGCTAGATATTCTCTTTATACTGCAGTTGTCTGAGAAGTTGATTAAATCCATCACTCACAGCCGGAGAAGAAAGGGGTGGGAAACCCCAGAAATGGCCAGGGTCCCTGGGAGACACTTGAACTTGGAATCTATTTAATAACTGTTGGCACAGAAAGCAAACAAGAGTCTCCCAGAGATCAAAGGACTTTTATCTCGCTCGGTGGAGAAATCTGTTACTTCAATCACTTATTGTTTGAGCCAGAAATATCGCTGGAGTGGGAAAAGAGGAGGAAATGTGTTGTCCATTTCACTCTTTCCTACAAATCCGAGTGTTTACTTTTTAGGTGATTTCTGCGTTCTATAAGGAAAAGAAATTTAATTGGGGATGGCATGCCTCGATAGCCGACTCTCAGACCCTCTGTTCGGGCTGTTCAAAGTTAGAGTTTAGAATGCGTCATTGGCGTTGAAGCTCCCCTGTTAATCCCTCAGTGTTTAATTGAGAACCTACTGTGTGCCGCCCGCCATTGGGAAAACCCAGTGGTGGAGTGGGTTGAATAGCGTTCCCCCAAATTCCACATCCACCCAGAACTTCGAAAGCAGACTTTCCGCAGGCGCAATTAGTTAAGGTAAAATGAGGTCCTACCGGATTGGGGGGAGCCCTAAAGCCAGAGACGGGGTCCTTATAAGAGGCCACGGAGACACAAACACAGAAAAGGAGGTACGTGAAGACACAGGCAGAGGGCTGGAGTGTTGAGTCTGCATGCCCAGAATCGCCGAGGACTGCCAGGGACACCAGACAGGAACATTCTCCCCCGGAGCCGTCTGAGGCCGTGCGGTCCTGCCGACACCTTGATCCTGGACATCTGGCCTCCAGATCTGTGCAAGAATAAATTCCTGTTGTCTCCAGCCTCCCACTTTGTTACAGCGGCCACAGGACAGCACTTCAGCAGCTGCACAGCGAGGTCCCCCTCCTTCGGGGAACGGGGGTGGGCTGTAAGAAGAAAAAGAGAGGCCCAGGCCGGGGAGAGGGGTGTGTTTGTCGCGGGAGATTCAGGATTGGCCTTATTCCTCCCTTTGTCACTGATTCAGTGACCGTGTGCCCACGATCAGGACAGCTCTGGGCGGGTGGGGTCCCAGGTGGCCTGACCCATCCTGGATGCTCTGGTAAAGCCGCTGGGTGCAGACCTCTCTTCCTCCCTTCCTTCCTTGGATTCCTTGGTTTCCTCTCCCAGTGGTGAAACAGACCCAACAGACTTGTTTGGGGGGTTTCGGTTGACTCTGGAGACACGCTTTGCCATTCTAGGGAAGGGAGTATGTGGACATCAACCCTCTATAGAAAGGACCTGAGCTAGGGGTCCCCGGGCGGCACAGTGGGTTAAGTGTCTGACTCCTGATTTTGGCTCAGGTCATGATCTCACGGTTCATGGGTTCGAGCCCCGTGTCGGGCTCTGCACTGACCGCACAGAGCCTGCTTGGGATTCTGCCTCCTTCTCTCTCTGCCCCTCCCCTACTTGCTTTTTGTATCTTTCTCAAAAATAAATAAAAATAAAACTTAAAAAACAAAACAAAACAGATAAGGACCTGAGCTAAAGTGAACTGTGAAATCTCCGAAGGAAGCCAGGCTGTGCATTTGGAAACACAGCATGAGAAAGCGGTTGGGGGGGGGGGGGCGGGCACACTTTGTGGCCTCTGGTGTTACAGGCTTCGAAAGACCAGGATGCAAGTTAAAAATTAGACTTTCTGGGGCACCTGGATGGCTCAGTCGGTTGAGCTTCCGACTTCGGCTCGGGTCATGATCTCACAGCCCGTTGAGTTCGAGCCCCGCGTCGGGCTCTGTGCTGACAGCTTGGAGCCTGGAGCCTGCTTCATATTTTGTGTCTCCCCCTCTCTCTGCCCCTCCCCTACTCACGCCTCTGTCCCTCTCTCTCTCTCAAAAGTAAACGTTAAAAAAATTTTTTTTTAATTAGAATTTCCCGTGAGCCTCTGGGGTGGGGGGGCAGAAAGCAACCGTCTTATTTTTTTATTGTTGTTGTTTTATTTTGGATGTTTCAGTGTTACATCATTCTTGGTTTCATTTTTTTTTTTTATTTTTACTATTCTTTTTTGCCCACAGGTGCAGACCTGGCTTAATCATGACTCTCACTCCATAACACACTTCCTTCTTTGTACTGTGTGTCACTCACTTATATTTATAGAGTTATTCGACTAAGTATGGTTAAATAATGGGATAAGTGCTTGCAAACCCATCACCCGAAACCAAATCTGGGACCTTGATATGTATCCCCATTTAAGCTGAATTTTTCGAATAGCTACGCCCACCAGCGTTTTAAAAACGCAGCTGTATACATACTCTGAGGGCTTGAATTTTTCTGTTTGCTCCATAACCACCAAATCTGCTTCACACATATCTGTAATTCTCAGGGAGGAGTTTTCCACGTTCAAAAGTATTTCTCCACTGGCTTCTGGGTGGACTCTTCTCTACGGACGAAATGTACTTTTATACGTACACATTTTTTCCTAAGCAAAACTTGCTCATTTTTTTTCAGTTTTTTTTTTTAATGTTTTTTATTTATTTTTGAGAGAAAGAGACAGAGTGCGAGCAGGGAGAGAGGGAGACACAGAATCGGAAGCAGGCTCCGGGCTCTGAGCTGTCAGCACACAGCCCGACGCGGGGCTCGAACCTACAAGTTGTGAGATCATGACCTGAGCTGAAATCGGATGCTTAATCACTGAGCCACCCAGGCGCCCCTAATGTTTATTTATTTTTGAGAGAGACAGAGACAGAGCTTGAGTGTGGGGGGGGGTGGGGCAGAGACAGGGAGACACACAATCCGAAGCAGGCTCCAGGCCCCGAGCTGTGAGCACAGAGCCCGACGCACGGCTCAAACCCACAAACCGCGAGATCATGACCTGAGCCGAAGTCGGACACTTAACTGACTGAGCCCCCCAGGCGCCCCAAAACTTTTTCATTTCTTAACTGGTTTCTTTAAGGAACAAAGTCAGAAGTTAGGACAGTCAGCTCAACCACTAAAAAGTTTATCTTTTCAAGCCGGAAATGCATATTACGTGTTCTGAGGTTCGAGATCATGGTGCTGGATGTTCAAATGCCAGCAGATAAAACACAAGAGCGTTAAAAATAGACAAGCCCACTTCTATCCAGAAACCAACCAACAAATACAAGATGACTCAGCCCAAAAGAAAGTTTGACATGCTGTCTGTTTATTTTCTGTTCCCTTTTACATAATTCCCTCTGGGGTTTCTAGAAACACAGTGCTCTGTAGGAGAATGGGGGTTATAACTCAGGGAGAATTGCAGAGATTTTAGGAGTGAGCAGATTCTGGCTATTCTAGGGCCTCAGATACACTATCAGAAATACCCTATAGACAGCGTGGAGTGTTTGTGAGGTCATGAATGCAGGAGGTATGTCGTTGGGGACGCGCTTAGACACCAGAGTGGGGCTTGACCTTGAGGACGCGGTGAATAAAACAGACGTGGCCCCAGCCCTACAGCTTGCCGAGGATGAATCAAAAATGGAAGTTGGAAAGGGATATCGAGCTTGACTTGTGTTTGAAGGTGCATTTTAGCAGTCATGAGAAGCAAATTCCAAGTTTCTCACTCACCGAGTCCCGGGGAACAGGTGCTTGAAAAGTTAGGCCTTGCATTTTCCTGCATTGTAAATGCGACCAACACATTGGCCAAGTGCCCGTTTGAAATTCTTTCATGTACTTAAACGCTAAGTAAAAACACACACTCCCCTAGAGGAATATTTGACTTGCCAAAGGGTTTTGTATCGGAACAAGGGTCGTTATGAGTTCTTGTGTTGTGTGACATCGGTACAACCTCAAGAGTTAATTACATTCTTAATTACAGCTTCGTGTTGAATTAGGGAACTATCATCCATAGCATAATTGAAACCCTGCTGAGATCACGTCTGTTGCCAGCTAATTGCATGCCGTTTTTTAACCAAACTTTAACTAAAAACCCGTATTTCATTTGTCTGTGCTTTAATTAATTGACAGGAGAAACTTAGGGTGGGGGGTTGTCAATAGATTGAATATTTCCAAATGATCACTGAGATTGGCGTTACGTTCTAGCACAGCAGCCTTCAAACACTCAGCTGGGAAGGCACTCGGGCGAAATTTAGGAAAGAAACCTGCGTAGAAGTAATTTGTTGCCCCGCGAGAGGCAAGGTTGCCAGAAGAGAAGAGGTAACTAGGAATCAGAAGTTGTGGGTTCTGAGCCGCGCCTGGATTGCCAAAGCATATCACCTTTCCTCTAGGGCTGAAGGGTCTGCACCTCAAGAGCGAGAGTTGGGTAGGCCTTATAAAAATCCCTTTGGACTCAGACATCCTACCTTGGTAACTTGGGGTAAAATGCCCAAGTTAGGAAAGGTAGATACAATGCCAGTCATAAGACAAAGTGGTTAGGATCCTGAATCACTGTTCTTTACAGAGTAGGTTTCCTGGTTGGTCAGCAACAGAAACTCCATGTTAACCTGACAGAGAAGAAATTCCAGAAAAGATGCTAAGATGACCAGGTTAGCAAAAGCCAGACCCGAGGGCCCTGCTACGGGTCTAGTTAACAGAAACCCAACAACCCTACCAGATGGAACCTGGGAATGGAATCATAGTCTCCCCATGTGTGTTCTTTCCCTGCCTTTATTCCGCACAAGCTTCGGAATCCGACTGGAGGGGCTGTTAGGTCAAGCACAGCTCACATGGTGTGTCTCAGCGGGGGGGGGGGGGGGGGGGAATGGGACATTTGCATGACAGTCTTGTCCGATCTCACACAAGGTGGGAGAGGCATTTCCCATGATCAGAAATGATGGTATAGGGGCGCCTGAGTGGCTCAGTCGGTTAAGCATCAGACTTCAGCTCAGGTCATGATCTTGCGGTTCATGAGAGCCCCCCTTTGGGCTCTGTGCTGACAGCTCAGAGCCTGGAGCCTGCTTCGGATTCCGTGTCAGCCTCTCTCTCTCTCTCTGTCTCAAAAATAAAGAAACATTAAAAAAATAAAACAAAACAAAAGAAATGACGGTGCGGTAATCAAAAGCAGAGACACTGAATCTGGACAGCCCAAACCAACAAGCCTTCCTGTCCTTCCCCACCTTGGACCTTTGCAAACATGTAAATGACACATGTGGCATCTGTCTGAGCAAAATCCCTACTGTCCGTAAGATCTGGGACATTTGTTGGGGCGCCTGGGTGGCTCTGTCGGTTGAGCGTCCGACTTCGTCTCAGGTCATGATCTCGCGGTCCGTGAGTTCGAGCCCCGCGTCGGGATCTGTGCTGACGGCTCAGAACCTGGAGCCTGTTTCAGATTCTGTGTCTCCCGCTCTCTCTGACCCTCCCCCGTTCATGTTTTGTCTCTCTCTGTCTCAAAAATAAATAAACGTTTAAAAATTAAAAAAAAAAAGATCTGGGACATTTGCAAGAGATAAAAACGTTAGCATCAGTGTTTGGAAAGGAACTGTCAGCATAAAGATTGTGGATCTCAGGGACATTAAAAAAGAAAAAAAAAAAAAACAACTTCTTTAATTATCTTGCCCAATAGTCTCATAAGACTCAACATGAAGTCCCGAAAATTATTGTGAAAAACACTTCTGGTCTTGCTCTTGTGAGCTGTTTTCTCTAAGTGCATTTTTCTCAGGTGAATCACCCTTGTCACAAAGTCAACTCACGTGATTTCACTCGTCAAGAGCAGTGAAATGTCACAGGGAGGGTCTACGTGTAACTTCTCTTTTCTTGCTTTTGGTTTTCCATGCTGAGTGTATATGGATATTCGTTGGAGGATTGCGCAAAAAGTTTTGTTTCCGTTGGCTTCTGTTGCTTTGAGAGTGTGACTTTTTCCTGAATTATTTGTGTGTCTGTAGTTTCAGATCTGTACCTCTTTTCTTTCTATTATGGTGCTGACTGTCATTTGTCTTTTGAGGCCCGTTGGCCGTAGACATGTCCAGAAGGTAAAGATGTCATGAAGGATAAGAATCAAGTTTCTTAAGGGGCGCCTGGGTGGCTTGGTCGCTTAAGTGTCCAACTCTTGATTTCAGCTCAGGTCATAATCCTAGGGGGGTGGGATTGAGCCCCACGTCTGGCTCCTCGCCAAGCATGGAGCTTGCTTGGGATTCTCTCTCTCTCTTTCTCTCTCTCTCTGCCCTGCTTGCACTCTCTGTCTCAAAGAAATTAAATAAATACAAAATTTAAAGAGAGATGATAAGGATTTTTAAAATAAGTTCCTGAGAGATTGGACACTTTGCAGTCTCTGTTCCCTGGACTGTTGTTGACGGAAAGCCCTTGCACGTAGTAGCATGTCAAGTGCAGTTCTTTCGTTTGCCTCTGTTAGAAGCCAGCTTAGTGTAATTTAAACAAAAGAAAATGCATCCGAAGCCTACCAGGGACTCATAACAGCTGGTGTGGAAACCAGGACAGATCAAAGGGAACCTCAGCCATGATTTTCAGTAGGTGGGCGCATTATCCCGAAAACCAGACCAACAACTCCAACTGTTTCTTTGGCCCTTATGTTGTGGTGTATAATTTAAAATTCTGAGACAACATGTCCTTCAGCGGGAGGACGGTTACACAAACAGTGGCCCGTCCATTCAACGGAATACTATACAGCCACGAAGGGGCGGGGGGCAGGCTATGGATGAAAGCCACCATTTGGGTGAATTGTCAAGGAAATCTATTCTCGAAAGGCTTCCCATTGCATTATTCCATCTAGATCACGTCTTTGCAAAGGTCAGTTTTGGAAATGGTGAATGCAGTATTGGGCGCCAGGGACTGGGGATCGGGGAGGTGGGTACGGCTATGCAAGGACAGCAGGAGGTGTCCTGGCTCTGAACTCTGTCCCTTGACTGTGGTGGTGGATGAGGGAATGGGTACCTGTGATAACGGCCCAGGACTAAAGGCAGATGGGCATAAATGACCGAGCTGGGGAAGTCTGAACAGGAACAGTGAGTTGCCTCAGTGTCAGGATCCTGGTCATGCTGTTGTGTTCTTCTGCAAGATGGCACCGTTGGGAGAAACTGGGTAGAGCTCCCCCCCCCCCCATCTCTCTGCATTACCTCTTAATAAGTCCATAATTATCTCAATAAAAGCTTCGGTCCAGGAGAGGCATCCTAGGAGAGGGTGCACTTTGGTGGTGAGAGATCCATCCACCTTCCTAGACGGAAGCCAGCACCTTGACTCATTTAAGGTGGCAAATACGTCTCACAATGACTCTTCCAGAAACTTGCCACACCCCATTCGGAGGTGGGATTTCCCTTCCCCTTGAACCTGGGCAGGTTTGTGATTTCTATGGCAGCTCGAACATGCTGGTGATGCTACGTGACATGAAGACCAGGTCGTAGCAGGCGATGTGGCTTCTGCCTACCCCCCCCCCCCCGCCCCGTCTCTCTTGGGTCGCTTGCCCTTAGGACCCACCATGTTGTGCAGAAACTTAATCCGCGTGGAGAGGCCACGTGTCCTGGCTGGTGGTCCCACTGACCGCCGGGTCAGCTGCCAGACATGTGAGCAAGTGTGAAGGTGATTCTCACCGCCAACATCTGAGCCACCTCAATTGACGTCACGCAGAGCCGAGGCAAGGGGTCCACGGCTGTGCCCTGCCCAAATGACAGATGTGTGAGCAACGTACGAGTTGACGTTTTAAGGCGGAAGTTTGGAGGACGGTTTGTGACAGCCATGAGTAACCAGACCACCGTCTTTGTGAACAGCGCACACGGTGGGAAAGTGGAAATTGCCTGTTAGGGTGATGCTAAAAACAACATATGACTACTTCACGGGACAGGGACCTGTGTCACCTTTTCACCCACTGCACTGATCACTTAGGAGAGCTCGCTTCCGGGCCCTGGGTGCGGGGGGGGGGGGATGGGCTGCAATGGCCCCAGGGGCCAGAAGACATCAGACCAGGAAGTCGCCCAAGAATATCCTTTTGAGTCATCTAGGGGGTGCTATTTTATTTAATATTTGGGGCATCAATTATATGTGAGCACTGAATAATCTCCAGCTGAAAAACCCCTGTTTTCTTGAAGGATTCCTGACTTGTCTACAGACTGATGGTTTCACCCTGCTGCTGCGTCTGTATTGAAGGAGAGACATCCATGAAAATGATAAGCAGGAAGAAACTCAGGGAAGGTTAACTATGCAATATTTATTATGCTAAATAAAGCAGAACTCATCCATTCATTCAGCATATATTTTCAAGTGCATACACTGCCTGGGACAGTAGATACACCCCCATGAGCCAGTTGGCCGGGGTCCCTGGGTGGGGTCCCTGCCCCTGTGCGTTCTCTGTCCTGGTGAGAGAGACTGCACAGCGCAGACAGGCTAATCTCTGTCTCTGTCTTTTGGCGAAGCGTTGAGAGCATCGGGGAAGAAAACTTGTGGAAAAAAATGCAGACTTCAAACACTGACTCCCGGAGAGAGATTTCCATGAGGTGCGGGCTCCGTGCAGGCGAAATGAAATAAGGACCGAGAGGAATTCCAGCAGTGGAGACTGGCTAAGTTTCCCGAGCCTGGGCTGATCGGGAGCGTGTTAGACAAAGCGTTAGGCCCATCAGCTGAAGATCGGCCCCGAGCCACGGTCCACAGAACGGAGAGGCCACCAGCCTAAAAGGCGAGATTGTCAGGCGGGACGAAGCAGGAATTTTAGCCGCAGAATATTCACAAGTTGCAGACCAAGAGGAAAGTGGTGATGTGCATCTTCTCTCTGCAGCCTTGCTCATTGAGGGACCGGCTGTCCTTTATTGTTAATATAAAAATCAATATAGCGAGAGGCGAGTCTTTGCTGTGATAATATTGGCTCCTTTCACCAGGCGTGTGGAATTAGATTACTGATAGGCGGGCCTCTGTGCCTCCCCAGGCTCCAGATAGAATCTGCCGGCTTTGCCAATAAGCACGGTGACAGAGCCAGGATCAGGGACCAGCGGGTGGCCAATCGCAGTGGAGAAAATGCAATTCCCTTGGAAGACGCCATCCTGGAGGGAGTCGGGAAGGCGGCTCGCCAAAGTGCGTGTGTGCACGCGGCTGCTCAGGGGCCGGAGCCCGCCACGGGAAGCTTGGGTACCCGCGGGGAAGTCGGGGGTGGGGGGGGAGGTGAGAGGCAGAGAGAGAGAGGAAGAAAGAAAGGGAAGGGAAAAGGATGGGAAGGCAGGGGGGGGAGTGGACGTCCAGAAGGAAGCAACACCTGCCAGCAGGGGTCTTGAAACAGCCGCCCTGAGGACCTTGGTGGAAATGCGGCACTTCGGATAAAGGGGTGCATCACGGACGTGTCTGTCCACACGTGCTCTGTGCCCGGGGGAGCTGCTTTCTCAACACACGTTGTCTGGCTCCAGGAGCCTCTGGGGGCCTTTCTCCAGCAGAGCCGAGCACGGTCCTCGAAGCCTCTGCCCGGAGATCGTAAGGCCTGGCGTAGACCGGGAACACGAGGCAGGTGTTAGACCGAGGTTGCGATCAACTGTTTTCCCCGTCGTGGTTTTTAACGTGGCGAAGCTAAAAGGGTGTGGAGGAGTGAGACAAAAACCATGGGTTGTCCCCACTCAATGACACCGACCGTCCATCATTTCACATGTTTCCTGCCCAGTTGCTGGATCGAGGGCTTACCTGCTTGCCCTTTCTCCACATATACGGGCTCATGCGTATAAATGTGTCATTGGTTTGTTTGCAAAGTTAAAACCAGATGGCATTTCCAGGTTCTCCTACAGATTTCCTTTCGCCGTCTCCTGTCATTTTGTGAGCATTTCCTTACGTCTAGAAATTATCTTTGAGAAGACGTTCATGATGATGTCTTCTACTCGATCCCATTAACGGACATTGGAATTATTTCCAGGTTGTTGTTTTTTTTTTTTTTTTTTTTTTTTGCCGTTATCATGCCCCATAAACGGTGTTGGGTGTAAGTCACCGATTTCTTGTTTAAGTCAAGCCTGATAAATCCCTAAATGTAAATCCCTTACACCAAATTCCCAGCAGCAGAGGGGACGACGGAGTTGGAGTCGAGGGAAGGGGCCGTCCGGGCTGCTGCGGTCTCCACGCAAGACAAGCATGGCTGTTGGCGCCCAGGACAGGCTGGGTCCGTGGCAGCCAAGGGCCCCTTTCTCTCTTGTTTCCACTGGTTGCCTTAATGGTACCTGCTGTTCCTGCTGTGCGTGTGACATAGAGAAATACAAGGACAGAAACTAGTAACAGCCCATAAATTCAATGCCCACATAATCCTCTTGGGAATTTAAAGTAACATCGCCCCCCCCCCACCCCCCCAGTATCTGTATCTGGTCCAAAAGTGGCACTGTGGCAGAAGGGTAGACATGGGAATTGACCCCTGCTGAGCCCATTCATAACCTTCCCCAGTGGTACCATTAATAGCATGTTGTGATCCTTCCAGAAAATAAAAGTACACGTGTGTGCACGTGTGTGAATTGTATACCTATATGAACATACATATAAAAGAACATCTATATGTATGTAGTCTTTTTAAGTGGCACTTAGAATAGGCAGTTCGTATGTCCTCTTTGTCGGGGTTTCACCGATAGGCCCCAGAGGTGTTTTCGTTTGGACGTGTACTTCCCTGCCTGGTTTTACCATCACGGGCCGCACAAATTGTGGCTGTTTCCAGTTAGGGCCCATTACTAACAGGGACTGGATGTCCCCCCAGTGCAATCCTGTTGGTCCCCATTGGGTGGCCTGGAATGGTCCGGCGTGTTTTACCCCCAGCAACCTGACCGCCAGGCTGCCCTCCCTGTAAGAAAAGCATCCTGGTGGGATCGGGCCATCCCCACTGTGGCTGTTGGGCCACTAAAGTTTTTCTCTGTTTCCCAGTCCTTACTCCCGGCTTCTTGGCCCCACGTGGGCAGGACAGACGTGGTCCCTACTTGCACGCGAATAGAGTCTGTGCTGGGTGACATTCCTGGGGCCCAGGGCAGTAACTAGGACACTGCCACTCAGTATGGGGATGAGTGGAAGAATGAATGAATGAATGAATGAATGTCTTTTCGAAGATAAATGTCATTTCGATCAGTGAGGTGGAAAGATATCCCCTGTGGCATTGTGTTACGTTTTTGATTCATGTAAGGTTATACCTCATTGCTAACCAAATTCCAAGGAAAGCATTAGGGCTGAAATCCTTCTGGGTTCTGTATCTCTGCTCACCCCCCACTGCCTCTCCCAACTGAACGTCCTGCCTCCTTAGACCCTCCCTTGTCGGATTCCCTGGAAGGGAGAGGGTTGTTTGGCCTAACCTGGGAGGGCTGCACTTTTCAAGTCCGCAGACCTGCTAGAAACAATTACGAAGATGAATTCTTCCCTGCCTTTGGCTGATGTCACATGTCTTCCAAAGGCAGAGTCACAAGTCATTGCCGACCTGCAGGGGACCTTGGTTTTCCGTCCTCCCGAACTCAAATGCTCCTCAGAAGCCCAGGCATCTCCAGGATCTGGAATCAAAGCCGTAGCTGGGGGGAGACAGCTCCTGCCGTGATGTGTCCACAGCCTGGGAGAGAGACGGAATATTGGGGTGGGATCTCTGTCAGTCCCCGTGTGACCCTACCTACTCCCAGGACTGAGAGGGTGGAAGGCAGGGGGCTGGGGAAGCATGGAGACTCCCGGGGCCTGTGGCTCCAAAATCTCATTACGTCACAATATAGTTGTTTTTTTTTTTTTTTTTTTTTTCTTTCTCAACAGCACAAACAACGCTCGGGAATTAATTGTATTTTTTATAAAGCAGAGCCTCGTTTTTCTATCTTGATTGATTTATTTTTACTTTGAATTTGCTCAATCTGGGAAACTGAAGATTGATTACCCTTGTGGTAGGGAGAGAAATGTTAAAAAAAAAAAAAAATGGAGATGTTAGTGATTTTCTTTTTCCCTTTTGGTTGTCTTTCTTTCCAAAACCTGTTGGCTGTGTCACAACTGACATCATAAGGCAGGTAGGGTCGGTGGCTTGTCGTCCCTTTGGCTGACTCCTTCCTGTGTGGCCAGACGCTCCTGGGCAGGCAGTTCTGGGTATGTGTTCTCCAGGGCGGGAGACAGGTGCGCATGAACCAGTAGATGGACAGGGAGGTGTCAGGTGCGATAACAAGGAAACAAGGAGGGGGGGACAGACGGAGCGATTGGGTGACCGTGCTGTCAAAATTATTATTATTATCATTTCAATGTTTATTTGCATTGAGAGAGAGAGAGAGAGAAAGCAAACAGAGGAGGGGCAGAGAGAGAGAAGAAGAAAGAGAATCCCAAGCAGGCTTCATGCTGTCAGCACAGAACCCAACACGGGGCTCGAACTCATGAGCTGTGAGATCGTGACCTGAGCCGAGATCAAGAGTCGGACGCTTAACCGACTGAGCCCCCCAGGTGCCCCTCAACGTTATTTTTAAGCTGAAATGTTGGAGAATAACTAGCTCGTCGAAGCGCTAATGTCCTGTGATTGCTGAGAACGACGCTGACTTTCAGATGAGCTGATGGAAAAGAACAGTCAAGTGGGCAGTATTGGTCCCGAATGGATGAGGCCAGACCGGGACTTGGGGTGACCCGGGAGAGGGGGGTGGAGACCCAGAGCAATGCTGTGGTGACTTAAGCCAAATGCGGAATAGCCAGAGTCTTTCAGGGGCCTGTGACCCAAATCTCTCCTCCACAGGCAGGAAGCCCAGATTTGGGGACATGTTGACATCTGTCCTTTGCTATCCTTTCCGCGTTTCTTCCCTCTTCCCTCCCTGCTGGTTTCCATGGGAACCCCCAGTCGCTGATGTCTCGAGTCAGACACTTGTGCCTTGGGCCCTGGGATCTCGAGACGGAGCGGGTGGCCGTGCTTCACGAGAGGGACCTGGGGTTCTCATGCCCTGGCCAAGGGCAGCGCTTTGGTTGCCCATGCATTTGGAAGGCGTCTCTCTTTGTGTCGTGGATGTAATTCAACGTTCTGCCCTTAAAGAACCCAACACGGCTGGACCCTGGGATTATTGGGGGGATGAAAACTCTATTCTTAGCATCGTTAGATTGGTTTTTTTTTTTTCCTTTCTGCTTGAAAAAAAAATTTTTTTTAGTACCCTGACCTCAGTACTATATCAGGGAGTCGGTGGGGAAGGCAGAGACGAATCCTTGGAGGACCCCGGGCCACTAAGCCTTCTGGCCATTTGTAAACCGCCCAGAGCATGGGGTCCGGGGGGGGGGGGCAAGAAGATTAAGTTTTATTGGGTTGTGAAAATACCGGTTCTGAGAGAAGTTGAACAAAGTTGTGTTTTCCCCGCCTGGGGTCTATAGAGGAGCGGGGCCCTGCTGTTCTTTTCTTCTTTGTGTTTAGAGACAGGGAGATGGTTTGAATTATCATCCTGCAGACGGATGCCCCTTGATGTTTAGATGGTATGCAGGGGTCTGGTGGCCCCGGGGGCTCTGGGCTTCTGCGGCCCCCCGCTGCTCCTGTAATGGAGAGACAGCCACGCTGGTGGGGGACGGGGGGGGGGGGGGCCCAGCTGGACCCCATGGAGAAGGCATGTGGACACATTAAGCTGGTCCCCAGATGTCTGGGCTGCTAAACCTTAATAAGGAAAACACCCCTCAAATATAGAGAGCCAGGTGTCATAGTTAAGATCGCCGTCCTTACAGGTGCCGCGGTTTGATTTATCGTGGGATGGAAGCTGCTGGATGCAGGGCTGACAAGGTTCCTGACAGCCTCCCGGCTCAGGTGTGCGTGTGCCTGTGTTTCTTCACCGCCCACGTGGCGCAGGGCCCTCTGTCTGCCTGCAGGCGAGGGGCCTCTCATGTCCCCGTTGTGTCTGGGCATCACGGAAGGGGACCGAGGGGGTGAGCCGGTTGGAGGTGGAAACAGGGACTCGTTCTGGCCGGCATTGCGCTCCAGCCCTAAGGAAGGTGACGATTCATCTGAGTTCATCTCTTCTGGAAAGCAAGCAGTCCATGGGCGCCTCCCCGGGTGTGCAAACACACGTGCACGTGAGCACACGCGTGCATAACGTAGCAGGTCGGGGGATGGCCCAGCCAATGCCTCCGGGGAGCTTCCCAGAACCATCCACTCTGCGGCCCCACTACACTTCCGTTGCGAGTGGACATCACTTGAGAATCTGCCGGTCCTTCCTCTCTGACACCAGAACTAAGCTTGAGGGGCGCCTGGGGGGCTCCGTCGGTTGAGCGTCCGACTTCGGCTCAGGTCATGATCTCGCGGTCCGTGGGTTCGAGCCCCGCGTCGGGCTCTGTGCTGACAGCTCGGAGCCTGGAGCTGCTTCGGATTCTGTGTCTCCCTCTCTCTCTGCCCCTCCCCAGCTCATGCTCTGTCTCTCTCTCTCTCTCTCTCTCTCTCTCTAAGATAAAACATTAAAAAAATTTTCAAAACAGGGCACCTGGGTGGCTCAGTTAGGCACTCGACTTCGGCTCAGGTCATGATCTAGCGGTTTGTGAGTTCAAACCCCGCGTCAGGCTCTGTGCTGACAGCTCAGAGCCTGGAGCCTGTTTCGGGTTCCGTGTCTCCCTCTCTCTCTGCCCCTCCCCAGTTCATGCTCCGTCTCTCTCTCTCTCTCTCTCTCTGTCAAAAATAAATAAACTTAAAAAAAATTTTTTTAAATAAATAAAGTAAATTAAAAAAAAGGAGCTGTTAGTAACATCAGAGTTCCATACGCATGACTGTTAATCCTAGTTATAAAAATTAAAACAAAAAAATGCCCGTTAAGAAAGATAGACTCGTACAGAGAACGAGGTCACGGACGTCCGTCGCGGGGCCACAGATGCTGACGTTGTATCGTGTTCGCTTCGGATGCCCTTTTTTTTTAATGACACAAAATGAATCCGACGTCACTGACAACGTGGGACTCCTGACCACACCTTCCCCAGAACGTGCTCCCCTGTCCGTCCTCCCATCTCTATCCCTGTCTCTCTGTCCGGAGGCAGCCGTGCCGTCAACCTGCTGTCCGTTTTCCGGTCCCTAACTGTGAAGCCTTCATCACTGCAGGCATATTCGAAAGTGACGTTGTTGGGGATCCGGGCGAACAGGGTGTCCCTGTCTCTCTTTCCCCGTTGGCTTTGTGACCCCAACGTGATGGCTTCAGGCGCCAGCCCCGGAGACGCTGTGGGTCGAGGCCACACGTGTCTGCCCTCGAGTGTCCGTGCAGGGCCTCGGGCTTGCGGCCGGCCCCTGGCCGACGGGAGTGCAGGATGGGCCCGGCATGTCACGGTCGCGCCCGGGGGTGCCCCGCGGGGCCTGTGCACGTGGGGACCAGCCCCTCCCGGAGGGGGGTCTCGGCTGTTTCCTGAATGTGTCCACGACCTCCCCGCCCCGCGCAGGCCTCCTGCTTCTCGAAAGGCAGAGCCGAGTGTTTTGCTCCAGGAAGGCTGTCCTCTTCGCTCCTCTGCTGTCCTTTTTCTGTTGCTGGAAGAAACGTTTCTTCACCAGCCCTGGGCCTGTCATCTGGAAATATTCCTATGAGGAGCCACGTCGGTTTGCTGTCGTGTGTTTCACGATTGTTAACAGCTCTGCCCCGAACAAGTCTTTTCTCTCTCGTTCTCCGCGGCGAGCTGCAGTGGTTTCTTGGAAGTGATAGACCATATAATTCTCACCTGTCAAGGTTCTAAGCCCGAACCCTCCGGCACTGCCTCTGATTTTCCTGAGGGATTAAAAATAGGAGGCCACGACCCGGGCAGCAGCTGCCGGGTGCACCTGGCGGTGCACGGGGACAGGCTGGGCGTCCCGCACGGTGGGGCATGCTGGCCCTGGAGTGTCCACCGCGTGTCCCAGGGCCCCCCGTCTCCGTCCTCTGCAGGAGGGGCATCGGGCGTTTCCCAGTCGTCTCTGAGATGGTCTTTATTCTTCCAAGAGCTGCGGTTGTCTGAGCCTCTGTGAGGCGTGCCAAGTGGCCTGGGATCTTGGAAATCAGCCCGGTGGCTCTGCGGAGGCCCTCCAGCCTCTAGACAGCACAGAATCCGCTGCAGAAATCGTGGGTCTCCGAGGCTGGCGTTAGAAAACACGCTGAGATGCCTGTACAGCGTTAGGCTTTGAAACGTTAGGTTTAGAGGGCTCCTGATTATCTGTGGGGGGGGGGGGGGGGGAAGGGGAGGACCAGCCAGGGGAAGGAAACTGCTCTCCTCTTGTCTCTGCTTTTCATGCCCCGTCCCTGTCACCCCAACGCAACACAAATCAGAAAGTTCTGGATTTCAGGAAAGCCTGGCAGGAGTGATAAAGACCACCTTGTGTCAGTACACGGTCAGCTGTGCGACCTGAAAAGGGGCAGCGGTTGTAAAAATACCGACGTGGCCACTGCCCGGGCCCCCACGTCAGTGTCAGGCCAGCCTCTCCCGGGGCCACCATGCCCCCCCATGTCCCCAGATTCCAGGTGTGGAGACCCCTCAGGGCCCAGGGCCTGCTCCAGCTCTGGGGCTGGTGCTCGAGCCCCCAGTGTTAGTAGGTTCTGCCCGTGGTGCCTAATGGGCTCCCAGAGACGCCTGGCCCTCTGCAGACGCGTGAATCTGTACCTCCAGGGCCATTAGCCTTCTTAGCTTCTTGATATTAAGCATTATTCGTTTATTGACCTTCTTCTCCTTTTTCTGCACACTTCTACGTCCAGAGATTTCCTTCCAGGCCGCTCTGGCTGAGCCCTCGCCAAGCCCTCGCACGTAGCTCCCCACAGTCAGGGTCGGGGGTTTCCATTTTGATTATTGTTTCTTTAACTCAAGGGTTATTTGGATGTATCGTGGTTGCTGAAGTCATAGGGCTGGACCAGGACTTTCTGGAAGAGCATCTTCTTTTTTATGAGCATCCTCTTTCCAGGGGCGCCTGGGTGGCTCCGTCGGGTCAGCATCCGACTCCAGCTCGGGTCATGATCTCACGGTTCGTGGGTTCGAGCGCCGTGTCGGGCTCTGTGCGGACAGCTCGGAGCCTGGAGCCTGCTTCGGATTCTGTGTCTCCCCTTCTCTCTCAACCCCTCCTCTGCTCGTGCTCTGTCTTTCTCAAAAAAAACGGAACAAAACAAAACATTAAAAAATTAAAAATAAATCCAATAAAAAGAGAGGTCAGCGACTAAGATTGACAATCACGGATATATTTTGACTCTCTATCAGTATATCCAGTGAGGTCGAGAAAGATAAGCAACACCAACATCGGCTCGAACACTTGCTACAGTGAGCAGCACTCCCGCCTAGCGAACCGCATGCGGTTATCGTAGCCTACGATGAAGGGCCGATAGTTCTTCTCTTTTTAAAAAGAGGAGATTTGAAGCAAAACCAGTAAAAGACCTGGTTCTGATAAAGCCGGATTTAACCTGTCAGTGCTCACTGCCGCCCCACTGGGGGTAGGTCCTTGCATCACCCCGTTCCACAGAGGGGGATAAGGAGGCACAGAGAGGGTGAATTACTTGCCCAAGGACACCCAGCGAGTAACGGGGGCCGGGGAACGGTCTGGTTGCTTAGCTGCAGCTCTGAACCCCTTTCCTGGACGTGCAGGGACAAACCCAGATCTCGCTCACCCCCCACCCCTGCGTGTTCCTTCTGTCACTCCAAAGCGCCTCTCCCGGAATTACTCTATGGGAAACACAAGAGTGTAGATGCTCTCCTAGATCTGATCCTTAATTATCCACAGTGCTTCATCCCCTCTCATTAAATTAGATCAATGGGGGGAAAAAGTGTTATTTTGCTACTGTAGTATTGGAGTTTAAGTGATCAGGGTAATTTTCCATTATAATTTTGTGTCTGAGATAAATAGAACCAGCTTCACTGTGAAAACACTTGTCTAATATCGGGCAATAAATGTTTAAGTGATTTCGGTTTAATTACCACTCATACTATCGCACTGGATAAAATAGAATTGTCTTTGAGTTTGTTCATTAGATGGGAAGAAGCTGAATTTATAAAAATACATGTGTGCCTTTATTACTGCATTTAAATATGGGCACATGTAAACAGATGCTTACTTATTTATATACATGGTCATTACAGGGCTTTGTGAGGAGTGGAATTTCCTCCGCTCAGTCTGTGGTTCTGGGGGGGGGGGTGGATTTGCCGACACGACACCCATTTCATAACTGAGTGTCTCCGGTTAACTAATTATATGATGAAGACGTCCCAGCTGCGACTCTATATTTAAAACCGAGTTACTATTTGCAGCAAGACCATTCTTTTGAAAGGTCGGTAAGTCCTTCCTTTTGTTTTGCTCTACAATTTAACTATCGCACAGGCATCATTTTTCTCCAATAGGCAGCCACTTCTCCAGAGGGTCCACTACTGTTTTTACTATGCTAACGGGTGAAACAGGCCAACCGTGATGAGAAGCCATCTTGGTGAGCCATCTGTCTGTCCCTGGGCTGTGGTGGCATTTTCTGTCTCGAGCAGCGGGGGAGAGACGCTGGGGGAAGGGCCATTTATGATACGGAAGTCCCCGTGACGCAGCTTTCGGAAGCCTGTGTCCCCGCCCAGTTGCCATTGAGTCCAGAGGTGCTTCCTGGAGGAGGTGGCACAGAGCAAGCTCGCGTCTCCTCCGGGCACTTGGGGAGCAGTTGGCCCGAGACTCCACTGCTTCTAAGTTGGCGGTGTCCATTTCGTCTGCGCTGCGGCCATTTCCACGTTGGCGTGACATACGTGGGCCTGCGGCCGTGGAGGTGGCCACACCGTCCGTCAGCCTTTGAAGACGCTTCGAGAGAGCTGCAGCTGTGGAGGGACAGAGCTTCGAGCTTCGAGAAGAGACCTTTCTTCCTCTTCCTCCCGCGCCTGTTTTCGTGGTCTCTGACCTCGTTGGCACGTTCTTTCGTCACTGCTGCTGTGTCTGCAACACTTGGCCCGACGGTTGTAGCGTCTGGTTTATGATGTTCGGTGGGGAATGACAGGGTAACGATCATTGAGGTCACTGCGCTGGGGCCCGGCTCCCCAATTCTGCTTGCCCGTTGTTCCCGGATCCCCACGCCACGTCCCCCGTTCAGCCTCGCCGGGAGCTGTAGCTGACGCGAAGTCAGGACGAGGCTTCGGAAAAGAGTGTGGGTTTCTCCAAGATGGGATTTCCCTCACATTTCCGTCTTTTCCTGGCTTGTCGGGCGGCCATGCCCTTCTTGGGGACTTCTTGCAGCCACCCACCCTCGCTGGGACAGAACGAAGAACTGAGAACCCTATCCATCACCCGGCTCGCGGAATCCGAATTAGCCTCTGCGCTGAGCAGTTCTGGAAGCCCGATTTCTGCTCCAAACAGAAAGGAGGTTTCTGGCTTGGACGATCTCTGCACTGTTCCCTCCAGCCTTTTCCAATCACACCAGCCCCTTTGCTGTTTTTCTTTTCTTGGGGAGAGTTCGCCGCACCCCGTCTCGTATTTCAAGAGCTCTCTGTCGGACTTTTTATCTTCATGTTTGGATGATTTCCTGTCTGCTTAATTCTTTCCTTGTGGAGCTCTTGAAATGGATGCATTAACTTGAAGGTAGATTTTTTTTTTTTTTATCCCAGTTCACGAGCATGTGAGACCCTGATGCTGTCGTAACTCTGAAGACCGTGGCACCCCGGGGGTGATCAGCTGTGCGGTTCCCAAAATAACCAGGACATGAAGAGCCTACGTATTCCAGCTTCACCTCCCTTTTCTCTGCTTTAAACCCTTAGCGCTCTGGTGCAGGCTTTACGCACGGCCGTTTTTGCCTTCGATTTTTACCTGCTACCTGAAAAGCTCTCGAAGCGATGTGACCAGTTCGTTCAAGGACCAGACATGTTTTCTCTTTCATGCATAGACCAGCGTCCCGAGCAGTTGGTTAGGTTTGTACATAACGTCTTTTTTTTTTTTTTAATGTTTTAAAATTTATTTTATTATTTAAAAAAAATTGTAATGTTTTTATTTATTTTTGAGACAGAGAGAGACAGAGCATGAGCAGGGGAGGGGCAGAGAGAGAGGGAGACACAGAATCCGAAGCAGGCTCCAGGCTCCCAGCGGTCAGCACAGAGCCCGACACAGGGTTGGAACTCACGGACCATGAGATCATGACCTGAGCTGAAGTCGGCCGCTCAATAGACTGAGCCACCCAGGCGCCCCCATTTTTTTTATTATTTCTTAATGTTTATTTCCTTCAGAGAGAGAGGGAGAGAGTGGGGGAGGTGCAGAGAGGGGAAGACAGAGGATCCCAAGCAGGCTCTGAGCTCTCAGCACAGAGCCTGATGCGGGGCTCGAACTCACAAACCGCGGGATCGTGACCCGAGCTGAAGTCGGACACTTAACGGACTGAGCCCCCCAGGTGGCCGGTTTGCACAGAGCATCTTTGAGATGAGAGTGAGGAGGATGCAGCTCTTGCACGGGGAATCGTTGGAGTAACAGCACAGTGTGAGCCCGCCTAACGGAGGTAAGGCTCTCGAGTCTCCACGCACAGGGCACAGACGTCTCCAACAGCTTCTGTGCAAGAGGAGGGTCATCGTTCACTAGCTCTGTTCCGGTTCGTCGTTGCAAATCTAATGGTAACGTGGTCTCTTATTAAAACCCGTTCATCTGTTTATCTTCGGAAGGAACGACCTCACAGGACTCGGGTTTGTGAGCATTGAAGCAACCATCTGGTCTTTTTCCAGCTCCTTCTGCCGAGATTTAGGGCTTCTTGCCCTTGTCCTTAGGGAGCCCCACGGGCATTCTGGCTTTTCCAGCCCTGTTCACCCCACTTTCATGTTTGCCCATGAACAAAATGAATGACGAGGCTAATTAGAATTGCCCGAGGAGGGTAAGAACAAAAAATACAGGGACTTCTCCTCCTAGGTGATGCTCTGAGAAATCCAGTCCGGTGTTCATGAAGGAGAACTTTCGGATGCTCGGCCTTTTTGTGCGCTTTGCCGAATTCTGGTCTGGATCAGGTTCTGGATGGTGGGTGTTGATTTCCCAGTCTGCCTCTCCAGGTCCATGAGGGGTTCTTAGGGCGAGCTAGCAGTGGGCTGAAGTACCCAAGGGAGCATTTCTTGGGTAGCGTTGTGGAGAGGAAAGGGAAAGAGAAAGCTGTTTCGAGAGGACGTTCGTGGTGGCATCCCTGACCCCGCTGAGGTCCACTGTGACCCCAGAGTTCACGTCAGGCCCTTGTGTGGAAGGAAACAAAGGGGTGTCTTCAGAAGCCTGTGGATGGTGGAGTTGCAGGTCGGCTCTTGATATGACGGGAGTGTGGTAAAGCTGAAGCCATCAGCAATGGCGACCCTCACTGCTTGTCTCCCCCAAGGGTCCCAGGCTCTCACCCCCAGGTCTGGGAGGCATTATTGCTTCACAGCATCTAGGTGAGGT
Organism: Puma concolor; assembly: GCF_028749965.1. Lineage (NCBI taxonomy): Eukaryota > Metazoa > Chordata > Mammalia > Carnivora > Felidae > Puma > Puma concolor. Next base: position 3,519,265 of record NC_141678.1, on the reverse strand, counting down.
TGTGTACCTCTTTTCTCTTGTTAATTTTTAGGGTTTTTTTTGAGATTTTATAATATGGTGTTTTATTTTGTTTATTTTTTATTTTAAATATCATTCATTGTCAAGTTGGCTAACATACAGCATGTGAAGCGTGCCCTTGGTTTTGGGAGTAGATTCCCGTGATTCATTGCTTCCATACATCACCCAGTGCTCCTCCCCAATGGTGCCCTCCTCGGTGCCCATCCCCCATTTTCCCCTCTCCCCCACCCCCTCATCAGTTTGTTCTCAGTATCCAAGAGTCTCTTATGGTTTGCCTCCCTCCCTCTCTGTTTGTAACTTTTTTCCCCTCCCCTCCCCCATGGTCTTCTGTTAAGTTTTTCAAGTTTCACATATGAGTGAAAACATATGCTATCTGTCCTCTGACTGACTTATTTCCCTTAGCATAATACCCTCCAGTTCCATCCACGTTGCTACAAAAGGCCATATTTCATTCTTTCTCATTGCCAAGTAGTATTCCATCGTGTATAAAAATCACATCTTCTTTATCCATTCATCAGTTGACGGAATTCAAATCAAAACCACGCCGGGGCACCTGGGGGGCTCGGTCGGTTGAGCATCTAACGTCGGCTCAGGTCATGATCTCTCAGTTTGTGAGTTCGAGCCCCGCGTCGGGCTCTGTGCTGACAGCTTGGAGCCTGGAAGCTGCTTTGGGTTCTGTGTCTCCCTCTCTCTCTGACCCTCTCCTGATCACACTCTGTCTCTCTCTCAAAAATAAATAAAGTTAAAAAATTTTTTTAAAAAAGCAAATCAAAACCACACCGGGGTGCCTGGGGGGCTCGGTCAGTTGAGCATCTAACTTCGGCTCAGGTCATGGTCTCACGGTTCGTGAGTTTGAGCCCCATGTCGGGTTCTGTGCTGACAGCTTGGAGCCTGGAAGCTGCTTTGGGTTCTGTGTCTCCCTCTCTCTCTGACCCTCTCCTGATCACACTCTCTCTCTCAAAAATAAATAAAATTAAAAAAAATTAAAAAAAAAAGCAAATCAAAACCACACTGAGACACCACCTCACACCGGTCAGAGTGGCTAAGATGAACAACTCAGGAAACAACAGATGCTGGCGAGACAGGGACCCTCCTGCACCGTTGGTGGGAGTGCAGACCGGTGTCCTTGTGCACTTCACGTGTGACGGTCATATCCTCCCCTGCCCCCCACTCTCCAAAGATGCAGCGTTTCCATTTTGTCCCACGTACACACAAAGGAAGCCATCGCCAGTCTGCAAGAATGACATGTGTAGATGTCTGCATGGCTTCTGCCTTTGCGTGGCAGGTGTCTGTTCTGTGTCGCCGTCCCGGAAGTCCTCTTGATGAAAATCACAGCCTGCAGCTTCTTTTTTTTTTTTTTTTTAACATTTATTTATTTTTGGGACAGAGAGAGACAGAGCATGAACGGGGGAGGGGCAGAGAGAGAGGGAGACACAGAATGGGAAACAGGCTCCAGGCTCTGAGCCATCAGCCCAGAGCCCGACGTGGGGCTCGAACTCACGGACCGCGAGATCGTGACCTGGCTGAAGTCGGACGCTTAACCGACTGCGCCACCCAGGCGCCCCCACAGCCTGCAGCTTCTGCACACCCATCGGGAGGGCTGGAACCCAGAACACCGACAACGCCCCATGCAGGCGAGGACGTGGGGCATCCGGGAGCGCTTGCTCTTGGCTGGTGGGAGCAGAAAATGGTGCCCACCTTTGGGAAGACAGTTTGGCGGTTTCTTGCAAAGCAAAACGTAGGCTTATCGAGTTCTGCCATCGCGCTTTTTATCTATCTGAAGGAGTTGAAGAGGCGGGTCCACACAAACTCGCACACGGGTGTTTAGAGCAGCGTTATTCATAATTGTCAAAACTTGGGAGCCACCAAGATCCCCTCCAGCGGGTGAATGGATGAAGAAACTGGGTTTCCGTCCAGACAACGGAATATTATTCAGTGATAAAACGAAACGGGCTGTCAAGCCTTGGAAAACATGGAGGAGCCTTAGGTGCACATTGCTAAGTGAAGCCAGCCACTCTGCCAAGGCTACAGACTCTGTGATTCCAACTATGGGACGTTCTGGAAAAGGCACAGCTCCAGAGACTGTAAAGACGTCAGCGGCTGCCAGGGGCTGGGAGGGAGGGAGGGACGAATGTGTGGAGCACAGAGGACCTTGAGAGCAGAGGGCTCTTCTGTAGGGACACCGCAATGGCGGTTCCATGACATCATGCATGTGACAAAGCCTACGGACAAAGCCACATCGTGCATGAGACAAAGCCACACACGCGCGTGTGGAAGGGGGAGAGGAGACCCACGACACTGCTCTGTCCTTTCCACCCGGTGTTTCCGTAAACCTAAAAATGCACCTGGTGGACGTCTGGTAAATATCGCTCGGCGGATGGACAGGCGGAAGGGCTGGGGTTGGGGCGGAAACTCTGCGAAGCCCGCGGACGCCGTGTGCCCCTTGGATCCCGCTCTGACTTGCCTTCTTGAGATTATAGATATGGTTTTTTTTTCCTTTTTTCTTTTTTTCTGCCCAGAAGATGAAATCCATCCCAAGGTCTTAAGATTTATTAACTGTTGCCTGAGCCCTTTCATGTGATGTCAGGGGAGGAGGTGAGCCGAGTCTGCCTTCGCTTAGAAGGGCCCCGCACAAAGGGCTTCGGGTAATTCCCTCGCTTTTCTAAAGATGTTGGTTGGCTTAAGCGATTAGCGAGAGATCCTGAAGGAGGACTTAACTTAAGCATTTCAAGATCTTCTGCGGCTCTCTGAGTGCCCCTCCTGGGTTGTCTAGATTTGCACATCTGGACGGCAAATTTAAAAAGGGTTTCCAGCCTCTCCTGCTCTCTGCTTATTTTTTTTTCCCCCCGAGCCCCGTTTGAGTGTGTGGCTGGGGGAGGCTCCCGCTTCAAAGCCCGGAGGTCAGCCTCCCCCTGCGGGCATGTGGCCAGTGGGTGAGCCAGAGACTTTCCAGTTTCTTCCAGGACTATCAGCTCTCAGAGGCAGAGGGGATCAAGTTACAAAGGGTTCTCTTTTAAGTTCCCGGCCAGGGCCAGCCGGTCACCCAGGGGGTGGGGGGTCTGCCCCTGGACGTCTAATCTTGCCTTTGCTGGGTCATCCAGTGGAGCCCGGAAGGTCACAGCCACGAGGGGTCTCCTGATTTCATCTCACGTGCTGCCAGACAATCTGGTTGAGAGCAGCTCGTGTTCCCATGACGAGCCTGCCCTTCCTGCTTGGGTTCAACCGAGAGGTTCCTTTCCTCCCCCATCCAGGCTGAGAGAGGATGACAGGGAAAGTGACCACGTGCGGGGTGGTGGGGGGTCTGGGGGGTTCTCCAGCCTCGGGGACCTCGGTCTCAATGGTGTCCACTGTCTTCCCCTAACGATGGGGCTGCAGGAAGGGGCTCTGAATTCACCCCACGGGCCCCACCATGGGCCTCGCCCCTCCTCAGTTGCAAACAAGGAAACTGAGGCAGCGTGGCATGTTCTCCAGGCCTCCGAAGAGGCCGCACCTCACGACGCGGACCCCACGCCAGGGAAGAAGGAAGTTGTCAAGTCTTTCCCCCGTTGAGAGCGGCTGCTGGGTGACCCTGGAGTGTTGCCTGTGACCTCCATGGGTCCAGGGTCTTGGCAGAACTGTGTGTGAGCAGGGAGCCCCGGGAGGATCGTTCCAAGCCACTTTCTCTACCCGGGTCTACCTTACAGACGCGGTCAGGGATGCGAGTCTGTGCAGACAGTTGGGGAGCAAAGAGAAGACTGGATTCGTCCTCTCCAGCTTCCACGTACCTTTCCACACCCATGCAGGGCACCGGTACCTTCTCAAAATGCCTCCCATGCTGTCCCTTCCTGCTTTTTCCTGGAAAGAGACCCTTCTGGAACGTAGGAAGCTTGGTGAAGAGTGAAGTTCGCATAGAGGGAGTGTTCGGTTTTCTCTCATCTGCCCTGTCTTTAAAAAACATCGTCTTAACTCTGTCAGGTCGTGAAAGTTTTCTGCCTAGTTCTGTTCAACAACTTAAAAGCCCAAATGGTGGGGCGCCTGGGGGCCCAGTCGGTTAAGCGTCCGACTTCGGCTCAGGTCATGATCTCATGGTTCGTGAGTTCGAGCCCCGCATTGGGCTCTGTGCTGACAGCTCAGAGCCTGGAGCCTGCTTTGGATTTTCTGTCTCCCTGTCTCTCTTCCCTTCCCCACTCACGCTCTCTCTCTCTCTCTCTCAAAAATAAAGAAACATAAAAAAGTAAAAAGAAGAAAACCGAAATGGTGTCCCTTCATTCTGAGATTTTCTTCAAGACCCATTGTTTTCTTAAAGCTTACTTCGGGTTTCAACAGGATGACAGAGACATTTTATTTTTGCCATATAAAGAGCTGTTAGGGGGCGCCTCGGTGGCTTGGTCAGTTAAACGTCCGACTTCGGCTCAGGTCACAATCTCACGGTCCGTGAGTTCGAGCCCTGCGTCAGGCTCTGTGCTGACTGCTCAGAGCCTGGAGCCCGCTTCGGATTCTGGGTCTCCCTCTCTCCCTGCCCCTCCCTCACTCATGCTCTGTCTCTCTCTGTCTCAAAAATAAATAAACGTTAAAAAAAATTTTTAAAAAAAAGAGCTGTTAGGAAATCAGTAAGTAGCATTAGTAGGGACAGAGGGCTAGGGCAACAGTAAACGAAGCCAGGACCTAGTGTATGAGATGAACGTGTGAATCCATTCATCTGTGACTTTGGCCCTTGCATTCCTCCCCGCCCTACTCTAGGGAGTCCTGGGAGGACCCCCTGGAGCGGACAGTGCGTCCCGATCTCAGCACCCCCGTCCTCTTTCCCTGGGTTTCTGCTGGCGAAGCTCTGGCCAGCCTCTGTGTCGCATTTCATTTGTTCCCAGGGGACAGGGCGCAAGGAGGGTAGGATGGAAGGCAGCCTGACCCCCTCGGTTCTCTGTCCTGGTTTGACAGGAGAAGCCTCGGTAAATATTTTCATTCGGAGTCATAACGGAAGATAGAAGTAGCCTGTGGGCGTGAAAGAGAAGTTCCTGTGATTACCAGCCAGTTACTCCCTCAGGTGTTTTATTTCACTCCTCAAGGACTTCAGCATATTTTAGCTCGACGTCACCCACGCATTTGGACTCAGGCAAACGCGTGTGGTTTAGGAAAAAAAGACTACGTCATTCACCCTCCACCCCGAGCTCAGTGGAGCTAACTAATGTATACAGCAGGCTATAAACGGATGTAGAGTGTGCACACCTTTTAGGAAATTTCTTCAAAAGGACTTGGAGCGGGCTTCTTCCCTTTTCTTTTTGCTGCTGGCTGGAATGTAGACATGATGGCTAGAACTGTGCAGCCATATTGGGCCATGAGGCAGATGTCGCAGAAATCATAGGAATTTGCGGGTCTCACACAGTGGTCTCATCAGTCCAGCCCTGGACTCCTTCACTTCTTCGGGCTTTAAATGAGAAAGAAATGAAATTTCTATCTACTTTATAAACCACTGGTACTCCGAGTTATCCTCACCAGTGTTTATATATTATATTCCGTCTCTCTCGAATCGTGACTCCATGGTGCACCCCATTCTCCTTGTTCAAAGGCCACCAGACCACACTTTTTGAGGTTATTTGGTGAGAACACGGAAGGGAAGGAAAGAATCTTTCTGTACCAAGTTCTTTTCCGGAACACCTCACTATCTGCCACCGAGTGGAAGGATTAGGCAAGGAGTGACTTACCTTGAGGGTGTAGGGCAGGGGCTCCCCCAGACCCATGGGAAGCAGGAGGAAGGAGCCAAGGGCCTGCTCTAACGGGTCCCCCCCCCCCCCCCCCGGCTGGATGTCTCTCGTCACTCTCAGAGAGTTTGGTCGCCAGCTGCCCTTTCCTCCTTGCTCCTTCTGTTCCGTGGGGGGGCCTTTAAAAACCCGCCAAGTATCGAGAAGCCTTTACGTCTGATTACACTCCAAGAGCCAAGGCTCCTGTCCAAACCAGGTGGGTTGGCGTCTTCCTGCCTGATCCTTCCCGGAAAGGCGGAAATGGAGTTCACCTGCCTGGTGCCACTGCTCTCCCCCTCCTTCCTCTTCCCCATCGTGCGCATGGAGGGGACGTGCTCTGGCCCACAGGTCTGTGAACGTGCCCCGACTGCAGGTGACAGAGGGTGTCCACGGAGGGCATCCTTCTTTGCAGCTTTGGGAGGCCCCGAGCCTCTTGTTTATAGTGCGAAGTAAGCAGGGCCCCTGTGCTGACCCGTGGGGACTTAGCAGATGGGAGCCACAGGGACAAGGGGACACTTAGGGTGACAGACGACGACAGGTGCCGGCCAGAGAAAGTTCAGGGCAGTAGTTTGTGTGGCAGACTCCGGGATTTGAGAGGGAGCTACTTTCTTAACCTCTTTAGATAAAAGGTAACTATCCTATTGCCGGTAACTTCTTCAAAAGCTTGGCGGGCTCTTGGACCTCCTGGAGTCCTGTTCTGTTCTGTTCTGTTTTGGAGTCCTGTTCTGTAGTCCAGGAAGGGGGTGAATTGTTCCACTCATTTTTAAAATATGTTTTATTTACTAAGAGGTTTCCTAGCAGCCCAAGTGAAAAGGGCAATGTGATTACACACCCGGTTCTCCCTGTTCAAAGGAGAAAGGCTCCACGACGCAGTGGCCGTGAGGCTTCCAGGACCCCAGGCTTGGAGCAGGGAGTTTCTTATAGAACTGAGCCTCCGGCGGTCTGCTCCCCTGACCGGTGGTGTGGGCTCCAGGACAGAAGCCCAGGGGGCAACCCAGAAAACGTCCTGTCAGTTAAGATTCTCCCTCTGCTCACTTGCTCCTCCCCTCCAGGCTGTCCCCGGTGTGTGTGCTTCCTGTGAACTGTGTCACTTACTGCCTTCCTGTGGGGCGTGCACCGGGCGTCCCGCCTCTGCAGGGACCTGGGAGCTGGGCTGGGTGGCTGTGCTGCACCCCGTGCTTGCGCGTCCCCTCCCCCGCCTCGGGGGCCTGCCTGGGAATGAAGTGAGGCTCCAGGAGAGGCGTGCCGGGGACAGCGAGGACAGCTGAGCGGGGAGTGAACCCCGGGCTGAGTTCTCACAGCCCCTTGCTGGACTCAACTCTTCCTTGGGTCCCTCGGGTTTCCAGTTCTTTGGATTCATGGGTAACAAAGAAGGAGCAGGAAGGAGGGAGGGAGAGGGAGAGGGAGGGGGGAGCCAGCCGAGAGGAGGGAAAGTGGAGGGTCCCGGGCCCCGGGGGTCCCCTCCGGGAACAGTTTGTCGGCAGGGCAAGCACACAGGGATGCACACCTGGGGAGTGTCCCTGTGGCCGCAGGGAGGGCGCAGCCTGCCGTGAGGCGTGGCCCACAGACTCGCATCGTACCAGAGGCTAAGTCCTGGTGGCCCTGGGGGACAGCTGTGTGGCGTGACCGGCAGGTCTCTCCCCCGGACGGTTGCAGGAACCTCCGAACAGGTCTTATGCTTTGTTTGTTTAAAGGTTTTCTGCTTCTGCGCTTCCTCCCCCTCCACACGTGACCCGGGTGGCCCTCCTGTGTCCCAGGTCAGCTCATGCCACCCACCGTGGGCCTTGTGGTCACTCAGAAGGCACGGTCCACACCTCCTGCCACGCAGACTCTTCCTCTTGTCCCCTTCCTTCCTCTACCCTGGTCTCCTGGATGCTCCGGGCAATCTCCTACCTCAGGACCTTTGCACGTGTTCTCCCCATTGCCCATAGAACTCTGCACGCCCTATTGTGGCTCTTTCTGAGCTGTTAACTTAATTCCCATCTGCTCAGGGAGGCTTCCCAGGGCACCCTATTTAAACCTGGCTCCCCAGTCTCCTTTCGCCTTTCTGCCTTGTCTCCAGCTCATCTGCCAGTATTTCATTTACGTTATTTTGCTCGGTGTTTCTTCCCCACCCCCAAATGCTTTGTTTTGTTCTCTGCTATATCCTCGGCCCCCAGAACAGTGCCAGGCATCCCGTAGGCACCCAACAGATGCATGCTGGGAGAATGGAGAAGTGAATGAATGAATGATAGTGGAAGCCTAACCCCCCCCCCCCCCCCCCGCCCCACCGCCTTGAAAATCCTTACGGGGGTTGCAAACTAGAAGTTTTTTCTCTACTCTTGGAATGGACGGCTTTTTCGCAGATGTAGCTCCTGAGGAAATAGCTTGTATTCCACGTTGAATGAAGTTGAACAAAAACATGTATCTTTAAAGACTAGAATGCCCAAGCAGCAGGGGGAGGCTGATGTTGAAAGGAGCCGCAGATCTGAGACCCAGCGAGTGAATAAAAATCCAGATCGGGGGCGCCTGGGTGGCTCAGTCGTTTGGGCGTCCGACTTCTGCTCAGGTCATGATCTCGCGGTTCGTGGGTTCGAGCCCCGCGTGGGGCTCTGGGCTGATGGCTCGGAGCCTGGAACCTGCTTCGGATTCCATGTCTCCCTCCCTCCCTGCCCTCCCCCGCTCATGCTCTGTCTCAAAAATCAATAATTTTAGTCCAGATCATCTACCTTGGCCCTCCACCGGCCGCCTAGTCACGTGCAGAGTGGTGGCTGCGTGAGCGACACCCTGACCTGCTCTCTTTCCCAGACAGTAAGTAGCATGTCCGCGAGCAGCACTGAGTGATGCCACTGTATACACGCGCCCGGAAGCGTGACCAGTCAAGTCAGTTGCCCTCTTGTTAGTGACCCTCTGAGGGACTCTGATGCCCTCCAACAGGATGCTTCCTGCTTCCGTGGGAAGATCGGGCTGCCGCCGACCGTCCCTAACTTCCGGAGCGCTGAGTAGCCAGCCTCCAGTTCGGTTGTAGTGACGCGTGTGCCAATGTTACAGCCTTCTGCCCGCACTGGGGCCCCCACGCCACGTCCGGCCTCGTGACGAGTCTTGTCGGCTCTGCGTTGGCCTTTCTTGGGGCTGCTTTCCTCTTCCCACTGGAAATGGGCTCGTTTCCACCTAAGTTAGAGACGGGCCCTCCAGCTTGAATAGGAGGATGAGAAGGCGCGTTGAGCTGGGGGGCACAGCGCCGACCGGTCGCCCCCCCCCCCCCGCCCCCGAGGACCCGTGTTCCGGCCGTGGCTGGCGCGATCCCCGCTTGTGTCTCCACGGATGCACCAGCTGCCTGTGGGGGCGGCCCCCCTCCTGGGACGGTCCCCCCACTACACGTGTGTTCTGTGTTCCCCTCCCGTCGGATCGCTGGAGCAAGAGACCCAGAAGGTGCCAAGGTGGTGCCCCACTTCCCGGGGCGCGGCCGCTTTAGGCCCGTGCTGCTGTTTACTGCTTCTGCTGTCCCCCCACACCCCTCCCCGGGCCCTCCCTTCCCCCCACAGCTCTGCAGGACTGCAGGGCCCAGGGGAGGGCACGCAGGGACAGCCCCGCTCGGGGACCGCCGTGCGCTGTGCGTGCCCACTCTCACGTCAGCCCCGCTGCTGCTTCTCGGGGTCCCGCGGGGGCTGGCGTGGGGCGACTCTTGCAGGCGACTCGGGCTCCCGGAGCCCCAGCAGCCAGGCCTGCGCCGCAGGGCAGGGCGGGCAGGCTCCCCTCCAGGCACGGGCGGCCTGGAGAACTCACAGAGGAGCGACCCCAGGTCCCCACCCCCCAGAGAAAGCAGGTTTACAAAACCTGTCGTGTAAAGGGCCAAGCAGGTGGCAGGTCCCCAGCGTGCTTCTTGGAAACGTTAACGTTCACCCCTAGCCACGGTGTCATCCTGCTTCTTGCCTCTTTTGCGGAGCCTCTGAGACCTTCTGCTCGTCTCCTGAGGCGTGAGAAACCACGCCACCCTTCCGAACGTATCTTTCCCCCGACGCGGTTCTAAAAAGCAAATCACCACCAAGATCCGTGCTTCTGTTTGGGATTTCGGAGGCTGTTTTCAGCTCGCGGCCCCCTCCCTGCCAAGACACGTCTCCAGCACCCCGTGCTTTTCCTCGGGCGGCCGTGTGAGGATTGCTCGCCACACCGACCCCCCTCGATAGGACCCTGAGTGGCGTGAGCTTCGAGAGAGCGGCTGATTAGTCTTTCCAGCAAGATAAAGCTGGGTTGAAGCAAGCTGACGAGAGCGCAGGTTTGTAGCAGAGAAGGCAAAAAATAGCAGCTTAGAACCTGAGAGCCCTGGTGACGGAGGACGTTTTAAGTTTTCAGTAATTTCTGTTAAGCTGAGAGGAGAATGGTCATCATGGCCGCGAGTGTGGCTGTCACGCCTGTGCTCGCTTGACAGGTGTTTGTGGAGCCCTGCTCGGGGCGAACCTTTGCTCGGTCCCAGGAACACCACGGACGCCGTGCCTGCTCTTGGTGACCTGTGACTTTGAGAGAAGAGTCAGATAGGAAATGGGTCCATCTGCAATAGCCATTTTATTTTACTTTTTAACTTGTTTTATTATTATTCTCTTTAACATGTGGCAACTTTATTTTATTGGACTTCGCTGCAGAGTGGTCTAATTTTATCTTAATCGTTCAATGGTTAAAAAACTGTGTGCGTTACAACTAGAAACACCTAATTATATGCCAACAAAGAAAAGTCTTAATAAAATACACTGTTTCCTACATGTACCCACCCTGGCATTATGTTATAGGTACCTCAAAATCTTTAGATTTGATCACTTTGCATCAAAGACGATTAAAATGTTTATTTTTTGTAACAGCCATTTTGTTTTTTTCTAAATTTTTTTTTTTTTTTTTAGTGTTTATTTATTTTTGAGGCAGAGAGAGACAGAGCATGAACAGGGGAGGGCCAGAGACAGAGGGAGACCCAGAATCGGAAGCAGGCTCCAGGCTCTGAGCTGTCAGCACAGAGCCCGACGCGGGGCTCGAACCCACGGACCGTGAGATCGTGACCTGAGCCGAAGTCGGACGCTCAACTGACCGAGCCCCCCAGGCGCCCCTGTAACAGCCACACCGTGTGCGTGTGCAAACGTGCACGCACAGGCACACACACGCCCCAGACCAGGGCAGTGTAACCGAGCTTCAGGTGACGTGGGCCTGTGCTGTGTCCACTCGGTGTGGCCGCTGGACATTTGAAATCTGGCGACACTGAGGAACTGCATCCTTCACGTGCCTTGGTTGTCCTCAATTTGGAAGCCTGCTGATCACGGCCATGTGCGCGAGGGGCCCGCCTGTGTCCCTCGCTCGCTCCGCGTGCTTGGTGAAGTCAGCCCCAGTGCTGACCCCGTGTCACAGGCCCGAACCACGAAGAAGGGGAATAATCCACTGGGCCACAGCGATCGGCAAAGAGACAGCTCAGTGGGAGGCCCTCTTCCGGGCCTGAGAATCTTTAGCAAGGCGTGGGCGCCGCTGAGTTCAGGGGTGACACCCCACGGGACGCTCGGCCAGCGTTGGCCTTCTGCCCTCCAGAGCTACTCTTGTGTCTCTGCTCTTTCCCTGCTCACGTCTGGCACGTTCCTGTCCCGTCTCCAGGTGCGCCCCAGTCCTGAGGGTGCCCCGTGAGTCCTTTGTCTACATACGTGAGCCAGAGTGGTTTCCCATCGCTCGTGAGGCCGGACTCCACCTCCTAGTGTTTCCTGGTTGACCCCTCTCACCACTCACTTGTTCAGCGTGCATAGAATGAGCTCCTACTGTGTGCGAGGCCCGACTCAGGGTGCCGGGGACCCACAGGTAAGACAGGGTCTCTACAGTCTGGAGAATCAGGGCAGAGAAGACGTCACGCACCTGACTTTGACCCTCTTGGCTCCCCCGCGACCTACGTCACCTCCGTGGGCCTGAGTTTCCTCATCCATCCGCCCAGAGGGTTGGCCGAGGAGGGCCAGGGAGATTCGTCTGGCCGAAAACCTGGTCACTGCGAAGCAGAGGAAGGGCTGGGGTGACTGGACTTCCGTGCCGTCCGTCAGGAAGGGAGGCGAGACACAAGGACGGCTGTGTGCGTTGCCCGCACGTTGGCCGGAAGATCCCAGGCCGCCTGTGCGGGGAATAGCCCACGAGCGGGCGCCGGGGAAACCCGCGGGTGCCCGCCTGGCCCCTGCCGCCACGTCGCCCTCAGCCGGACCAGACCTGGTGAAGCCAAGCCTTTCCCCGGACACAGCAGACGTCTGCTCTGGTGGCCTCGCAGCTGGTGGTAACTGGGAACAGAAGGTGTGTGGTGACGGCTGTGCCTGGTGGCAGCATCTCGAACCGCTGTCGGGGCCTCAGGCTTCGCCGGAAACTGAAACACATGTCTCCCAGGGCTCCTTCCTTCCGTTGCTGTGTTGCCCGTGCCCGTGGCGGCAGAGGGGGGCCGTGCGCTTCCGATTCCCGAGGACCCAGCTCTGCAGATTACACGCCGACGGGGGCGCTGGTCACGCGGCCACCAGCGGCTTTGGCTCCCGTGTCCTCCGAGCGGGTTCCTTTAGGAAGGGGACGCCACCTGCCTTCCCGCTAGGAGACAAATGCGAATCACGGGGAGGCTGGGGACGCCAAGACTGTGCAGCCTCAGCAGGTTGAAAAGGTGGGGAACCCACTGATGAGCGGAGCCGGTAGGGAGGGTGGGAGTCTGTCCCGATTTCTCCGGGGAGGGGGGACCCTCGCTCTCAAGGCCATGGGCCTGTCCCCCCCACATGCTGTCCCCTGCACCCGCACTCGCTCTCCCCTGTGACACGGCCCCCGAGGGGAGCGGCCAGCCCCGGGGCCTCCCCCAAAGACCAACTCGAAAGAGGGAAGATGACGCGGAGCCGTGGCGGGGGGCGGTCCTCATCTCGCAGGAGCCCTTTCAGCTTGTCATGTGGCGCCCACGTGGCCACGCGACCTGGTCGGATGGCCCAGTGCGGGACGCTTAGAAGGCGACGTTCTCCGCAGGAGAGTTTCGCTCATGACGACGCGCGACGAGGCTCGGTGAGTGTCCCCACCCGTCACCAGGGGACGGAGCCTTCTCCTGACCCCGCTCTCTCTCATGTGGGGGTATCGGACACATCCGCCTTTTCCTGCAGAGCAGCGAGCTTGCAAAAGAGGCAGGGTTTCCGGAGCTCCTTGGCAGAGTGATTGTTTGGATGGGGTTTTCCAAGCGGGTGCCAAAGGAGTGTGAAGGAGGCCAGGGAGGTAGGGGTGGGGGGTGGGGGGTGGGGGGAGCTCCGCCGGCTCAGAGAGAATGAAAAGCGGAAGATTTTAAGTGTCAAGAGAGGGGCCTTAGGAGATCGATGCACCAGTCCAAGCCTTCGCAAAACAAACAAGCAAGCAAAAAACCCCCAAAACGTCCTTCTTTACGACAGAGCTGCAAAAAGTCAGAGACAAAAACGTGTCTACAGCACTGTCGCCCAGTTTTGTGGGAAGACGTCAGGTCGCTGTTGTTTGTTTTCGCGGCAGATCACATCGGTGTTATTCATTCTGTGTTCTAAAAAGTGAGCGCGTGGTTTTAATTAAAACCTACACCGTGTTAAAAAGGCAGATCCAATGTGATTCTTTTTCGTGACGTTCGCTTTTCACGAGGGAGCCCTCTCATCCCTCCCTGCTTCAACTGTTTACAACGGGGTTCGAGAACTGGCCAACTCTTCCATTAAAACGAGCCCCTTGAAGGCTTCCGTGGTGAGACGGGGACCTAAGGTGACAGCAGGCGGGCTTTCTAAGCGGGGGAGTGGGGGGAGGGGCGGTCCGCGTGGGGTCTCACCTGTGTGTCCCTGCCTCGGGTCTGCGGATCAGGTGGACAAGTGCCGGGGTCCCTCGGCTCCATGGGATGAGCCCAGCGCCCACGCACAGGGCTGCTAACACCACTGAGGGTCCTTCCCTTCAGCTGTATCCCACAGGGCGCGGGCTCGTGACCTCCGAGATGTGACCTTCGCGATGGCGAATTCACAGAAGCAACCGGAGTGACCATCACCAGAGGAGTGGCTAAAGAGGATGTGACGCGTAGGCACAACGGGACGTTATTCGGCCACGAGCAAGGACATCCTGCCCTTGGCAACAGGGATGGACCCAGAGGGCGTTATGCTGAGTGACGGAAGACGGACCGAGAAAGGCAGATACCGGATGCACTCGCTTATCTGTGGACTCTGAAAGCATCGAGCGCCTAGAAGCAGGGAGTAGGGGGGTTGTGAGTGGGGGCTGGGGCTGGAGGACGGAGGGAGGCATTGGCCCAAGGGCCCAGGCTACCAGCAATCACATGGATAACTTGGGAGCGTTCAGCGTGGCGGCTGTAGTTAACCACGCTGTATCGTGCGCTTGGAAGAGGATCTCAAAAGTCCTTATCCCCCCACGTTTCTTAGAAGGCAGCTGTGTGAGGCACCGCGGGTGTTCAGTAACCTGCATGTGGTCACCCTTTGACATCTGTGGGTCCCAAATTGCCACCTTGTACGCCTTAAACTTGTACGATGGGATACGTCCGTTACACGTCCATCAAGCTGGAGAACGGAATTAAGGAGAGAGCGGCGTTCGAGGGTTCGAACATCTGGCCAGCTTTATGTGAGAAGCGTAACATTTTTACTGCGACGTGATGAGTGACTTCGCTAATTTAAAGTCGTCTGTATCATCCTTACTTTTTTTTTTTTTTTTTTTTTTTTTTGGCCAACCAAACGGACATTTCTCCATCCCTTTTCCTTGGAATCCAAATCCTAGAAATTTCTGAAGCCTAGAATCTTCTATCCACCGCCTGATTTTAGCATTGGATTTTGGAGCGCAGTTTTAGCAGGGAGCGTGATTTCCATTGAGCTCTAAAGCCACATAAAATGCAAATCTCCGAGGATGGCTTCTCTCCCCGCCCCCCCCCCTTGGTTGCACCGGAATAGTGTCTGAGCTTGGTTTTTACAAGGGGCCTTTAAAAGCCCCTGGGCCCCCTGGGAAGCCCCAGCCCCCTTTGTCCAGATGGGACCGAGGCGGCCGGGGCGGCCCTGGAGATTGTGCTCCGGGGAGCCCTCCCCGGGAAGGCTGTGATTTATACGCGAAGGCTTGTCACAGGGTGAAAGGAAGGGCCACTTTTTCATTTTGATCAAATGTTGGGTTTGAAAGCCACCCACTGCTGTGGACTCAGCTGGCTCCGAGGGCCAAGATGAAACACATTGCCCGCTTTGTTGCCGAGATGGTGTTTGGGAAGGCGCTGTGAACGCGTTTCCCTTTGCCCCGAGCACAGAGACAAGATGCGGGGCGAGGAGGGTGAGGCCGCGGGCTGCCCGTGCTCCCAGGGCGCTGTTCCTCGTCTCCGTACCCTTCTCCCAGCCCTGCGAACCCCGGATCTGCCCTCCGGCATTGTGTTTGCCAGTCGTGCGACCTCCCAGCGTGCCAGCCTGGAAGGAGGGGCTGGTTGGTGCGTTTTCCCCCGACGTGGGCAAGTGCACAACACAGACTTCCTTACTTCCCTTAGTGGGTCCTGTGGGATGGGGGTTAAAAAAAAAAAAGGCCCCAGTGTGTCAGCAGAGCAGACTCTTAATGCCATTCCAGCCTCCCAGCTGGACAGGGCTCCTGGTACCCCGGGATCACAGAGCTCTTTGACGGTGCTCTGGATCTCTGGCGGCTGTCTGACGTCTTGGTGAACAGGACACAGAAGTAGCCCTTGTCTCCCTCCTGTTGGCGAAGTTCGGGCTGGCATGATGGAAACGTGTGCCAGCCTCCGGCAGACAGCGGGAGAAAGTGGGAGTCTCCTGCGGGTGCCCCGACGTGGTCTCAGAATCCCCACCCGTGAAATGTGCGACTGCACTAGAGGGGCTGTAGGATGCTTTCCAGCTTGTTGCATTTATCTGGCGTGCATTTATTAAGCACCTACTGCATTGCTGGGTGCCGGGCTACGGAATGGGAGTGCCAAGCTGGGATATGAAAGACGAGGTCCCGCGTGACATCCCCGTAGACAGCCAGAAAACAAGCGAGTAGATACACGATCAAGGTGAACTCAGAGAAGCATGCGCAGTGGAAAAGAAACCAAAGGGGTGGCCTGAAGGAACCTGGGAAGGGGTGTGGATTTAAACCTCCCTCGACAGTGGCATCGGAGAGGGGCTTTCTGCAGAGGTGACGTTTGAGCTGACACTAGAACGGAATGATGGAACCAGCCGGGGGAACAGCATTCCAGACTGAAAATGGAATGTGCAAAGGCCCGGGGGCATGAGGTGAATAAATCGCTAGGCTGCACAGAAAAGCCACCAGTGTGACTGGGGTTTAGAAGGTAAATGGGGTGGAGCTCCCCCAAGACCGGTCACTGAGGGTGGTGGTAAGCACGCTGGCCTGTGGCAGGAACAGAGGACTCCAAAGCAGCATCCGTTCCCGGAACCAGCCCTTCAGTAGAGTTTGCTGCAGACGTTATTATGTATACGAGCTCCTGGGACTGCTCATGACGCACAATGGCCGTCGGTAGGGGGTGAGCCCCCCGTGCTGCTGGGGGGTTTCGGCAGCCTCCTCTGGGTAGTAGTCTTTACCTGGGTCGAGGGGGACCTGTCTAGCACGGTCCAGATGCTCAGCCGGCTCTGCTCCCACCCTGGATGGTGCCGTTCTCCGGGGAGCCACGCCAGACCTTGGGGTCAGGCCTGTGCCATCCGCCTCCCGTGGGTCGCCGGCCCTGTCGATGCAGCCTGTCTGATTCCCCTGGAACCCTTTCTTTTTCTAATTCGACTGCTCTGTTTTAGCGCCTCAGTATTCCTGCCTGGACATTTCTCTGCATCCCCTTTAAATTTATCTAATGTCTATTCATTTTTGGGAGACACAGAGAGAGACAGAGCGTGAGCAGGGGAGGGGCAGAGAGAGAGAGGGAGACACAGAATCGGAAGCAGGCTCCAGGCTCTAAGCTGTCAGCACAGAGCCCGATGCGGTGCTCGAACTCACGAACTGTGAGATCATGACCTGAGCCGAAGTCGGATGCTCAACCGACTGAGCCCCCAGGCGCCTCATTGAAATAGTCCTTTCTGCCTTCACAAACCACATCCCCCTCAGTCTCCTGGGTTTTAAGTTAGGGTTTTTGCCCAGACACGGATCTGAATTCTCGCCTTCGAACTGCTCATCCTGGCCGTGGCTTTGGACTGCCCAGAATATAAAATCAGGATCTCAGGGACGAGGAGTGAGGTCCGTGTGCCCTGCGCCTTCCCCGCTACAGCTGGCCAGCGGGCCACCCTCGCGGTGTCTTCAGGTGCCCCTCACTCTGTCCCGTCCAGTGCAGTCACATGCCCTGTGGAACCCTGGCAGCCAGGTGCAAATCATGATGTGCTCTGAATGTGTATATACACTGTATTCTGAAGGCTTAATATGAACAAAGAATATAAAAATCTCGGGGATAATTGATGTGGTGATTGCGTGTTGAGACCATAAGGATTGGGGTACATCGGTTTACGTAAAGCGCTCTTCAAATTAATTTTACTGGTTTCTGTGTACCTTTTACTGCGGGTGCTAGGAAATCCGCTGTGTTTTGGCCCGTGTTTGAGGCTTGCATCGCGTTTGTGTGAGACAGCATTGATCTAGCAATCCCACAGCACTCCCGTTGGACTTGAGACGGGAAGGAGACAATTTTATGTAGGACGTTCCCAGAGCTTTTGCTTTGAAACATGACAACTTTATGTGACTTAGAAAAAGCTGCTTCCTTTGTGCATAATAAAATGGAGAAAATACCTCCTTTTCCAAGAAGACCCAGCTCCCAGCCAGGGGCACGGCTTGTGAAACGGAGCATGGAGCAGACTTCAACCTCCACCAGTGCCCTCTTGGCCAGGAGCTTTTGTGCAGTTCACAACCTGCGCATCTGTCCATAGCAGCCAGGACTGATCTGTCTCCTGTGCTGTGCAGTATAGGCAGAGCCGATGCTGTTTGGTTTGGGTGCTGGGGAGCCTTACTGGAAGCAAGGTCGCTTCGTGGTTAATCCTGGTGTCTCAGGTTAGACGTACCTGAATTCCGGTCCAGCCCTGATAACAAAGTACCAGACATCTAATCCTGGACAGGTTATTTACTTAAACTCTGAGTTTCCATTTCTCCACTTGTGAAATAGCAGAGACAGTAACAGGGCCTTGTGGGTTTGATGAAAGGGTTCATGACTCTCCCGTGTGCCCAGTCCTGACACACAGCAGTCACTGCATAGCTGTTTGCTGCTCTTGGGATGGTGAGTGTCCCAGTTGTAGCTCAGCGAGGTGGGCACGGGGGGCATGAGGTGGGAACGGCTGTGCTTGATGAAGAAATTTCTCTCTGGCTCTGGAGGACCCTCAGTCCCCTGGTTGGATTACTTTCTGTGCCCAGAAAATGATCCTATGAAACACAGACCACGTTTCCCACTCCCCACGTTTGGGTGACCGCTTAATTAGCTCAACCAAAGCAGATGCCGTCAGCCCGTTCTATAGATCGGGGAAACCTGGACTCGGGGTGTCCTTCCCCAGAGTCTGCGTGTCCAGGTAGAAGAAGGACACGTCAGGGGCAGGAAGACGGGCTTTGGGGACTGACTTTCCCCTGAGGCGGGGCGAACGCTCCAGGGGTGTGGTTTGCTAATTCCCTGAGGCTCCGTGGGGGCCTTTCCGTGTCCCGAGGGGGGCACGTGAGCAGGTGGTTGGTATTTGTTGACTTTATGTCTTAGCCTCCTAATAAATTTAGAAAGCCGCGTAATTCTAATGACAGTAACAAGATGGCCATGAGGTGACAGGGGGGTCACGGTCACTCTGGTTTTTTGAGCCCTCTTTTCCGGATGCTGTTTTCAGCATCTTACACAGATGATCTCAGGGACACTCAAACCGGCCCCCAGGAGGAGGCTCTGATGCTGTGCCCCTTTCACAGCTGAGCAGACCGAGGCACAGCCTACGGTGACCGCCTGGGCTGCGCCCGGGCGCTCGGCCCTCCGTGCACGGGAACCTCACATCCTCACGCTCGGCGGCCGCGCCAACTCTTGGAGCCTCAGTCTTGCCATCTGGACGGCATCTGCTGCTCTTCCCATTGATGGACGACTTCGAGCTTGTCACCTGCGGGGATGGTGATCCCGGGGGCCACGGTGTCTGTCCACGAGTCTAGGGCTCGGGACGGACGAGTCCCTTGCCGAGTGGGGCTTTGCACCCCGTGCTCAGGTGGGGCGGACTGGGGCACATCGGTCCTTTTGTGCCGCATCATGGTCCTAACTTGTTCCTCTTGTAGAGACCCTGTCCCTGGTCCCGAGTTACTATACGCATCCCAAGGCGGCCGCGCGCCTGTTCCCAGCGTTTTTCCGGCTACCAGCCCACCCCACACCAGGTCCAGGGTTGGGCTCCCTGCCCTGTGGCTCCTGCTTCTTTATTTTTTTAATTTTTAATACTTTTTTACCGTTTGTTTATCTTTGAGAGAGACAGAGCGTGAGCAGGGGAGGGGCAGGGAGAGAGGGAGACACAGAATCCAAAGCAGGCTCCAGGCTCCGAGCTGTCAGCACAGAGCCCGACGCGGGGCTCGAACCCACAAACCCTGAGATCGTGACCTGAGCCGAGGTCGGAGGCTGAACCGCCTGAGCCCCCTGGGCGCCCCAAGCTTCCACTTCTTAAAACCCTTTCCATTCTCCCCTGATTGTCACCCACCCTCTGCTGTCTCCTCTGACGCCTTTGGGGCCCAGGCTTACAGCAGCAGGTACCCTGGTCAGCAAGTCTCCGGCCGGAGCTACAGCCCAGGAGCACGGGAGGACCCACACCGCCCTGCGTCAGTCCTGTGACCTGTGCGTGATGCTCACCCAGTGTCCCAGTTCTGACACGGTCTCCTCTGGCGGCTGTAAGTGGTGGGGCGGGGGGGGGGGGTGCATTTCAGGCGAGCTAAACGTGCCTCGAATGAACACGGACGGGCGTGTCGGGGAGAATTCTTGTAGCGGACGGCGAGCGTCCCAGCCAGGACCAGCCTTTGCCCAGTGTGGTTCACATGGAGCATCTCCCCTCGTAAAAAGTTTTTAAAGGCTTTAAGTGTAGTTCCGGTGTGGTTAGCACACAGTGTGGTGCCAGTTTCAGATGGGTGAATGTGGGGCGCGAACCCGCGGAGTATGACTCGTCCGTCAAAAGGAATGGGATCGTGCCTGCCACTTGTGACAGTGTGGATGGAACTAGACGGTGTTGTGCTAGGGGACAGAAGTCAGAGAAAGACAAGTGCCGTGGGGTTTCACCCAGCTGTGGAACGTAAGAAACCCAACGAGCGAAGAAAGGAAAAGAGAGAGACAGAGAGTGGAGCCAGATGAAGCATCTTCGGTGAAGGGACTGTTGGCTGAGCTGTGGGCAGGGTGAAGGGGACAGACGAGATATTCCAAGGTACCCAGGGATACGCAGCAGAGGGGAGTGTCTCCAGAGCCAGTGGTGTTGAGAGCTGTGGAGACGGAGGTATGGACCAGGAGGACAGTGACCACCTCCCAGGAGGGTCACGGGAAGGCATCCTGGTCCCTGCTTCTCCCACACCGTCTCCTCCCTCGCCCTGAGCCAGCACGCAAGGACCTGGGTCACACATCTGTGGGGCAGCTCTCTCTGTGGCCCAGAGAGAGGTAGAGGATGAATGGAGGGGGGGTCGGAAGGCTCCTGAAAGTTAACTGTTCCAGGGGCGCCTGGGGGGCTCCGTCATTTGAGCGTCTGACTTCGACTCAGGTCATGATCTCACGGTTTGTGGGTTCAAGCCCCGCGTCGGGCTCTGCATTGACCGCTCGGAACCTGGAGCCTGCTTCCGATTCTGTGTCTCCCTCTCTCCCTGCCCCTCCCCTGCGCATGGTCTGTCTGTCTCTCTTTTTATCAAAAATAAATAAATATTAAAAAAAATTGAAAGTGGGGCGCCTGGGGGGCTCAGTCAGTTGAGCATCCAACTTTGGCTCGGGTCGTGCTCTCACGGCTCGTGAGTTCGAGCCCCGTGTCCGGCTCTGTGCTGACACCTCAGAGCCTGGAGCCTGCTTCACATTCTGTGTCTCCCTCTCTCTCTCTGCCCCTTTCCCACTCACACTCTGTCTCTTCCTCTCAAAAATACATAAATGTTGAAAAAAAAACTGTTTAATTTCTCAAAATGAAGACTACATCTAAAAATTGAAAAACTCTCACTTTTTTTGCTGGAACAACTGTGTTTTAATCACGAAGGCACCACACAAATATACCTAGTGACTTAAAATCATGACTGGTATTCTATAAAAGCCTAGTGATTCAAATCCCTTCTTTAAAAACCACGTGGGGGCGCCTGGGTGGCTCGTCGGTTGGGCGTCCGACTTCGACTCAGGTCATGATCTCGCGGTCCATGAGTTCGAGCCCCGCATCGGGCTCTGGGCTGACAGCTCAGAGCCTGGAGCCTGTTTCAGATTCTGTGTCTCCTCTCTCTGCCCCTCCCCCACTCATGCTCTGTCTCTCTCTGTCTCAAAAATAAGTAAACGTTAAAAAAAAATTATAAAAAAAAAAAAAATGAAAGTAACTGTTCTGTGTATCTTAGAGCTGAGCCTCTCCCGCTCAACAACACGACAGCAACAGCAAACACACAGAAGGAGTCGTCTGCGCCCCGGGCATCACTCTTAAGGCTGTCTGGGGACCAAGTCGTTCACTCCCACAGCTCTTTGAGACGGGGATCGTTTCGTCCTCGTGCGGCTAGAAGGGGTGAAGCTCGCGTTGCCATCTGTGTGTTTCGGTTCTAGAAAAGTCTGCAGTCTCGACGGGCATGCTCACGAGCCTCGGGGGACAGTCTCAGGATGGGACTGCGGCCCTGGCTGGGCAGAAAGTGGGTCAGTATGCAGAGACTGCTGCTGTTAGCAGCCCCCAGATTTTCCTTGGGGATGTGTCCCTCCCTAGCTCTCTGTCAGTGGGACTCGGGGGCCGCCGACCTTGTCTGGGCTCCGGGCGAGGCATGTGACCCAGCCTGTCCCATCCAAGCACTCCTCTCCGTGGCCAACCGGCCCGGCCCGGAGATGGGCATGCGCACATATTAGACCAGTCAGAGCCAGCGGGACTCGCCCCGGGGTCTTACTGGCTCTGTTGACATAGAGGCATCGTCTTTGCGTTGGGAGTGATGACGTGACAGGATGTGAGCGTGCACCTGCTGTCATCGTGTTTCTTTTCCAGCTGAACAACCTGAACAACGTATCACTTATGTACTCTAAAATTCGCTCCTCTGAGTATACAATTCAGTGATTTTCAGTAACTTCGCTAACATGCGACTGTCACTGTGACTCCAATCTTTAAGACATTTCTATGACGCAGAAAGACCTCTTGTCCCCCTTTGGAGCTAAGCCCCAATCCCACCCCAGCCTGCTTTGTCTCTGCGGATCGCTGACTGCCACCTCGGCATGCTGCAGGGAGGTCTTGTCTGAGACGGGAGGGGGGTGGAGGAAAGCGGGGTGAGCCACGGAGAGCCCCCGAGTCCTGTGACATTGTTTGAGCCCCTGGATCTAGCTAGACATTGTTGCATCTTTGCTCCTGAGGTTTGCGTTTATGAGAGACCGTACAAAACTGTTACCTGTAAAAGCGTGTGTGTGTGTGTGCGTGTACTCACACGCATGTGCCTGAATGCATCTGTGAACAAGTAATCTGTCTGTCTCGTGGAACTGGAAGTTTCCTGACTTCCACATCCCCAAATTACAAATTGTATTCCAGAGGGAAAGTGAGAGAGACTTTAAGACGGAAAGAATAAGAGAGAAGCTAAGTCGGTATCACGTTTGCTGCTCCTTTGCACACACACAAAATTTTTGAGTGCCTACTTATTAGTTTCTTATAATCCGTCTTTTACAAAAAGGAAAAAAAAACAAGGCTTACAAAGACGCTGACAAGACGGGAAGGATAAGTGAATGAAAATAACGACGGAGCAAAGAGGAGGTGGGGGCAGGGGAAGAGGCGGAAAGTCGAAGCTCGGTCAACAAAACGCGCTGGTGAAGGCTTATGAACAATTACTGAAGGCTGATGACAGTGGAACTCTGGGCTTTCTCGGACCCAAAACTGAGGGAGAACCGTGCTTTGTTTTTAATACGCGAGGGTGGTAAGTTTGCAAAACCAATTGGTTGCTGGATTTCTCTCTTGAGCCATTCTATAGTGCAATGAGCTAAGACAACTGTCGGGGCCATTTGACCCTGTCCGTGGGGGACACAGGGTTGGATGCCCATTGAAAGAGCAGGTGCTTTGTGTTATGTGCTAAGTACCGTGTGCTCGGCTCTAAGGGTGTTAGGATCCTCAGGAAGGCTTTCGGCCGCAGTACTATGGTGAGCCGCAAAGGTTTGTCATTATTTTTAATAACAAGGACTCTGGCAGGGGCGGGGGGGGGGCTTCCAGGTGTGGTTTGGCGACTCAGGTTTCCTCAGCAACCCAAGGTCTTTCCATCTTTCTGCTTGGTTTTTCTCAGATTTTTAGCTTCTTTCTTCAGGATCAAAAAGTGACTCGTGTCCCCTTAGGCGTCACATCCTTGGCCAAGAAAGGAAGAAGAGTGGGGTCAGTCCTCTCTGCTTTGTCGTATCTAGAAAGGAAATGCGTTGCCCATAAGCAGATATGCCCTTAACTATAAATGAGGGAAATTGGATCACCTCTACCTTCCAGGCAGGCTGGGAAATGGAGAAGCCTGTTCAAAGGGAATGGGATTGCGGGCCGGCAGGCCAGTTCTCACCACCTTGCTGAACTCAACACACTCAGTTTCACTTGGCAAGCAGGAAGGAGGGTAGGAAGCTAGCCATGTTTGCCAAAGGGTCAGTGATGAACACAGTTCCTGGGCAGACGGCTTCTCTCTCCCGTGCGTAAGACAGAGGGCCGCTTGGTGCGTCACACAGCAGAGAAGGTGGGCACCTGGCCCCACAGGGCATCAAAGACCCAAAGTTTGTTGACTCCTGAGCTAATCTTGAAGGATAAGTAAAGAGTCCCTTGAGAATGAGGGAGGGGAGATAGGACTCTGCAGGTAGAGGCATGAGTTAAGAAAGGAGATGTACATCTCTTCAGTGTTTTAAAAGACTCTCACGCGGGGCGCCTGGGTGGCGCAGTCGGTTAAGCGTCCGACTTCAGCCAGGTCACGATCTCGCGGTCCGGGAGTTCGAGCCCCGCGTCAGGCTCTGGGCTGACGGCTCAGAGCCTGGAGCCTGTTTCCGATTCTGTGTCTCCCTCTCTCTCTGCCCCTCGCCCGTTCATGCTCTGTCTCTCTCTGTCCCAAAAATAAATAAACGTTGAGAAAAAAAATATTAAAAAAAAAAGACTCTCACGCAGTTCTATATTAATGTATTGTATTACGAGACTCAGGGAGATGAGACCAGAAAGGCACCTGGGGAGGGGGTCGGGGTTGCCTGGCATGCTCCGCTTCCAGTGGGTTCCATTCCCGGAGCAACAGCCTGCATCCCGTGCTTTAATCAGCCAAGGGGTTGAACTTAACCTATGGGGCGGGTAAGACCATGGGCTCTGGAGTCTCAATTCCTAGGTTGAAATCCTGCTCTCCCCCACCGACCCTCTTTGTGCTTTATTTTTCTCGTCTCAAAAGGGGAAAATAAGAGTGATTACTTCCAGAGGGTTGTTGTGAGACATAGTGAGTGGGACAAAGAATGGTGGCTGATATATGGTAGTGAACCATAACATGTGGAGGTGATGGTGATGATGATGGTGATGGTGATTGTGGTGATGGTGATGATGATGATGGTGGTGATGGTGGTGATGATGATGGTGATGATGGTGATGATGATGATGGTGATGATGGTGATGATGATGATGGTGATGATGGTGATGATGGTGATGGTGATGATGGTGATGGTGATGATGATGATGGTGATGATGATGATGATGATGATGATGATGATGATGATGATGGTGATGATGGTGATGATGATGGTGATGATGGTGATGATGATGGTGATGATGATGATGGTGATGATGGTGGTGATGGTGGTGATGATGGTGATGGTGGTGATGATGATGGCGATGATGGTGATGATGATGGTGATGGTGATGGTGATAATGATGGTGATGATGGAAGGGCCATGTGAAGACAAAGGCAGAGACTGGAGGCCCTGGGGACATCATGTGGAAAAAGACCCAGTCTCTGCCTTCCTGGAACTTACATCCCAGAGGAGAAGACACAAGCCATAAACGGAGAATCACATGATCCCCATCGTGCAGAAATAAGGCTACAAAAAATAAGTGAAGGTTGATAATGGGTTAGAACAAGGTTTCTCAGCCTCAGTACTATTGACCACTGGCCAGCCGAGTCTTTGTCGTACGGGGGGCATCCTGGTCTTATGAGATGTTTAATGGCATCCCGAGAGTCCACCAGCTAGATGGCCAGGAGCGTCCCCTACTTGCTCCAGCCAAAAATGCCTCCCAGTCTTGCCAGACGTCCTCTGAAGGACAAAACGTCCCTGGTTGAAAGCACGGGGCAGACAGAGTGTGCCTGAAAGTGGATGGTGCTGGTTCCCTAGGAAGTGTAAGGGCGTCTCTCTTTGTTCATTTCTTGGGGCCGCCATTACAAATCCCACTATCCTTGGTGGTTTACATCAACAGAAGTTTCTGGAGGCCAAGAATCTATAACCAAGGCATCAGTGGGTTGGGTTCCTTCTGGCGGCTCCGGGGGAGAATCCTGCCCACACCCCTTCTGGCTTCTGGTGGTTACAGGCAGTAATGGTGGTGGTAATGATGGCCACTTTGGCTTGTGGCCGCGTCACTCCAGCCTCTGCCCCCGTCTTGACTTGGACTTTCTGTTTGTCCTCTGTGCCTGCACGTCCTGAATATCCCTCTCCATCCTGACAGGGAAATCAGTCCTTGGATGCAGGGTCCCCCTAAGTCAAGGGTAATCCATGTGGAGATTCTGAACTTACTACATCTGCAAAGACCCTGTGTGCATCTAAGGTTGCATGCACAGATCAAGGATGAGGAGTTGGATGTATCTTCTGGGGGACACAGTTCACTCCATGCACTCCCTACAGAGGTGATGGGTGAGGGGGTGAGGCACGTACAGAAGTACGTGTGTGAGAGAGAGAGACTCCAGGAAGGGTCACGGACGCAAAGCTGAGGGATCGAGCACGGGCCGTGGGGGCATGAATGAGCATGGCGTGTCGGGGCAACAACAGTGGCCTCTGGGTTGGGGCTGTTGGGATCCGGGCTGTATGGGTCTGGAGAACCTGGCCTTGGGGGGGCCACAGGAAGAGGCTTGTCTTGTCTTCTTAGAGCTGCGGGAGCTGCCCAGTGTGAAACCGGGCTTGCTCTGGGTTTGTTAAAGTTCCCCGTGTTCCCTTTGGTGGAGACTTGGGGAGAGAGTGATCACTTTGCAGCTGTTAACCATCCGGAAGCGGTAAACACCAGGAGATTGTTGGAAATCACCAGTTGAGGATTTTTTAAAGGAAGCGAACAAAGAAACGACACCGTAGCCTGCCCCAATTATCTCCTGGGCTCTGAGTCACCAGGTGCAGTGACAAGGCTGGTTTTCTTCTTCTGATTTATGAGGGTCTCAGAGTCTGCAGTTTGAAACTGCTGATAGAATGTGTTCTGGGATGTTTTCCCAAGAATCTGAAACTTTTCTTCTGGTCTCACAATAAATTTCCTGTGATTACTCGCTCAAGGCCTTGATAGGGAAGAAAACCTCCAGAATCTCTCTTGTGACCCAATACCCACTTTATATATCAAGAGACGCCCATACTGTTAGTTACTATAAAAGGGAAAAGGAGGGCCATGGCCTCCTAGGATTCAGAGGGTGGCCCGCTCATGAACTAGAAGCCGTAGACAAGCCCCTCAGATCCTAGGGGTCTCGAGGCTTGTGTGACAGGTGTCACTCACCCTCTAAAAGCTGATCAGAGGTGAGATTATTTACGCGCCGTAGAGATTTTGAAAGCCAGCCTGGTGCTTTGGCCGTGGGAGGCATTCAGAACAATCGGTTGAATGAATGTTTGTCTCACAGATGAGAAAACCTCACTCATGCAGGGTATTCATCCCACTGTGTATTGACAACAGAAAGCATGAGGGAAAGAGAAAGAGAGGGGAAGGAGCTTGATCCCACCGCTCCCAGATCCCTTGGCTCTCGCCTCTCTGACCTCTCGCCACGTGAGTCAACTGTGTAAAGATACGCGTCGTCACTGCGTGGGCTTCCCCGAAGGATACCACCTGCCACCTGTGTCCAGCTGCAGAAACATCTATTGTCCTGATGCTGGAGGGAGTCGCTTTCCGGGCTCACCCCGCTCAGGGACAGGACGTTGTTCTTCCCCGTCATGCTTTCCGGAGGACTTTTTCCAAGGATGTGCTGACCGTGTATTTTTGCCTCACGGACTGACCGTAAAACATCAGTTCCATGGCGCAACTGCTAACAATGACCCATCGGAAGGTGGTGAGATCACTTTAGTGGGTATTTTTTAATTTAAAGGGAATCAGAACAGCATAGAGTGTGGTGGAACTGGCCGTCACGGAATAGAGCAGAGTAGAACAGACAACAGAGCGCTGAGCCCTGCGACTGTAGGTGTGTAAGTGCGCGTCCTTGTGGTGATGAAGATGTGTCCCCTGGGGACGCACCTGCAAATGCGTGAAAGCACCGCCCGCCCTTCTGCTTCCGTGTCCTCGTTGCTACGTTGCGAAGCGGGGAAATCGCTCAGACCGAATGGTTTGGGTTCATGGAAAGTCATTTCTCTGCCATTGATTTTCTTTCCTCCAGAACAGCACGGGCTCTTTCCCTCGGTCGGGTAGTTAGCAGTGTGATGCGAAGCCTCCGTTCCGACGTCCCCAAGTCTGTGCCTCGGGTTGCCTCTCTGCCCGTGGCATTTCCACGGATGGGTCCCCCAGCTGGTGCGAGATCCAGAAGTGGGCTCGGCGTACAAGAATGCCTTGAGCACGCACCTGGGAATCTGAGCTGTGTGGCCACAGTTTGGGCTTGTCACTGTGCCTGTTTAAAAAGCTGGCATGGAGATTGAAGGAGAGAACAGAGTTTGGGGGCGCCCAGGTGCTGGGTGGCTCAGTCGGTCACACGTCTGACTCTTGATCCGGGCTCAAGTCATGACCCCACGGCTTGTGAGATCGTGCCGTGCGTTGGGCTGTGCACTCACGGTGTGGAACCTGCTTGGGATTCTCTCTCTCCTGCTCTCTCTCTGTCCCTCCCCTGCTTGCACACGCTCCCCCACCCCCTCTCAAAGTCAATAGACGTTTTTTTTAAAAAGAAGAGAACAGAGTTTTTAAAAAGCATCAAGTGCAACTCTTCATTTACACCTTCGTTACACGGTGAGGGGATCAAAATTTAATAGAACGCGCCCGGTTCATGCCTCTCACGCTTTCACAGGACAGAAGCACACGGTTTCCAGGCTGTGCTCATCAAAGAACTAATTGGCCCTGTTAGGGCGTCTCTGCCCGTTGCGGGTTCGGTTGTCATGGTGACCTCGATTTCCCCGGGCTCAGCGAGGAGGCGAGGACCGGTTTACAAGGCACGCAAGCTACCCGGACCCCCCCTCCCCGCCCCCTCCGCCCCTGCTCGGGACAGGTAGCATCCCGGGCTACCATCGGGGAGAGATGTGGGCCGAGGGGCAGGTTGTAGGGAGAAGGAGGGAAGGTGGACGTCCTGGGTGGTGTTGGTGCACATGGGCTAAGCAGGTGCCGCTGTGCCTCCCTCTGCGTTCCATCAGCAGGTCAGCCCACATGACACGGGCCGTCCTGGTGGGTTTTTCTCAGCTGGGCTCTTTACAGCCTGTATCAGTCACCTACGGCCGCTGTGACAAAGGACCACAAACCAGGTGGCTTGAAACAACACAAATGTACTCTCTTGTAGCTCTAAAAGAAGGCCAGACGTCCAACCCACTCCCTCCAGAGGCCCTGGGGCGGGATCCTTCCCGGCCCGTCCGGCGTCTGGTGGCTCCCGACGTCCCTTGTCTCGTCGCCGCGTCATGCCAACCTCTGCCTCCCTGAACACATGGCCTTGCCTTCCTGTATCATCTCTTCTGTTTCTTCAAAGCAGGGGGTTAAAGGTCCACCCCAAATCCAGCACGATCTCATCTCAGGATCCTTAATTCCATCGGCAGAGATCCCTTTTCCGTGGAAATAAGGTCACCTTCGCAGGATGTGGGGTTTCAGAGTGGACCTGTCTTTTTAGGGCCCACCGTTCGACCCACGGTACGGTCCAAGGGAGGAAGGAAATCCAGTCTAACGGGGTCAGGGGATAGCTCTGTTCCGTAATCACCTGCCGGAGCATCGGGTGTGCTGTGACCTGGGGGACAGTGTGTTAGGACAGTCGGAAAGAGAAGGAGGTGGTGTCATGATAGGAGGCAAGCCACTCCGTCCCCCATGGCCCCGCTCCCTTCCCTGGGATATCACCTTCTCTCCAGCCTCTCGCTCTGTTGTTATCTTCCCCATGGGACGCACAGCAGCCCTGCCCCTGATCTGCCTCCTTCTCCACAACTGCCTCTACCAAAGCTGATACACTACACGCTGTACTGCTTCCCGTCCCTGTTGTCAGAAAGTAAGTTCCAGAACAGCAAGATCTTGGTCTCTCATGTTCACTCTTTAAACCTCGGTGCCTCGAACAGTGCCCGGCACATAGTAGGTGTTCGGGGACTGAGTGTGGGATGCGTGGATGGCTGGTGGGGCGGGTCAGCGGAGGCTAGTGTGAACTAGGTTAGAGAATCTGCACACAGTAGGGTAGCAGGTGTGAGGTCCAGCTCCCCTCCCCCATGTGTTCTGCATTTTGCCTTGCCCTGTGTCTCTACTTTTTTCTACATGAGATCTCTAATGCCTGGGCCATTATTTATTCTTCATGACATTTTAATGTTTACTTTTGAGAGAGAGAGAGAGAGAGAGAGAGAGAACAAGCAGGGGAGGGGCAGAGAGAGAGGGAGACACAGAATCCGAAGCAGCTCCAGGCTCCAAGCTGTCAGCACAGAGCCCGACGCGGGGCTCGAACCCACGGACCGAGAGATCATGACCAGAGCCAAAATCAGCACCACCCAGGCGGGTTTCGACTTTACAAATAAGCTGCTGTGAGTAGGTGGCCTCTCAAATACGGAATCCATGGGAGTGGGGATCGGCTGTGTCTCCGGTGTGGCCCCGCTGATGACGTACACCTGCTCTACTTGTTTGGGGCGCCTCCCGGGAAGTAGGTCCAGATACAGCCAGGAAACCCGAAGTCACTGATGCCGAAGGCACGTGCCACGCGGGGGGACCCTCAGTCTTTGCAGAGACAGCTTCAGCTGGTGGTTGTGGATGCTCGCGTTAGAAGGGGCTGAACGTAACAGCGACAACACGGAAAGGCGTGGGGAAGGAAGCCTATCTGGTCCTTCCAGGGCGTGACTTGCGGGGTGTCTGCGGTTCTGGAAGGCTCTCGTCCCAGGCCGGGCTCCTCGGAGACGCCCCAGACACGGAGCCTTCCAGGCTGGAGGCTGGACGGGACTTCACACGGGGAAGGTCACCAAGAACAGCTTGGAGAGGGAGACGTCTGTCAGCTGGAAGACGGCCAGCGGCAGGATGCAAACTTGAGTGGCTCACCGAGGAGCTCCCCTCGCTCGGAAAGCCCCCTCGATTTTGTTCTGCCCTCGATTTTTTTCACAGAGGAAAGTGCTAGAAGTTCTACCACCCCCTGAGAGGAAGGGAGATTGGCTCTGCAGAGGACGGTGAGCACCAAGAAGGGGAGACCCTCCCCATGCCCTCTCTCTTTGTCCCCGTCCTGAAAAAGACCCCCGTCAAAGTTCCACATCCAGGGGCATCTATTTTGCTGGTGTTTTCTTCACTCCAAGGAACTTTGCTTTGGGGAACACAAGTAGCCCGTCGATACATTAATGGCCCAGCTAATTGCCTGCTGCACGGGATCCAGGGCACCCCAGCATCTCACCGGGGAGGAATCTGACCTCATCTCAAAGCCCTGGCCCCTTTAATACTTTCCACGTACAGAGACACATCCCCGCCCAAAAATGCAGAGTGTTAGTTTCTGAGTTTGAAAAATTATACAGCTGCCGTCGTGTTGTGCTGGTTTCCCCCCGTCTTCAAACCCAAGATATGTATTTTAATACCTGTGTTGCTGAATAGAGATCCAGACAGTGCTGACCAGGAGAGCCTCCACCAGGCTAGAAATGTCCCCGAGCACTCGAAATGCCGTGAGCAGCGCCGAGGAACTGAGTTTCTCATCATGTCTAATTTTCGCCAATTTAAATTTCAATACCCACACGTGGCTGGCGGCTCCCATATGGGCAGCAGACATAGACCTACGTCGCTTTTCTTGTTACTTCGCAAGTTAGCCTTTTACTACGGGAATTTCAAACCCATGCAAAAAGGGGAGACTCTTGTACTGAATTCCCACATATTCCCTTTCCAGCTTCAAGAACTGGAACGTCACGTATGTCACGATTCCTCTTCCAGATTCTTCCTTTTAACTGCCTTTAAAAAAAAAATTATGTTTTAGACATCTTTCTCCAATGGATCGATGGGCGTTTGGGCTGTTTCTAATTTCCTGCTAAGACACGTAAGAGACTGAACTTCCTTATACGTTTCTCTCCGTGCATGTGGGGTGTGTGTGTATATCTGTGTGTGTGTATATATATCTGTGGGTGCATATGCATAAGTGTGCACGTGTGTGTGTGTGTGTGTGTGTGTGTGTGTGTGTGTGTTTCTCTAGGGCAGGCACTTAGAAGTGGATTGTGGGGTGGGTGCATTTTTTCGCCTTCACAACGGCCAGTGGCTCCTTCGTTTCCATAAGCAGAGAGACAGACGCAAGGTTGCAACATGATCCAGGCTCCGGAGGGGCTCACGGTGATGCCCAAATCCGCCCTCCACGGTGATGGATGCTCGGGCCGTTTCCCATGGCGCTCAGGTTCTGGACCCCCGACTGGGAATCCCTGGGTGTCCCTGGACTCAGGGCAAGATGAAGGCAGGTCAGATTAATGCCACAAAGCCCTCCTGTTCTCCTAATCATTTCATCATTCCTAAATTTCTCTCCCCACCCCCAGGGGATTTCTATTTTCTCCCTCCCCGGCCCTTGTCTTGGCAGGGCAGGGGACCGTTGGTGTTTTGAGAGGTTACTTGAATGAGTTTTTCCGGGCGAGTACTTTCCCATAAAGGCACAATTAATGCAGGAAGGAATCTGAAGTTCTGGGACGGAGAAGCCTAAGCCACTTTGCTCTCTCACAGCTCGCGAGGTTGTGCTTTGCTTCGAGGAATCCTGCCGTCGCAACTGCTCCTTTTAGCTGAGAAATCCCTCGAAATCAGGATCTTTTTGGATTACCTAAGTAACTCTGCTTTTCAAACTGTTAAGAGAACTGGCATCTGTTCAGCCGGTGTGCTGAGGTCCAGTTGCTAACATCAGGTGTGGAGTTTCTCTAACCTGCTCAGTTAAAAAAAAGAGAGAGAGAGAGAGAGAGAAATGTCTAAACCTGTAAAATAAAAGGAGGCAGTCAGCCTCCGGAAAAGGGAACGAGGGCAGAATCGGATGAGCGACCTAAGTCATTACTGGAGGGACAGACATCTGGGAAGACGGGTCAGCACATCGGATTAACAGCGACCTTTCTGGTGTGCGGGACACGGGCCGGGGTCCCAGAGCAGGAGGCCAGCCACAGCCCGACACCCTGCAGAACACATTTGGGGTGCAGGCAGCCCCACGATAGGCCCGGGTGGGTCCCGAGGAACCTGCCATCAGCGCTGCTGTCCTGGCCCCTGTGACTGCAGTGGGAGGGCCTTTATTTGGCTTCCGTCAGGCGAAAGGGGGTCAAAACATCGAAGGACGCTTTTTAGGGGCTCGTGTCATGAGTCAAAGATCAGATGCCAGTTTCCCTGAGCGAGGCGGGCCTGGCGACCCAGCACCCGATGGCCTTGCCGCCGGCTTCAAGAGGCCACCGTGTGGGGGCGTGCGTCATGATTCCTTGTCGTCGGAGTCCCAGGGATGTCCCGAGGCTGGAGACTGGTGGTTCTTACGAATCTGTCTCGTTCCGTTCTGGTTTCTTCCATGTATGTCTAAGGGCTTTGGGTTCACTTACTCAGACCACGTTTGGGAGGTGGACATTTGGTCCCTCCGGCTCCCCCCTCCACGGCAACAGCACCAGATACCAACTCCGCTCCCGAGTGACATCCCCCACCCTCCCCGCCCTGACACGCACACAGCTCGCTCACCAGCCTGCCACCCAACACCACAGAGCCCGAGTCCCCAGAAGCCCCTCCAGGCAGGTGCGCCCCTGCCCTGCAGTCCAGCCTCAGGACACAGCCTCGCGTCTTGAGATCTGTCGCTTGGTCTGGAAACATGTGAGAATCCTCCCAGCCCTCCTCCTCTGCCTTCTGCAGGTCCAGGAATCCAGGTGGGGCGGTCGGAATCCTGCACGACGGGGCGTAGCTAACCTGTCAACCTCACCCTCCCCATCCGGGGGAAGCCGTGGGGACTGCAAACCTAGGAGGAACTTTTTATTGAGATACGTAGTTCGATCTAATTGACATCCCACGTTGTGTTAGTTTCCGACATTCAATGTCACGATTCGGTATGTGTATGTATTGGGGAAGGATCACGGCAGGAAGTACCGTTAACATCCGTCACCAGCGTTGTCGCATGTTTTTTTGTTGTTGCGATGAGACCTTTTAAGGTCTGGTCTCTTTGCAACTTTCAAACGTGCAGGACGGGGTTGTTAACTATAGTTGCCCTGCGTGCGTTACATCCCGAGGACTGACTCATCTTATACCTGGAGGTTTGAGCCGTTTGACCCCTTCTGATGACCCCGGGAGGGTGACATAAACGCCCGGTTCCTCGCAGCCCCCCTGAAGCATGACGGGTGACCGTCGGATTTCCATCCCCTTCCTGAGAAGGTTGTTTGGGTTTCTCAGTTAAAGTCCGTGCCCAGGAGAGAGCACCTGGCGTGTGGACTGTTGGCGAAGTGCGTAAAGCCACGTTTCCACTTCACGCAGGACATGCGTCCACGTCTGTGCCGTTTCAGTCCTTCGTCGTGGCTGCCGGGAGCTGCCCGGCGGGAAATGAGACGCGTCTCAAAGCCGGAGAGGAGCCCCGTGGGCGCAGGTCCTTCGTACCAGCCCTGCCACATGACAAACAACATGACCGGGAAAGAGCTGATCTGTAGCTGAGATGGGGTGGCAGGACCCGCGAGGGGGTGGGAGCCTGGCCTTCCCCCCCCCCCCCCCCGGTGGCCGTGAGGGCCAGCCGTGACCTCCACGCCTGCCTCCTGCTCTGAGCTGGGGCCGCGGGCCGTCTCTGGGCCTGGGCTCCCACTGCCACGAGAGCCTGCTACGCGTCTGGAGCACGTGGCCGTGGCCGGCTGGAAGGTGGGTGGCACTCGTGGGAGGCATGCGTGTGGAGGGCTGGGTACCAGTCCTGGTCCTCTGCCGCATTTCACTCAGCGGAGCCTGACGGGCCGCGAAAAGGCTCCCCGTCCTCCGGGTTGGGGTTGGGGTTCCGTCCCCGTCCCAGCCGCCCCTTCCTGGACTCCGTTGGCGCCCTCCATCCGGGTTGGTGGTGAACCCGGCGCCCTTCTCCCTCTGACCAGCATTTACGGCCTCATCTCCGAGACTGCTGGGAGGCCCAGGGCTTGACGCGTGGGGGTCTCCACGGGAAGCCCTCCCTTCCTGCGTGCAGGAAGCCCCCAGGTCGCCCCCAGGTCCCGGCCGCCCCTGAAAGCGGGCTCCTTCCTTTCTCTCTCCCCCTCCCCTCCTCGTTGTCGTGGCCGTGCACAAACCCTGGTTCTCACGGCCACGGTGGGAGGGGGTGGATTCGGGGCGAGAAGGCCAGAAGTGTAGGCACGGCCTGGCACAGCCCAGTGTGGACCGCGTGTGCCCACAGCTGGAGCGGCGAACCCAGCCCTTTGCCCATTAGCCTGTGAGCTTTCCGGGTCCTGTGGTGGATTCTTCCAGCAATTCTAAGGAGCCCAGCTGCTTGCGATCCAGTCCAGTTAGAACTGGAAGTCAGTGAGAGGCACCCCAGCACTGTGGGGAGGCCGCGGGGTGCTTCCCGAGGCTGGCCGCTGTGTGCCTGGGGGACCGCGGGTCTTGGCTGTCCGAGGCGGGATAGACGACCGGCCACCGCTGCCTAGAGGCCGGCCTGGGTGTGGCCCTCGCCCTGTCCCAGGGCCTTGGCCTCCCCTGGGCCCCTGGAGCATACCCTCTGCTGGTGGACCTTAGGAACGTGCCCTGGCTGTGTGGCCAGTGGTGCCTGTGTGCCTCCCCTGACTTTCTGCAGGAGGCCTCGTCTTTTAGAGCATCAGGTGCTCCTGGGAGCCGGGGCTGAGCCAGGGGTCTGGGCCTCTCCAGCAGCAGAACTTGGCTCCTTTGGGATCAGGGGCCTTAAGCACACCACGCCGGGAGGCCGGGGTGGCTGACCCCCAGAAGGCGGGGGAGGGGGCAGCCAGGTGGGGGTTCTGGTGACCTGGAGACTCAGGGGGGGCACCTCCTTCAGGCTCCAGCCAATTGCAGCCAGGCAGGAAGGCAGCCTGGCGTTGCCCCCAATTCCAGTCTTTTAAAAGAAACAGAATCTAAATGTGTGTGCGTGCTCCCTGTAATTTTAAAGGATTGGCAGTCCTCTCTCCCTCTCTCTCTCTCTCTCTCTCTCTCTCTCTCCCTGCCCCTCTCCCTCCCCCTCTCCTCTCCCTCTCACTGCCCTTCTGCTTCTTCCCTTCCTCCCTCCATCCCTCTCTGTTTCTCTTTTAAGTAAACACTGGGCCCTGCAGGGAACCTGTCTGGGGGCCCCCAGGAGTCAAGGCCAGAGATGTTGGCAGGACGTGGGAATCTGTTGGCCACTCAGGGACGGGTGGCCTGGGGTTCACTGGCACTCGGGCATCTATTCTGTTCTTTCGTTCATTCGTTCATTCATTTGCTCATTCATTCATTGATTCACTAATTCATTCACTCATTCCTTCCTTCACTCATTCACTACTTCCTTCATTCTTTCATTCACTCATTTGTTCATCCACTAATTCATTCACTCACTCATCCGTTACTCATCCATTGTCTCGTCCGTTCATTTACTCACTCACTCATTTATTCCTTCATTCACTCGTCCATTCACTCATTCACTCATTCATTCCTTCATTCATTCATCCATTCACTCATTCACTCACTCATTCACTCATTCAGTCATTCAGAAAGTACCTACTGCGTGTCCCCCGTTCCCGATACCTACCTGGGCACTGGGTCATAGGTTTTCCGGGCCAGCAGGAAGGACAGTTTCTGGTAGAGGGCACTGAAGCAAAGGAACCAACCAGTCAACCAGAATGATGTTGGACAGATGGGCAAGGGCCACAGTCGGCAAACGGGGAACGCGGGTGCAGGCGGCTGCACCGGAGGAGTCGGGAGGTGAGCTCCTGCCCACAGACAAGCCCCCCTTCCCAGACCCGACGCTGTGCTTCCTGCAGTCTCAGCACCAGGGTCCCAGGCACTGTCTTCATCACTGTGGTCCCCTCCCTGTCTGGAGCAACGTCTGGAGCAATGTCTGGCACGGAGTAGGTGCTCAGTAAGTCGTGTCGAACGCAATGAACTCCAGGGAGATAGCGCAACAGGTGCACCTGTGCAGCCTGGACCACCGCCCCCCCCACCCCCCCGTCGACACCAGGTGTTCCCAAGGAAATCATCCCGTCCGCCCAGGGTCTAGTGACCCCTTCGTGTCCCAGGATAAAGCAGGCATTTGGATGCCCGTGTCTCTGTGTTAATCCCATTACTTCCCCTCTCCTTTGAAGCCAGATGCTAGAACACAGAGAAAGGGAAGGAAAAAGAAAAGTAATTGTACCTTTAAGTGGTGCACCTGCTGTAAAGCCAGGCACAGGGCTGAGGCTACACCCGCTTTGTTGTTTTAATCCATCCAAGCGTGTTGCTGCGGGCCCACTGCCACGGGCCGCTTCTTAGAGCATTTTAATTGCGTTAGCTAATGGTCGAATACTCTCTCTCTTATTTTATAAAGTGAAATAAAGCATCCAGTGAAGCTAAACTCCGCCTGGCCATCTGAAAGATCCATGTTCCTCCTTCCTTCTCTCAGGTGGCCCCTGTTTGAGTGCGACGTTGTCATGAAAAACTTTCAAAACATTTGTGTGCTTGTGCGTGTGCTGTTCTTGCGTTTTTAACATAATGATGTTACGTCTCTTCATATTTATTAATTTTTAGAAATAATCAGTATTGAGGGGCCTCTGGGTGGCTCAGTCGGTTGAGCATCCAGCTCTTGAATTTTGCTCAGGTCATGATCTCACGGTTCATGGGCTCGAGCCCCACATCAGCC
Organism: Puma concolor; assembly: GCF_028749965.1. Lineage (NCBI taxonomy): Eukaryota > Metazoa > Chordata > Mammalia > Carnivora > Felidae > Puma > Puma concolor. The sequence continues at coordinate 3,482,423 of NC_141678.1, read as the reverse complement.
TCTGTGCAGACAGCACGGAGCCTGCTTGGGACTCTGTCTCTTCCTCTCTCTCTGCCCCTCCCCTGCTTGCATGCATGCTCTCTCTCTCTCTCTCTCTCTCTCTCTCTCTCTCTCAAAATAAATAAATAAACTTAAAAGGGAAACATCAATATCGATAGTTATTTTTAACATAATTATTTTAACATAAATGATCTTCCACTTCTGTGATCATGGTCACCCAATTCTGTCTACACAAAATCCATTCTCCCGTCCTGTTCCTTTACGTGTTAATTTGCTGGGGGTGGCAATGTGCCCGGTTAACAATAGTCACCTTTCCACATCCCCTGCAGCTGTGTAGTTATGAACCAATATTGGCAAGAAGTTATAAGCTGAAGTTTACTGGGAGAGTCTCCCGGGGAAAGCCAAGAAAGGAGCCAACCTTCCTTAATATACTCACCTGGTAGAGACAGTGTTCCCTTCATTTTTTTTTTTTTCCTCTCGGGAATTCAGATGCAATGGCTGGCTGGCTAGCAGCACTTTTGCGATCATGAGCGTGAACGCTTGCGTTAGAGACGGTGGTGCAGGAGGATGAACGGAGCCTGGGTCCTTAGTGACTCTGTGAATAAGCCCTGGGTAGTGTTTCTGTGAGGCTCTCTGGGAAAACGAATCTGTGGCAAAATGTGATTCAAACCGATACTTGTGTTTTTTGTGTAAGTGGCATTGTTCCGCAGCCTCGTTTCAGCCGGTGCCGTTTCCTGGATGTCCTCCCGCGCTGATACCTGTCGTCGTCCGCTTTAGCTGCTGCCCCGTCGTAGCTGAAATGAACAGGTGTGCCGTGTGCCAGGCACGACTCGGGGTCCTTTACATCGGTAGCTGCTCTAATCTTCAAACAGTCCCCTGAGGCGTGTGCCGGTGTTGAGTTCATTACACGGATGGGGGGCACAGGCAAGCTAATAAGGAAGCGGCCGGCCCTCGCAGCCAGGAAGCGACAAGGCGGGGATCGGCACCCGGGGAGCTGGCCCCCCAGCTGGCCTCTAGACCGGGCCCCTCCCTCTTCCCCGGGTCGTCCACAGTGTTCTGTCGTGTGGCTCCCTGCCGGGAAGCCCTCCACCCTCGCTGGGCATTTACATCATGTCCAATCTGGGGCGTCACAGTGGACCCTTCGGAGCTGCCCACCTGCGCCCGTGGGCGGGAGCGGCCCCGCGGCAGCTGGGGACCAGGAGGAGCCCGGCCAGCGGAAGGAGCACTGAAAATCCCAGCGGGGGCCGGCACAGTGCTCCCCTAAACGGCAGGGCCAGCTGGTGCTTGTGCGGTGACCAGCCCTTTCTCACCACTGACCCCTGCCCCAAGGGGGGAGGCGGCCGGCATGCAGCGGCCAGGGCCCAGGGCGGGTCTCTGCCCCTCCCCCTGGCACCCTGGGTCTCCCCCTTGTGCTCGGGGTTGTGGATGGGGGGCTGTTCTGCCATTCTTTCCTCTTCCGCTTGGTCAGGCCTTTGTCCCAGGGAGAGAGGAGGTCTGGGCAGGGCCTCCCGAGTCCATTCTGACAAGCTCCGACCTCGGGCCCCTGGTGGCTCGGGCCATGAAGCGCCCGACCCTTGATCTCGGCTCAGGTCATGATCTCACAGTTGGTGAGTTCGAGCCCCGCATCGGGCTCTGTGCTGGCCGTGCAGAGTCTGCTTGGGCTTCTCTCTCTCTCTCTCCCTCTCTCTCTCTCTCTCTCTCTCTCTCTCTCTGCCCCTCCCCTCTCTCATACTTGCTCTCTCTGTCAAAACTAAAAATAAAAAAATAAACATTAGAAGTTTGAAATGCTCCGTCCTCTTTGCCTTGTCCAGAGCTCTCTAGGTTGGTGAGTTTCCAAAGGGGAGGGCGCAGCTTTCTGGAACAATCTCAGACAGAAATGGCCCCCAGCACCCAGGTCCAGCTGGATGCCGGGGGAGGGGAGGGAGGCAGGGAAGGCATCCCACGAGGACAGCGACACCGAGTGAACATCGGTCCTTGTCACCGTGTTCAGAAATAGCACTGGCAGCGAGCCTCGCGGACCCCGCCTCCTGCCCTGCGCGGACCCCTCCCCCCGCCACGCGTGGCTCCCGACCCCTGTCAGCATCCCCAGCTCGGTCCTTCTGCCTCACGCTCCCCATGGCCACCTTCTGCTGCTTCCTTCTCGCCGTCTGTGGCTCGTCCCTCTCCTCTCCTTGCAGCCCACTGAGCCTGACGCACGTAGTCGACTTGCGTGTCTTTTCCGACAAAAGCGAGGAGGCACAGGACACCGAGAAGGCTCTCGGGGAACGTTCGTTGAATGACGAGCACGCCTCATGCTATCCCCCGGTTGGTTTTCTGTGTGTGAGATTCTGTTAGGACAAAGATTGATGTCTTACCCCTGCAACGGTCAATAAGAACATGAGTGAGCTTACTGGGCTCGTCAATGAAGAACAGGATGCTGAGTGCCAGTTCAAAGGAAGCCCATCTCAGGCTGGCTTCTAAGCCGCGAAGGGAAAACTCCAGAGACCCCCGCCTTCAGGCGCTGCTGGATCCAGGGGCTCCCTCTCTTTCCTCAGCGGGAACCTGACTTTCAAGCAGGAATTCTGCATCTCTGGGCCGACACAGTGTTTAGAATAGTACTCCCCCCGTTCCTTTAAGTACTTAAATGTTTTAGTTACTTTAACAAGGTCTGGCACCCTAACTCCGTCTTCCAGGCAGGACAGCATCGAGGTGAGCACACAGGGCTTCACTTCAAATCCCGATTCTGGGATTCCTAGCTGTGTGACCTTGGGTGAGGCACTTAACCTCTCTGGGCCTCGTCTCCTTATGTCTGAAGTGGGATAGCAGGAGCACGTACCGCACGGGCCCTTGAAGGTCTACAGGAGTACGTGGCGGTGTGAGATGGGAGGAGACGAGCCACCCGGGCGTTGATCGTTGGGGCTACTGTTTTCATCCTCCTGGGTCGATAACGCAGGTTCGTGAGGCCAAGATTTCATCTTCCGTTGTAGGGATTTTTTTTTTTTTCTCCTTTGGCTTTTTTTTAAAGAATTCTCCGCCGTATGTTCTCCATTCTCCTCGGGCAGCTCTGTGTCAACGTCTTCTTTCACGGGAGAAAAAGTTAAAGACGGTGTCACGAACGAGAACAACACCTTCATCTTCTGGTGTATTCTTTCCTTTTTTTTTTTGTTTACTTTGCCATCAGGAAAGCATTTTCTACTTTGTGTCCTAAGACTTCTCATTAATATAATCATCCTAAATACTGGTGTAGCCAAACAAAACTACAGATGGTAACTAGCAGGCAAATGAGACTCATATGTGGGGAAAAATGAGAATGAGTCAATGGGATAGAGCAGAGGTTTTTTTTTTTTTTAATTATCTGTAATTAGTGGGAAAGAAAATACGTAGGCTATATTAAAAATAAGCTCTTTCTTTTTGAGGAAAAAGACCATCATAAAGAACGGGGATGCTGTTCCCTTTTATTGACATGAATTGAGATAATTAGAACTCTCAGGATTAATGTAAGGTTCCATCATAAATAATACCACCATCTGCGATAAATAGATGCCTGTCTCCTTGAATAGACACAGCGAAACATTCTCAAACCATAAGCTATATGAGCACCAAATGCAGCCATTTAAATTCTGCTATAAAGGCTTATATTATGCAATTCTAAATCCCTTCTGATGTTTGATCAATTTTTTTTTTTTTGCTTCAATTTCCAAGCTGTTTTGGAGGCATAGTAAAAGCCGTGTTTACATTTCGGATCAATGAGCTAAACCTGGTGTATAATTCACATTGTAAAGGGCCCCGAAGAAAACACCAAGAAAGCCATCATCTGCGTGAAACAACCACTCTTAGAAAGGCTTCGCTCCATCAGAAGTCAGCCAATGGTGGCTGCCACTACCTGTTTTTGTACAGTCCCCAAGAAGAATGCGTTTACTTTTTTTCATGGTTTAAGAACATTTTTTAACGTTTATTTATTTTTGAGAGACAGAGCGTGAGCAGGGGAGGGGCACAGAGAGAGGGAGACGCAGAATCCAAAGCAGGTTCCAGGCTCTGAGCTGTCAGCACAGAGCCCGACGCAGGGCTCGAACCCACGAACCGTGAGATCACGACCTGAGCCGAAGTCAGACACTTAACCTACTGAGTCACCCAGGCGCCCTAAAAACATTTCTTTAAACGGTAATGTGGCTGACATGTGGCAGTTCTATGAAATGTCGATTTCAGTGCCCATCAGTAAAGCTTTATTGGAACAGGGACACGGTCATGAGTTTCCATTTGTCTCTGGCTGCTTTCATGATACAATAGCAGGGCTGAATGGTTGCAAACAGAGGCCACTAGTCCCATAAAGCCTAAAATATTTACTCGCTAGACCTTGACGGAAAAAGCGGGCCCATCTCGTCTTTTTATGGTGTGCAAAGCCAACACCCTCCATTTGGCCAAAGCCACAGTGTACCATTTTAGAAGCTTTTGGCTGAACAAAAAAACCGATGCACGATGGACATCCTTCGGTTGACCCAACAGGAAGGGGGGCAGGGAGGCAAGATCCAGAAGGTCCAGGTTACGCTCATCAGGATCCAGCGGTCCCTCTGTTGTAAAGCCCAACTGCCACATTCCTGTGCTGTGCCCGCCATCGCCGACTCTGTCTCTGGCGATCTCGCTCATAGTTCCGGGATGGACGACCGCGTTACTGGGGACAATCCGGTCCGTCACTTGCTGTTGGAGAGAAAGACATTCGCTTCCCTGATTCTCTCAGAAGGGAGGACGCTTCTTGCCCGGAAGCCGCAGCAAAGCCCTCCTCGTCACTTCTTGGTCCCAGCTGGTCCAGGATATGGCTGTCCAACCTCAGCATGGTTCACTTTGAGGCCAGGTGATGCTCTGTGGTGGGGCTGTCCTGTGTGTGGAAGATGTTGAGCAGTATCTCTGGCCTCCACCCGTGAGATGGCAGTAACGTTCCCCACCTCGACCACAAGGATCAAAGATGTCCCCAGACATTGTCAAATGCCCCCGGTGTCAGAAGTTGCCCTTATTTGGGAATCACCGGCTCAGGCCTGTGCGTAACTGAACAAGTTACTGGGAACAGGTTTGAAATTCCCCGTTTGTCTTCAACCAGGGATTGGCAAATACGGCATCATGGGCTTTACCCAGCCCCTGCCTGTTTTTGTGTGGCTCGTAGCTAAGAATGGTTTTCACGTTTATAAATGGCTATATAAGCACCTGTGTGGTATTGATTTTGCCTCTTGGCCTGCAAAACCCAAGATATTCATTCTATGGCCCTTTCAAAAAATGTTTACCAACCCCTAATCTCAACCCTCCACCTTTATCCATCATGAAATTAAATTCGTAATCGTGTCACCTATCGAAATACGTAACTAAATCACGTCAGCGTGGGGCCGTGTGCTAGGCAGGAAAAACATGAGCAGAGTAATGGTGTCTTAGTAGTAAAATAGTATGTCCATGCATGTACTGGAGAACCAGATAAACCAGTCAGATGCTTCCTGTGTTTAGAGACCCCGTGGATGTGTCGGCCACAGATGCAGACTGGAGCGGACAGGTTTGGACAACTTGCATTCGCAAGCAGATTGGGCATCGCTGGTGTAGTTTTCCAAAAGGATAAACGCTTCTTCGCTAAGGTTTCATCACTTGAAGTACAATTCGACCCCACTAGTTGCAATACTGGAAAATGCACATTATACAAAATTGTTGCCCACACCCCCCCCCCCCCCCCCCAATGCTTTTTGTAGCCGTTCGAGATAGCTCGGTGCTTCGGGTATTTATGGTAGGTTTCTCACCCTCGTGGATGTCCACCGGAAGTCAGTGCCAGGCCGGGCAGGAGTCTGTCGTGTGGGGCCGTGTCATGCCCTGTAGAACATCTGGCAGAGCTGTCTAAATGCCCGTGGGGACCCACCCTCCAATCCTTGGGGTAACCAGAAATGCCTCCAAGGTCCCCCGAGTGCCATGTGCGCTGGGCTGAATGGTGCTCCCTCCGAAGACGTCTGTGCCCCAACCGCCAGGACCTTACCCAGCAGAATGGACCCTGAAGATGCAATGAGCTTAAGGATTTGAGATGCGGGGATTCTCCTGGGCCACCCCGGGGTGCCCGATCATCACCAGGGTCCCTGTGGGAGGGAGGCAGGAGGTCAGAGGCAACAGAAGCCGCAGGCTGCTGACTTTGAGGAGGGAGGAAGGGACCGAGGACCGCGGGCGTCTCTCGGCAGCGGAGAAGGTAAGGAAAGAGATCCTCTCTGCACCTCGCCACGAGGAACACGGCCCTGCCCGCCCCCTCATTTTAGACTTTTGACCCGCAGAACGGCCAAGTATTTTTCACCGTTCTCAGCTCCTCGGTTTGTGTCATTTATCACCACAGCAACAGGAAACGAATACACCAGCTCTCAGGGGAGCAGTTCCTTCGAAAGAGCCGCAGCTGGAGCCCCAGAGCCCCCTGCGGACTTGGGGTCCACACCGCACGCAGGGACACGCGGCCACATGGCCGCCGCTATTCGCCAAGCTCGACTTCAGGAAAATATAAGTGCCGTGCAGTTGAAACCTTGCATTTTTAGACTTATGGCTCTACCTAGTAAATGTTTTCCTCCGTGCGTGCGTACCCAAGGCACCATTCTCACACTGATAGAGTCAGAGTTTCCAAGTGTTTAGAGAATTCGTCTTTGAAAGGCATATGCTCTCCTGGGGCCGGGGGAGCGATGGAGTCACACGTCAGGGTGATTATGGAGCTCTCCCCGAGAAAGGGGGGGTGTCCCCCCAGGGGCTCAGAAGGGGGAGAGGGGTACCTGCTCGTTTGAAGGAGAGCTTCTCTGTTCCGAAATTGCAAAGCACACTATGTAATTTCAGCAAAGGATATTCAGGGGCCTTGTTCAGGAGAGGCACTGAAATAAAATAATCCATTTATCAAGGTGCCTTTTGTTTCAAGAAAAAAGAAACAACGCACCACATTTAGCAGAGAGAGACATTCTGTGTCTGGAGAATGTTAATAAATCACGAGCCCAGGAGAGGAGGAAAACCTCAGAATACTCCCGCCGGCTCGTGTTTCAAGTAAGCAGCGGTGGCTTGGAAGGGAAATCCTATCAGGGTTTTCCTGCAGGCAATGGGGACAGGTAGGCTCTGTGTCCCGGGGGGTCTGACCCCAGGCAGTGGCGTCTGGGGCCCAGCGGCCCCCCCTGGACTCACGGAAGGGTCCGCCGTGCGTGCCTCACGCAGAGGTCGTCGTGCTTCTTCTCGTCTCTGTGGCCTTGTAACCTCTCAGCACGGTTGGAATAATGGTCCTGCTCACCATGCTAAGAATGATAGTAATGACAAGAGCAAAACACTCTCTCTAGGTGTTGAGCGTGTTCTGGGGTATTTTGCTTCTTGCTTTCTGGGAGTTGCTTGTGAGCGGACTCCCCTTGTGGAAATGAGGGTTCTGGAGCTCGGAGGTTTAAGGTGTATATGCCGTGTGTATACACAGGTAGGGCTATCACATCGTGCAGCAGGGCTTCCTTGGATTTGGTCTGACCTCAGGAACGGCCTTACGCCACAAGCGTGCCTGTCCTCTCCCGGATTGACGCGGGTTTGGCCAGAATCCTTCCTCTGTCTCTTTTGTGCCTTTGGTGAAGCCCTGAACGCCTCGCGTGCGAATCGAGTTAGCTTACGCTCTCCCAGCCTCAGCTTGACTGACATTCCCGGACTGGACGGATCTTTCTGGAAGGGGACTGTCCTCTTGGCATCACTGGCCTCCAGCCCGTCGATGCCGGGAGCATCCCCTTCTCCCGGTTGAGAGAATCGGGAATGTTCCCAGGCATTACCAGGTGCCTGTCGGAGACAAAACCACCCTTCGTTGGGAACCCGTTGTGCAGCCTCAGACAAGACACTGATGTTTTTTTCTTAGAGCTCAAATACGCTAACTTTCCTAGGTGTTTGCTTTCCTCGGGGCAAAATGAACACATATCCGCTTCTTTTTGTCTCTCAGACAATGCTTTTAAAATCAAATAGCAGGGGCGCCTGGGTGGCGCAGTCGGTTAAGCGTCCGACTTCAGCCAGGTCACGATCTCGCGGTCCGTGAGTTCGAGCCCCGCGTCAGGCTCTGGGCTGATGGCTCAGAGCCTGGAGCCTGTTTCCGATTCCGTGTCTCCCTCTCTCTCTGCCCCTCCCCCGTTCATGCTCTGTCTCTCTCTGTCCCAAAAATAAAATAAACGTTGAAAAAAAAAAAATTAAAAAAAAAATCAAATAGCAAACCCAACACGGCGTAAACCCGGCCCGTCTGGAGAGTCTTTGAAACGCTCGTGTGCCATGTTTTACGTTCTCCAGCTGAACAGGAAAGCAGGACCTAGGATTTTTACCAAGTGCCCGAGGCACATTCACTGCTTACTCCATTCACAGCAAACCCCGGCCCCAACCCATGCCCCTAGACCGCCTTCCTGCTCCTCACGTGCCGAGGCCCCGAGCCTCTCCTGCTGGGATCCTCTGTTCATGCCCCCTCCCGGGGGGGTCCTGTCTCCCATCTGGCCGACTTTCATGTCCCAGCCCAGAGAGAATCAGCTCCGAAGAATCCTCTCCAGTCAACACATCCACAAATGAGCATCGTGATGAAGGTGGTGTGCGTCCTGTTGGCCGAAAGGGTCATTTCCCCCCGTGTTATTCTGTCTGGGTGCAAGTGACACGGACCTCTCCTGTGTTCGCTATCTTAGAATCTCAAAAACCCAATTTCTGGCAGCAGCTTTCCCGTAGAGTTCTCCAATGAACACCTGATGGAGTGTTCCAATATCCCCAACACCGACAGGCAACACAGATAAAGAAAATGGATCAACAGGAAGGGAGACAGCAAATGAACGTGCCGTCAACCAGGAGAACAGATAAAAAGGTGCCACCATCAACTGCTCCCTTGTCCCCCTCTCTATGGCCTTAGGGAACCAGCATCGGACTTTTCCAGGGTTACTGTTTCAGATCAATGCAAATTACCGAATCATCCTATCTCTCTGGGAGACGTGGGAGCAGGTGAACCAGAAGGCGGTGGTGGATGTTTGTGCTCGATGGGTCACGGTGGCCATGGAATAGTTTCCTTGCCCTCGGCAGATCGAGGGTCGGGAGACAGATACAGGGAAGGCTGGCAGTCCCCTCTGCTTCCTTAATCTGTTGGGTCAGGGTCCCCAAAACGTGAGATGAGTTTGGGTGATGGACAGGGTCGCAGCGTGGGAGGACGCCCATGGTTGATTTTGGGGGGGTACGGTGACACGGTGTGAAGTCACCCGAGTCTCACAAATGAGAAAGCGATTCCCTTTTCAGTTCTGTTTGGATTATTCTAATTCCATCAAGGAGAAAGTCTCATTTTGGTGTCCTGTGTCTTTAGCACCTCACACTCAATAACCTCCCCACTTCACAAAGAAAGGGCGAGTGTTAGGCTCAGAGCCATAGACTGGCAACAGTTGGGAGCATTGGGTCCACTGGGATTATCTAAACAAATGTATGAATTAATTGCCTGATGTTTGATTAAGTATTTACTCTAATAAGTTATCGATAAAATCATTGATTAAGTTGTAGTGCGTAACTACACGGCTGATGTCATGAACGTGTTATCGGAGTGTCCGAAGCTTAGGAAACACCATCTTTGGTTTGAATTATTGTGTGTGCAGGGAGCTGTTCCTGGCCATCATGGGCGTACATATGCTCAATAGATTCTTGTTTTTGAAGACTTTCTATTTTTAGACCAGGTTTAGGTTCACGGCAAAATTGAGGAGAAGATACAGAGAGTTCCCATGTACCTGGAGTCCCTCGTTTACGCTAGGGTTGACTCTTGGTGTTGTACCTTCTGTAGGTTTGGACAAATGTGTAACGACATGTGTCTAGTGTTGCAGTATCATACAGAGTATTTTCACTGCTCTTAAAAAATTCTCTCTGCCGTACTCGTTGGCTGAAGTAAGTCACGTGGCAACGTAGATGCAAGGAGTGGGCCAAGAGACTCTTCTTCTTGAAGGGAGGGCTGCAGGGCCACATGCAAAAGGTATAGATACAGGAGGAGAACTGGGTCCATTTTTAATTGCTGCACACAACTACTGTTTTGTCCCAAATGTTTGGCTCTATCTACCTACTTATCTATCTACTTCCTATGCATCCATCCATCCATCCATCCATCCATCCACCCACCTGTCCATCCATCCATTCCCATTCCTGTCCATTCATCCATCAATCCACCCATCTGTCCATCTGTCCATCCATCCATCCATCCATCCACCCACCCACCTGTTTGTCCATCCATCCATCCACCCACCCACCTGTTTGTCCATCCATCCATCCATCCATCCATCCATCCATCAATCCACCCATCTGTCCATCCATCCACCCACCTGTTCATCCATCCATCCATCCATCCACCCACCTGTCCATCCATCCATTCACATTCCTGTCCATTCATCCATCAATCCACCCATCTGTCCATCTGTCCATCCATCCATCCATCCACCCACCTGTTTGTCCATCCATCCATCCGTCCATCCATCCATCCATCCATCAATCCACCCATCTGTCCATCCATCCACCCACCTGTTCGTCCGTCCATCCATCCATCCATCCATCCATCCATCCATCCATCCATCCATGGAAACTGAAGCTCCCAGAATGTGAGAACTTGCTCAAGATCCCATGATGGTTCAGTAGGTCAACCCTTGACACCTCTATGGCCAACCTTCATGCCTTTAACCACCGTAGTAGACCCACTTCCTTCTTCACGGTGTCTGTCTCTTCTTGCTCACATTAAATCTCTCATGAACTGGAAAATTTGGAACTGCATTTAGCGGGAAGGTAAGAGCGAGGCGCTTTTTCCTCCACCAGAAAGGTAAGGAGTGACCTACTTAAATAACAGAGAATCCCGAGAGAGAAGACAGCTAGACAGCACACCCACTCCAGCTTTACTTTATAGAAAACAAAGTCAGCATTTACAAAAAAACAAAAGGTCCTATTTTAGGCTTTGTTGGGCATGGAAAATCCACAAAAACGTGGAAAAAAAGGAATCCCTACTTGCAGACAGAGTGAAAAACGAGGAGAAGGCTTCGTGGTGGTGCTTTCTTTGGCGGGGAGCACCCAGCACGCACAGGCTTAGCATCCTGCTCCGCTCCTTCAGAGAGCCTGCAGCCCCCTTCGCCCCAAACAAATCAGCCTCCAAATCTCCACGCTTCGGGGCTTCAGGGCGTTTTCGGAGAGGGATGGGCACCGGAGAATAAAACATCTGATGTGGCGGTTCAGCTCGGGTTTTATAAAGTATTGCAGGTAGCTTAAATAGTCCATGGATCGTTTAAGGACACGGAACCAGAACTCTTTCTGGGATGTCCGACGCTGGCAGGGCCTTTTGAGGGCGATTTACCCCGGTTCTGGAAAGGAGAGGAGAGAGGAGAGAGAGGGGTGTTACCCTTGTTACTGGTGGTGTCAGCTCCCAGTCTCCGGCCAAGAGCAGGAGAGGACGCCGACTCTTTGAAAAGCCGTCTTGACAGCCCAGCCCTTTTGGCCTCGGTGCCACCGAGAGCAGCTTTGATCGGCCAGCTGGTGTCCCTGCCGGGGGAGGATTAGGGGGGCTGCAGAGCTGAGAGGCACAGGCCGCCCCATGTGCTGGATGGGCTGTGCCTGCCGCGGTCAGGAGGAAGGCCAGCGGGGGAGAGAGCACTCCCCTCTTCCTCAGTATAGGAACGGGGGGCCACGTCCGCGTTGCTGGGCTGGTTTTCAAAGACAAGGGCAAGGCCACGGGCCTCGGGGGCCTCGCAAAGTCAGCCACTGGGCGCTTGAACCTCCTAGTCGCGTATGTAGTGAGTTTTCGTGAGCCACCCACAAGTACGAGCCAGGGGGCACCTCTCGAGAGGAGAACCTTCAAACGGCAAGGAGCCTGCTGGCCGTATTGCAGGCCGTGCCTGTGGGGGACAGAGAAGGGCGGGCAGGCAGGGGAGATGCTCTCTCCCGTCTCAGCGCCGAGCTCCCGCCCCCGGTGGGGACTCACTGGGCTGCAGACACCAGTCGGGGCTTTCCAACTCAGGTGCACCTGGAGGTCAAGCAGGTGACTTAACTGAGCCCCGTGGCCTGCTGAGCGTCTCGCCCGCTTGTTGCCGCGTCCTCCCATGTGTAAGGGGAAGCTGGAAACCCAGATGCCTCCCAGCCGTTAAAGATGGTTCGCATTCTTAGGGATTCTTTTTTTTTTTTTTTTAAATTTTTTTTTCAACGTTTATTTATTTTTGGGACAGAGAGAGACAGAGCATGAACGGGGGAGGGGCAGAGAGAGAGGGAGACACAGAATCGGAAACAGGCTCCAGGCTCTGAGCCATCAGCCCAGAGCCTGACGCGGGGCTCGAACTCACGGACCGCGAGATCGTGACCTGGCTGAAGTCGGACGCTTAACCGACTGCGCCACCCAGGCGCCCCTCTTAGGGATTCTTTAAAACGCTATGGGCAAGGGGCTCCTGGGGGGCTCAGTCGCTGAAGCGTCCGGCTTCGGCTCAGGTCACGATCTCACGGTCCGTGGGTTCGAGCCCCATGTCGGGCTCTGTGCTGGCAGTTCGGAGCCTGGAGCTGCTTCCAATTCTGTGTTTCTCTGTCTGCCCCTCCCCAGCTTGTGCCCTGTCTGTCTCTCTCTCTCTCTCAAAAATAAATAAACATTAAAGAGTTTTTTTTAAATACTGTGGGCAAAACAAAGCCCATCGCCATGCTGGGTAGGATGCCGTAAGTGAGCAGTTTGCAAGATCGCCCCATTTGCCCTTTTTTTTTTTTCCTGTTTTGACTTTATGAATTTTTTTGTTCTGCAAAACATTTAAACAATCCTTTACATAGGCAAGGTTATCACTTTGTTGAAAATTGCATTTGGATCTGGAGTCATAATTAGAAAGCGTTCCCTACACTCAGCTCGTAAAGGAATTCATCCATTGTTTTCTTTTAGTACTGAAAAAAATTTATTTCCTTTTATCTAGATCACTGATTTACATGAAGTTTATTCGTGGGTATGGTGTGAGATATGGATCTAATGTTGTCTTTTGTCTCAGGTGGCTAGCCAGTTGTCCCAGAACCGTTTATTAAAGTGTCTCTTTGGGGCACCTGGGTGGCTCAGTCAGTTAAGCATCCGACTCTTGATTTCAGCTCAGGTCTTGATCTCACAGTTTGTGAGATGGAGCCCTGCATCAGGCTCTGCACAGACGGCGTGGAGCCTGCTTGGCATTTTCTCTCTCTCTCTCTCTCTCTCTCTTTCCGGCGCAAAATAAATAAACATTAAAAAAGCAAAAACAGAGGTCTCTTTTCGCCTCACGATCTGGGTACTGCCTTTATCACACGCTAAATTTCCAGATGCACCCGAGTTCTTTTATGGACCCCTCGGTTCCACTGATCCGTTTCTCTGTTCACGTATCCCTGCCATTAAATGTTTTAAACTCACGCAGACCATTAATAAACATCCTGACTCTACACCCACAGGTATCTTGCCAGCTTTTTGTCACATGGACATAGGAGATCGTCACTGCTGAAGCGTTCCCAGGGAACAAAAATCTAGAGCTCCAGGCTCCAGTATATACTTGGCATAGCGCACAGTCCTTTACTGGCTGATCCCGGGAGGACCGTGAAAACGCTGGCCACGTGGGCTTTGGAATGTTCCTCCTCGTTTCTGAGTTGCTTGTGGGCCTGCTGTGTTCCCAGGAATCCAGTAATGACCCGTTCTCTGTCTTTTTTTCTTGTCTCCCGTTGCCCCCGCAGTGATCGAGGGCCGCGGGGTCACCGACGACGTGCACAGGTTCTCCTCGCGGCCGCCCTACCTGCCCGTGAGCTACCACATCCTGGGGGCCGAGACCGCCTTCTTCCTGAAGGAGGCCAGCCAGGACGCCCTGCACAACTCCAGCCTGCGCACGAGAGTCGAGTCCTTCTTCACGTACAAGGCCACGAGGCCCCCGGCGCTCAACGCCAGCTACGGGCCCTTCTCCGTGCAGAAGGTGGTGCCCCTGGACCTGATGGTCCCTTCCAACCTGCTGGGGCCGGCCAGCAAGTTCGGCCTCAACTGGAAGCTGAGGGCGCACATCGTGCGGGACAAGGTGTACCTGAGCCGCCCCAAGGTGCAGGTGCTTTTCCATCTGCTGGGCCGGGACTGGGCGGCGCGGAGCCCGGGCGAGAGACTGCCCTGCCTGCGGGTGTTCGCCTTCCGGGAGACCCGGGAGGTGCGGGCCGGCTGCCGGCTGCAGGGGGCCCTGGGGCTGTGCGTGGCCGAGCTGGAGCTGCTGGCCGGCTGGTTCGGGCCCCCCACCGTGCTGGCCGGGAGGAAGAAGGCGCCGGGGCCGCCCGAGGGGAGCCCCGTGGAGCTCTACTATGCCGTGCAGCCGGGGGACGGGCGCGGGGACTGTGCCGGCGGCGGGGACGCCAGGAAGGGCAACTCCATCCGGCCGGGGAGGGACGGGCCGGAGGAGGCCGTGCCCCGCCTGCAGAGGATCGGGAGCGTCAGCCTCTACCGGGCCCAGGACAGCGTCCAGCTCCGCGAGCTGCGTCTGGACAGCAACGTGGCCATCTGGCTGCCCTCCCAGCCCGTGAAACAAGGAGACGTGGTCACTGCCTACGTCAGCGTCGCCAACAACTCCACCGTGGACCTCTTCATCCTGAGGTAGGTGTCCCGCCTGGCCCGTGGCAGCCTGGGCCCTTGGCCCCCTGTGGGGACCCTCTGGCTTCGCGGTGAAGCCACGTTCGTGCATGCGGCCCCCCACGTGCATTCGGTAGCCCCTCTTACGTCGTGGGTGAGGGGGCGGGAGGAAGGGGGCCAGAAACCGCTTCCGAAGGAAACAAATGGGAAGGAGTCGCTCTTCTTTGACCTTGAGTTGCCATCGAACTTGGAGGAGAAGGATGTGATTTTTTCTTTCGTTTGATTTCCTTTGTAGATACGCAGACAGCACTTATGTGACGGAGACCATAAGGTCCCAGGGCCCGAGAAAAGACCTAGGGTTTTTGATGCTCCGTTTTGGGCGTGCGTGGGCAAAGGGGCAAGGACATGCCCTTTATAAAAAAATCCTTGAGGTTCAATGCTGCCAAGTCGGGGCTGGGGAAGCCTCAGTTCCTGAGCCCAGGTTAGCGGTGATTAAAGGAGAAATCGCCACACGGAGGTGTTGCGTCTTCTAAAAAAAGAAAGAACAGAAAGTCAGTCGAAGCAACAGAATAACCCGGCTGCCGTCACCGCAGCTGGCTCAGCAGATGGCTCAGGTTCTAATAGGGTTTCTCTGTGACTCTGTGTGACGATTCCGAGTTCGGTACAGGAGCCTCTGTTATCTGAGGATTATCATACTGGGGAAAAGCCACTTACGGCAAATCCTCTTAAATTGTGGACCCGGATTTCATAATAATGAGAAAATATTTTATTGAGATTTGTTTAAAAGATAACAATGATAAGAATCGCTTCCCTCCCCCCACCCCCTTTCTAGTTAAGAAGGTCTTGGGTTATACTTACAGCTACGCTGTGGTTCTTTTTAGAATAAAAAAAAAAAATCACACTTGGAAAGAATTGCTCGGGAAAAGTATCTGCAGAATAGAATGGTGGCATTTTATCGCATTTTTCTTTTGGTTTAAGTTTTGTCATTTACCTTGAAGAATGGTCATCTTCAAAGGCTGTGTTTGTGTTTGTTTTCATAAGATGCCCTCAGAGGTTT
Organism: Puma concolor; assembly: GCF_028749965.1. Lineage (NCBI taxonomy): Eukaryota > Metazoa > Chordata > Mammalia > Carnivora > Felidae > Puma > Puma concolor. The sequence goes on along the minus strand of NC_141678.1, from coordinate 3,466,836 downwards.
CGAGATGTGTCTCCAGGCATTGTCTTCATCCCCCGGGATTCAGATAATTCTCTAAAGCGGCTGTCTTGTCATTGTCCTTGTAATCGTTTTCTTTCAATTTTTAAGTGGGCTGATTGTATCCGCTCTCCCATTGCGTTCTTGGATGTGATCGAGGGCTTCTACAACATGGCTATGAAATCCCACGTCTTTTACAAGATACCAAGTTTGCCCTGCGGGGATTCCCAGTGCGGCTACACTGTCAGCCTCAGTGGTCAGCCAGACCCCCGCTGACTGTGTGTGAGAGGACGGACACACCTCCCTGTCAGGGCACCGGTGACTTCACGGCAATGTCAACCTTACAACCGCGGGGCCAGGATAGCAAATATTGAGATAAGAGGATCAGGGTTTGCTTCCTCCCATCTTTGATGGGAAAGATACAGGGAAGGTGTGAGTTTTGTTCTTCCTGAGTTCCTTAGCATGCTCGGTTCCAGATCGTTTCATTCTAAATAAAATAAATACATGCGGCCCTGGCTTTGGAACGTAGATGCACAAGACGGAACCAACGGCACCAGTGGTGAGGAACCAGCACAGTTCTGAGCCCAAGTCTTCTGCTTCCCGGGTTGTGCCAGCTCCCTGTGCCTCTGTCCCCTCATGTCTACATCAGATGCCATCGTAGCCTATCCTGTTCTACAGGGGAGGCCCCCGAGGGCCAGTATTTATTCGTTAAGGCTTGTAACAGTGCCTGGCACATAAAAGGTGCGTATATGAGGGTTGTGTTTGGACATCCATCAAAACTTGCAGAAGTGCTGAATTCTGTTTCAGCAGTAAGAGGACATCACCGTGCCTTGCATGAAACTGCAGCTGCCTGCTCTGTTCTCGACATCCTATTGATTCCCGCTTCACCGTGATTTTCTTTGAAGAGCAAAACTATTTTGTTTTTTGTTTTTTGGGTTTTTTTTTTTTTTTTTTTTTAATAACGACAAGCCATTTGGAGCACAGAGGGCAGTGATGGCGGGGTCCGGGGCTGGACGCTGCTTAATGCCGTGAAGTGCGGCAGCCTTGTTTCTGCCTTCCTGATCTTTCCAACCCCAGACCAGAGTCCTGGGGGAGAGGCAGGAATGACTCCCACACGGGAGACCCGAGGGATGTGGCTCCCATGACCGATGGGCAGACTGTGCAAGAAGCAGGCTTTCCCTTTCTAGATAATATATTTCATTTAAAGAAATTGTGTTTAAGTTTATTTATTTTTTTTTTTTTGAGAGAGACAGAGAGAGAGAGAGAGAGAATCCCAAGCAGGCTCTGAGCTGTCAGCACAGAGCCCAACACAGGGTTCAAACCCACAAACCGCGAGATCATCACCTGAGCCGAGGCTGGATGCTTAACCAACTGAGCTACTCAGGCGCCCCTATTTATTTATTTTGAGGACAAGAAAGCAAGGTTGCGTGAGCAGAGGAGGGATGGAGAGAGAGAGAGAGAGAGAGAGAGAGGGAGAACCCCAAGCAGGATCTGCACTGTCAGTGTGGAGCCTAAGTGGGGCTCCAACCCACAACCTTGGGGTCCTGATCTGAGCCAAAATCAAGAGTCTGATGTTCAACTGACTGAGCCACCCGGGTGCCTCCAAAATAATTTTCCTGTTTAAATACATTGTTCCAAGGATAGAAATACAGTAAGAGAACAGGAGGGGACCCACACAGATGCGGCAGGAACAGCGAGTCTGCCCCTTCCTCCCTGCCAGGGCGCGTGCTCACGGGAACCCACACCCAGCTGCCCTCCACCCTTCCCTCCCACAGGAGAAACCCATCTTGCCCGTCACTGTTACCTTTCTCCTCAGAAATTCCAGGGCCTTGAGGAGTCCTTGAAAGGCCTCTCCTGACTCTGAAATCCCCCCTCATTCTCCCCTGTCATCTTTCACCATGGCTTTGACGACAAGGCTGTATTTGGAGACATCCAGGACTTTTTGGGAATCATTACAGGGCCACTACCCTGTATTGGAACCCGGCCTGGGCCTCCTTTCTAAGACCATTTTCACGAATGAGACCCTCTTCCATAGGCAAAAAGCAGCAGCCTCCTTTTCACTGGAGACTTCATGAATTTAATTCAAAGGCAACCCCAGTTTTATGATCAAAGTCAAGACGTGGAAAGTTGAAGCGTTGTGTCCTTTAGTCGTAACGTTATTTGGAAAACCTACCTGAGAACGTGACAAAGAATGATCACCACCATAAATGAAGCACGCATAACCGGAGGTGTTTCATAGACACATCTACGTGTGTCCGTCCAGTGGGCAAGGCCCCTTGGTCCCTTGTCACACGTCGAACCACAGAGCAAATGTATATGGAATTCATGCAAAACCAAATACCTGATGTCAAGCTTGTATCACATACGTTCCTTTCTGTGGATGTTCTCCTTCACGACTGATGGAGACTTCTTGATCAATGTCAAGATTCCTTATAGCGGGCGGAAGCGTCGTTCCCTATTCTGGGGACTTCCAAAATACATTGACGGTGGGAGTCGTCGGTCCTGAAAATTCCCGTTGCCATCCCCACGTGCCTGAATGTTCCGGAAGCTCTCGGGATGCTGAGGGTGGCTCTCATTCCCGACCACTGCTTCCTCAAAGCCCCGTGTTACATGAGGTTTACAGTTTCTTCCTGTGTTGGGATCAATGTTCGCTTTACCTCCGTGGGTCCACACCTTGCAGGTCATTAAAGGGCTGAGCAGGGAAGGCCACTGCCCCTTGGCCTTGTCACTGAGCAACGAAATTGATACCTTCAGATGCCAAAGAGGTGGCCCATTGTCTGCTGCGGCTGGGGACAGGCTTGCTTCCTTGTGTCCAAAGTTCAGGAAAACAAGAACCAGAAGTAAAACCGATGAATCCCTGAAGTCATAGTCAGCAAACGTTTACTGTGAACACACCGGAAGGACACTGCACACTGGGAGCCCTCCAGCCAAAACATGGAATGAGGCTTGAGTGGGGTGTATGTTAGAAAGTGGTTCCCAGAAGGGCACCTGGGGGGCTCAGTCGGTCGAGCGTCCGACTTCGGCTCAGGTCACGATCTCGCGGTTCGTGGGTTCGAGCCCCGCGTTGGGCTCTGTGCTGACGGCTCAGAGCCTGGAGCCTGCTTCCAATTCTGTGTGTCTCTCTCTCTCTGCCCTTCCCCCACTCTCACTTTGTCTCACTCTTTCTCTCAAAAATAAATAAATGTAAAAAAAATAAACAATAAAACAAAATAAAAGAACTCTTAAAATACAGAAATCGGCTCCTGGGTGGCTCAGTCAGTTAAGCATCCGACTTCGGCTCAGGTCCTGATCTCGCGGTCCGTGAGTTCGAGCCCCGCGTTGGGCTCTGTGCTGACAGCTCGGAGCCTGGAGCCTGCTTCGGATTCTGTGTCTCCCTCTCTCTCTGTTTCTCCCCCACTTGTGATCTGTGTCTCCCTCTGTCTCTCTGCCCCTCCCCTGCTAGCACTGTCTCTCTCAAAATAAATAAACATTTAAATTTTTTTTTTTTTTTAAAGAAAAGAAAAGGGAAGGGGAGGAAGCAGTTCCCAGAGCCTGGAGGCACGGACTGTTTCTTCTTCACGGGCGTTGGCTACAATATTAGGATTTTTCTTAAATGGAAGGAAATGGGTTACTGGTTACCTCCTCTCCATTTGGGGGAACAGTTTAAATCTTGCTTATGGTTTCCAGAGGCATAAGCAAGCAATGACCCAGGTCAGGTTGGCCTCGCCTGTCTTGCCAAACAAGCTCACCGAAAAGCTTTGCTTGTGTGACCCACCTGGGTTTGTCGGCTCAGGGAGTTCCCAAGGCTGGTCTCTGCTTGTGTGTGGTTTCAATACACCCCCACCGCTTTGGGTGAGCAGAGTGTGAGCAGCTCGCCTGGTGTGACTGTCACGTCACTGCTGGTGCGGCGTCCAGGCTGAGGACCCCCACGTTCGCTGCTCCAACATTCGCCATCATGCACGCGGGCGGGCTGACTGTTGAGTTCCTTCAGGCGTCCGGTCCTGATGGACATGGATTGATGTGTGAGTGACCGCCGAGGGGCATCTAAGACCTTGGGGAGGAGACAGAGGTCAATAGGATGACCAAAGAGTAAAACAGTCCCCCAGAGCAGAGGTTCCCAGAAGCCAAGACTTAGCCAACTGAGCAACTCAAGTGGGTTGTAATCAGATTCAAGTTCTACCGGTCGAGGTCAATCCACATTATTTTCCCAGTGATTTCACACAGGTGCAAGGTGATGTGTTAGCGACCGCCTGTCCTCACGCTCACTTGGGACGAGATGGCCGTGAGCGTGTTTCATTTCAGGAGGGGGTGCTGCACGTGGGCTCTCCCCTGAACCAGGACTCTGAGCCCCGGGAGCGATCGCTAATTTAATAAGGAGGCATCTCTTTGGAAACAAAAGAATACGAAGGTGGATAATCCGAGCAGATGATAAGCAGTCTAGATCTGAGTTGGAAGCTCTTCAGAGGGTGGGGTTTCAGTCCCAGGGGTTTTCCCGGTTTGCGGGTTGACCCTTTGATGATGTGAACCTCGCGGCCTGTCGAGCGGCGGGCACGAAGGTCGTCCCCACGAGTTCCATCGCGGTGGTTTCTCTGACGTTCACAGGTAGATCACAAAACCCGAGAGACCACGGACAGTGAGGATCTGATCACTGTAGTTTTCCCCTGAAATACCATTTTTCTAGTCATTTCAAAGATACAGCGAAACTCATTTGTTTGTAAAAAAAAAAAAAAAGGCTAATTAAATGTGGATTATTGATGTAAATGTGGTCAGAATACGGATTCTGTGCATATTCCCCAGAATGACATTTTAGTAACAAGCTGTGGTCAGATCCAAAGGGCCTCACCTGCTCCCTAAAGTCAACCTCAGTTCTTAAAACTGTCTGGTAATAAGGAACATCAGACCTTTAAAGGGTCTTTATGCTAAGAAGCCACGCTAAGATCTTGTCTAATTGTCACTCATTACAAAGAGAACAGACTCTCGTTGAGCTTATACGAGTACATGTGTTATCGGGAAAAATGAGACTATTTCATAAGAGTTTCTGAATTCCGGGGCAATCAGGTGGGGAGAAAGAGACGAATGTTTCCGTCTTTGTTTACAGTCATACGCTTTGTCAAATTGCTGTGAGTTACAAACGTCTGAAGAGAGAGGAGGAAAGGGCTTCCTTCACTCGGCAAAACAAAATAGTAAAGAACCAGCAATGTTTGTCAAGTTATCAGAAGAAGCCTGTGTTCTGGAGGTCAGGTCGGGTCTTTGCAGACGAGGGACTTTGGCCTGTGGGAGAATCGAGCGTAGAGCGGGGCGTCTCTGTGACACAAGATGTACCAACGGTGACGGTGAAAGATCTGGAGAGTTCCCCCTGTGTCTAGACTTCTGTGGGCCTCGGCTTGTCACCCTGTGTCCCGCCAGCCCGTGACCAGCCAGCGGGCTGTCCTCTGGGGTGGCCGCCCTCTGCCCCGGCCGCCGCGGCACAGGAGCACGGTTAGGAATCTCGGCATCTCCTTTTCTGCTCGTTCATCCGGACCTTGTGTGTTTCTCCAGAGTTACTGACAAGGGAGCAGTAAGTCTCGGGTCCGCTTTGCCCTTTCTGGGTGGGTTTCGCGAGCCGGCACCGATAACGGAGCCTTCAGGGCATCAACCCGAAGAGATGATGTTTTTCTTTTTTGAGCAAAACACGGTGAGGTAAGGAGGTAGTCTTCCCGGAAGTAAAAATGGGACCAGAGGACAGACCCTGTGTGCCGCGCAGCTCCGTTAATGGCCCGTGCTTTGCTGAGGCCGGACCACAGGATCAGGGAGCAGGGGAGGTGTCCTCAGCGGATGGCACAGGAATGCGGGGCTCCTGACTCATGAGCTCTGTCCCGATTTGACGGGTGCATGTGTGCTGGGCATCCTTGTTAACCACCGACGTCCCCCCAACCAAATCAACGCATGTCGCCTACACTTAACAGCTCCTCTGTGTTTCCAGCATCTTCCGGTAAATAAAAGGGTAAAGGGGGGGGGCGGTGGGGGGAGGCAGGGAAGAAGCTTTTAAAGAGATGAGCCAAAGGGACTTAGTATGCAGGGATGTGGGGGGGAGAGAATTATTTCTGCAAACGGGATGAGATCTGTCAGCAGACTCAGTCCTAGATCCTAAATGTGTCGGGGGGGGGGGGGGGGCGTGCAGGTCGCGTCATAGGCTGGCTGTCCCCTCCTCTAAGAGGATTCTGTGACCCTGACCTTTGACAGGCAGACCTGGTTCCCAGCCAGCCCCGGGGGCAAAGGGCCGGGGCTGGGCTCCCGCTGGTGGGTAGCTGGTGGGGGGATTCGTGGAGCGTGTCTTTCCTGCTAGACTGAGCCAGTCGGGGAGCTCTGCTGTGTCGTCTGCTTACACAAATACACAGAACACACAGATGCCCACAGCAACATTTTTCGTAACAGCCAACGCGTGGAAACCACCCCAATGCCCAGCGGCCGACGGATGAGCAAACTGCGATCTATCCACGCAGTGGCCTGTCCCGTGCAGAGGACGGAACGAACTAATGGTTTGGGCCACAGCGGGGATGCACTGGAAACCATGGTGCTTTGGTGGAAGAAGCCACCCACGGCGGCCGTCTCTCAAGCCCCTGCACGCGGTGGCGCGGGGACCCGGGTTTGCTGCTTTTGACGAGAAGCTGGAAACGTGGGCTTTAAGCACAGCCTTTGCGTTGATGCGTGTGGACAGGGGAATCGCTTCTCAGCCCCGCCGCGCAGGCCTGGGGACCCGATGGCGACCCTGGGCTGAGCTGTGTCTCCAGATCTAAGTCGTGGCTCCACACAGCAGATGTATTTGCCTCCCAGGGCTTCTGTAACAAACTACCCCGCCCTGGGGGCAGAAAGGGACGGAAACGTGTTCACACGCAGTTCCGGGGGCAGGAATCTGAAATCAGCCGGCAGGGCCGCACCCCCTCTGGGTGAGTGTCCTTCCCCCGTCTCTTCCCCATTCTGCTGGTATTTCTGCTTGTGCCTGCTTTGCTTCCCCCGCTGTGGTCGGTCCCTCTGGGTCCCCTCTGCGGCCGTGCCTCAGGTCCCCTCTCCTTCCCTCGCAAGGACCCCATCCGGACCTCCTGGACTACTCACGTCGGCCAAGACCGCTTCCCAGCGAGGCCGCATCCTGGGGTCCCCCGCAGACAGGAAGTCCCACCCACTCCGGAGAGGACAGACCACCCCAGGCATTTTGGAGCCTCCCACTCTGTCCTCCCAGGATCTTCTGAGTTACTACGTGCCCCTCGGCAGCTCCGACCGTAAGCGGAGCTACAGATGGGTGCTGGGCCTTCGCCACGTCGAGAACACCCCCTGCTCTGCTCGGTGCACCTGCACCTACGTTCTCCAACCCTCCCCCTGGTTACAGACCGCAGCCGGTGCATGCTGCTGTAAGTGAATTTGGGGGAGCTCTCTTTTCTTTCCCCGATGCCGTGTTGCCGTGTATGTCCAAGGACATGGAAAAGCCTCACCCCTGGATAATTCGACTCCCCGTTTCCAACTAGGCATCTGTCCCCAGGTCAGGTGGGGCGCTCAGGAGTGACCCGCGGTCCCCAGACTCATCGTCAGGAGGAGACCCCAAAACACAGTCGGGTTTGCACGGGCTGCACGTTCGGAGCTTGGTGCAGACAGTACGAGAAAGTCATTTTCCCAGTCTGCCTAAAATTCATTTCCCTGTTGAATGTCTCCGAAGGAGGGGTTTGTTTTCATTTTGTTCAGCTTGTCATTTTAAGTGTGTTCTCCTGGAACAGAGAAAAGGAACAATTTTCTTTCTGCTTGGGAAGACGTGAAGAAATAATGTTTCCTGCCCGGGGCCCCCGCCCCGGCTCCCCACAACACATCTGCGTTGCCAGGCAGCCCGGCTTCGGTGAGCCCGTTCGGCTGTTGTACGAAACACAGACTCCGCTTCTCTGAAAGCAGAAAGGAAGGGCCGCCTTCCTGACCCAGACCGGCCGCCTCCGTTCCACCTGCTTTAACCGATTTAAGTTACCGTAGTCTTCAGAAGAAAAGAAAATAATAAAAGGCGTCTTGGTTTTCGAGCTTCCCAGATCACAGCTGTGTCTGTTGCAAATGGTTTAGCACGTGCATAAGGGGACCTGGGACTTGCAGTCCTGTCTACCTGGGTGTGTTTGGGGAGCAGCGGTGGGCTGAGGGGTGAGTGATAATTGCAGAGGGAGCGTGGGGTACTCCAGTGTCCCAGAACACTGGGGTGTTTTTTGTAAAGACATTTATTTTAAAGTAGTCTGTACACCCAACGTGGGACTCGAACTCACAACCTGGAGATCAAGAGTCGCACTCTCAGTTGACTGGTGCCCTCATACTGGGGTATTTTTTTTTTTTAATTTTTTTTTCAACGTTTATTTATTTTTGGGACAGAGAGAGACAGAGCATGAACGGGGGAGGGGCAGAGAGAGAGGGAGACACAGAATCGGAAACAGGCTCCAGGCTCTGAGCCATCAGCCCAGAGCCTGATGCGGGGCTCGAACTCACGGACCGTGAGATCGTGACCTGGCTGAAGTCGGACGCTTAACCGACTGCGCCACCCAGGCGCCCCCTGGGGTATTTTTTTAAATGTTTATTTATTTTTGAGAAAGAGAGACAGAGCACGAGCAGGGGAGGGGCAGAGAGAGAGAGGGAGACACAGAATCTGAAGCAGGCTCCGGGCTCTGAGCTGTCAGCACAGAGCCCGACGCGGGGCTCGAACCCACGAACTGTGAGATCATGACCTGAGCTGAAGTCGGGCGCTTCACCGACTGAGCCACCCAGGCGCCCCTACACCATTTTATTTACAAAGGAGGGCTCCTGGAAATGGGGACATGAAGACAAGAGGACCTGTGGTGTTGGAGGCGATCGAAGGGGGAGAGAGGTGGGCAGTGGGTCTCAGGTCCAGCTTCCAGCCATTTCCTCAGGTGAGCCCAGTGACCATGGCTGGGGTCCCGGTGTCACTCGCCCTCTTTCCTCTGGAGTGAACCCATGTTCTCGAGGCCTGACCTTGCTGCCTTAGCCTAACTTATGTCAACTGGGGCTTTCTCTCTCTGTCACCTTACCTCAGAAGCATCAGCTAGAAGGACCAGCACGTTCGGACCTGGATGGTGGCTGTCGCTCAGGTGGAACCGTTTGGGGGGACAGCGCGTAGAGAAAGATGAAGACCGTATCTCACGTTTCCCTAGAATATCAGCATCCAGTGGCATCTCGTTCTGGTATTGTGCTCACTTTGGACGTGGTTTCCTGAAGAAAGCGTCTCTTCTTTTGAATGTCTCAGGGGGGCTTTTGAAAGATGGAATCCCCACAGCATTGGAGGACACAGGCTTTTAGAGGCTTTTACCCACTGCTCCCTGGATCAGACCCATGACTCCTGAGAATCCATATCCTGGCTTCTCCTGGGACTGCTGGTTGGATGGCCCTATTGGGCTTCTAGAAAATCATATTTACATAGCGTTTGGCAAGCCATTATTCACAGCACGCCATGCAGCTTTCTGAACAACCAATTCTGAGATTCATCCTCTCTCACCCCATCGTCCGAACCCCTGTCTTAATGCTTCCCCAACTCCTACTGGCTCCCTCCGTGGTGACTCCAATGGTTCCCAGCTCATACAACACTTAAGAGTTTGAAAGTGCACGTCTCCTACGATGAAATACCACCTCGCCCCCATTAGGATTGCTGCCGTCGAAAACCCAGAAAATGGCCAAGTGTCAATGAGGGTGTGCAGTAGGCAGAACCTTGTCTCCTGTGGATGGGATGTAAAATGGTGCAGCTGTTGTGAAAAACAATATGGCGGCACTTCAGAACACTAAAAGTAGAATTAGCGTATGATCCAGGAACTGCACTTTTGTGTGTGTGTGCCCCGAAGAAGTGAAGGCGGAATTTTGAAGAGACACTCATATACCCACAGCAGCATCGTTCACAACGACCAAGAAGCGGACGCAACCTGAGTGCCCACCAGTGGATGAATGGAGAGCCATTGGCGTCCACACACAACAATGGGATATGATTCAGCCTTTGAAAGGAAAGGGATTCTGACACCTGCTGCAACACGAATGAACCTTGGGGACATCATACAACGTGCAATAAGCCAGTCAGAAAATGACAAATACTGTGTGATTTCCTCTTACGGGAGGTACTTAGTCACAGTCATCCAGACACAGAGGAGGAGTGCGGTCGTCGGGGCTGGGGGGCTGGGGGCATTATCGCCGAACGGGCGAAGAGCTTCGGTTTCACAAGATGACATGAACTCTGGAGATGGGCCGTGGTGAGTGCGTTGAACGCTGCTGCACCATACGCTTAAAAGTGGTGATGATGGTAAAGTTTGCGTTCTGTGTGTGTGTTACCACCGCGACCACCACACCAGAAATGTGTAGGCGGACACTTTTGTCACAGATGAGCTGGAATTGAGTCTGCCTTATTGGAGCCACGTACCCATCCCTAATGCGTTTATCAGGACCAGCGAATTGGAACGTGCTCATTCAGCAGGCTACCCTTCACCTTTGCAAGTGGTGGATTAATCTCACTGCCAGGGGGCGGAGAGCAGAGGCAGAGTGTTTGACAAAGGGGAAACTGAGGTATCAGCACTGGAAGACAGTGGGTTTACCCACGGGCCCGACAAGATGCCCACCGGTAGCGTCGGGATGGGGTGTGAACTCTAGAGATGATGCTTGAGTTTGAATCCTGGACCCACGGTCTCCCAGCAGCAACACACAGACAGGCTCCTCCACTTTTCTGTGCCTCAATTTCTCTATGAGGATAAGAATCTTCGCAGCTACCCTTAGGGATGTTGCGAGGCTTAAATTGGATAGAATTTTAACCTGTGCTTGGCACATTTTGAGCACCTGGAAAATACCACTTATTATTGCATTATTATGTTTTTATTACTACATGTGTTTTTCCTGAAGTTACCTAGAGGACACGTTAAACAATTGTTTAGGTTTATTTATTTATTTTGAGAGAGAGAGAGTAGGGAGGGGGAGAGAGATGCAGGGCTCGAACTCAGGAACCGTGAGATCATGACCTGAGCCGAAACCAAGAGTTGGACGCTTGACCGACTGAGCCACTCGGGTGCCCCACACGGAGGGCACATTATAGCTGCTCTTGGTTGACAGCTTCCAGATGCACCTGAAGCTATTCTAACCGATGAACTTCCGTCTCTGTGGTAACGTCTGCATCCTTTAGGAGGAAGGATGCCCTTGCTTCCATTCAGGCAAAACCAGAGGTTCTCAACCAGGGATCAGATTTATCCCCCTTCCCGGGGGCCATTTGGAAACCTCCCATGACGTACTTGGTCATCAGAGCTGGGGGAGCGTTTCCTCTGGTATCTCATGCGTAGAGACCGGGGACGATGCTAGGTATTCCCCAACACACAGGACAACCTCCTTCTCCCCAACAAAGGATATCCCAACTCATAATGCCAATCAGTGATGCTGGCATTGAGAAACACAGAAGAAAACAAATGGTTGATGACCAGGGGCATGTCTGTAATCACAGGTGATAACCCATCTGCTCTTGGGTGTAGAAGGCAGCTGTGGTTCTCAGGGAATCATGACGGTCCCCATGAACATGTGGCAAGACGTGGCTGTTGGGAACATAACGGCCTTGCCTGGCAATGTAAGAGGTTCTGTTTCTTTGAAACACTCTTCCCAGATGTTGGCAGCAGAGAACGTGGCAACAAGCCATTAAAATCAAGGCCAATTTTCATGTTTACCAAAGAGCAAGGACCTGATCTAGTCAGTCTATACTTCACAATAAGTATATCTTAATATCCTTTCTTAAGAAAAAAGAAGGGCTTTGATAACATCAGAGAGGTATATTCACAGACAGAGCCCATCCCTGATAGCTCATTGGCAGAAAGCGTATCACACTTCAATTACATCCATCTCATTGGCGTTAATGAGCACTTCCCAGAACTGGCTTCTTAGGCGCGGGACTGCCTCTCAGAGTTGATAGATCACTGTCAGCATCTCTCACACGGAAGAGGTAAAGATGACATCCCGCTGACAAACCCAATTATGCCATCCTGAAATGCACAGTGGGAAGAGGGGAATCGAACATGGCAGCCGCAGTGGGGAGAGGGGAATCGAACATGGCAGCCGCATTAAGAAGGACGGTGGGAAGGCACCGTTTTCACTTAGCTGAGCTTGGCTGCAGGGTCAGGGAGTGACGTGACCTCCTTCTCAGTAACCACTCAGGCTACAGAATCTCCAACGAGCTTAAGAGACCATTCGTCTCCCCATGGTTAGTCAACCTGCTATGGGTATTTAACTGTCCATCAACCCACCTTCTGTTGGGGGGTAATATTTTTTATTTAATAAGTGATATATTCATCCCCTGATGGTTCTTAGTCTGCCATGGTTCTCCCCAAGATTCAAGCCATCACACGAACACGTCATGCTGCTTTCCATGAAGAATGGGATATCATAGCACACATGGAAAACAAGAGTGTGAAACCCTTAACTTTGGAATTGGACCAAAAAAATTGTTAAAACTTTCATCAGGTTGGTTCTTATTCCAAAAGATGAGGTTAAATAACTCCTAAACTGAGGGTAAAGAGAAACAGAGCATCAGGCGGGGACTAGAAGAAGTTACGTGTTGGTCGGACACTGAAAGGACCCTTGAGACACGCGTGGGAAGTTTGGAAAGACCAGAAAGCAGTGGATGTCTTTTCTCTTTCTCTCCAGACGAGCCAGAGAATGAGGATGGCCTCAGAGCAATCTCTTGGGCAGCGTGTAAGAAAGAGCTGTGGAACTCAGAAGGGTGTGGTGTTTCTGGCAGAAAGGCCTGTGAGCCTCACACACGGGTTCCCCATATTTTCTGTGCGCTGTACAGGGACAGAGACACAGCTGAGAACACACGCTGGCTTGGTTTTGGAAGTAAAAAAGACACATCGTTGGACAGCCTCGGTGGCAGTTCAGCTGATTTGGGAATATTCCCTTGACGTGTATTCATCTGGATAGCAGCACGGACAGCTAGCAGGTGCCGGTGTGGCCCGGAGCCCCAGGGCGGGGTGCCCCCCTCACCCTCCACCCCCACGGAGTGGAGATGCTCCTCTGGGATGGGAGTCCGTCAGCCAGGTGCTTTCAGCCACCGTGAGTGGCTCGCAGCCAAGAATGGCGTGCACCAGTGGCTCCCCACCTAGAGGGGCGTGAGCATTACCCACAGTACCTTTACAGTGTCAGTCACCAGACCGCACTTCTGTTTGTGTTAAAGTTTGTTTATTTTGAGACAGAGAAAGCGCGAGCAGGGGGAGGGAGAGAGAGAGAATGAATATCCCAAGCAGGCTCCGAACTGTCAGCACAGAGGCTCGATGCCACACACCATGAGCTCACGACCTGAGCCCAAATCAGAAGTTGGATGCTTAACCGACTGAGCCACCCAGGCGCCCCCGGACAGACCCACGTCTAAAGTTTCTGGCTCAGTAGACATGGAGTTGGGCCAGAGAACTGATTTTTCTAACAAGTTCCCAGGTACCCTCGCTTACATTTGTGTGCAGAATCTCTGCGTCGTAGTCCTAACGCTCAGTACCCTAGAAAGTGGCCTTATTGGGTGGTTAGGGTCATTGCAGATGTAATTAGTTAGGATGTAGGCATACTGGAGTGCAGAGGGCCCTAATTTGGTAAATCGCGGAGAAAGATCAAGGCAATGAGCTCATCAGGGAGACAGACGGAGAAGCAAATGTGGGTGTACCAAAATTTCAGAATTCGTCAGTTGAGCTGAAGGTTGTAGTTGAGCTGAAGGTTGTACAGGCATTTGTGGTGCTATGCTTGTAGTCTTTTCCACAGTGAATTAAGTGCTCTCTCCGATTCTGGTCTCCTCCACCTGTTAACGACAGTCGCTTGAGAAGGGAAAGAACATTGAGAAGTGGTCTTAAGTCAAGACACAACAAATGCATTAAGAAATTATATTCTTCAACCCAACAGAGACAGAGAAGGTTAAAAGGAAGTCATTTAACAATCACGAGGTGTAAAGGCCGTTTGGTCAGCCTCCCCATCCCCTGAAGTGACTTGAAGCCACGAAGAACCTTACTCAGGAAAGAACGAGAAGTTACCTGTATCTGGAAAAGCTTGTACACACCCCTGAAATTCAGTCACCTGGCATTGCGACTTCCCCCTGCGTTCTTGACTTGTCTCCAGAATTGTAGGCGGCAGGCCCGTTGCTAAGGAAATTGCTGGCTTTGTGTGTGTGTGTGTGTGTGTGTGTGTGTGTGTGTGTGTGTGTGTGCACATAAAATATTACATAAACACCTACAACTTTTTTCCTATTTTTTCCTAGGCTCCAGATTGCTATCATTTTGCATGTAACTTAAACTGTTCAAAGAGGGGGTGGGCAGGTGTGTGCATTGGGGCACAGCTTATGAGATTCGAGCGGCCTCTTGCTCCCCCCCCCCCCCCATTGCTTATCCTCGTCTGACCTCTGCTGTGTCACTGCTTTCAGAGCCGTCAGTAGATGTTAGGCAGAGAGAGCCATGCCCCGCTGTGGTGTCACAGAAGTTGTTGCCATTGGACGCAGTCCTAGGATGCTCCGTATCCACCAAAGAGGCCAAGAGCTGTGGGGAGCAGGTGTCCCCCAGGTGAGCTGGCATGTGCGATGGGGGAGACGAGCTCTCTTGGGGCATCGTGTGGCCGCCACCGCCGAGAAGTGCTTCCCAGGCCGGAGTGTAGAGGGCTCACCGTGAACGCGCTGGTGTTTGCAAAATCTCCAGAGAGCATCTCTCTTGGTGTCCTGGCACTGGCTTAAAAGTCTGTGCGGAAGAAGAATGAACACCCCATGGTGGAGTAAATCGCAATTAAAAAGCCCCCTCCCCTGGGGATTTTACACTGTTTTCCAGAATGTTCTATCTTCAGACCCACAGCCAAGCCTGTGTGTAGAACATGAAAGGAGAGACCACAAAACACTAAAGAATCACAATAATTGAGTCCTAATGAATGCTGAGTGATTAATCTCTGTCATCATCAGAGCCGCTGACATCTTTGTAGTGCTGAGTTTTCTACACAGGGAGCATGACTTGGGGAGGCTGGAGGCCCGGTCCCCAGACTCCCCCCAAAAGGGAATGTCACCACACATCAAGTGGATTTTTTTGGTTTGCCAGTGCATGTAAAGATTACGTTTACACTCTAATAGTCCGCTACGCGTGCGATCGCATTATGTCTAAGAAAATGTACCCACCTTAATTAAAAACACTTTATTGCTAAAAAATGTTATCATCTGAGCTTTCCGTCACTGGTGATCACAAATCACAGATCACCATAAAAATACAATAGTATCGAGAATGTTCGACCTTTTGCAAGAATTATGGGAATGCGACGCGGAGACAGGAAGTGAGCAAACGCTCAACAGCGGCTTGCTCAAGGCAGAGCAAACACGAACCTTCAGATTGTGAAAAACACCACATCTGCAAAGTGCAGTGAAACAAGTACGCCTGTATATCCTTTTTTCTGGAATGCTATGAAAAATAAACATAGGACGACGGTGAGGTCCAATGTATCCCTTGGGTCAAGAGGGAGAAGTCATGATTCTTGCCACTGCCTGGGCGACATCATCACCAGTTCAGGGGACGTTCAGACTCCCAGGGCGATCACACGTGAGGTCGGGCTTTCCGAGCAGACATGAGGGGTCTCGATGCGGATGCAGGACACTCGTCCCTCAGCAAGAGCCGAGCGTCTGTCCTTGGTGTGAAAGCCAAGTGCCTGGCCCTAGAGACCACACATGAAGAGCCACAGCCTTCCCTGATCATAAGACACCCTTCTTCCCATTTTCCCAGAGGCATCTGAATCTCTCCATCCCATTCATTCATTAATTCATTCATTCATTCAACTATCTAGCCAGCATCCAGGGACTGGACTCCATGGTCACCATGAAAGAAACAGCACGGGGCAGCACTTGAGGAAGCCTGGCTCTGTCTTCTTCTAAATTCTGTGGCTCTGGCCTCCACTGCCTCGCAGGCCGCCCCTCTACCAGGGGCCCCTGCTTCTGGGGACCCTTGCTTCTGGGGGCTGCAACAATTCAGGTGTTTGGGGTCATTTCCACCCCTCACGGAAAAGTGATGGCGTAAGAAATGGCCTTCTTTTTTTTTTTATTTTTTTATTTTTATTTTATTTTTTTTTAAATTTTTTTTTTTCAACGTTTATTTATTTTTGGGACAGAGAGAGACAGAGCATGAACGGGGGAGGAGCAGAGAGAGAGGGAGACACAGAATCGGAAACAGGCTCCAGGCTCTGAGCCATCAGCCCAGAGCCTGACGCGGGGCTCGAACTCACGGACCGCGAGATCGTGACCTGGCTGAAGTCGGACGCTTAACCGACTGTGCCACCCAGGCGCCCCAAGAAATGGCCTTCTTAAAACCGATACGATAATGCCTTCATAGTTTGCCGGTGGGACTGATTGCACTAACTGTTTTCTAAAAGTGGGGCCGGAGCTGCGTGTATAAGTGAATGAAGAGTATATAGGATCCCAGAGTCCAAGGTCTAGGAGAGCGTATGGCTTTCCTACCTCTCTAGTTCCTGGAGAATCACTCGGGACTCCCCATCAGGGATTGGACATAATGCTACAAAGGGAACTCGTTCTCCTAGAATCTTCTTATCAAAGAAGGGACTTTGGGGCGCCTAGGGGGCTCAGTCAGTTAAGCACCTGACTCTTGATTTTGGCTCAGGTCACAATCTCACGGCTTTTGTCGGGCTCTGGGCTGGAGCCTGCTTGGGACACTTTCTCTCTCCCTCCCTCTCTCTGCCCCTCCCCCGTTCTCTCTCTCTCTGAAAACCAATAAGTAAACTTTATTTTTAAAAAAAGGGAGTGTATTTGGGGCGCCTGGGAGGCTCAGTCGGTTGAGCGTCCGACTTCGGCTCAGGCCATGATCTCGCGGTTCGTGAGTTCGAGCCCCGCGTCGGGCTCTGTGCTGACAGCTCAGGGCCCGGAGCCTGCTTTGGATTCTGTGTCTCCCTCTCTCTCTGCCCCTCCCTTGTTCGCTCTCTCTCTCTTAAAAATAATTAAACATTTTTTAAAAATTTAAAAAGCAGACTAATATAATCCCTAAGACAAGCCTACCACGTACGCCTGATTTCTGAAAGACGTGGCCTGCTGAGGGTTACGCACCGTAAATTAAGATTTATTTTTTCAGTTGTTACTGATGGAAAAGGACTGGAGGTCTTTTTCAAAACTTGGGTGAAGAGGACAAAATTGTTAGGGAGTAACAGTTAGTCAAGAACTTAACGGTGTGCCAGGGGCCAGTCCACTGGGTCCCACGGGCTGTGCTCTCTCCCTGAATCGTCACTGAGGCCTTACGAAGTGAGTACGAATATTGTCATTATTGCCTTCATCTTCCTGAGGAGGAAACTGAGGCATCTCAGTCACTGTTCCAAAGTCATAGAGCTTATCATTAATGGAGCCGGGGTATGAACCCCAGTGATACCACGCACTGACCTAAAAATTCAGTGACAATAGCAGATGTGAGAAACCACCCCGGAAATTACAGCAGTTTCCTTAGCCCGGGATTTTGTGGGTCAGGGAGCTGCGCTCTGCTCAGCTGGGCAGTTGTGACCTTGGCTGTGCTCATCCCTCTCTGAGATCCACTGTGGGTGAGCCCGGCCAGCCGCCCTGCTTCTGTGGGTTGGCGGTCCATCGGCTGGGATGATGGGGCCTCGGGGCCGTGTGTGTGTGTCCTCCGCTGGTGGGCCAGCCTGAGCTGGCTTCCATGGCGGTCCCAGGGCTCCAAGAAGCACGTCCCAGCCTGGAACTGTGCAGTCACCGATCAGCGGATAGGGAGCCAGGCTTCACCTGTTCACGAGAGTCGCCGAAAGTCACTTTGCTAAGGGACTCCTAGCAGGGAAGGCAAGAACCGTGGCCACTGTTCCAATCTGTCACGAGGGATAGTCTGCTCATGAAATTACACTTTTCGTTTCTCCTTTATGAACCGATTCATCAAAACATTGCTTAGTAGGGGCGCCTGGGTGGCTTCGTTGGCCAAGTGTCTGACTCTCGGTTTCGGCTCAAGTCGTGATCTCACAGTTCTAAGTTCGAGCCCCACGATGGGTCCTGCGCTGACAGCACGGAGCCTGCTTGGGATTCTCTCTCTCCCTCTCTCTCTGCCCCTTCCCCCTTCTCCAAATAAATAAATACATGAAAAAGAAGACATTACTTAGTACATGGCTTAAGGTCTGGGGGCTCGAGGACGTTTTGTTGGGTGTGCATAGAATTTTAAAAATGAATTTTATTTAAGAATCTGATTTTCCGTTTTCTCTTTTTAAAAAAAGTCAGAAGATCTTAACGTTGAGGCCATTTTTCTGCTCTGAGATTTTGGAGCGAACTCTGGGTGGCTTTTGTTCACTCCATCACGCCCCCACCCCCCCCCCACCCCGCCTCCCTCCAGAACCTCCCCACAGCCTCCTCACTTACTTAAATTACTTTCCTGATCCCTGGAGGCATTTTCGCTCGGATCCAGACTTCAGCATCTCGTACCAGCTAGGCTTCAGTCCTTGGCTCATCAAGTTAATTGTGTTAACCTATTCCACCGCCAGAAACAAGCAGACCAGATACCTTCTTATTAGTCTGTGCTTTGGGTCTGTT
The DNA here is from genome assembly GCF_028749965.1 of Puma concolor. Taxonomy (NCBI): domain Eukaryota; kingdom Metazoa; phylum Chordata; class Mammalia; order Carnivora; family Felidae; genus Puma; species Puma concolor. The sequence goes on along the minus strand of NC_141678.1, from coordinate 3,448,322 downwards.
TCCAGTTTATTAGGATGACTTCTCCATTTGGAGCAAAGCCAGGATGGCACCTCATTCTTGTTTGATGTTATCACGATTCCATTACCGAGGAAGTAATCATGGTTTTCCAATATGTAACGTGTGAAGACGCCGTCTTATCAGAACTTGGCTGTGTCTGTATTACAGTGTGCCCGTCAGAGTACAAGATAATAGCACTGTAAACGATCCCAGTATCTCCAAAATAGCAGTGGGGTGTTTTTTTTTTTGTTGTTTTTTTTTTTGTTGTTGTTGTTTTTGTTGTTTTTTTTGACAGGTGTCTTCTTAACGATGTGTAAGTAAAGTGGATAAGGCTGCTGCTTCCTGGTAAAGTGGCTGAAGGGTTCCATGTGGACACTTTGCCAGGAGACGGAGGTGTATTTGACAGACAGAAGCAGGAGGAGGCAACTTCTGGAAAAAGGCATTGAGTTGAATACTCGGAAGGTTCCAGAAGCTTCCAGGGAAATAGCCACAGTGCCTAGGAAGAGTTGGAGATGCGCCTCTAGAGGATGTGGGGCCCTGAATTTCACAAACGAGTTATTGAAAAGTAGCTCCTGGGTGTGGACAGAGTGTGGTTTCTGGAGCGGAGCTGGTTGGTAGAACTTTGTGTGCTGGTCGAGATGGCCTACGTACATTTGCTCCTGACAGCTGAACAGCCTCTCGCCCTGGGTGGCTATCGAGCACTCGAAACGTGGCCGGGGATGTGGAGGCACTACGTGTTGAATTGTACTTCATTTTAATTCATTTTAACTTAAAGAGCCACATGTGACTAGCATATCGGCTACCATATTGGATAGCGCAGAGCATTCAGAAGGCTGGCCTTAAACCCTGCCTTCTGGGTGTCCAATGTCTAGAACAAGTGGTAGAGTGGGCCCGATTCCGTGTATGGCTGGGGTCCCACTAAAGGACAAGCCTTGGAAGTTAGGCTGTGTTCTTACCTGCTCTGTCCCCAAGCCCCTCAGCCCCCGAGTCAGCTATCAGTGACGGTCGTGTGAGGTTGAAGGCTCTTCACGATGCCCGATGTTTGGGAGGATAATTCGTTCCAAGAGGGGTGAGCGTGTCACTGGCCATACACCAGACTTTAGTTACTATTTGGGCATGCTTCTTTCATTTTAGTAGTTATAATGTGTTTTATTGTGTATAGGAAGATTATAATTAGGTTATATACTAGTGATGTCATCGATAAGAGGGGAGGCGAAATTACTTACAACTCATTAGGTTTGAATTCATTTACAGAAAAAAAAATGACATGAGCAATGAGATGATTGCCCTCAGATAAGGCAAACATTGCAAAGTCAGTGAGGAAACAACCGAAATATAAGAAATGCTGATGTGGATGCTGGCACTTTTCATGCTCTGAGTATTGTAAGTTTGTTGTTTTTCTTTTTCTTCTCCTTTTTTTTTTTTTAAACAGATGCACACGTCTTAAAACATAAAATCTTGTCCTCCAAACCTTTGTGCAGCTGAGTGAACTGCTTTTTTTTTTTTTCCCCCTCGTTTCATCTGGCTTCTCTTGTTTTTATTTGGAAGTAAGCCGAAAACATGAATATTCATGATGCTGTTAAACAAGATTTTTATTGAAAACAAAAATGGATCCGAAGTTTTCCATTTGTGGTCTCTCTAGTCGGAGAGTGAAAGCCTCATTGGAAGGTCAGTAGCAGAGATCTTTGGTCACTTGCTGTTTACTTTTGCTAAGAATGTAGGGTTTTTTGTTTTTGTTTTTGGCTACGGAGGTGTTATCCCCTTTGGGAACAAAATGCAAAAAAATAAATAAATAGATAAAAGTTGCATTCATATACTTCCATTGCCTTGTCCCTGAGTATCCGAGGAAGAAACGGTGAGATTGCTAATGAAAAGGGGGGAAATGCCGTTTTTTCGGATGTGCTAATAAGTGCGAGAAGAAAGGATGAGGGCGTAGAAGGCTAAAAATGTGCCTCTGGTTCCTCTCCAGCCCCTTGGCCTTCTGATTCCTAGAAAATTGATTCTCTTCACTCGTTTCCATTCATGTGAGCTCGTGCCCGCCACCCTCTGAGGGAGAGGGGGGCTGCGTGTTTCGCGAGGTTGATTAATCAGCGCATTATTCTTTCTCACACATTCCAAGGTTCAGGGCTGTCCATTTTTCATCAGACCCATTGTTACTTGGCGGAAAATAAATACAGCATCAAAAATGTATTGCGTTAGGGGCTAAAATATGAAGGGAAGTGAGCATTTCACGTTGGGTTGGCGCAAACAGCATTGATTTATGAAGAAAAGAATCCCAGAAGAGACTTTATAATCAAACGAGCTGACTCTTGATTGTGTGTGTGTGGGGGGGGGGGGGGAGGTCCAGGCCTTGAGGCAGAAATCATTAATTTATTTGTTTATTCCTTTAGCCACTGACTCAGTGGTAAGCGCCTACTAAGTGCAGTCTCTACGTCCCAGTGATGGGAAAGGCAGCAAAACGGACCGAAGGCGTCCTCATGGAACTTGCAACCTGTAGGTAGGCAATTGTCAGGTTATAAAATCTAGTGACTTAAAAGTACGGTGATATGTGCAAAGAAGACAAATTAAAACAAAAATTAAACTTTCTCACTCTGCTCAACAAGTCTGGTATCCAGAAGTGAGCTGGGAAAGAGGGATGACCACATAGGTGGACATGCGGTTTCTGCCAGTGTGGTGTGTGTGTTGCTGGGGGGGTGGGAGGGGGGCCAGGGGTCAGCACCTTTAAACGGTAACGATCGCGTTCGCGTTGTTAGTGTTATGGAACCCTCCCGTTTTCATCAAGGGATGCAGTGGTTCTGTTCATAGTAGTAATTTAATTTTTTTAACATTTATTCCTTTTTGAGAGACAGAGAGAGACAGAGCGTGAGCAGGGGAGGGGCAGAGAGAGAGGGAGACACAGAATCCGAAGCGGGCTCCAGGCTCCGAGCCGTCAGCACAGAGCCCGGCGCGGGGCTCGAACTCGTGAACCGCGAGATCGTGACCCAAGCCGAAGTCAGAGGCTCAACCGACTGAGCCACCCAGGCACCCCTGTTCATAAGAGTAATATAAAGTTTCATTCTCTAGTAAATTTATAAGCAGATAAGGCAGGTTGTTGTGAAGCAAAATAGTAACGTACGGAAGTTCTGATGTGAGGATCTGAGAACGTGTGTGCGTGTTGCACACATACCACGGTTCCAGCGAGCTGCAGGGATGCTGGCTGTCCAAAACCGAGAACCCAAGGGAGAAATGCAAGATAAGACCGTGGGTTCTTTAAGCATTGCCGTGCGACCGAGAGCTCCTACCGGGCTGGTGGCCTGCCCGTCGTTCTGTCGCCTCATGCTGCGCCACCCAAAACTCAGCCTTGCACAACAGCCCGGGCTTGCTCACCCTGGTTGGTGAGTCAGGACTCAGCTAGTGTGCCGTGTCTGCTTCCTGCAGCCGAGGCTGGGCTTCTTCGTGCACCTGAGTTTGGGCTGCAGGCTCCTGCTGCCTCCCCCTCCGTCTGGCCCTCCAGCGGGGGCTTCTCTCTCCTTGTCCTCTGTCAGCCTCTGGAGTGACCCCCCTCCGTGTGGTCTCTCCAACATCATTGCTGGGCTTCTTCCTGTGGATGCCCAGGACCTCAAGAGAACAAGTGTAGAAACTGCCAGGTTCAAAGCAAGCCACTGGGCCAGCCCAGAATCAAGGAGAAGGGGGCTCTGTGTCTTGGTGGGAAAAGTTGCAGAGCTCTGTGACAGAAGGACATGGGTGTTGGGCATGCCGGCGGCCGCCATGTTTGGTACAAGTCTACAACAATCCGCCTTCTGGAACTAGGACACATTGGACCCCAGCAAGTTAGGAAGCATTCAGAAGAACGTGGGTGCTGGCAGCTGGTGTGGGGGCGGGAGGGTAGCACTCGGGGCTTGGAGCTGTTTCAGGTAAGAAGAAGGAAGGAAGGAAGGGGGAAGAGAGCAGGCTCTTGGGTCATCTGAAGGAGACCAAGAGGGGTGAGGCGATCAGAATGGCAAGACCCAATACCTTAGTACCTGAGTTTGATAAGAATGCTGGTTTGGGGAGGGACTGCTAGGGAAAGGCAAGGGAGTTAGGAGGTGGAGAAGGAGAAAAAAAGGCTCAATAGGAAGATTTAGCTATGGGGTCATTTTTTTTGAAAGGAAGATCGATTTGTCTTTGCCTCCGTGCATTTTCCCCCACCTAGATCAACAAGGAAGTAGACAAGATAACCAAATTTTACCCGTGAACTCCTTGGGAAGGTATATGAGAAACTCTTAAGTACATTTGCACATAGAATAATAATAGAAATGGCTATCATTTATCAAGTCTGTATTATATGCCAGGCACCATGTTAATGCTTTGCACAAATTAACTCGCGGGAGGTTAATGCATTGAATTTTTCAAAGTTGTGGAAACTATGCCGGGTACCTAGCCAGTGTCCGTCTGCTCTGTCATACCAGATTCCTGATTCCGTTCAAGTTCACGTAGTCACTCTTCTTATGTATCCTCGTGCCTCAGGGAATGTTGACTCCTTCTCCAGCCCCGGAAGTTGATACGATTATTTGTCTGGTTACTGCTGTTCACAAATTACCCTGAAAACTCAGAAGCTTAAGACACCCCTTTTGTTTTGCTCCTGATTTTGTGGGACGTGGCACTTCAGGGAAGCTCTTCCTTGGGGGGAGGTCACTCCTGAGGGTGTAGAAGGTTGGCTGGGGACAAAATGATCTGGGACCTCTACTGGGTCAGACATGTAAGATAGCACTCCCAAATGGCCAGACTGTTGGCCGTCAATGGCAGCCTCGTACATGATCTCCCCAATATGGCGGCCTCTGGGTTGTCTGAATTCTGACTTGGCAATTGGCTTCCCTCCAAGGAAGCATTCCAAGAGATGTTTTTCACACCTAGCCTTGGAACCCACATGCAGCCCTTCTGCCATTCTCGATTGGTTGAAGTTATGGGGAGGACACATAGACCCACCTCCTGATAAAAGAAGGGTCTAGGAATTTGGGGCCATCTCTTAAAACTTGCACAGTGGGTCCAAGAAAAACACATTCCTTTCTCCATGAATTGGTTCAGGAAAGGATACGGGTCCCCACGCACATCTCTTGAAAGATCCTGTTGTTTCTCTAAGCGTCACTGTGTGCGACGTGACGCCTAGAATTCAGTAGGCATTTGCGTACCAACTTGAGGATAAAGCCAACGAGGGAGGTGGCAGGTAGGGGAGAAGAAAGGAAGCAGAGTCCTTGATCATTAAGCCCCCGGAGGAGCCAACTCTGAAACCATTGAGCAACCTGTCCTTTCAGGTCATATATTCCTTGACTGGTTACACCAGTTGGAGTTGGGCCCACCACACTCACCTTGGCCAACACACCTCAATCTTTAGCTCTTCCGACATCAGTGAAGGGGGTGGGGAATGGTCACTGCAACTTAATGGGCGCCTTACAGACCTCAGCCATGGTCTTTGCCCAGCCTTGGTGACTTGGCTTCTGGACTTTGGACGGTCACACTGCCTCCATCAAATCTGTTGACTTTGTGCAAGGGCAGATTTGCTGTTTCATCCATTTTATTACTTTGGTTCTGGGTGACTTCCAATTCTTATTCATCCTCTTTTCCTGCCTCCACCTCCATCGCCGTTCTTCTTGGTGTCCACCCCCCTTCTCTGCTTTGCTTTGATGATTGAAAATGCCCACAGGTCCTGTGCACACTTCCGCCGTTCTCTTCGGAAGCCTGGAGCTCCTGGCATGGAAACCATTACAGATATGTGAGGTAATAGGTTTTCAAGCATTTCCTCCCAGGGTGAAATGATATTTCAGGGAACTATCCGTTTATTGCTGGGCGGAAGATTAAAATTAGGTCAAGGTGATTAAAAGGAAACTGTTTTCTATTTTAAACGTGGTACCCAATGAATATAAAATGGAACGCCACAAAATCCTTGTGCCTTTTGACATCCGCAGAATTCATTTAAAGAGTAGATGATGCATCTGGTCTGAATTAAATACGAACCAACTAACGAGCTAAATAACAGTGGTGACGTTTCCCATATTTATCTGCCGGGTGACAGGTGTGGCTGTGTCCAAGGGACCCACTGTGTGGACTCCTCACTAGGTCTTGGTATTCAACGTGTTGAATAGACGGGAGCTTCCCAGCAGTATCTATGTTAGTACATCCCTGTCATAACCCAGGAGACACTAGACCTGGGCATTGCCGTCTCCGTGTGAGACCCGTCATCCGACAGTGGCCATGAGGGGTCAGGGGCACATAGGAGACACATGGGGAGGAAGCCAGAGGGAGCCCGGCCACAGCACAGGTGCCCCGCAATGTCCCCACAAGGCCCCAGACGTCGATGAGCAAATACCCTGCTCAGATCCCACACTTACTCGTCGTTCTCCTGGGGCCTCGGCCATCACTTCCAGGACAGGAACCTTGGCTGCAGGGTCCTTTCTTGTTAATGGGGAGGGTCACCTAACATGTACATTTTGATGTGTCCCTCGTCCCTGGAGAAGTGACACCTGAGTGCTTCGCGGATCTCATTGGGAAGCGGTCTCCTATCCGGTGATGGGAGCTCATACGACAGGTCACGTGTGGCCGATATCGCCCTTGACTGGGAGCTCCAGTCTTCTGTCTTCTCCAGCCGACCTCCCTGGTCCAGCACCAGGGGAGAGCCAGGAGCACGCGGAGTTCAGAGGAATTTCCTTCCATAACCAACCAAACAGAACAGCTCTGCAGCCTGGGGACCCTTGCTTCACAGAAAAGTGGCCGATCCCGCCGCTGGAGTTTCCGTCCTCTGGGGGTTCGCAAACTATGGCCCCAGGGCCAAATCCAGCCTGACCCCTAAGATCGTGCAGCCCAGGAACCGCGAATGGTTTGCACCTTTTTTAAGGAGTGAAAGAGAGGTCTGAAGAATAACGCTTCATGACACGTGAAAAATTATATGACATTCGTATTTCCCAATCACATAAGTGAAATTGTATTGGGGTACACACCTGCCCATTCCTCCCTGCCTCATCCTTGGCTGCTTCCTCGTGGCAGTGACAACGGAGGTGAGGGTCAGCCCAGGTCCCCCACAAGGCCCTGCTTGGTCCTCTGCTAATCGCCGTGAGGCAGGTATAACTTGAAAGCAGCAATAAAGCTTTGGTGGAAATGTGTTTCCTCTCTTATTAGATGAGGACGCCACATGCACCGTCCCCTTGGCCTCTCGGCCCCCAAGGGCTAAAGTGTTTCCTCCTGGGCCCTTCGCAGAAGAGGTCAGCCGAGCCCTGCACCCATCCCGGATGTCACGCCTGCCCTGGTGACACGTTGGTCTGATTGCATATCAAGTGGATGGAGAGAGTGAGGGGGTTGGGGGTGCTTCTGGCTCGCCCCACAGAGAAGATAGCCCGAGTGATGAGGGGCACCATTTCTCTCATCACCCTACTCCCCTGGGGCGACTTCAGCCCCCAATGGGACAAGAAACCAACAGCCTGCAGAAATATTCAGGAGGTTTGTGCGCAAACATGTCCTAATGTCTCCCGGCTCCTGGCATGTGCCCCAGAGCTGATGTCCCCTGCCCCTGCTGGGCCCCTGGGACACAAGTCGAGAGGGGTCTCCGGTCCTTCCGAAGAAGGCGGCTGACTCTGCCCCTTGGAGACTGGCCTCCTGGCAGAGCGGGTGGGGTGGCCTGTCCCTCCCCTCGTACGTGCGGAACGGGGAACCGGATGACCACGGAGGGTAGGAGCTCGGGCCGTGTGATGGAATTCTTTTTCCTTAAAGTGTCCTTTGTGGTGGGTTTCCCTCCCTCCCCCTCCTCTCCTGTGACTGCAAGAAAAGCCCGAATTTTTGCTGCTCTAAGTAAGCTTGAGATAAGATGAGTCTTAGGTGTGAGAATGGCTCGCAGGGAAATGCTTCTCAGTAAGTAAATCAAGGCTGTCGCGTCCAATTAAGTGGCTCTGCAGTGACCAGACCCAGACTCTGTCCCCAAATGGAGGCGGCCGACTTCAGAAAGAACAGGCGTGAAAGCATGCAGACCACCTGCATGCTGCTTGACTTGCATGGGTATGTCACCTGCCGAGGTGACATCGGTCCCGCAAAGTGACAGAGAAGCCCTAAGTGGGGAAGACGGGGCCCTCGTGGCTCATCACGAGAGAGGTCACTTTCCCCCACCGAGATACGTGAACTTGCTAGTGAATCGCGGGGCCACGTAATTACACCACCAGGAGGGGCAGGTTTTCTGTCCGGTCCTTTGAATCAGCAAAGCAGAAACAGAAAACCTTGTTCTGTGGGTGACGGGTAAACACAACCTGTGCCGTGTCGGTGGCTTTCGACGGCAGGTTGCGCACACCCAGCCGCGGGTGACAGAGGTCAAGGAGAGACAAGGCACGCAGGGTCTGGGGAGCAGGGCAGACGCCGACCTGGGGCGATGGGGCAGGGTCGGGCCAGCCGGCCCACCTGAGCGCGTGCTCTGGGCCCAGGACAGCTTCTGGATGTTCATTAGCAGGACTCTTTCAGCCGGCGTCTGGTGTTGGTAAAAGGGAGAGATGGTTAAGACAGGAGGCTTGTAGCCGCGAGCTCACGTTTCCATCCAGGGCGGCCGGCGCACCAGCTCTGGTCCAGTCCGTGGCTGGAATGATGTGCTGAGAAGGGAGCTGAGGGCGCGTCCCCGTGCAGGGGAGAGAGGGCACCAGGGGAGAGGCTGTCTGCAGGCCACGTGTCTCAGCTCAGGGACTGAGCTCTTAGTCTGGGTCACATCGGAACTCAGCGGCAGATACAGGAAGACCCAAAGTTTGGGGCCCCAGGCAATCCCCAGATGCTGATTGGATTTGCATGGGAATATTACCTCCCTTTTTTCTATCCCCCCCCCTTGTTTCTTTATGGAACCCACCAGAATTCATATTCTCTGTTGGTTTCCTGCTTTTCTTCTATATTTTTATCGACACGATTTGCATGCATGAAAATGTGCAGTTAGATGGACGGGTGACGTTTGATAAACGCATATGCCCTTGTAAGCCCACACCCTTCTCGACACAGAGAACAATTTCCTCATCCAGAAAGTCCCGCCGTGGACCCTCCTGGGCAGCCGGCTTGCTCCTTCGCTGAAACAGCCTAACCCCTGCGATTAGTCACCTGCTCTTAAACTTCATGTAAATGGATTTATCAGTAAGATGCTCTTTCCTCAGATTTTTTTTTTTTTTTTTTTTTTTGAGCTTGGTGCATGTCGATACGTGTATCAGCACTTTATTCCTTTTTATTGGGACTGTGTTCCATCTACAGGGACGACACTACTTGGTGTAGATTCATTTCCAGTTTGGGCTGTTAGGCACAACGTGGCCCGGAATATTCGTGTACAGGCTTTTGTGTGGACATATGCTCTCGTTCACTTTGGAGTGAAATCGCCAGGTAAGCATATGTTTCCCTTCTTAAGAAGCTCTCGCTTTCCCAAAGCCGCGGTGATTCGTTTTACGCTCCTACCGACACTAAGTAACGAAATACACAACAGCGTGTGCCTTTCTGTTCTTAGTTTGTTTCTTCTCACGTCACATCTGGGAATCAGCAGGGTAGGGGTGCAGGATCCCTGTGTCACCGTGCTGGGGACCCAGGCCCCTGCTCACTGTTTGCTCTGCCTTTCTTGAGTGTTCTCCCCGTTGGACGGATGGCCCAGCACCGCGCACTAATTTCAACCCGTGGAAAGGACGGGGAGGGGAAGGAATCACCCCTTGGCCTGCAGGCAGCGGTGTGCTGGGAAATGTCAGACAGCGGGGTCCCACACGGGGCTGGGGGAGGCCGGTGTTTGCTTTCGCCGATTTCCATGCTGCAAATACCCCAGTGTGGGGCAGCGGGGAGAGGTACCCACGGGACAGGCTGGTCCAGGACTGCCCCGCCCCAGCGCGGATTTAAGAGCACCACCTAAAGTTGTACCTCATCACTTCTGCCCACATGCCACCGGCCAGAGCGCAGACTCGAGGCCACACCCAGCGGTGGAGCACAGGGGAGCACCAAGGGACTGAAGTTGCCTTTCAAAGTCTTGCTGGCTACTTTGCAGAGAGACGGGAGGTGTGGGACCAGGACAGCGAGGCCAGCGGGGCGGCGGCTGTGGTCACTGCGGCTGGGACAGAGAGGACGGACTGCGTGTGGGAGGTTTAGGAGATGAGCCCCCCAGGATTTGGACGTTGGTTATTAGAAGCTGGTGGTAGGATGTTAGGGTTCAAAGGGGGGAGGACGGAGATAGACCGCACGTCTCCAGCCTGGATGACAGTGGTGCTGTGGATTGGAATAAGGACAACAGATCGAGGGCCACATTTTGAGGAAAAGGGGAAAAAGGGCTCCTCTGAGTATTAACCAGCAAGCATTAAAAATAAGGCCTGGAGCTTAGAGAGGGCCGACTGCGAAGTCTTCGGGATCCATATTAGTAGTTGGCAGATTTGAATTTCTCAGTGAATTCTGCAGACAGGAGCTGCGTGGGGTATAATAAGCCGTTTGGGGCCATTTCAATTATGATGGAAGAAGCTCAAATCGAACTGGCTTCAGGAAATGGGAAGAAAGCGGTTCATGTAATGGAAAAGTCCAAGGATAGCGCGAGCTTCAGGCATGGCTGGATCAAGGCCAACAGCCGTGTCGTTGGTACAGGACTGCCTCTATGTTCCGCTCTCACACTGCTTTTTGGGCCACGTCCCCAGGCAGCTTCCGTGCACCCGGTAATCAGATGGCTGCCAGCAAAAAAAAAAAAAAAAAAAAAAAAAGGAAATGTATCTCCTTTCAGCTTGGCAGGTCAGGTCGTTCAAGCCAGAGTCCTGGGGCTGGTTCTCAGTGGCCCAAACTGGGTCACAAGGCTGTGCCTGAAAACAGTTCACTGTGAATCCTTTGGTCTGGCTTGACTGTTGTGCCCGCCCCCAGAACGATGAGGTAGGTGGGTCCGCCCCCGCTAAGCCACACTCCAGGGGCAGTGGTCACCCAAAAGACAATCAAGGGCATCACCAGAAAAACAGAGAATGGATGCCGGCCCAGCCAACGTAGCAGGTGGCGGTCAACTGAGGCTCGCCTCCCGGGAGGAGCTGTTTTCGTTTGGCTGCCCCTTTGTTGGGGACGGTCACGGGCACTCTTGTCCCTCACCTACCCGAGCTCCGCTCCGGGTCTGGGCAGTCGCCACTGGGCTGCGACCTCTTGCAGCTGGAGTTTTTCACAGCTTAGCATCTCCTTGGTGAGGGGGAGGCGGGAGGGGCGATGGAGACCTTACCGGAGAGAGGAAGCGGGCCAGCCCGCCGATTCCAATGGCTCAGCCCGCAGTCGCTCACTTAATTGGAAAATGACTAGCTAGGGAGAAGGTAGTGCGTTCGTCAAACATCTTGGACTTCTTTGTACTGGTGTGTGTGTGTGTGTGTGTGTGTGTGTGTTTTTAAAATAAGTTAATGAAGGCATGTTTGAAAGAAATAACAATAACATAGTGACGTTCGTAACCTTGTCTGTGACCCAAATTAAAAAACCATTTATCTTCTCTGTGTGAAGGTTCTACCTCAGAAAGTTTGCTCCTGGCAGCTGTTAATTAGAAAGGGGGGAAAAAAGAGACAATTGGCATCTAAAATCCTTCCCTCCATGTTCTGATTCTCTTTATTCAGGAGCCACAAGAGACCAGACGGGGAGCGTAAGGGGGCGCACTGGGAAGAGCCGGTTAATAGAGAGAAGTGGCACGAGTGAACGCGGGTTCCGTTGTAAAACGCTTTGAGTTACCTGAAAATCCTATATAGGTCACCCCCTCCCCGAAGACAGACAGACAGAGGTCTGGGAAATGATTTGGCTTGACAACTGTTAATTGAGACCCCAAAAAAGTGAACCAGAGTTTTCACTGCATCTCATTTCGGGGAGCTGCCTCCTCACTCCCCAGGCCTGCCGTGCACAGTCGTGCAAGTTGTTCACTGCTCAAGTACACTCAGCTGAGGGGACGATGGGGGCTGAAATGTTCACCAAGCCGGGAGCCCAGGGGCCGGGTCTGCCCAGAGGAAACCCTCTTCTGTAATTCCTTCACAGGCGATGTATGCGCTGGTGGTCTACCTTCCCCGCCGAAGCCCCCGGAAGAAACTCCACTTTTACGTGGTTCGCTTCCCAAGGCTCGTGCCTCAGAATCCTGTTCTCCAGGGAGAGCGCCTGGCTTACGACCCACTGATAAGAAGGCTTTCGAGTGAGATAGTTCTGTGCTGTTGGGATGGCTCTTCATGCCGTCCCCGGGGGGGGGGGGGGGGGTTTGGCTGCCTTGCAAATGCACCGTCAGACGGCAAGCAGCCCCTGGTCCTGGGCATCTGGCTCCAGCTTGCGCGCTCAGCCAAAGGTGGGAGGCGCCTTCACTGTGCATCCGAGTCTCCCTGCAGCTCTGGGAAGAGCTTCAACCCCTTTGCTTCTATGTTTGCGAAAGAATTAAATACACGAAAAGTGCCTGTGATCATGACACGAGCCTTTCTGTTATTCAGTGCACATTTATTGAGCACCTGCTGTGTGTCAGATACTCCGCTAACGCATCTGTGGCGAAGACCATCCAAGAACCCTCTCTCCCGGGAGCTTGCACTTCAGTAGCAGGACATGCACTGTAAGTTGGAAAAACAGTGCAGACGTAAGACAATTTCTGATACCAGTCAGATGTGTTTTGAAGAAAATAAATTGTGAGAGTCGTAGTTTTTGATCAGACTGCCGGGGACGTTCTTCCTGAGCAAATGACATTTGAGCAGCGAATGAATAACAGGACAGATCCGGCTAGGTGAAAACCAGCAGGGGAGGACGCAGCCGGTATCGAGGACTGCCAGTGCAAAGGCCCTGGGGTAGGAACAAGCTTGGCATGTTCAGTGGACTGAAAGATAATTGTCGCTGGGGTTTGTAAGGAGGACTGAAAATGTGGGCAGGGCCCAGACGGGGAGTTTGTCCCGTGTTCATCGTGCAGAGCGGACTCTGAGCTCTCTGCCACGTTCCTATCATGTGACTCCAGCCTTATATTTGGTGATTCCACGTGGGTGTCGACTGTTCTGCTTGTCTCAAACCACATCGACGAAGGAAACCCGTTGGCCCGTTGTCCACAGGCTCCTGCTGCCGACCCCAGCCCGGAAGAGAAACTTCGCAGCGATTCATGCCACCTGTACGTTGCCCGTCTTGGTAAATTCACCACCATCTGCCCAATCCACGATTCACACCGGGCGTCTCCTCTTTTGTTGCCTAAGCTTCCGTTCCGTTCCGTAATCTATCGTCCGTGCGGCAGCTGGGTTGATTTTTGCACGACGTCTCAAGAACTTCGCCACAAACTCTCCAAAGGCTTTCCATCACGTGGGGAATGTCTGGATGGGAGCCCCAGGAATTCAGCCGTGACTTTGTGTGTGTCCTCCCTGTCCGCTGTGAGTCTGCCCCACCCTGGGACACCCTGACGGGGGGACCATCTCCTGTCCATCTCCCCGCCCAGCCCAGCACTGCGCCTGGCACACAGTAGGTGGTCAGCTGCCACTCGTCAGGTGCGTGGTTTCACAGAGTCACGAAGCGTCTGGAGTGAAGTTAGTCAGTGGGGGCGGCTGAGGATTCTTCTCTGTATCACAAGATTCTGGAACTGGGCGACACGTGTCTGCATCCTAAATACTTCCTTGGGGGGCAAGGGGGGCGGTTAAAAGGTGGGATTCAGAGCAGATGGTGATGACCCCAGCAGACGTGACGAAGGATAAAAGCCAACTTCCAAGCGACAATGGAGGGATCCCTGGAGAAAACACCGGAATGGGACTGTGATCTCCCTGTTTGATGATGTGTCGTTTTCCCCGGGGCTCTGGTGCGTTTCTTTCTGTCCGGTTTCCCCAGCACCCGTGGAAGTAAACGCTTGCGTGAAGGGAGCTTTCGTGAAGGTGGCCGCGTGGCCGGGCCTGGCCATTCCTTCATTCCTCCCGCTGAAGGAAACCCAGACTCCACCTGCTTTTATTTCTTCCTATTTTGTGTTTTTCTCTGGCTTCATCTAGGAGCTTACAAGAGTTCCTAAATGCGTGCTTGTGCGCACAAACACGTCCAAGGGCCTGTGTGTGTGTGAGCCTCAGGAGGGTCTAGTGGGATGCATTTTGGAGGAGGAGGAAGGGGAAGCGTCTGTCCTGGCTTCGTGTGTCAGTGGAAATGCCCCTCGGCCGCCAGGACCACGGTACCCAAATGAGAGCAGTTTATTTTATTTTATTATTTAACTTTTTAAGCAGTCTTTTTTTTTTTTTAATGTTTATTTATTTTTGAGAGACAGAGGGAGACACAGAGCGTGAGCAGGGGAGGGACAGAGAGAGAGGGAGACAGAGAATCCGAAGCAGGCTCCAGGCTCCGAGCCATCAGCACAGAGCACGACGCGGGGCTCGAACCCACGATCCGTGAGATCACGATCTGAGCCGAAGTCGGACGCTCAACTGACGGAGCCACCCAGGTGCCCCAAGAGCAGTTTAAACAAGTACTTGTGGGGTATTTGTGGGAGCACAGTCCACGGGGAGGAGGCAGCCACGCTCGGTAGCTCACCGCGTCGAGGCTGTGGGTTAGCACGTGCCAGGGGCACTTGACCTTCCCGTCGTGCCTGCGGCTGGCTGCTCCAGGGACCAGGCTGATGTTCAGGTGGGAGGAGGGAGGCCTCCCAGCATCGGGCAGGACCTTCCATCTTATCAGAAGCACAGGTATCCTGGGGACATTCTGGAAACCTCCAGTTCTGTGTAACGGACCCTAAGTGTATCATGTGGCCTCCTCCACCTGCCACAGAAAACGTACTCCTTTCTCTCGGCTTCTGTCATGACGGCAGAGACCGGAGGTTCACCGGAAACTCACACTTGCGCTTCCTTGGTACAAAGCTGGGTATGGCCGGGGGGCACGGAACGGGCACTCGTCACTCCCAGCCTCCGTCTGTGGCCGTCCCGCTGTCTTTCCCTTGTCCACCAGCCGCGTAGCGAGGACACAGATGCCCCAGGGGTGGGCACGCTGCAGGATGGCAGAGGCCTGAATCTGTGAATGACGGTGTGCAGACGTGTCCCCTGCTGACCACAGCGTGGTCACCCCTGGACGGTGATGGGAGCGACAGGTGCACTCGGACGGTGTTAAGCCCTGCGGTGCCTGTCCCCCCCGGCCCAGGCGCGTCAGCAGGCAAGGACCAGGCTGGATCAGTGCTCGGTTATCTGCCCACAGTGCCGGCCACACTGACTTCTGTCCGGACACCTCCCAGTCCCTGAATGTCCGTTCAGCCAGCCCTTCTCCCCGGCAGGAGTCATCCTGACCCTTCAGAGCTCTCACCCCTGGCGTCGGAGGGAGTGCTGGAGCCTGCACCCTGGACGGCTGTCCCACTGGGGGGGTCCCCTTCATGACTGAGTGCAGCAAGAACGGCCTGGGCCCTGCCTGCCCCACGCTCCGCCCTGCCCACACCCCGATGGGGCCATTTGCAGGGCAAGAGCCCGCCCGCTGGACCAGGAGCAGTGGTCTCACTGAGACCATGCTGGCTCAGAGCGTTTGGAAATGGAGCACAGAGGCCACAGCCACAGAGCTGGGAGGGGGGAGCCTGGACAGCAGAGCTGGGAGGGGGGAGCCTGGAGAGCAGAGCTGGGAGGGGGGAGCCTGGACAGTAGAGCTGGGAGGGGGGAGCCTGAGCCTGGAGAGCAGAGCAGGGAGGGGGGAACCTGGAGAGCAGAGCTGGGAGGGGGGAGCCTGGAGAGCAGAGCAGGGAGGGGGGAACCTGGAGAGCAGAGCTGGGAGGGGGGAGCCTGGACAGCAGAGCTGGGAGGGGGGAACCTGGAGAGCAGAGCTGGGAGGGGGGAACCTGGAGAGCAGAGCTGGGAGGGGGGAGCCTGAGCCTGGACAGCAGAGCTGGGAGGGGGGAGCCTGGACAGCAGAGCTGGGAGGGGGGAGCCTGGAGAGCAGAGCTGGGAGGGGGGAGCCTGAGCCTGGAGAGCAGAGCAGGGAGGGGGGAACCTGAGCCTGGGGTGCAGAGCTGGGAGGGGGGAGCCTGGACAGCTCTGTGGACTCGGGGTCCCCGGCAGCATTTGGGGGAGCCGTGCGGGTGCACGCGTCAGTGAGGAGTGAGTGAAGAAGTGTCCTTAAGAGGCTTGAACGTGGCAGATGAGGGAGCGAGGGAGGGGATGGGGGGGGAGGAAGACAGGTGCGGGGGGGGCCGTCCTCCATTTGCCTTCTCAGTCGTCCTCTGCACATACCTGCCTTTGCAATGCTGTTCCAGTGCGTTCCCTCACCTCCCATCCAGGCACCTCCTCAGCAACCCCACTAACGAGACCCCACGTCCAGAAGCCGTTCATCACCCTCCTCATGCACGATGTACTCATCCGTGCAACACCCATTTGTTAGGACTCTACGTGAGCGGTGCTGCTGGATGCTGAGGGTTCCGCCAGCCTGAGGCCAGCACCGCGTCCGTCCTCCAGAGGCTCGCACTCGACGACTGTCTCATGAAGCCTGGACGCGGGTCTGTCTGCAGTCACGAGCGGTACAGGACGAACCCGCTCTGGTTGGTGTGAAACAATACCCCACCCGCCCCGTGCACCGTGCCCTCTGCCAAGGTGCGAAACCCAGCAGAATGCTTCGGAGTCTCAATCAGCCACTGGGACTGCAGGACGAGGGCTCAGTTAACCGGCTGGAGTCCGCTAGCCGGCTGCCGGACTCTGCTCAGCAGGGCTGTGGGAAGGTGAGTCCGGATGAGGCGTGTCCCTGGGAAAGAGACTGTAACAGGTGAGGGAGGGTCCATTTCAGGAGCAGGGCCAGGACCCTGGTGGGGCAGGTGAGGTACTCACTCAGGGGCAAGGTTTAAGGGGCCTCCAAAACACTCAATAATAAAGTAACGTTTTCGTGCTATATTTTTTTTAAATTTTTTATTAAAAAGTTTTTTTAATGTTTAGAGAGAGAGAGACAGAGCATGAGCAGGTGAGGGGCAGAAAGAGAGAGGGGGAGAAACAGAGTCCAAAGCAGGCTCCAGGCTCCGAGCGGTCAGCACAGAGCCCGACGTGAGGCTCGAACTCACAAACTGTGAGATCATGACCTGAACTGAAGTCGGATGCTTAACTGACTGAGCCCCCCAGGCGCCCTCATGCAATAGTTTTAAAAACCAAAGATAATGCAAAAAACCCCATAAAGAATGCAGTGCCAGCATCTAAAATAAAGACAGGGCAGGGCAGGGCAGCAGAGTTCCAAGTGGGAAAAGAACCCAGAAAGGACACGGAGATTCCTCAGGTCAAACGGAGAATCACAGATCGTGTGCAAAGACAGGACTGTAGAAATGAAGGGGACAAGGTGACTTCCCTCTGTGAGCCATGAACCCGAGGGTCCACGTTGCTCTCGGAGGGAACCGTCACGTAAGCAAAAGTCCTACAACAGAGGGAGGAACGATGACAGCCTTTGGCTTAGTTGGCTCTGCGAACATACTTTGTTGAGCTCATTCGAGCCTCCCACTTTGCTGATCCAGTTGCCCACATGTAAGCTTTTCATCCAAAAACTCAAGGTTCTGGAAATTCAGAATGTGCTGCCATACAGATCACCCGGGGTGGTGGGGAGCCGGACCCGCGCTCCAGGTCCTGATTTTCTCACCCCTGGACCGCTTGGCTTTGCCGTGTTACCTGGAGGTGCGGGGGCTGGGGAGCTCCAACCCTCAGTTTCGTGGGGGGCGAGGTCATGTTCCCAAGGAGCTGAAGAGGGCGGGGTTGATGCGTCCGGAAGATCCGTGGGGGCCTTGAGCTGGCGTTTGAACGATGCATAGGATTTCAACAGGCAGAGGTCACAGGTCCTGCAGAGATGCCAAGGTCTGGGTGCGTGAGTGGGAAAAGTCGAATCCTCCCACGGCCAGGCAATGGCGGGTTGGCACGGGTGGACCACCAGCATCCGACCCTCTGCCGGTTCGGAAGGGAAGCCTTCCTCATGAACTATTTACACCCACTATCATACACTCTGGGTGAGTTTGGTGGCTTCTTCCCGAATCGCTTTGTTTGGGAAATTAACAAAGACGCTCTCAGCTCGCGGGAACGATGGGCACACTGCAGCTGCTACAGACTCTCTCCTCCACCCCAGCAGGAAATTCGCATTCTTAATAAAAACGCCACATCGTCCTGTCTTGCGGAGAGGGAACATTCCGGAGTTTCTGATGATAATGGCCGCGCCGGCTTGGGCTGTTGCTTCAGTGATTGAATTAAATTAGTTTATATTTTAACGAGGTGGCTAATCAGAGGCTGATTGTTACAGATGATTGTGGGCCAATTGAGCTAAGTTTTGTTTTCCTTGCCTCTCCCTCCAAGAGTTCTGATTCCGTGAGCTGGCCTCATGACCCCTCAGCGGCCGGGGTCAGGTTCAGGGCCCGGCCGCTGACACGGCTGCTCTGGTAGAAGAAGCGGGGACGCCCCCAGCACCGTGGCCTGCGGCTCACTTGGAACATGTTCCTGGATCGTTGGGCCGAACGCTTCTTAGGATTCCGCACACAGGGGTGGCGTGTGGGAGGGAAGAGAAGGAGCCGCGTTGGGTTCCGACACGCGGCCCCCCACACCCCGCGGCCCCCATCCCCCCATCTGCAAGATGCACGCAGACATCTCTCTGCCTGTCTGTCCCGGTCATCCATGCAACAAACAGGTGGCGTATGTCCATGGGGAGCCGGCCCTGCCGCACGAGGGTCCGGTCCGGTGGAGGACACGGGTGCAGTCTGCCGGGCAGGCCCCCGAGTATCTGGTGGTACCGTGTGCAAAGGGAACTGAGCACGGGGTTTCCCGGTGGGGAAGGGGAGGGTCTGGCTACACAGGGAGCCTGAGTAGGGCAGGGAAGTAAGTGTCTGGTGATAACGCGATGCTTGTCCACGGGGGTTGGCGCACCTGTTCGGGTCCACACTTGTCGAGCAGGAGGGCGTCCACTGTGCAGAGAGAGCGAGCGGTCCAGACAGAAGGAGCGGCCTTGGGGTGACGAGGATGAGGGCCAGCGAGGGGCACCCTCTGGAGCCCTGTGAGGGGCCCCACCCACCGAGGCAGGAGCAGGGCAGGTGGGGGCTTGGACCCTCTCCTAAGAGCACAGGGACACCATTGAGCACAGGACAATCAGATTTGCATTTTAAAAGGATCCTTCTGCCTGTCACAGGGGAGAATAAATGGGGGAGAGTCCGGCAAGGTCAAGACTCCTCAAAAACGTAGGTGGACATAAACATTTTTATGGATGTAATTATGCGTTTAGTTGTTTGTGCATTAGGAAAAAAACTATTACATAAAAATCTGCAGAGACATTATTGCTTAGGACAAAACATAAAAATCAGTGAAAACTTTAAGGAACAGAATGGGAGTTATGGCTCCAAAGAAAATCACAAAAATACTCAAAAGACGAAGTGTGGAAAATGTTGCACATGATTTCTGTCCCCCCCCCCCTTTTTTTCCTAGCCCTTTAATACTTGGATTTCTTTGGTCCCAGAAACACAAAGACTTAAACTCGTCCTTTGCAGGCAAACAAACACACACTCTTTTTAAAAAAAAAATTTTTGGGGGGCGCCTGGGTGGCGCAGTCGGTTAAGCGTCCGACTTCAGCCAGGTCACGATCTCGCGATCCGGGAGTTCGAGCCCCGCGTCGGGCTCTGGGCTGATGGCTCAGAGCCTGGAGCCTGTTTCCGATTCTGTGTCTCCCTCTCTCTCTGCCCCTCCCCCGTTCATGCTCTGTCTCTCTCTGTCCCAAAAATAAATAAACGTTGAAAAAAAAATAAAAATAAATTTTTTTAATGTCTATTTATTTTTGAGAGAGAGACAGAGCATGAACAGGGGAGGGGCAGAGAGAGGGAGACACAGAATCTGAAGCAGGTTCCAGGCTCTGAGCTGTCCGCACAGAGCCCAACGCGGGGCTCGAACTCACAGACCATGAGATCATGACCTGAGCCAAAATCAGAAGCTCAACCGACTGAGCCACCCAGGCGCCCCAAACACACACTTTTAATTGAATCTAGATCAAACTCTTACAGGAGGCAAAGGATTTGCTGACTATGGGTTCATAACTCAACTATGGGCTCATAACACTCTCACGTCGAAGGGCCTTCGGACCCCATCAATACCATTGGCTGCACCCGGCTGATCACAGACTCCCTCAGGTTGGACGTACTTCGGCGAGAGGAGTGTGTTCAAATTTTTATGGAGCCCCTTAAATCCGGTGGGCAAGGGTAGGGAGATGTTTCTCTCTGCCTTCCTCGTTCTGTCCCAGCAGTTTCTAGCATTTATAAAAGAGATCCACTATTCCAGAGTCTATAGGTGCCGTTTAAGGCAGGGTTTCTCAGCCATTGTTTTGTACACAGAAGCATGCTTTACCTTAAGATTTCGAACACTTGGTCCAGTGTGAGTATGAAACAAATAATATCATATATGAATTCTTACAGTCGTTGTGGTTTTGCGTCGACACACAGATAGATTTCAGATGTAAACATGTATGTATGTTTCGGATACAAATGTACCTATTCGTGCACGCACGGACGCCCGTGTGAATGCACACGTATCCATGTCTGAAATCAAGTGTCACAAAACGGTATTTACTTCTGCTTCATGTGACGAGTTGCCGTGTTCCCATCTTTTGTCCGTCGCTACTCATAAAAGGCTACTCATCGCCCACTAAACTGGTTTCAAAAGCCAGAAGGGCTTGCCGTTTGACGAACGCTGATCTGAAAAGTTTCGTGTTCTAAGTGAACCAGCTTCTGAAAAGCTGGGGCGGAGTGTGTGTGGGCAGGATGCCAGATTGGCTGGTGGCCACTCATTTCGCGTTTGCTGGGTGACCGAAGAGGGAGGGTCACCCACCAAAGGCACAGAGAGTGGCTTGCTGACTCACCACTCTGCCCGGGCTATTAGGAAGGATCATTTCAAACCAGTGAACTCTGGCTGCAAAGAAGCACTCGTCTGAATTTCCTGTAATTCCCGAGACCAGCCTCTGCCCTGCTTAATTGATTTCTCTTTGGTTCTTTAGCTCAGTGGTTAAAGGATCTCCTAATGGCACGTTAATCACTTGCGTCTCTGTTCCCTCCTGGTCTCGGCAGGCCGATTTTCCAACAATTGCTACTTTGGAAGGAAACTGTGCAGGGCAGCGAGGGAAGAGTGTAGGGATATAACGCAGTTCCTAAAGCTAGCAAGGACCCATCTCTCTCATGTCGAAGGGCCGTTCCTACCCCATCGATCCCATCAGCTGCGCCCGACTGAGCACGTCGGGAGTGACCGGACTCCCTCAGGTTGGACGTACTTAGGCAAGAGGGGCGTGTTCAAATTTTGATGGAGCCCCTGAAATCCGGTGGGCCAATTTTTCCTTAAAGGGCCAAACGGCAACTGTTTTCGTCTTTGCAGGCCAGAAGGTCTCTGTCACGACTCTGCCATCCGCAGAGGATACATCAACCAATGACTGTGGTGTTCCTATCAAGCCTCATTTACGAGCATCACCAGCAGGCTGGATCTGGCCCACAGGCCATGATGTGTCAGTCCTGCCTTAAATTGCGCCTTGCTTGCCTGCTCACGTTTTCCTGCGATGGACTGTTTTGCAGGCGATCTCTATCAGCTGGCGCTTCTCAGCTCCTTGACGTTTTGAACCGCGTGCGTCTTCGTGGTGGGGACCGTCCTGTGACCAACCCCGGTCAGCATTCCTGGCTTCTGTGCGCTAAATGCCGGGAGCATCCCAAACCCCGGGTAGACAGCGTGGAGATAACCAGAAATGTCTCCAGACCTCGCAAGATCCCGGGGCGGGGGGCAGAGGTGGGCGAATTCACCCTCGCGTGGGAAGTCCTGCTTTAAACTCCGGCCGGTGTTTCCTCTCAGGCTGTATTTCCCACCTTCTGTCCCTTTGGCGTAGATATTAGGGCATTCATTTGGGGGGTTGGAGGGGCAGACGGCCCCCGGTTGTAGCTTGCAGGGTTGATTACCATCACGTCCTGTCTTGTGAACAAACAAGGGGGCGCCCAGCCCTGCCCCTGCCCCAGGCACAGGTGTGCAGAGGAGATGTAGATGTGGAAGGTAAGAAATGGGGAAGTTTTCGTTACCAGACGGATTTGAAATGCAAGGAGGGTCTTGAGCGAGGAGTGGGACTGCGTATCACGGGGCTTGCGTGCACAGACCCCGGGGCAGCTCTGCCCGGCTCGCGGCCCCGATGCCGGCCTCCCTGGCTGTGTGACCTTGGGCCAGCTGTCGACCTCTGTGTGCATCAGTCTCTGGTCTGTAAAACGAGAGCCTCCGTGCTTGCCTGGCGGGGCTCCGATTACGCTGGGGTGAGGCGATACGGAGAAGGGCTCGGTGGGGTCTGAGCTGGAGGACGCAGTCTCCAAGTGTTTGTCAAACGGCATAAATTAAATAGAAGCCCAAGTCAAGGAGGGCACTCTGAAGGCCACTTTGGGGCCTCGCTGAATTAGGAAATTTGGAAATGTTTGGTCGGCCGCGGAAAGCAATATCCCGAGTGCCCGGAAAATCAAACACTCGACTTTGTTTTTTGCAGGCTGGGGGCGGCTTGGGGGTGATGCTGACGAGGGTCCGTCCTCCACCGGCCCTAGCAGTTCCTGAGAGGTTTGCACGCGCATCCCCTGGGGTGGTGCCGGCACGTCCCTGGCCTCTTGCTGGTGACTGTCCAGGAGGAGAGAGGGACTCTGTGCCTCTGACAAGCTTGGGGGCAGGTGCGCGGGTGGGTGTGGAGATCGGATCGTGCAGCTGGGCGACGGGGGAGCACAGGATGAAGGCGTCTCCCCACCTGCTGGGCGGGGACAACTGAGCACAGTCTGCTCACCTTGACCTGCCCGCGTCGCAGGGGCACTTGGGCTTTGTGCGATGCTGGCGTTCTTGGGAAGAGAGGCCCGATAGCCACACAAGTTTGGGGACCAGTAGGTGAGCCAGAGGGAGCCAGGCTTCTCTGCTCCTGGGTTCCTCAGAGCCTAACAGGCCACTACGAAGGGGACTCTGCATGGGGCACTTTGGCCTGTGGTCCCCTACCTTCGATCAGATGCCAAATACGCATTCACGTCATGCGGCTGGATAAGGGCCACCGTTAAGAGCCCTTCCCCCACGTCTGGCCGGGAGCAGGTGCAGAGGAACGGCCCACAGGAGCTTTGATGATGTCAAGGCAGGTCCTCAGGACATCGCGCTCCCTGTGTTGATGATTAGTGCCGCGGCCGTGCCGTGGATTTCAAGCAGGGACGATATCCGTGTTGGAATTAGGAAAGGCTGCGGTTGGCGCTCGGAAGGGGAACTGAGCGGGGCAGAGGACCACGTGCGTCACAGGGTCATTTCGACCTTTGTCCGGGCCCGAAATGTCCGGGCTGCTAGAACGGAGTACCATACGTGGGGGGCTTGCCCAACAGACATCGCTAGCTCACGGCCGCGCTGGAGGCCAGAGGTCCGCGATCAGCGAGCACGCAGCCCAGTGTCTGGTGAGGCCCGCGTCCTGGCTCATGCACGGCCGTCTTCGCTGTGTCCTCACGTGCAGGAAGCTCTCTGGGGCCTCGTTGATAAGGGCGCTGATGCCCTGCATGGGGGCTCCACCCTGCTGACCTCATCACCTCCCAAAGGCCCCCCTCAAATGCAGTCAGCACGTTGGGGTTAGGTTTGAACGTGTGCTTTTGAGGGGGGGACACAGACACGGCTGTAGCATGGCTCCTTGATTCATCTGGGAGCGGGTGGGCCAAGCCCCCTTGAATGCACGGCTTTGAAAACGGTGCTTCTCATCCCACGTCCTTTTGTTACAAAATGGCGCCCTGTGGCGTGACCATTCTTGAGGGTGGCCGGGGCCCCGCGTTATGCACAAGGTCAGGCCAGGCTCTGGCTCCTGCCCTCACACACCGTGCTGACCACGAGACTTAAAATGACAGAAATTTATTCTCCCCCAGTTTCGGAGCCCACACGCCTGAAATCAAGCTCTTGGCGAAGTTGGCGCATTCCGGAAAACCCGTTCTCTGCCTCTCGCGGCTTCTGGCGGTTCCGGGAGTCCCTTGGCTTGTGGTTGCTTCCTCCCATCTCTGCCTCCTCGTCACGTGGCTTCTCCGTCTTCTCCCCTCTCCTCCGTGTGTCTCTCGAAGGACGGTGGCCGATGGATACAGGGCTCACCTGGACAAGCCTGGATGATCTCGTCTTGGGATCCTTAATTACGTCTGCAAAGATGCTTCTTCCAAATAAAGTCACTTTCACAGTGATTTCCTGGGATGGGGACATATCTTTGGGGGTCACCAGTCAACCCGCCACAAGCTGTGTCGTCTTGAAAATCGACGATGCTATTGATAACGACCTAGTTGAGAGACATCGCCGATGCTTCTGCTAATTCTCTGCGTTCCTGGATTGTTCTGCCGTAAAGGTATAGAGCAACGTACAGTTTCAAACTTGGCTGGGCATCAGCGTCTTCTGAAGGGCTTAACCCAACCAAGCTTAAAACACAGATGGCTGGGGGCGCCTGGGTGGCTCAGTTGGTGGAGCGACCGACTTTGGCTCAGGTCATGATCTCGCAGTCGTGAGTTCGAGCCCCACATCGGGCTCTGTGCTGACAGCTCAGAGCCTGGAGACTGCTTCCGATTCTGGGTTTCCCTCACTCCCTGCCCCTCCCCTGCTCATGCTCTCTCTCTCTCTCTCACTCTCTCTCTCTCTCTTTCAAAAATAAATAAAACGTTAAAAAAAAAAAAAACACAGATGGCTGGATCCCAGTCCAGAGTATCTGATGAGGCACGTCTAGAGTGGGACCCGAGAAGTTGCATTTGTAGGACCTTCCCAGTGATGCTGATGCTCCAGGGACCCCACTTGGAGAACCACTGGCCTAACAGGTTTTCTTTAGGAGGGAATTCACACGGACTCTGGGGCCCCCAATTTTCGGGTGGTCTCTGTACGCCTTCAGCTCTCTCAATGCTCGTTCAAAAGCCTCCCTGCCTTCAGCACACATGGGGATCCTTCAGAAAACCTCGCCCGGAGGACGTCTTTGGTCCATTGAATTGTTCCGCCAGCCCCCAGACAGCATACCTCCAACAGAGGCATTTATTTCGCAGCAGAGGAGGAGAACAGCGCTTCTTAAATTCAAACACATTTTCTTAAGTAAGATTCCAGGGGCAACAGAGGTAATATTTTGATATCCATCGCAGTAATTAGAATGCCCAACAAGGGTGCTCAGTGAAGCGGGAAAATCCTGACATCTCCGGAGAGGAAACTACCAAATAGCCTCTCTGTGACACCCCGTGCCAGCCCCTGATTCTTGCTATGAATTCCGGAATTATGCCCGTGTCTCTCCTTCGAGCAGGGGTCTGTCGAAGACTTCAGGGTGGCAAGCCGCACAAATTGGTGAAAACCAGTAAATCTCGGAAATAACTTACCCCTTTCTTAAAAACAGCCGCTGGGTGTTTAAGCGACGGGCATCATCCGGTTTTCGATGAGGGGGCGAGCGTCAGATACCGTCCATGGTGGAGGGACTTCTGTGCGCTCCAGCGACCTGGGCTCCAGAGCGCAGGAGAGCAGGGGCGAGGCTACAAGAGGGGCTGGGGGAGGGCCGGGTGGGCAGCAGACGGGCAGAACGGCGGGAGGGGGGGCGAGAGCGTGGCAGGACCTTGGTGCCTGTGGCCCTTTGCAGGATTCAGGGAGCAGCCAGCTGATGTGGGGAGCAGATGGCACACAGCCACAAGTCAGGGGGCAGGTAGTGAAATCCCAGCCGTCCCCACCCACCCGCACCCCGTTTCTTGGGCACCCAGCAAGTTTACCTGCTGCTTGTCTTTTTTTTTCCCAATAAAAATAACTCAGGCTCCCACACAAAAGGCCACATACTGAATTTATTTCCGTTTCATTGCTACATAATCTCCTCATGCAAAAACAAATCCACAGAAAATAGATTAATGGTTGCCGGTTCTGGGAAGGGAGGTGGGGGGCCACTGCCGGTGGGGATGAGCTTACCTTTTGGGGTGACAAGAATGTTCTGGTTGTGCTAGTCTGTGAGCATTTTCATGCACATCGAATCCACTTTTTTTTTTTTTAAGTTTATTTATTTATTTTGAGAGAGAGCGTGAGCAGGGGAGGGGCAGACAGAGAGGGAGACAGAGAACCCCAAGCAGGCTCCACACTGTCACCACAGAGCCCTACACGGACGGGGCTCAAACCCACGAAACGGTGAGATCGTGACCTGAGCTGAAGCCAAGAGTCGGATGCTTAACCGACTGAGCCCCCCCCCAGGCACCCCTTGAATATACTTGAAAATGGTGAGTTATATGACATATGAATTCTATCTCCATAAAAAAAAAAACACAACTATTGAGGCTTTTGATTATATTGAAGACGACTTTATCCAGCAGGTGACAAAATGCAGAGAAAAAGAGTCAGTAGTCTCACGTACGCACCTCACTGAGGCCTTCTGGGATTTCCGTAGAAGGCGGGTCTCGTGTCACCCCCTTCTATTGCCTGCCCAGGATGTCAGTGCTAGTGGATGGCCAGGGGGGCATCAACCTGGGATTGATTTCCTGCTCATTTCCACACCTGTTGGTTGACCTCAGGAGCCCGCAGAAACGTCTGTCCCATCAGTGACTTTTGCTCTGTAACTTTACCCAGAAGATAAATCAGCGCACCGTCCGGGCCACAGGATGCTAGGGAGCAACCGAGTGCCCGCCTCCCTCTTGGCAGGCAGCAAAGGCCAGACCTGCCTTTCGAGTCGGTCTCTGATAAGCCCAGCATCTTCTCGGAGTTACCTGTGATGGGCAGAAGGCCCCCAGGAAAGGCTCTCAGTGGGTTAAATTACTTGCAACTGAAATGGCAACAGGGCCGTCTGCTCTCACAAGGTCTGGAGTGGGCGTTCCTGGGGCCGGGTACCGTTCCCTGTAGGTTTTGGAAAGGATTGCACATCCCACGTGGTGGCCCAGAGGGAGCAGCTGGGAGAGATGTCCCCACATCTCGACACTTGTACGATGCACAACGAAGAGGCAAGAGGCTTAATGACCCGGGGAGACTTTACCGAGAGAGAAGGGGGAGAAAAGAACATTTCTCGTGTGGCTTGCAGCTGCCTCCAGCCTGGAAGGGGAGCATTTTCTGTCTCCCTCATAAAGTCACGTCGGAAAAGAACCTCCTGTCTCCTCTGATGTTGACGGTGTCTGAAGTATACTTAGTGTCAAGGGAAAAACCCGCGGAATTTGCTAAAAATCTTCCTTATACTTCCACTTTTTCGATGTCAGCATCAGGTGACCCAGGTTTCTCTGCAGTAGCCACACTGCACAGTCACGTAGGGAGCTCTATGCAAAGTCTCTGTGGCTCCCCCCAGACCCGTGGATTCCCGAGTCGTGGGAGGGGGACCCAAGTGACCGCTCTGTAGATAAAAGTGTTGTGCAGCCAGAGCTGAGAAACGTTTGATGGTTGTATTTGCCAACTAGAATGCCTAAGTAAGGAGTTTTAACGTGCTTTCCACAGTCTGTAGGACAGAGCTTCAATTATCCACATAAATACTGATCATCCAAACTGGTACATAAAATTCTGCTTCATTTCTACTTTGATTTAGAATATATCACAGTTATTTTCCCCAGCAAAATTAGCCTCCTGCTTAAGTTTAACTTAAAGTGTATCAGTTAGCTACTGCTGCATAACAAAATCAACCCCCCCCCCAAAAGAAACGCACTGGCCGGAAACAACATTCTCCACTGTGCAGTTTGGCTGGGCCAGGCATTCTGCTAATGGCACACTGCTCGTCTTGGCTAGCCTCACTCGTACATCAGGGGGGAAGATGCCCCCTGCTTTGTAAATCTCAGCTGCCCCCTGAGGTCAGCAATTTAGCATGGGGATGTCCTCTTTGTGGCAATGGCACAGCACAGCGGTCCATGGTCTCTTGGGCCCAGCACAAGTCATGTCCACCTTCTTCTGTTAATTCGTGTAAGTCTGTGGCTGAGCTCAGAGATGAAGAGTGGAGAAGAAGCCTCTCCCCACCCACCACACCTCTTGTCACATGTTGGGCTACAGAAATGGATGAAGACTTGAGGCCAAGTAGTGTGATATCTGCTATCCTCCCCAGTGGTGGCAAGAAGGTGCTCTAGAAAGGAAGCTGGTTCTCAGGCACCCATGATGGACTGCGATGTGACTCTGTGTCCCCACAATGGGTCTGTTTTATCCAGGGAAGGAAACAATGGCACCTACGGTCTTAAGATACTGCCTTGTTCGGTTTTCTGGCTTCTCAGTCCCACAGGCAGGAGTCTGTGGGTTTACGAGTATGTATTTTCAAAAGTTTTTTTTTTTTCAGTTTGCCAACTCCACCGACAGCCAAACAGGTGAAGCATCTCTCTCTCTCGGAGAAAAGTAGGTCAATGCATCATTTCCTTTAAAGCCCACACGCAGTACCGCATGTGGATAGATGCTTACTGAACGCTCGTTTGGGATGATTACGGCAGCATTTCCAGCCTCAATTTAGCCATCAGCTGCTTATTGAAAAACACTGATTGTTTTTTTTTTTTTCCCCAATCTCTAAGCACTTATGGTTCTTAAAGAAAATAAATTGTGTGGCAAACTAGCAAAGACTTACTTCTACTCCTTCTAACTTCGGGAGGCCAGTGAGGCTTCGTAAAGGAGTAAAAAGCCAGGTGACCCCCTTTCGGAGAAGAATGCCATCCTGGGCGTCAGCCCAAAAAGCACTCAGAAATGGGATCCTTCCCATGAGGTGGACCAGGGAGTGTTTTTTTTACCCCAAGGTGGACCAGGGAGTGTTTGCTTCCACCCGTCTGTTTTTGGGTTTTTTTTAAAGATTTTATTCTTAAGTCATCCCTACACCCAATGTGGGACTTAAACTCACAACCCTCAGATCAAGAGTCACATGCTGCACTGACTGAGCCAGCCGGGTGCCCCTGCTTCCCCACCCGTCCTCTGCTTCTGCTCTGGATGACTTGACTGTCGCCTTACAGCTTGCCAGAGGGTGGTAACACAACGGCCCAGCCTCCAGACACTCTAAGTCGCAATGTCGAGGCGAGGGCATATGAAGTCTCCTAAATTACCTGCACACCCATCAGACTCAGCGAGGACTCAATGCGCACCTAGACATGTAAGCCCCTCTACCCAGCATCCCCCAGTTTGTGTCGCGAGATCTCACAATGGTGGCCGTTGTAGCTGGATGATGCAGACTGGGGGGAAGTACCCTACCGTTCTCCCCACCGTCGGGTGCGTTTGTGAACCTTTGTAATAAAAACTTAAGAGAGAGGGAGAGATCACACAAATGCTGACCTACGAGAATGTCCTACGAGCAAACCCAAATCATTCAGCGTCCCGATACAGGTGGTGTAGCATATTGGCCAAGAGTAGGGGTTGGCAAACTACGGTCCCCAGGCCAGATCTGGCCTGCCACCTGTTTCTTTTTGTACAGCCGGTGAGCCAGGGATGGTGTTTACGTTTCTAAGGGCTTGACAACAAGTTGGAAGAAGAAAATATTTTGGAACACGTGAAAATTGTATGAAATTCAGATCTCAGTGTCCATAAGTAAGGCTTTATTGGAACACAGCCACACTCGTTTATCGTGTCTGGACTGTGGCTGCCTTCACACTCCAACGGCCAAGCTGAGCACTTGCAACAGAGACCGTATGGCCCGAGAAACTTCAAACACTTACCATCTGGCCCTTTACAGGAAGTGTTTGCCGACCCTTGGCTGAGAGCGTGCAGTCGGGAAGCAGGCTTGCTGGGACAGACCCCGGCCCCGCTAACGTACGCGTCGCGCGACCTTGAGCAAGCTTCTCGACCCGGCTGCGCCTCAGTGTCCCCAGCTGCACAACAGGAATGATGGTGGTGATGGAGATCACACCCTTCTCGTGTGAATGTGGTCCGAAAAATAAAAAAGAGCTAACACGTATTCAGTGCTTAACGCAGTCCTTCACACATAAAAACGAGTCTCTCAGTGATGAGGAGCATTCTGCCAGGTGTAACCCCTTGTGGGAAAAACTCTGAAAAAACGCTCCCTTTGATCCTGCTGGCAGAAATCCATGGACAACAGAACTCGGCCCGTCTGACGCACGGGTGCCTCTTGTGACCGGACTTCCCCTGCGGAACCTGTATTTCATCTTTCTGCTTCTTAGGCTAAAACAGACTGTGATGAGCATTTCAGCCTGCACCCGGGATCTGACGTGGTTAGCGGACCTGTATCCCATGTCTCCTCCAGCTACCGTGGGGGTGCAAGGAAGTGGCCGCAGTGTCCCCGAGTGAGCTGGGGAATCAGGCAGGGCTCACCTTTGGCACAGGCAGTAGGCCTGCTGGATGCACAGAATGTCCAGACTGGAGGGAAGCACCCCTCCCCTTCCTTAGTGCTGAACTTAGGGCACTCCTGGGCTTCCCCCACATTAACGCTGATGTGCGGATTGCTCATCCCGATCAGGAGTACGACTGTGGCCCTGAACAGCCTCCGGAGCCCCGTTCCCTATGGGGCCAGAGCCCGTGGGAGAAAACCAGAAAAGCATTTGGTGTGCTCAGCTCAAGTTGTCTGAGCAGGAGCGGTTCAGACGCACGCACCGTCCTTCAGCACGCGATTTATCAGAGAGGATTCAGCTATTTGAAAAGGGTTTGCGATCAGATCTCCCTTCGGCTCAGGGAGGACGGGCACGGAGCCCGTGTGGTTTATCCCTGTTCCCGGCTCCCAGCATTGTGCCCAGCAGATAGTAGGTGTTTAACAAATGTGAGTAGAAGGGCTAAATGCATGGAGTGACCCTGGGCTGCTAATGGAGTACGGGATTGCGCCTGGTCGACTCTGCCGCATTCCGGCATCCAGATGCTTAATCGTGTCACTGCTAGAACAAAGACCAGCATGCACCGCGGTGGCCGTAACGATGTCAGCAGCAGATAACAGTTACCAGGGGCCCACCAGGCCCGGCTGTGACTCCAGCTTTGATATGCGTTAAGGTCACCGTCATCCTATCGACAGCCCTGAGGATTTGTGTTAGAGGGAGACACAAGGAAGGTTCTGAAGCTTACCCAACGCTGCACCGATGGAAGGCATGGGCCCAGGATGTCAGCCGACTGCCTGGCTTGAGCCCCCGGCTCCTAACCTCTCCGCTCTACTCACACTGACAAAGAGCAGGGGCCATTTGCACAGCACTCCCCTGTCCCCTGTCAAGGGCTTCTCCAGCAAGAGCCCCTAGAAGCCTCATGAGGACTTTAAGCACCCTCCCATCCCCTCTCTGCAGATGGGGAAACTGAGGCTTGGTGCAGCTCATGGCCCAAAGTCATGTAGGCAGTGAGGGGCAAAGCCCAGCCCCTCTCCCCCACTGCCCCCTACTCTGGCAGTCTGACCCTGGAACCAGAATCCTAATCCAGCCTCCTCACCAGGGACATCCCAGACCTTCAGTGTGGGATTCACAGTCTGTATCCAGACCTGCAGAGAACTGCACAGAGTACCCAGAGAGAGAGGAGGGCTGGGTGGTCTGGACCCTGGCTTAGCGGCTGTGTTACTACAACCGTCTGCTTGGTTTCTTGGAGCTTGATTTCCTCGTGGGGGAGTGCACATGAGATCACATCAGCCCAAGCAGGGCGGTTGCCAGGCCTTAGCAGAAGCCTTGAGCACATGGCAGGCTCACCACAGGTTGGGACTGGTTTTCTCAGCCATTCGTCTCTTCAGGCTCAAGCCCCACTCCATACACACCTGTAGAAGCCCAGAGACCTCTTCCCTCTGGGACTCCCCTGACTCTGAAGACAGGGCCGCCCATGGCCCACAGTGGCCCCCTTGGACATCCTGAAGATAGGGCCTATTATTTCTTATCATCTCATGTTAAGCAGGAGCTCAGCATAACATGGATGTGTGGATGGATGGATGGATGGATGGATGGATGGATGGATGGATGGACAGGTGGGTGGGTGGGTGGATGGATGGACGGATGGATGGATGGATGGATTGGTGGGGGGATGGATGGATGGATGGACAGGTGGATGGATAGATGAGTGGGTGGGTGGATGGATGGATGGATGGGTGGATGGATGGATAGATGGATGGATGGACGGACGGATGGATAGATGGGTAGGTGGATGGATGGATGGATGGATGGATGGATAGATGGGTAGGTGGATGGGTGGGTGGAGGTGGGTGGGTGGATGGATGGATGGCCATGCAAATGGGGTCTGGGTGCAAAACAAAAAACAATGTTTGCTCAAGACCTACAGGACTGAGTGGAACCATCTGTGCATTGTCGGGGTGGGGGCTCCAGGGACTCCAGGAAATCCCCTCCACCCCCATGGTCCCTGTAAACTCACCCCATGTTTTCCCAGGTTCATATTCACAATCCAACACTTCATAACGATGTGCACGTTGGTGGGGTCCCCACCTTCTGGCATAAAATGCAGTTTCTATGAGGATTGACATGAAGCATTTAGAGCAGAGCAGGCCCAGAGCAAGCTCTCTTAGGTGTTTGTCAAATACGTTTCTGTGGCTCCGAGCAGTGGTGTGTGGGAGTCGGTATGCGGGCTCATCAGGGCCCAGGAATCGTCTGAGCTGGTTGTGTCACCTAGCCGCCACTGAAAAGTAAATTCTATTAAAGCGTAATGAGATAAGTTGTACTGAAACAAAGGTCATCGATCGTCAGAACTCATCAACTCCCCAGTGACGACACTATATGGTCCTGTGCTCTTGAGATGATTCACATCTGTTGAATCCAAGTGGTGGAAATACTGCATAATATGCTCCCCACGTCCCTTCGCAGCCCCAGGTCAGAGCCCTCACTTAACCTCAGCGATGTTGGGAACGTGGACTCCACAGAAATTAACGAGGAGCACAAAGCAGGACTTTGGTTTCCCCCCATCCGGAAAGCTGGTTGTGACTCTCTTCCCGGCACACCCCTGGATGATGTCACCCCTGGTGTCAAATC
Organism: Puma concolor; assembly: GCF_028749965.1. NCBI lineage: Eukaryota > Metazoa > Chordata > Mammalia > Carnivora > Felidae > Puma > Puma concolor. Next base: position 3,415,645 of record NC_141678.1, on the reverse strand, counting down.
GTCCCCTTTCAGATGCCGGCACCCTGAGGGAATGACATTTTAAGCTGGTTTCACCATTAACTTCTCTGTGTGAAAGGTTTTATCGGCTCGCAGACCTGGCCAAGGGTTTGAGCCCAACAGGGGGTGCGGAATGGAATGTGAGGGGGAGGCCCCACCAGGCCCCACAGGTGGACGGGGCGGGCAGGTGACAAGTGGGCACGGCTGATTTTCCAGGAGACACGGGCCCCACGGGCCGATGAAGAACTCAGACCTTCCATTGGTTCTGCGCTCTGGCCGTGCCTCCCTCGCGGGGCTTCTGCCCTCCCAGAGAAGCAAGAGCTTCTCGCTGTAAGAACTCCTCTTCTGGGATGGTTGTGCCCAAATACGGAAAGGGCGATTGCACAGGCAACACAGCATCCCCGGGAACACGAGTCCAGCTCAGTGAAAGAGAGACTTGCTGAGGAGCTAGAGGGGGGCTGCTCAAGAAACAGGCTTGGTCCTGGAATGAGCTTCAGCAAAGAGTTTGGGAAGAGCCCCCTTGGCCACCCAGAGAGGCCCCTGGAGAAGGGATCCAGGCTTTGGGACGGAGGCTGTGGCTCTCAGAGGGGTCAGGGGGATGGATCCTGAAAGGTCTGGAGACGTTTGGGGTTGTGGCAATGCTAATGGCCTCTAGCAGGTGGAGCCTGGGGATGATGCCAGGGAACTCCAGTTGTGCACGGGACAGCCGCCCAGCGAGGCTCGAGCCAGCCCCACGTGTCAGCAGGGCCGAGGCTGAGGTTGAGAAACCTGCTCGGAGATGCAGTTCCCACCCCCCTGGTCTCGGGCCTTCACGAGATGATCCAGAAGAGTTTTGAGTTTCCAAACCGCTGATTGTCCGCGTTCCCGCCTCCATGCTGAGTCCTAGCAACGTGCTGATGGAGGGTGTGGAGGTTTCTGAGGGACAGCCAAGCACCCCCCTTCCTCCCTCCTCCTCCTTTTGGTTTTCATCTACTTTCCCTTTTACGGAAGCTGTAGGTCATATTGATAGCATGTAACGCTTCAAGGTTACACTCTGAGATGTCGACTCGAGGAAAAAACGGCCTCTCCTGGGACAGTCAGGGATCCCTCTTCATCGTGAGGGGACAGAGATTGACACACCACGGGCCGATTTCATCTTGGAAGTGGGACGACGGCATAATTCACGGAGACAGAGTTAAAAAGTTGCTGTCCACCCCGCTATACTTCACGACCCAGAATATTGTCAGATTGGCTGTCTGGTGAGTCATTTGTAAACACGTCTGCTGGCTTTTACTTCCCACAGTCTTGCATCAAAGCCTCACTCTTCGGAAGATGCTTGTCAACTTCATCTGGAGGCCTAGGTGACACAGTCTGGCTGTGAGAAGTGACAGCGTTGTTTCAGCATTCCCTGTCCTCACATTTCCAAGACTGGCACCGTGGGGAGTTTGGCAAGAGATGGAGAAATCTACTATTTCTCAAGTTTGAGAAAAGTAATTAAGGGGACACACACAGAATTGGACACTAAGGATGAAAATAAATTGGGTGGAAATTGACCCGACATGTATCTACAAGCTAAGAGGCAAAGATTCCTCCCTCTGGAGACAGGAGGCACCTTCCCTCACACACATTTCGCTTCGCGGAATCTCCAAATCCCTGCCTTGCAGAAATCGTGGGCCAGTAAGACTTTAAAAAAGGCTTAGTTCTTCCCGAAGAGTTCGGTCTCCTTGGCAACACCTCTTCCCTCTTTATTTGTCCATTGCCTCTTTATGTTCTTCCCACTTTTGAAGAAGCCATAACAAGCGAATTACCCCGAATTACCCCAAATGAGGGGACATTTGGGCAGGAAGGGCCCCCCGTCCTTGGGCAGTCCAGGGAAAGTTCTGGCTACCGTCACACCTCATTGTCAATGTGGCACTTACAATGTAGACTTTACAACACCTGCCGACATAATCGCAGATTCTCAAGAATGTATTTTTAGACGCTTTACGTACACGTGCACACGCACACACAATTCAGCACTTTTAGTGCTGGTCCTAGTGTGAAATCCAAGAAAGAAAAAAACAACGTCGAGGAGTGATAATGCTCCTGGGGTTGTGAGTTCCTGCTCTAGTCTGCAAACTCACTACCTAAAGCCAGGTGACAGAAAGCAGCACAGCAAGCACGGGGCGGTGCGGAAATGCGGGAGGCGGGGGCTCAGTCGGTTGAGCATCCAACTTCAGCTCAGGTCATGATCTCACGGTTGGTGGGTTTGAGCCCCGCATCGGGCTCTGTGCTGATGGCTCGGAGCCTGGAGCCTGCTTGGGATTCTGTGTCTCCCTCTCTCTCTGACCCTCCCCTGTTCATGCTCTGTGTGTCTCTGTCTCAAAAATAAATAAACATATAAAAAAAACTTAAAAGAATTATAGGTATTGTAGAACATGATCTTCATATTGTGACCACACGAGGCATGCCAGCTGATACTCAAAAATTATGCCTACGTTAAAGGACCGCCAAGTGGATAGTGCATTAACTGGGATTTTGTTTTTTTACAACATCCTGAACCATGCTTTTTTTTTTTTTAATGTTTATTTATTTTTGAGAGAGAGAGAGCAGGGGAGGGCCAGAGATGGGTGGGGGGATGGTGTAGAGGATCCAAAGCACAGCCCAGCATGAAGCTCAAACTCATGAACTGTGAGATCGTGACCTGAGCCGGAGTCAGACGCCCAACCTACTGAGCCACCCAGGTGCTCCATGTAGGCCACCAAAATTTTAGTGTTTGAAAGTGTGCCATGAACCTCAAAAGACTGACGGCCGTTGCCTGACAGCCTTGACTGAGCATTCTCATGGTTTCTGTCCCTTCAAAATATAATTCAAACTGGATTTCAAGTCAGGGGACTATGTGTGGGGCAGGAAGTCTCAATGGAAGGTTGATGGGGGAGGTCATTTGAGAAAGGAAGGCCTTTGCTCTCCCTCTCTTGGTGAACATTCAGTTCCTGTCACTGAATGCCCATGGAAGCAACTGGGTTTTGAGCAAGAGCTTTGTATTGACTCAAGAACTATCTTGGGTCATGGATGGTTCTAGATTCCAGCTTGTGCATGGCTTCTCTTTTAAGAACCAGCCCAGCTGTGCACTGATCTGAAGCATCAGAAGGGGTTTCTTCCCCTCACCTTGCCCGAGAAATCTTCCCAGTCTGCCTAGAAAGCCTCTGGGCCATTCTGATGGCCCCCAAGTCCATGTGAATCCAAATCCACCCTCTTCCCAGCATAATGAGAAAGAATGACTTTATGGTGCAGCCTCTTGTCTCAGCTGGACCCAGCCGGGGGCCACATGAGCCCCAGGAGATGCACAGTGGTAGGACGATGGAGCACATGGTGACTGTCACCCTGAATACTGCTAGGTCACCACAAATTCTCTTTACAGAGTCCCTGCAGTGGGTTTGGCGTGGACCTACCTACTGATCGGTTCTAAATGGGGAGCCAACCACGGACTAACCCGTGTAGCAGAGACACTGGTAACGGCCCTTTCCATCCACGGGACAACTTCACCCCGACAGTTATCCTTTGTTTAGCGGTTACGGTATGCCGGCTAGACCACGCTCCGACTCCACTTAATTCTCGGCCGTATGAGGGCTTCTGGGTAAGATGGCCATTTTTCAGATGAGGAAACCAAGGCTCGCTTTTGAGTGACTCCAGACCCCATCAGTGAGGCGTGGGGCTGCTGTCCAGCTGGCACTGACTCACGCCGGAGGCCACACTTCTAACCACAGAGCTGCGCCCTTGAGGTGCTCCATCAGCACATCAAGAGCAGCTGTACCAGTCCCGGGACACTTGTCGCTGAGAAGGAGCAGGGCCATCACCCGTCTGGAGCCTCCTTTTTCTTTCTTTTCTTGGAAAACAACAACTTGGATGTTGATGGGTTTGGCTGCAGTTGAACAATCTGGGTGTCTTAACAAGTTGGGCATTACCAGTTGAATCTAGCCACGGATGTAGCTTCCAGATACCCTGCCTTGTCCTGAGCAGAGCAGCATATCCTGTCCCAGAGTGTCAGCTGACTAGCTGGCTGATCGCAACCAGTGGAGTGAGGGTCCGCTGGAGATCAGCCCCCAAACCTCAACGTGGCTTCTCTTTGGCTCAGATTTAAATTGCAAGCATCCTGATATCCCCCCTGGGTTGCAGGCACCCAAGAAGCTTCTCTTAAGCCACGAGTGCCTTTTCCGCATGTAACCAACTTGCTCCCGTTCCGGCTCAGGCCCCAGGTTGCTGGACCCTGGCCTCCGTGCCTCATCTGTGAGCTCATTCTTGTCTTGTGGACTTAGCACATATTGACATCGTGTTTCCTACACAACCATTTCTTGGCTCCTTCTCAAGAACTTGGGGGTCGTACTGGTGTCACAGGCTCTCAACCGCAGGTTTCCCATGCAGTCAGCACTACCCCGGCTGTCCTCTGGGCTACCTGCCAGTGAGTTTTTGGCTCTAATAGTCCTCTGCAGGGGATGTTTCACATGGATTCTTCTGGACCAGTGGTTCTCAGTCCTTCGCTATCATTCTGGTGGTCTTTGGGTTAACTCGCGCGGACTTACCAGTTCTGTAAGGATATAAAAGTTTTGTCGTGTTTTTATTTTGCTTGAACAACCCCCTTACATGATTATAATCTCTATAAAAGCAGAGACCTTTGTGTATTTTGCTTACTACTCTCTATAAAATAGAATCTGGATGACCGGGAACTAGACAAGTGTATCCACTCCCACGTTTGCCATTCAGTTTGGTAGTAGAGGTGGTGGCCAAGGCAAGTAGGCAGGAAAAAGAAATAAAGCACATTCTGATTGGAAAGGAAGCAGAAACACTAATCTGTATGTTCAGATGACATGATGGTGTGTGTAGAGAACCCTAAGAAATCCACTAAAAAACAAAGAGAACCAATAAGACAACTAAGAAAGATGGCAGGGCATAAGCCCAATATAAAACACTGTATTTCTTTCCTTAATGTTTATTTATTTTTGAGAGAGAGAGAGAGAGAGAGAGAAAGCATGGCAGCGAGAGAGGGGAACAGAGCATCTGAAGCCGGCTCTGTGCTGACAGAAGTGACCAGAGCTGGAGTCAAATGCTTAACCAACTGAGCCACCCGGGTGCCCCTAATAGATTGTTTCCCGATACACTAGCAATGAATATCTGAAAAGGAAATTAAGGAAAACAATTTCTTATACAATAGCATCAAAAAGAATAAAATACTTAGGGATACGTTTTTAAGAAGGAGGGTGAGACAGGCACCCTGAAAACCGCAAAATATTATTGAAAGAGGCTAAAGAAGCCCTGAGTAAATGGAAGGGCATCTCGTGTTCTGGGACTGGAAGACTTACGATTGATGAGATGCCAGTACTCCCCAAATTGATCTATAGATTCAAGGCCATGCCTGTCAATGTCCCTGCTGCCAACTTTGCAGAGATGTTCAAGCTGGGGCTAAAATTTATGGAATGCAAGGGATCCAGAATATCCAAAGGAGTCTTCAAGAAGAAGAACAAATCTGCGGGGCGGTGGGGCTCACACCTCCTGATTTCAAAAGCTTGCTACAAAGTGCATTACGTTTCATACCATAAAGACCATGTGACGCTGGCACGGAGACGGACATATCTGGAGATCGATGGAGTAGAACTGAGTTTGGAAATAAACCCATAGGTTTATGGTCAGTGGGTTTTCAGCAGTGATGTCAAGGAAACTCAGTGGGGAAACCATAGTCGCGCTGAGGCAACCGGTTACCTTCATGCAAAAGAACACGGTCTCATCGGGTCCTCCGATGGCACCAACTGTGGTGGTTAATTTTACCTGTCAACTTGACTCGGGCTAAGGGGTGCCCAGATACCCAGTAAAACACTATTTCAGGGTGTGTCTTGGGGGGGGGCATTTTGGGAAGAGAGGAGACTTTAAATGAGTAGTCTGAGTAAAGAAACGTCCTCACCACATGGATGGTCATCGTCTAATCCGGTGAGAGCTCAACTAAAACAAAAGCGTGGAGGAAGGGAAAATTCTCTTTCTCTCTTCTTGAGCTGGCACGTGCATCCCCGTCTGCCCTTGGACATCAGAGCTCCTGGTTCTTGGCCTTCAGACTCCAGGAACTAGACCAGCATCAGCACCATCACCCCCAGGGCTTTGGACTGAATTATACTGCTGGCTTTCCTGGGTCTCTGGCTTGCACACAGCCGACGATGGGATTTCTCAGCCTCCATAATCAGGTGAACCAATTCCCATAAGAAGTCTCTTCTCGTATATCTATATTTACCCTCCGGTTCTGTTTCTGTGACATACCAACGGATGGCACCCACCCAGATAACCCCCACTTTCGGTGGAGGGCTTGGTGGCTCCCCACTGGCCTGCGATGACTGCCTTCTTTTGAATAAATAACACAGGTCTAGAGGACTTTCCATCTGCCCTGTTCTCTGTCATTCGGCCCCACTTAACCACTCACAGAGCACTTTAGAAGGCTGTGTCAGTCGGAGTCTGGAATAATAGCACTGCCATTACCTCAAGCATTGTTGAGACGTGAACGGTAAAATGTGTCTCAGTTCTCAGGTTCTCAGAAGGGATGGCATCGGGCCAGATGGTCCCATTAACTCTCGAGGACTTCCTTTTGATGCTCACCTTTAAATAGTAATTCCTTCTCAAGGAAGTGAAGAAAAGTTGAAGGCTATCATCGACCTCCATACAGCAGAGTTTCTCACATCTGAAGACGCATTACCTATGCATGAGGCTTTTGGAGTTTATCCGGCCAGAGTCTGATGTACGCTTTTTAGAGTCAAGGAAATTCTCCCCCTCTTGATTCAAAACAATGAGGAGTTCGGAACGCAGGCAAGGAGTCGCAGATTCTGGAATGATTCAAATCAGTCTGACGCTCGCAACTGAGAACATGGCCAACCAGCCCAGGGCTGCCGACCTGTTAGTCCCTGCTTCACCTGCCGACCCAGCTGTACCTGAGAAACTCGGACCACCCTGCAGAGGGAGGTGATGATGTGCACGAATATTGGCCCAGGCTGCTTCTTTTCCACTGGCCTGTGTGGTCGCCTTTCAGACGAGAGTCCCAAGGACAGGATTTCTCCCGAGGCATCGTCCACTTGCTTGGTTTCCCGGGACCGTCTTTTCACAAAAGCTCCGGATACATCGGTGAGAAATCTGAAAAATCTCCGTCTCTCGGAGATGGGACTCGGAGCAGCCGTGGGCCTCTTTCTGGGACCTCGCCGGTCATTCCTTAGTCATCACCTCATTTAAACGTTTCGGGAAAGGCGTGGAAAGGCTGTCCTGCCCACAAGCCCACGACGAGGCGAGCCAACTCTCCTAGAAGCATTTTCTCAGCTTCTCTTTGGGTGATCGTGCATTGCCAGTGATGCGAAATTGCTCACGGGCAGGGAAACCGAGGCTTGTTGTGTAAAGTGGGACGAACGAGCTGTCAGTAGAGATGCCGCAAAGCCGCCAGCCAGTTCTAACCGGCTCAGTACAGCCAGGTGCTTCCCGTCTGCCATCTGGATCCTTGCTGGACATGAACCCAGGGGGCAGAGCTGTGAACTCAGATGGCCTGGGCACACCCTGACTGCCCCTACCCTGACGGTCCCCCTTTGTCTTGGAGGCACCGCCCGCATACCCCTCGGGATGTGGGGTTCACGAGGGTTTGTTCTGTTGACCACAGAGGTGGTGCAGGACGGAGCAGGTGTCCGGGCCCAGAACCTCTTCCCGAGAGTCAGGAATGTTCTGCCTCACTCCCCAGCCTCTGGGGAGCAAGGCCTGGCTCTGAACGCCCCCAAAGATCTCCAGGTGTGGAGTTCCTTCATAACTAGCCCCCCTTCCGCCCGTCAGGCTCCCCCCTGCTGCCAAATCTCCACCGTAAGAGCGGCTGCCCTTGGTTTTCTGACCTAATCCCTCCTGGGCGCCTCGGTTCCTCAACTGTCTGGGCTGGGACAGGAGGGGCACACCATGTCCTCCCCCCAAGGCCCCTGGGAGCCACGCTGGCCTCCCTTCCACCTGTCCGTCCCGATGGCTGGCTCACACCCTTCTCAGATGGTTTTGTGTGAGCTCACTCTTCGGAGTCCTTGGACCGAGCCCGATGTGAAACTACGGACGATTCTGTTCTTTGGCAGCCAGTGCTCATACCAAGACCTTTCTGTGCAAGTTATTCCCAGTGGAAACACCAGCCTCTCAATTCCTGATATGGGCTTTGCCTTCTTTCTAGAGTTCTTTCCACGTGCCTATTTTGGTTTTAGGGACTTTTTTTTTTTTTTTTTTTTTTTTTTAGAGAGAGAGTGAGCGAGCAGGAGAGGGGCAGAGAGAGAGAGAGAGAGAGAGAGAGAGAGAGAGAGAGAGAATCTTAAGCAGGCTTCCCGCTCGCCCAATGCAGGGCTCGACCTCATGAATCATGAGATCATGATCTGAGCCGAAATCAAGAGTCAGACACCCAACCGACTGAGCCACCCAGGAGCCCCTGTTTTTAGGGGCTTTTTACCCAAGTACAATACACGTATCAAAGAGCACGCAAATCTTAAGTGTTCAACTTTGAACTTTTGGGAAGTGAATAACTGTGTAACTAGAATCCAGAGCAGGAGTCAGAATACTGCCCCCATCTGGCAGCCCTTTCCAGTGGCGTCCAATCTCCCCCCAAAGTTGCCGTTGTTTTAAAGCAAGTTTCACGCAGGTGGTAGAATGTTCTTACTGAGATGCGTTCATCAGTCATAACCACAAAACGTAGTGAAGATTTATCTGGAACTTACTATACGGCAGGCATTGCAAACACAACGTTAATTAACTCCTTTTATCTTTATAGCAATTCCACGAAATAGGTTGTATTATCATTTTTATTATTATTTTACTTTATGCCCCATTAATAATGGGCACGAGGGCACGAAGAGACGATCCTACTTTTCCTAAGAGTTCCAAACAAGCTTTACAACTTTTAATAAGGCTGGGGGAGGGGGGAGTTATTTCAAAAAGCCTTGTATTTGTTCCCTTTAAAGGAAACATGCAGATTTTAGTTGTTCTTCCTAACGGTTGGCCTTAAAGACTCGGTGACTTTGCATGGTATTAACAACTGACTGGAAGGTTTGAAGCCATCCAGTCCAGGAGGGAGGACCCGCCAGAAAGAGGTACTGATGTAGGGGGAGGCCGTGCTGATGGTGGGGGGGTCGGGACGGACAGAAGGCGACTAGTTCTGGAGCTCACACCCGCTGCCTTCCCTGGCGCCTTCCACGCGCAGCTCAGCCTGCCAGCCTCTCCTCGTGGAGGATCCCGTGGCACCTGTGGTCCCGCCTCACGGGGCTGCTCAGGGAGGAACCGGGGGCTCTGGGAGGACGGGACTCTGTGGCCCACCACCCTGTGCTCCTCCGGCAGCCTGGCCACCCGCTCACTGCCCGGGCGAGACGGTGTGGGGGACACGATGCGTGACAGTCGGAAGGACGTGGAGCAAGGGCAGAGCAGCAGGCTGGTTTGGGTCTTGGGGGCCAAGCCAGCCGACCCGAGCACCTCCCCCGCCCCCGACAGCCCCGACCCTGGTGACTCGGACAGGGCCCGGCAGGACCGCTGGAGAACTCAGCCTCAGGACGCAGTCTGGGGCCGGGGAGGGAGACAGCCAGGCCCGCTGTCGGGGACACCGGTGTTTGGTGACGATCCTTTACGACCAAGGCAGAAGAGGCTTTCTGTACGCATCACAGGCATGAACACGCTTTACGGCTACAATAACGTGTCCGTCAGTCATCCGAGGGTCAAACGGAACACTCGTGGGGAACAGCCTGCTCCTTTCTCCTGTTCTGGCCACGCTCTCGCTGTGCCCTGGTCCCCCGATCAGAGGACGACATTAGGAAAGCCACAGGGAGCCATACCAGGGCCGCCCGTGGGTGACAGAGTGTCATTATGGAGCTGGACGCCCCCCAGGCGCTCCCCCTGCCGCACCCCTGCCTGGAGCCCAGGGCCCAGGCGGTGAGTCGGGCTGTTCTCCAGAGCTCCGGGGGAAGAGGCGTCGCTGGGTCGGGGTTCCTCCTCGTTCCGGGATTCACCTGCTTCTTTTTTATATTGTCACGTACTCTTCCTTTGAAATCCGGGGTCCCTCTAGGGTGACAGGGAGGCGGCCACCGTGTAAAAGCATTTAGGGGCGGACAGGAGGGGGCTGGGAAAGGCCGTCCGTGCAGGGAGCACTGTGCACACAGGTGGGGGATGTGCTCGGCCACAAGGGAGGCATCCCAAGTGCTTTCATATAAATAAGTGACGGAACTTGGGGCACCTGGGTGGCTCAGTTAGGTGGCTGACTTCAGCTCGGGTCATGATCTCACAGTCCGTGAGTTCGAGCCCCGCGTCGGGCTCTGTGCTGACAGCTCGGAGCCTGGAGCCTGCTTCGGATTCTGTGTCTCCCTCTCTCTCTGCCCCTCCCATCCTCATGCTCTGTCTCTCTCTGTCTCAAAGATAAATAAAAACATTAAAAAAAATTTTTTTTAAATTAAAAAAAAAACAAATAAGTGACGGAATTCGCTTCCCGTTGTCCCCGGGTCTTTTTCCGGGGCAGGCGTCTTCCAGGCCGTCTCCTGGATGGCCGTGCGCCCCCCCCACCCCCCCACGTCTGCAGGTTCCGGCGGCCCATCGTCCAGAAGGCTCGCTGTGCGTTTTCCGCGTCACCAGAGCTGGCTGACAAGTGACGCAGGCTCTCCGGCTTTGGTCTGGCGTCCCTCAGAGAGACAGGAACCTGGCCAACCGCGGTCCCGGCTGCGTCGCCGGGTGGGGGAGGGAGCCAGAGCCATCCTGCGTCTTCGGGAGGTCTGCCCTCTGATGCCGGGAGGGTGAGCACACGGAGGGGCGCGGGATGCCCACCGAGGCATCCCCGCCCGGCCGCTGGCAAGCCTGCCTGTCGGTGCCCCGAGCTGCCCCGAGCTGCCAGATGCACCCTCCCCCACGTGGTGGAAGCCCGGGGACTCAGGCTCCGTGCCCGCGGACCCATCTGTGGCCGCTCCGCATTCCAGCAGCCCCAGGTTGTGTGTCTGCCGTCCAAGGGCTGCTCCCTTCCGGGTCCTGCTGGACTCCCCCGCCCTCAACAGGTCGGCAGCCTGGGAGGTGATTCCGTGCATCGGGAGCCCTGTGTGTGTGCCAGCCCAGCAGTGCCGTTTGGGCCCTGGGGTTTCTGCGCTTCCCTGGTGCCCATCGCCCCTGCTCTGCCGCGGGCCCTCGCCTCCACCCCAGACTCGGCCGCTTGCGTATATCCAGCAGGCACTGGGCAGCTGGCATTCTGATGGGGTGGTGGTCTCTCACTAGGTGTGTGATAAGCAGGGGGTGGGAGGGGAGGTGCTGGGAGGAAACGGGGGGTCCCAGAGGCAGGTGGCGGGGAGCAGCCTCAGCACTGTCGTCGGGACGGGCTCTCCGAGGACGTGACGTTTCTGCACAGGCCTGCTTGCCGTCGGGGGTCAGCCACGTGCTCACGGGGGAGAGGCTGTTCCCGGAAGAGGGAACAGCCCGGGGAGACATCCTGAAGTGGGGAAGGGGTGTGGCAGGAGCAGGGAGAACAGAACAGCCTCCCCACCCTCCCCTGCTCCCAAACAGGCCACCCTAGGAATTAAAACCACAGTGATTTACATATTCAGCTATAACCCCAGTACATGTCTTACTTGCTTTTCCTTGGCGTTTGTCAGGGAGAAAAAAAAAAAAAACAGAGCACAGTAGGGCTTTCTGCAGAGTCACCTGTGAACCTTCTAGAAGAGACTCTCGGCTCTGGGGCTCCGACATCTCAGTCGCTATTTTACGTGGTTACGATGCGAGTCCCAGTTAACCGAGAAGGGAGCACGCTGACTTTCTCAGGTACGGCCACGACATCTCCAGTTACAATGGGAACGTTGTTACCTGGCAGGGAAGGCAGGAATGAGGATGGGATACGGGCCCTGCAGACATTTCTTCTCTCTGAAGAATCATCTGGGGGCCATGAGGCTCTTCCCTTTAATTGAACAAATACTTTCCGACGCTGTCCGGCCTCCCTTTGGCAAAGCCCACGCTCACAGGGTGACCGGCGGGAGACAGGCTGGGACTCCGAATTGCTCAGGCTTCTTCCTTGCACGCAACCAAAAGCAAACGGAGATGAACTCTCTTGGAGGAACAGCACCCAGGCCACGCTGACCCTGCAGTGACAGAGACCCGGGAAGGGATGCTGCCTTTTGGGCGATCTGAGGTAGCTTCGCCTTTCCTGACGTTTTTTGGCTCGGAAGTTTCCCGGGCGGAGTAGAGACCAGGAGGAGAGGACAGAAATGCCACTGGCCTGTCTGGCCCACGAGGGAGACACAATCCCCCCACTTTGTTTTTCAAAGACATCAGTGCGGGATTCCGTTAAAGCAAGAGAGAGCAGTCCAGTCCGAGTGTGGGGCCCCCTGAAACCCAGGCACCAGAAACTTTGCTGAAAGAAGTTTATAATTGGATATTTCAAAGGAAATCAAAGCAGGAATCATGGGGAGAACTTGTTTCTGTTTATTCGAACGAGGACTCGTAGAGCGCTGACTCCGTTCTCCAAACCTCATGGGTTCTTCTTTAATCCTCCCAAGGATGCTACGATATAGGCTCTGTTATTCTCTCTATTCCAAGACAAGGAAACCAAAGCACAGAGAGTGATTCATCCATGGCCAGACATGGCTTCCCCACAGTCCTTTCATGACCTTGTCTTATCTTCATTTTCATACGTCTGGAAGGTGCCACCGGGAGCTACGACCACGGGGACCGTTCTCAGGGTTTCCAGAGGTCCGATTTGGCCCCACGTGCAAAGTGTTCACCCAAAAGAACAGGTCAGTGTGCTCGATATTAACAGGAGGGAGAACGTCGTGAGCAGCAAGAACTGGGACTTTTTCAGGCTTTCGTTGGGAGGACGAGGAATTCACGACCGCGTGGGGCCTGGTGCATTCATCACAGACGCCACTACACGGCCAGGACAGGGTTGGGGCACTTCCGGCCTTGCCGTGTGCATAACTTGATCCCTAACATGCTGGGCACGTTCTTTGTTAAAATCGAGTAAATGTCCATGGCAGGCTTCATGGGTCAGCTAACCAACAGCCATTATCAACCATTTTCTCCCCTGCATTGTGGAAGAAGCCGTGTAACCCGTTTCTGGGTGTTTAAATATTTGGGTGCCATTTGGGAAATGTACAAGGAGAGAGAGCCGTAACCAGATAGCTCTCCTGCCTTGCTAGTTCTGCACCCCCGACATCTGCACTTGCACATGATCATGTGAGGATATATCAGGAGCTGTGGCAGCCTTTTTGTGATCGTGAGAACAAGCCATTGAGGATGGTCAAACATGAGAACAGAATACAGCCCCGTCCTGAAACATTAAGCAACAGAATTAACAGTGGGACTACCTGCCCGCCTTTGATTCAACTTCCTTTTATTTGTAGCTGAAAGCATATTGTATTGATGTATTTAAATTTTTTTTAATGCTTATTTATTTTTGAGAGAGACAGAGACAGAATGCGAGTGGGTTAGGGGCAGAGAGAGAGGGAGACACAGAATCCGAAGCAGCTCCACGTTCCGAGCCGTCAGCACAGAGCCTGACACGGGGCTCGAACTCACAAGCTGTGAGATCATGACCTGAGCTGAAGTCAGACGCTCAACTGACTGAGCCACCCAGGCGCCCCAATTGATGTATTTTAAAAACAAAGACATCCCTTGTGGTGCCTGGCTGGCTCAGTTGGGAAGCATCCGACTTCAGCTCAGGTCATGATCTCACGGTCTGTGGGTTCAAGCCCCACGTCGGGCTCTGTGCTGATGGCTCAGAGCCTGGAGCCCGCTTCGGATTCTGTGTCTCCCTCTCTCTTTCTGCCCCTCCCCCGCTCGCACGCAGTCTCTCTGTGTCTCAAAAATAAACATAAAAAAAAGTTAAAACCAAAAACATCCGCCATCAAATACCAAGATATCCACAAAAAGATCTGATTACAATGTTTATAGTAACTTTATTCATAGTAGCCCAAACCCAGAAATAGCAAAGGTGTCCGTCAACAGAGTGGATCAACAGTGGTCCAGTCATACAGTCGATCCCGACTCAGCCGGCACAGGCAGCCACATAGAAGAATCACAAGTACGTTGTTCTGAGGAACGATGTCAGACAGAAAGATGACATCCCATGGGATTGCCTGTATGAAAAGCTCTATAACTGACAGCCTGATGTACGGGGGGCGGGGGGGGGGAACATCAGGACACCGGATGTGTCTGGAAGGGTGGGGTGGACAGTCACTGGGAAGGCGACTTGAAGGGACTTTCTGGGGCGATGATCACGTTCCGGACCCTGACGGGGTTAAAGTCGCACAAGTGGGTAAAAATGTTACGGCTACGGATTTGTGCATTTCATTATATATAAATTTTGCCTTGACAGAAAAAAAAAAAAGAAACATTAAAAAAAAAAAAAAGATGGGCCTCACGTGAATGGGCGTTTAGGGTGTTGCACTCTAACACTTTGCAACGCATCCCCCAAATCAGACTGGCGTAGGGGCGGCTCGGTGGGTTGATGCACGAGGAAATATGAGGAACTGGAAATATGAGCACTGTTCTTTGACATCCTCTGTGTTTTGGACGTTTGCATAATCAAACGTGGAGGGAAGACGTGAACGCAGACACGGCCGAAGTTGTTGCCATTACTCTGTGTCACGTTTGGAAGGCAACCACGTCCTTCCTCTAGGGAAGGCGGTTTTATGGAAATGAGATTCAGGCCTAGGAGTCCAGATGAGCCCGGGGGTGGAGTTTTACTTCTCCGGACTGAGCTGTTTATGCAAAGCTTCCTGTAATGCTGGGAAGGAGTGTCTCCGACAGATACAAAAGGGGGCACGTCAGCGAGCACAGTGAGCTTAGCCTCAAAGACCTGAATAAACCTGTAAGCCAGCGACCTGGGGATTATGCTGCATTGAAAGTTTCAGCAAGGAACATTGAAATTCAGGTACCAGAAGTCCTCGCCCTTGGGGGAAAGCGTGGCTAAGCTCCAGCCTTTTCTCTTTTATTAGAATCGACAGCTTCTGTGGCACAAACAAATGTAGGCTGAAGGCTCTGAGGCTTAGCCCTGCCCTTCCTGGGCCCTGGGTGGATAATGCTTGTATTTTCTGGGCCACTGATTTATTTGCGCAGAAAGTGAAATAATGCGATGACTATTAATGAGATGGAAATGGAAAGCACCTGGGCGTTGATTGCAGGAGCCTCTGGTTTGGGTCTGGGGTTGTTTCTCGTTGACCCACCACGGCTGAGACAGGGAGGAAGAGACAGGGAGGTCTAGACGGTGTCCGTGTTGCATCGGCTCTGGGACCACCCTGGAGGCCGTCTCCCACCCTGCGGTCTCAAGGGCTTGGGGTCTGTGTACTGAGGAAGGAGATGAGGTCCAGAAGGACACGGCGCCTGGCTGGCTGGACCTGATGCTACACGAACCGTTGCTGAAATGCCAACTCCTCTTCCCCTTGGTTTTGAAATAGATACCTTGTTACACTTTATGCAAAAGTTGTGAGGATAGCCGTTGGACACTTTTTGAAACATTACATATAACTTTGTTTTTCCAAAACAAAAAAAGTCCAGAGCCCCCTCTCAGTCCCTTGAGGTGGACACCAGCGTGTGTGTGTGTGTGTGTGTGTGTGTGTGTGTGTGTGCACATAGGCGTATATGCACACGCACACACATTCTTGCGACTCCAGAAACCCGAAGCAGAAGATAACCCTGGTTTGAACTCCAGCTTAAACACATACTCGCGTGTGAGCCCCTGAGCCTCTCTTTCTCGTCTTTCCTGTGGGAATAATTTTCCCTCCCCCGTGGCTTTGTGTAAGGATCAAATGTGTTAATACATGTACAGAATTAGGAGACGTCCTGCCACGTGGAGAGCGGAAGATGGCCTGTGTGTCCTTACGCGTGATGTATCTGTTGTTCGCGAGAGGTCTCAGCGTTAGCGTTGCCCTGCATGACACGCTGCTTCCCATCGCGTGGTGTTACCCGAGGTTTCTCCCCGTCGCTACGTCCTGGAGAACGTTCCACACGAACACACAGCCTGACGTCTCACGGCCTTTCGCTGCCGCAGAGAATCCACGGCACGGACGCACTCACGTTTATTTAGCGGTTCTTTTGGGAGAGTGCTGTCTCGTTTGTCCAAACTGGGCACGTGTCCTCGTGAGAGGATGCTTCGGTAGTAATTATTCCACGACCGCAAGTGTAAGTCAGGCTGTCCTGGGGAATCCACGAGACGTGGCTCCCGTGTGATCCCCACCATCGGTCCAGCAGTGAACACACACACACACACACACACACACACACACACACATGTCCTTGTGCTCAGCTGCGTCTCTGCACCAAATCCCGACAAGTAAACTCTCCGTGTCCTGGGGCAGAGCGTTTTCGTTTTTCACACATCTGTGGCCGTCCTGCAGAGCTGAACCGTTCTTACGTTCCCTGCGACCCTGACATTCAGCAGGGGAAAGCATGCCTGTTATCTTATGCCGTCAGCTGTTCCTTATGTGAAGGCAGAAAATGGTACCTCGTGTTTGTTCTGATTTTCATCTCCCTGATACCCGTGAGGTTGACATTTTCCTTTCTCCTCCTTCCCCTCCTCCCCCTCCTCCTCTTCCTCCTCATATAGGTGTGCATTTTGACATCTGATACACAAAGCTTGCCAAGTAGTTGTGCGATAAGCCTCGTCACCTTCACGATCGCGAGCTCGCTGTGGCCAGGTAGGATGTTGGACCTGCTGTGATAATCCATGTCTCTACCCAGGCTCTATCTCTGCGGCTGCTGGGACGTTACTTCCTTCACCCGTCGTTGGGGCATCATAAACCCCGCCCCGCCTAACCCGCCGTGTAATTAGGAAAGACAAACTGTGAGGAATGTTAGCAGGGAGCAGGGAGTCCCTTGTTCTTAACCTGGGTGCTTACGTGCTGTTTGGATATTTTACAACCGGCACGATACCCTGTGTTGCTAGTGGCATTAAAATTATTAAATTTAAATTTTTTTAATGTTTATTCATTTTCAAGAGAGAGAGAGAGTGCGAGCAGGGGAGGGGCCAAGAGAGAGGGAGACACAGAATCCGAAGCAGGTTCCGGGCTCTGAGCTGTCGACACAGCACTGCTGCAGCCCCACTTTGCAGACAAGGAAACTGAGGCAGAGAGAAGTTAACCGACTTAAGGGGCCCAGGGTCTCACGGAGCAGAGCCAGGCTTGCACCCGAGCGAGCTGACTCGGCACCTGTCCCCCTCACCCCCCAGGATGTCGTTTCCCTCCTTTGGAAGCAGACACACTCTTCAATTTTAGTCCCATTTGAATATGTCCTGGCTTCTCATCTGGCATGGAACGCAGTTCTCCATCAGCAGGGGTTGGCCCCTGACCTAGGCCAGCAGGGGGGCAGGAAGGGGGTGGCCTCCAAAATGAATCTCCACGTAGACGGACCAGCAACAATGACACTCGTCCGGGCAGCGATGGCAGTGACCCCCGGATACTCAGCGCCCATTCAGCCCGCGAGCTGAGCCACGTGCCAAACCTGGTGCGTGCATCAGTCCGTCCACATGTTCATTCTGTGAGGCACAGACACTCCAAGAGGCTGACCCACTTACCCGAGGCGGCACAGCTAACAAGCGGCAGAGCCGGAATTAAATCCCGACCGTAGGTAGGCCAGAGCCCAGGCACTTAACGGCCCCAGGGCTCCCCTGTAAGGTAAGGCCCCAGACATCAGTAATTCGAGTCGTTATCCTGATGTAGCTGAGCGCACAAGCACTCTGCCCGGAGATTCCCTGGTCACACATGAGCTGTGTGGTGTTTTCCAGACCCAGACTCGGGATACGCTGATTTGACACACGGTCAGACAACGGGGGGAGGAGATCTGAACCCCGCTCTCTCCCAAGAGCGCCAGGGTGCACGCTCCCTACAGTGGTTTCATGCTCGTTTCTGTAGCATCTTGTCACAGCGATTCGGGATGCTCACAGCACGTAGGGAAAGCGGGCCCTGCGGGCTGGGGTTCCGCCCTTGGACATCGGCAGGTGCCGTAGGAGCTGCTCGGATCCACTTCCAGAAGGGCAGTCGGTTTGCAGGTATGCCCATCGCGAGACCGGCCCCAAACGTGGCCTTCTCCATGAGGTCTGTCCAGATGCCCCCGGGGCACAGGGGGCAAAGCCCTTTGGCCTGCACACCGTCTGTCAGAGCCCCTCGCTAATGTTGCTTCGTTGTGTCATTTTCTCATTTATATATGTACGTCTGTTCCATTTTCTGTCGGGCCTCAGCTTCAGAAATGCATTATTCATTCATTCATTCTGCTTTCTTACTTTTTCATGTAGTGCTAAGATGTACGGACCCTCTCTGTTGTTATCGTATGTCTAGACCAATGGTTCTTGGCCTCTTTGCTCTCAGGACTCCTTTAACTCTGAAATATCATCAAGACCCCCCCCCCCCAAGAAAAAAGCAGTTTCTTATGTGGGTCACATTCATCAGTATTTACAGTATTAAAACCTGGAGGGACCTGAGCGGTGCAGTCGGTTAAGTGTCTGACTTCAGCCCAGGTCATGATCTCACAGTTTGTGAGTTCAAGTCCTGCATGACAGTGTACAGCCTGCTTGGGATTCTCTCCCTCCCTCTCTCTCTCTCTCTGTTCCTCCCCAACTCGCACTTTCTCTCCTTCTCTCTCTCTCTCTCTCTCTCTCTCTATATATATATATATATATGTGTGTGTGTGTGTGTGTGTGTATGTATGTATAAAGGGGCGCCTGGGTGGCTCAGTCGGTTCAGTGACCGACTTCGGCTCAGGTCATGATCTCGCGATTTGCGAGTTGGAGCCCCACATCGCGCTCTGTGCTGGCAGCTCGGAGCCTGGAGCTGTCTTTGGATTCTGTGTCTCCCTCTCTCCCTGCCCCTCCTCTGCTTGTGCTCTGTCTCTCTCTGTCTCTCAAAAATAAATAAATGTAAAAAAATTTTTTTTAATCTATATAAAAAAATAAACTCTGACATTTTTTTTAAAAATTGATTCTACGGTAACTAGTAATAATATTTTATTTAAAATATCTACATATCCCCATTGCACAAACGTATCTCGTGAGAGATACAAACGTATCTCCCCATTGACACAAACAATGTATCTCATGAGAAAGAGCTGGTTCACGGTATCAAAGCGATATAGTGAGGAGTTTCACTGTCACACATTGTTGCAAACCTGGTGTGTTCAAGGGCACCCGAGTTCTCCTGCCTGCTTCTATATTCAAGGCGATAGGATGTTTGTTCTGTGGCTGACGTGTGTAACGATCCCCTGACCTCACAGAGGCGTGTGGTTGGAAAAGGACTGACTTCCTGGACATCCCAAAGGGGCTCGGGGAGCCTTGGGGACCTTGGAGCATCCTTTGAAGACCACTGAGTGGTCAAGGACACCCACCCTGTCTCACCCTTCTGTCCCCCAAACACTCCGTCGTCTTCATGGCCGTGTCTTCCCCCTTCCCCAGGCCAGGAGCTACAATGTATCCTGGTCACAGGGAGTTCAGCAGTTTATGTGCAACATTTGGTGGCAAATCGCCCAGCGTCTACAACACTCACTGAACGTTCATTCACACCTTCTGCAAGTATTTATGGAACACCCATTTTCAGCGGGAAAATCCAGCCGTGAAGAAGATAAACACCGTCCCTGTTCTCGTGGTGCTTACATTCTGCTGGGAAATCACACTGTATAAAATAAACAAAAAAACATGAATAAGACGTCTTCAGTTAGTAAAGGGTGCTGCGAGGAAGCTAAAAGGAGTGTCACGTTAGAAAGTAAAGGGGGGGGGGGCGCCTGGGTGGCGCAGTCGGTTGAGCGTCCGACTTCAGCCAGGTCACGATCTCGCGGTCCGTGAGTTCGAGCCCCGCGTCGGGCTCTGGGCTGATGGCTCGGAGCCTGGAGCCTGTTTCCGATTCTGTGTCTCCCTCTCTCTCTGCCCCTCCCCCGTTCATGCTCTGTCTCTCTCTGTCCCAAAAATAAATAAATGTTGAAAAAAAAAATTAAAAAAAAAAAAAAAAAAAAAGAAAGTAAAGGGGGAAAGTCACTAGGAAGGGTAGTCCAGCGTGGCTGCTCTGAGACTCAACTGATCAGAGAGGAGTCAGTCCCAGAAAGATCTGAGTGAGAAATATTGTAGGAAGAAGGAACGGCAAGCGCGGAGGCCTTGAGGTTTGAATCATTTGTGTGTCTGACGCATGGAAAAATGAACATTTATCTACTTTCTTGTGTGTTCCCGCATTTGTATGGTGATGCCTTGTTCCTCATTTCAGTGGCAAACGGAACAGTTCCTGAAGTTTTAGAAGTACACTTCTGTGTAAGATATATTGGCTATTTGGGGCACCTGGGTGGCTCAGCCAGTTAAGTATCCGGCTCTTGATTTCGGGTCAAGCCATGATCTCATGGTTCGTGGGATCGAGCCCTGCGTCGGGCTCTGCGCTGACAGATCGGAGCCTGGAGCCTGCTTCGGATTCTGTGTCTCCCTCTCTGCCTCTGCCCTTGGCCCGCTCGCGCTCTCTCTCTTTCAAAAATAAATAAACGTTAAAAAAAATACTTATGATGGCAAATTTTATGTTATGTGTATTTGGCCATAATTTTTTAAAAAAGGAGATTGATTCACTGTACTCACTGAAAAGTCTGGAGGTCACGCTAGATTCATGCAGAGCTGGATGCAGGGATTTGAATGGTGTCGTCAAGGCTGTGCCTCCCTCTGTTTCTCAGGACATGTCCACAAGGTAGACCAGATGCCTCCCACAGCCTCCCAGCTTAACAAGCTTTGGGAAGGGGAATTGTTTCCTATTGCTTTCCCAGAAAAATCTGTAAAGAACTCTGATTGGTCAAGGTTGAGTTATGACCCATCGCGGTGGCCAGGGGACGCGGTAGTTATGGTGGGTACAAGTTCAGCAGCAGGAAAACGACACAGAACGGATTCCTTGGAGGACGGTGGCATTCCGTGATTGGGAGGGAAGCGGGGTGGTGTTCGTTGAGGTCAGCCATATCCTTGATGTGACGGACCTTTCTGGAAAGAGTTCGGGGAATGTGTGGAGCACGGTTGTAACCACCGAGTAGCTTTATAGCGCGTGAGGAGTACGCATTCCAAGTCCCAGCAGCAGCCTCTCCAGGACATTAGTGCTGCCACGTGCTGTCTGTGGGCCACGGGAGCTGTCCCTTGTAAAGCGTGGCTTTTCTGCAGAGACCCCTTCCATCGCCACCGTGGCCACCATTGCTCATGAACACGATGGCATTTATGGCCCTGGAGAGCCTTTCGTTCTCTTCCTGTTCACCTGTGTTTCAACCAAGAATACAATTCCACTCCTGGAAGACAAAGCATGGGGGCAGAATTCATCAGAAAGGAAGCCACAAACAATAATTTGTGGACCGGGAGGAAACATGCCAACTCATTCAAATTCCGCAGCAAGGAAGTCATGATGGGGCTTTAGGCCGAAGCTTCCTTCTGAAGCAGACGTTGGGGCGCATTTTCTTCCTGTCTTGCAGAAAGGGGCACATGTGGCAACAGCAGAATCCCCTGTGGGTGACCTGTCCGCTCTCTGCGCCTCTATGGGCTCTGCCCGCTCACCAGACCAGGAATGCGACCCGTCACCGTGCCGGGGAGACCCTCGCTTTCCCTCCCTGCCCGAAATGCCCCGTCAATGCGGAATGCCCTTCCTGGAGGCGTGGGGTGTGAGACTGCCCTTCCCTTCCGTTTGTCCATGGTGACAGCTGCTGCAGCTTGACCTGGAGGGGCCCCTCGAGGGACTGACTCGGTGCCCACGTCTCCCCTCCTCTCTGCTCCCGGGAGTCTGCTGTCGCTCCACTGACAGGGGAGGTACCCAGATCTCAGGAGGCTGGGCTGGATCACGACTGTTGATCCCACTTTCTTTGTCCAGCCTGTCCTTTTCCCAAGTCCCACTCTAGCTGGGATGGTCTTCTGGCCCACGAGTTTGAAGAGAAGTCTTCTGTTGTGTCTCTGGGACCGGGTCTTCTGGAGACGAAGCCTTTTGCCATTGCCGTTGTTCACACGCCTCGGTCTTTCTCGGTCCTGCTCGCGATGGTCGTTGAGAAATATGACGCTGTGGCAGCTATCCGGGAACAATGGGACAAAACCCAAGAGCATCATGAAGACGTCAGCCCAGTAGGAGCCGGCCTCCATACGTCCTGTGCTTTGAGACTGTGAAATGTCTTTCTTTTTCAAGTATTCCTTACCCTGATTTTTTTGCGGCCAAAGCTTTCCTAATCAATAACATCAAAAACGTGCTTTCTGTCGATGACGGTCAACACACGATTTGAATTTTGCCCGTGTCCTCCCAAGAGATAGATGATGTCTTGCAGGGCAGGAATTAGGATGCCAGAGCCCAGCTGTGTTGCCTCTTGTTAGCTGCAAGGGACTTAACTGCCCAGTGCCTCAGGTCCACGACACGGAGCTTAGGTTTGCTGAGCTGAGATCCGTGAAAGCCCCCTGATGAAACACGTGGGGCCACTGACACGCCTGAGGCACAACAGCGTCCCTGGTTGCCGGTGGCTCACTAGACTGCCACTGGCATCAGAAAGTCTTGTATTTGACCTCACACCAGGGGGACCACATACGTGCGGCCGTCCTTCCAAGAGCTCACAATCCAAGATGGCAGCCTCATTTCCACCAATCTCCACTCGTTCAGGCCATTTCACTGAAAGCAGAAGATAGATGCTCAACCGAAATGCGGGACATCGCAGAATGAGCTCTCTGCCAGAGGTTTAGAGTCTTATCTCTGTATTTCAGAAACCAGGTACGATGTCAGCCCTAGGGCAATCACTTGAGAAGTAAATATTTATTAAAATTGCTCAATAAATGTGTTTGAGTACCTGTCATGTTCCAGGCGCTATTCTAGACCCTGGAAAGACTGCAGGGGACCAAGGAACAGAGTCCTTGCTCTGATGGAGTTTACATTCTGGTGGGGGACACACATTAACAAAAAGGAAACAACTACCTGTGTCAGGTAGTGATAAACATTAACAGAGGAAAAATAAAGTGGGATAAGGGGATAGAAAAGATAGGGCAGGTCCCATACTGTAAAGACATGTCTGAGGTGACGTGTGAACACAGACAGGGGAGGCCGCCAGCCATGTGGGTATGTGAGGAAAGGGCATGCAGGAGGATGGAACAGTCAGAACAAAGCCCAGAGGCAGGAGCACCGGGAGCCTGGCAGGGCTGGATCGGAGTGGGTAGTGAAGGTCGCAAAAGGAGGTCAAAGGGGCAGGTGAGTGGGAGGTGGTGGGCGAGCAGACCACAGGGGCTTTGAATAAATGAACAAGGGCAGAGAGCGTCTAGGAAGTGCCAGAGGCAGGATTCGAACCCAGGCAGTAGACCTCAAAGTGCTCAATTAAGCACACGCTGGTAACCCGCCCCCCCCCCAGTACGTACCTGACCTCCTTAAAAGCTAGAGAGATGTCACAGCGTCTGCACCCTTCGGGAGAACCTCCGTTGTGGCTCACAGTTGGAAGACACCAGAGGTCGGTCACTGTGTCCCAAATTGCAGCTCACACAAGGACAAAAGAAAGATGAACCCCGAGCTGCGGGGGGCTCAAGACGCTGGTTACCGGGTGATGCCGCCCCAGCACGGGGGGCTTGGTGTTCCTGTCTCCCCCTCAGCCGGCGGTTGGGAAAGAGCTTTGGCTGCCTTGCGCGGAAAACTCTGCTGCAGAGAGACGCGATGCTCCCGCAGGGGCGAGTTCGCCGATCGCCCTCATCAAATACCGATGGCCCGGCTGTACCACATCTCTCCTCCTGCCCAAGCGCCCTCGTGCCTGGCCATCGAGGCTCAAGGAGACCTCAGGTACCTGCGAGCGGTTACTCAAGGAGCTGTCACAGACTGGATGGATGGGCCCTTTTCCCCTTTTCGGTTTTTATTATTAATCCATTCTTACCAAGGTGGTGTGTGTGCACATTGGGGGTGTCCGTGGGCGTGTGTGCGTGGGCGTGTTGTCCCCAAATGGCTGTCCGTACCCCAGTGGGAAGGGTATGGCATCAGGGACGATGTTTGCAAGCCGACGGTTTCTGAGCGGATCACCAGTCCCTTCGCGGAGGGACGAGCGAATCTGGCTGTTCCAACTCTGGTGCCAGACGGCTCGGATCAAACGCTAACCGTGCCACTTTGATCCCTGTGTGATCCTGAGCGGGTTTCTGTGCTGTTCTCTACCTCTTTTTTGCTCACCTGCTTAAAAAGGAGCATAGGGATGGAAACTGCCCAGTGGAATTGTCGGGAAGTCTTTATTGTTTTTTAAGGCTTTAATTTTTCAGAGCAGTTTTAGGCTTATTAAAAAAAACTGAAAAGAAGGTACATAAATCCCCGTGTACCCCCTGCCCTCGCACCTGCTCAGCCCCCTCTCAGCGTTGGCATCCCCAGCAGGTGGTGCACCTGTTACAACTGATGCGCCCTCACTGTCACATCTTGTCGCCCCCGGTCCCTAGATTACCTTAGGGGTCCCTCTTGGCGGGGTGCACGTTCTGTGGGTCTGGACAGACGTGTAATGACACGTATCCACCATCATAGAATCTCACAAACGATTTTCACCGTCCTGAAAATCCTCTGTGCTCTGCGTATTCGTCTCTCCCTCTTCCTAACCCCTGGCAACCACTGGCCTTTCTATTGTCCCCCTGGTTGTGCCTTTTCCAGAATGTCACGTGGTTGGAATCACGCAGTATTTAGCGTCTTCAGACTCGCTCCTTTGACTTAGTGATGTGCATTTAAGTCTCCTCCGTGTCTTCTCGTGGCTCGACACCTCGTTTATTTTTAGCGCTGAGTAATATTCCGTTGTCGGGATCGACCACAGTTTACCCACCCGCCTCCGGAAGGACCTCTTGGTTGCTTCCGAGTTTTTGGCAGTTGTGAATAAAGCTGCTATAAACATCTGTGTGCAAGGTTTTATGTGGACATACGTTTCAACTCCTTTGGGTAAATACCAAGGAGTGTGATTGCTGGATCATATGGCAAGAATATGTTTCGTTTTGCAAGAAACTGCCAAACTGTCTTCCAAAGTGTTTACGCCGTTTTGCATTCCCGCCAGCAATGAATGAGCGTTTCCATTACTCCACATCCTCGCCAGCATCTGGTGTTGTCAGTGTTTTGGATTTTGGCCATTCTGGTAGGTAGAGGGTGATACCTCATTGTTGTTCCAATTTGCATTTCCCTGGTGACTTACGAAGGGTTTTGTTTGTTTGTTTGTTAAGTAACACATGGAAAACTGCTTAGCAGGCAGCCTGGCTGATACAGGAATTTTAGTGGTAAATGTCGGCTGTGTGTTTTTGGACAGTCTCACAAACACAGACACAGCAGAGCACTGTCTAGATGGCTGTTTCCCTGCTCGCACAGGAGCTAGTGGGTGGAGGCGGCAGGAAGAGTTTGGTTTTGTCCTCTGCTGGCGGGCACTGAGACATAGCCAGGTGAGGCCCCCTTCCGGGACGCTGGGTCCTCGCTCACCGCGGTCCCTGCAGAGCCTCTCGCCTGGCCCGCCGCGTGGGCTCTCCTCCTGATGGTTTATTCTCCCATAATTAAATTAGCCCTGTGCCAGCAAGCATACTCTTTTAAATTGATAAGATGAGGTCATAAAAACCCTTTACTGTCCACACACGTGGGGTCACAGTGCAGTAATCTCAGAGCGACAGACGCAGGTAGAGTGTCTTGGGGGAGCACACACAAGACACGAGGTGTTCTGGCCATTGGACCAGGACGCCCGCTGTGTGCCAGGCCCACTCCGCCGGCCGGGCACTTTGCCATGGGGCGGACTTCCTCGGTCCGTCGCTATGGAGAGCTGGGGCCAGGCAATCCTCTGTCGCGGGGGCTGTCCTGTGCACGGGGCAGCGGTCAGCCCCTCCTTGGCCTCTGTCCACTAGACGCCGGCTGTATCCTCTCCCGGCGTGACTCCCACACACGTCTCCAGACGTCACCACCTCTCCCCTGGCTGAGACCCTCTGCCTGGGAGCCTCACTCAGAGTGACACGTGGGGCACAGAGTTCACAGCGGGTGGTGCCGGGACCCCCCCCCCCCCCCCCCCACCATACACATCGCGACAGCCCTGTGCCTGGGTCAGGAAAACTTGCTCCGTCCTGCTGGGACTCTGCAAGGCTTCTCATTCCAAAGCTCGAGGTTTACTTGACGTGTTGGCCCTTTCCCGAAGTATACCTCTTCTCAGAGCCATGGCAAACGGGTGGCCAGCTGGCATGGCTGACGCACCCTGCGTGGCACTGATTTACGACAGCTCTACCCATCCCAGAAATACTTACGTAAGACACTTTAGCGGATGCTGGCCTCCCCACCCCCCGGGCTCAGTACATGATAACAACAAACACAGAGCGCAGCTCAGAAAGTATTTGTGCCGACACCACTTGATGTGTGTAACGACTTGATATCCAACAACCGAAGTAAAGGAAAGACGGGGGGTGAACCAGTCGAATGGCAAAGACACAGCCACATAACCCAGCGCCTGGACATCACGGGACAAATGACTTAGTATTTCAAAAAGTATCAACTGCACGAATGAACAGGGGAAGTGACACTATTCGCAGAACACAAAAGACTTAAGAACATAACAACCAAATGCTCTGTGTTGGCCTTGTTTGGATTCTGATGGGAACCATCCAATTATATCAAGTAATATCCTTGAGATAATTAGGGAAACTTTTACATTAGGAACTTATTAATTTTGTTAGATATGATAATGGAAATGTGATTGTGTTAAAAAAAAAAAAAAACTTGAGGTATTTGAGAGTAAAGCAGCATGCTGCTACCTGAGTTTTGGGTTGAAGTTCTTCAGCATAAAATCGTTGAGGTACACAGTCGAAACAAGGTCGCCTCAACGTAGACAGTCATTGAAAGTGACTGATGGCTACGTATTAGATTGTCTGTATTTGCTTGAAATTTTCGCTACTGAACAGTTGAGTTAATGCCACTTTTCATCATGGTAGACTGAGTGCCACATGCCCACCTACCAAAGAAAGTTCATGGGCCAAACTCTACTTTCTTTAGGCAGAGAGGCATTTGCCATGATATTTCCTTCTGTTTGGGCTCTGGTGAATTATTTTAACCATAATAGTTCACTAAACTTAGTCAAGACACAGCCCCAAGCGTATAACCAAAATGCCAAGAAAGAGTGTATGATCTGTTATGATATAGAGTCTATGGTGACTCAAAGCGAGGCCAACTCCAAGAAACTGGAGAAACATGAAGACATCGGCCATCATTGAGGGATGGGTAAAGTTCTTTGTTGTCGTGACCAAGGGAGTAACATCACCGCCAAGGAGGAGGAAGTAAGCCAGGACTGAGGACGGATGGAGCACATATGGAAGACATCCCAGCACACCCACTGGGGTGCCAGCGGCAGATAAAAGGCACACTCCAAGTTTAAATATTTTTAAATTTATTTATTTTTGAGACAGAGAGAGCACAAGCGAGGGAGGGGCAGAGGGAGAGAGGGAGACACAGAGAGAGAGGGAGACACAGGCTCCAGGCTCTGAGCTGTCAGCACAGAGCCCGATGCGGGGCTCGAACCCACAGACCGTGAGATCATGCCTTGATCCTAAGTTGGACACCTAACTGACTGAGCCACCCAGGCACCCCGAAGGCACACTTTAAGTTTAATGGAAAATTGTTTGTAATTGAAGGAACTGTTTAGAGAGGTGCTGGCAGGTTGAGGCACCCCTGGGCCTGAAGGGCTGGGAAGGCACCTCCTTTGCTGGAGCCTCATGAGAGCTGGGGCCTTGGAGGTGGGGCCGCCCCAATGCAGGAATACACCTGCTAACCACATCGTGCTGCTGAACGGAGACCGGCAGGTGCCCAACCTCCCTCTCCCCTGCCCTCCAATCTGGTATTGTGTCCCCATTAGCCAGACTTCCCTGGAACAAGGGTGAACAGCCCCCCGAGTCAGCCACCTGGGGCACAGAGTAGAACAAAGGGCAGGAATAGACCAGCAGGTGTACAAGTGGAGAATCCTCAGCAGGCATATTGGAGGCTTGCCCAGCCCAGGGTGGTTGGATGAGAATAAGGCAGTCGTTGGCGTGCATTTGCCCTATTTGGGAACATTTGCCCTATAAGTCATCCATGCAGTGCTGGCCCATCAGACACCACCAGGGGTGTGCGGGTCAGTGTCTCACAGCTGGCACTCTGAGGGGAAGGGTCCTGAGGTGCAGTGTTCCCCAATTTCTCTGGTGTAGATATTCCCACCACCTCCAGTTTCAAGCTGGAGGTGAGATAGCAGTGAACGCACAGTTGGGTAGAGGTGGGCAGTGGCCCTGCATGGTACAGGACGTCCCCCTCAGAGACACGCAAGGACAACCTCACGAGAACTGGATTTTGTAAACTGGTAGAATAATTAGGGAAGAACGGGCTTTGAGTATTTATTGGTTGTCTTTGTTTTCTTATATAGGTTACTCCCTTGTAAGTTTCTACAATGTATATTTCAACAACCACTCTCTTTTAACAACCAGCTTGCAAAATCCTCCCCCCAAATGTAAGAGCTGGCACACCACTGGCTCATGACGACCAGCCTGAAGTTTCAAAGACCAGAACAGTAGGCATGAGGAGGCGGACTTGGGCGTTTGTAGGAGCAAAGCTGTGAAAGCAGAACATGGGTATTTATTTTACAAACAGACATCCCATGTGCTTAGTTTGCAAAACTAGAGAGATTAGCTCATTGCCCGGGACCAGAGGAGCAGGGTTGGGGAAGATGTAATGGAGCTTGAAGTAGCAACGTGCTCAAGAAACCCCCGTGTTCTCCGAGCCCTGGACTGGACCTCAAACATTCGTGGAGTTGCCGATGCATTTTATTTTCTGCACCCGATATCGAAGGCAGATGTGAGGCAGCAGAAGGTAATGGCCAAAAGGGGTCAGTGTTTGAGAAGCTGAACGGAAGACAACCCAAGCCACTCGGTGGGGGGAAAACATTCGACAGCCCGCGGTTTTCACAGCAGACTGAGAGGTGAGGGGTGCTTGTTCAGATGCCCTGGCGGTGACTGTGGTCTCCGTCAGTGACAGGCGAGGAATCCTACACGCGGGAGAAGGAGCCGGCTTTCAGCGGATACACACACATGTGTGCCCACACGTATAGGCACACACAAATTCACACAGGTGCACACATGCACACGCATACATGTCACACACATAAACACATGCACACGTGCACAGGCACACGTGTGTGTGCACACATCCATGCACATGCACACTGGCACACGCCTACATATATGCACACACAAATTCACACAGATGCATGCACATGTACAAACGCACACACACACATGCACACACACACAAGTTCCTTTCGGAAGCTGCAGCAATGACCCCTGGAACACTGTCCACCTCTTGGAACCAGTCTGTTCCTCGTTTCCTGGGGTCTCCCCTCCTGTCGGTGGGCAGAGGGCTGCCCCCACAGGAAATCTAGGAATGATTCAAGAGGACACCACCAGCGGGCAGGAAGCTGGGCCCCATCTCGGAAAGGCTGCTGCCCCCAGTCAGGGAGTCCCTGGCTCCCGCTGGAATGGGATGATGGTGGGAGGCGGGCAGACGGGAGCCAGCTCACGCTGTTACCGACAGAGCGCGGAAGAAGCGTTCGCGACACTCTCATGACACGGGATCCTTCGGCTTTCCCCTTCCTCCGTGTTCTGAAAGACCCTGTATTAAAGCTCCACGCGTGAAGGAGAACCCTGCAGTCTTAAACTCTATGTATGTCAACGCTTCCTGAGTGTGACAGGCACAGCGGTAGCAAGATGGGTTATTTTATGAGATTCACGTACAGGCTCTTTAAAATTTGACCGTCGTGTGTTTAGTTTAATGCGCATTTCGGAAGTTGTTTTTTGTTTTCGTTTTTTCCATTTGTGCTTGCTACAGAGTTCCTTTTCTGAAAGAACTTTGCTAAAGCAAAAAAGAAAGGGAGGGGGTAGTGTGTTTCTAGAACAATATTAAATAGATGATAGCACAGCGAGTGTATGACTATGTCGAGTATTTGAGGGTAGGATTTGGGGAAACCCCGGTAGATATTTCACATACATCCAGCCTGCACTCGGCACCAGCCCACGATACCAGGGTAGCCACGCGGACCCGGTGACATTATGAGGACAGCAGGGACAGCACCGATATCCGTTAGATAGCTATTCGGAGACCCGGATCTCAGACAAATGTCTCTTTTCCCTTAAGTGCTTTGAAAGAACCAAAAAAACCCCTCAAGCCCCTTTTGTCTGCCACATCAGTTTTATGGGACTTGTCAGGTTCCCGGGTGGAATGGTTGTGGACGTGGATTTATGAGACTTATTCGCGTGGCAGGGTGACCGATCAGGGTGTCACGTCCTCATACACAGCACACGGCCCGTGCAAAGCGCGGCCCCTCGTGCAGGAGCCGCCACGAGCACACAACAGGAGGCTACTCCCCCGTGGGGCGGGTGGGAGGCACTGAAGCCACGGCCACTGGGACGTCGCTCCCCTGCTCGGTCGCGGACGTCATCATTTTTTGCATCGCGCGTCTCCTCGCAGGGGCCAGGCCACGTGGGCTGTTTCAGAGGCTGCTCGCTCCGTAGCTCCGTCCTGGCCAGCTCCCTCCGAAAGAGACCCTGAGGTCAGGTAGGACATTCTGGTTTACCGTCTGTCTCTCCCAACCGGACGTGAGTTCTCCAAGAGAAGACATGTGGGCTCGTGGGACTCTTGTCCCCAAGAGCAGCGCTGGGCACGTGGGGCCATGTGGCACAGTTGTTAACTGCTTGCTGAATGACCGAACATCACAGCGGCTTAAAAGCACAAATCCAGGATTTTGTATGGAAGCTTTTTATTGTAGTTTTGAGTAAGCTCTGCACCCAACGTGGGGCTGGAACCCACAACCCTGAGATGAAGAGTCCCACGCTCCACCGGTGCCCCCCTCCTGGTTTTATTTTAATGTCGGCAGCTGTGTTGGTTTGCTGGGGCAAACCCCTATTAAGTGGAAAGAACAATTTGTAGCTTCAGTGAAACCTGGAGTACTGTGGGTGGTGGCTCAGAGGACAGATGTGTTGTGTCTCGCTCTTGAAGGCCAGGAGTCCAGAATCAAGGTCCCTCCTGAGGGCTCTGAGGGAGAGCCTTCCCAGGCCCCTCTCCTCGGTGTGCGGACGGCTGGCTTCACCTTGACATGGCGTTGTCCCCGTAGGGTGTCTGTCTACAAGCTGCCCTTTCTTCGGGGGACGTGCGGTCACCGTCCCGCTGCTTTGGGGCCCACCCTGGAGCCACCCTTGAACGGGGTTGCCTCTGTGCCCGTGAGGTCCCGTTCCAAAGCGCTGGGGTTGAGAGTTCAGCATACGGATTTAGACGGAAGTACAGGGCCACCCATAATAGCAGCTAATTATATTCTTTCCTCTTTTACTTACTCTGCGGATCAGATTCAGCCGACTCAGCCTTACAGGGCCACAGACCAGGTGGCACCCAGCCCCCCGTCCCCCGACCCCCCTCCTGAAGCCACGCACATGCTCATATTCCAGCAGCAACCACACCAGTGGCTTCTGGAAGCTCAGTGGCTTGGGGATCTTCTAGACAGAGAGCATCTCGCCTGGGGATTCTGGCGCACCCCGAGTTCGACGCATCGGAGGACAGAGATCAGGCTTCCTGTGTCCGGAATTTGTACCGAACGTCGATTTTCTTTACGGAACGCTTAATCATCCCTGTGTTACAACAGAGCCAAGGACATTTTGAAAAGATGGGGGGACACATTTGGGTTTTAAGCACCCAAGGACTGAGTGGACTGAACGGAGCGTCAAGCACAAACGTGTGTGCGGACGAGGGGCCGCCCAGGCGGCTCCGTCGGTGAAGCGTCCCACCCTGGGTTTCAGCTCAGGTCAGGATCTTGCGGATCGTGAGTTCGAGTCCTGCGTCGGGCTCTGCGCTGACATCACAGCTTGGGATTCTCTCTCTCTCTCCCTCTCTCTGCCCCCCACCCCACTCCCCAGCTCATGCTCTTTCTGTCTCTCAAAATAAATAAACTTAAAAAACAACAGCCATGTGGGGGTGGCACGAGCCGGCTCAGGGGCGCCCAGACCGCACAGGAAGCATCCCCCCCGGGCGGGTGGGTGCCCGGGGCCTGTGATGACGCGCTCAGCGCCCTGCACGCTGCCTGCGGGGGCGCCCGTGCCGACGTTAAGCAGGTGCCGCGGCGCTGCCTCCCAGCCTCCAGAGTCACCTCCTGACCCGGGCAACAGCAGAGCCACACGTAGGGGACCCCACCCCCTAGGCAGAGAATGAAAAGGAGGAGAGGGCAGGGAGTGACGTGCCCAAGGTCGCCAGCAGAGGCCGCCCCGCAGCCCAGCCGGTTTCCCCACATCCATTCCAGCGACTCCGCTCCCTCACCACGGGGATGCTGAGTGGGCGTGGCCTCTCTGGTGCCAGGCTCCTCCCCGAGAAGCCAGGCGTCCTCACCTGCCCATCGCGCGTTCCCACAGGCCCTCCCTCCTCGCAAATTCCACTCCTGCTCCTTGGGGGAGAGGGCCACACCCGCTGGTCTCACGCAGAAAACGCCCAATTAGCAAAATCGACCTCTGAAAGCCCGTGCCTTCGTCCCAGCTCGGGCTCATGGCCCACCTCGTGCACAGATGAAACCAGCCTCCGCGCCCGTCAGCAAGAATCCTTCTATTTGTGCGAACTATTAAGTGGAAAGAACAATTTGTAGCTTCAGTGAAACCTGGAGTCTTGAGCAAAATCCAAATGCAGCAAAACCCGATTTCAAGCAAAGTCACATTTCATGAGGCATTTCTCATGGGCAGTAAAGGTAGAGGGTGTCGGCGCTAAGAGACCATTGGGGCGTTGATTTCCCCCGTCTTAGGACAAATGGGGGGCTTTTGCATGCTAATGTGTCCTAATGCCCGTCCTTTAGGTGTGCCCCAGTCTCCTTGTGGCCAAGGTGACCAGTTGCGTTCAACACATCATTTAAAAAAGACATTTTTTTTAATGTTTATTCATTTTTGAGAGAGAGAGAGACAGATTGCAAGCTGGGGAGGGGCAGAGAGAGAGGGAGACACAGAATCCAAAGCGGGCTCCAGGCTCCGGGCCGTCAGCCCAGAGCCCGACGCAGGGCTCGAACCCGCGAACTGCGAGATCCCGACCTGAGCCAAGGTTGGAGGCTTCACCGACTGAGCCACCGGGGTGCCCCTCAGCACATCATTTTAATGCAAGACCTGGGAGAAGTTTCTAAACAGCAGGTGCCTGATGCTGCTGATTTGCTCTTGCTGCTCTGGGGGCTGATGCTGACCAGGACGCCCGAACTTTGACAGTGGTGATGTGGCTTACTGAGTGCTGGCAACCACGTTTGCTCAGCTATGTTGATGTAGCTTCCCAACTATTCACGAGGATTTACGTCCTCCACTCCTGGAGGGGGGCGGTGAGCAGGGCAGAGGTGTGCATGCACCTGTGTGTGTGTGTGTGTGTGTGTGTGTGTGTGCCTTGCTGATACTTTCAGAAGCTGTAACCCTGCATATACCCTGAGGAGTCCAATCTTTCTGCAGAGTTTGTCGGTCAAAACCGTATGTAACACGCTCCCAGTGACAAGATGGTGGTGACAGAACAGATGGGTGTTTGCCAGGCGTGAGTGTTCCGGGCTTTTCTGTGTTGTTCTCTATTCTGTCTGGCTGGCAAGTACACGAGAGATACCGTTTCTAGCACCGCGAGAGACCAGCACACCTGACAGCAGGTGGGATCCAAGGAAGGTGTGTGCCTGCATTCGGTAAGACGTGGTCACCGGGGTAGCGGGGCGAAGGGCTCACGAGAAATCTAGGATTGCCCGGTTGGTTTTGCAACTTCCTCGTAACCTCAAAGCAT
Source organism: Puma concolor (assembly GCF_028749965.1). Classification (NCBI taxonomy): domain Eukaryota; kingdom Metazoa; phylum Chordata; class Mammalia; order Carnivora; family Felidae; genus Puma; species Puma concolor. The sequence continues at coordinate 3,381,956 of NC_141678.1, read as the reverse complement.
CAAACTATTTTAAAATGAAAACTTATTTTTAAAAAATACTGCAGTGTTCTGTTTCCTTCCAGAGGCAAAATTCTTACTTTGCCTGGTATTTGCATCCATATCGCTGACGGGGAGAGTGACGTTGATGCATCTTGCTTTGGGGTGTGTGTGTGTGTGTGTGTGTGTGTGTGTGTGTGTGTGTGTGTGTGTGTGTTTAGGCAATATCTATAAATTTCTCACAACAAAGGACAAAATATACCTCTTCCCCCCCCCATAAGGGGACTCCTTTCTACGCCTCCATCCTTCCAATAAAATAATCATATTTTGTCTGGGTCCATATTCGGTGTTTAAGATATTATAAGCATGTGTGCTAATCACAGTAAAGCCAAGTATGAAATTCTGATCACGTGGCATCTTCTGAGTGATGATTTCTTATCTTCAGATTTAAAAACTGGTCCGGTTTTATTCCTTCCCTTCATTTTCTGTATATTGAGCTCTCGTTCATTCCCAAACGCTTAGCTGACTGTCTGGATCTCCTCCCGGAGCTTTCATCCCCACCAGATTCCTTAGGAAAATGTCCATTTCCGGACGGCAAGGCCGCCAGATTCTCCTCCTTGCTGGGGCCCCCTGTCCTCTGCGGCCGCCTTCCCTCTGTGCACCTGTCGTGCATGGGATCACGTGTTTCCTGCGCCTCTGACGTCTGACATCCTTCTGGGTTTCTCCCTCGCTTGATGGAGCACATCTCCAGGTAGCTTTCTGAGCAAGGATGTAGGAAGTAAATTGTCAGAGAGCTTGCATATCTGGAAAGACGGTCTTTGGAATCAGGCTGGGTATAGAATTCGAGGTTGGGAATCACTCCCCCTTTGAGTTTTGGGCTATTTTCCATGGTCTCTTGGTTTCCAGAGTGGCTGTCGTGAGTTCTGAATCCGTGCTTGTCTCTGACGCTTCTGTCTCTCTGGAGGAGTGCGGAACTCACTCTCCCGTACTGTCGACATGTGCCGCTGCTGTGCCTGGGTGTGGGTTTGCTCTTTCTGCCTCTAAGGACAAATCTCCTCTATCCACCAGCCAGCCAGTCTATGCCTTTATATTTCTGCTATAATAGTTTTAATTTCCAAGTGCTCTTTTTTTTTTTTTCTGGACGTTTTTAAATAGCATTGTGTTTTTGTTTCATGATTGTGGAGTATTGTCTGATCTCCCTGTGAATATGAATGATTGTTTTTTTTTTTTTTTTTAAATTATGGTCTTTCCCATATTGGCTCTATTTTGTGTAGATTGCTTTTTTTTTTTCTGTTTGTCTGTTTGGGTGTCTGTAATCACGTAGAGACTTTTCTCAGTGCCCAGTAGCTCCAGTTTGCTCCTATAAGTGATTGGGGGCACACGGCCGTTGGGAGGTCTGAGCCCAGGCACCCTGGCTTGCTGTTTGGAGGAACCCCAGTGTGAGCATTCACTCCCGCTTTGGAGCTGGGCCTCCGAGTCCTCAGGCCGCTTCCCCGGTGTGATCCCCGCTGACTCTCACTTTTCCCACCGACCGCTGGTGCCGCGAGTGGAAATCCTGCTCCCAAATTTGCTCGCGTCAGACCTCTTTCCCGTTCCAGAATCCGTGGCAGCTGGGCGTGTCCCCTCCCCACCTCGTGGGCCTCCGTTCTCCCGTGAGCGGGATTTGGGGGAGAGGACAGGCAGGCGGTCGCGTTCCATCTGCTACTTTTCTCCTCGGGATGTCGACGAGAGCACTGAGGTTCAGAGGGGCCGAGTCGGCCCGGAGAGGAAGGCTTCCTTTGTTTCAAGCCCTAACTTAGTGCACTTGGGTTGGCAGCCTGCCTGGAGGAGGCAGCTACATGGGAGCAAGTGTAGCAATAATGGACACTTATTAAGTGCTTGCTGTATGCTTCACCCTATTCTAATCTCTTTATAGGCATTAAGACATTTCATCATTCCGCTTTATTAGCAGATCCATTTTGGGGGTAGGGCGTGAACTGAGGCGCAGAGAGGGCGTGGTTGGGCCCAGACCACACAGCTACAAAGTGGTGAACCCAGGGTGTGAGCTGGGAAACCCCAGCACTATGGACCCTCCGGACTGATGAGTCTGTTGTGGGGATCGTGCCGGGCATTGTAGGATGTTAAACTGCATCCTTGGCCTCTCCCCCCACCCCCAGGCAGCGCACCCCCACCCAGTGGCGACAACCGGAAATGTCTCCTGACCTTGCCACCTGCCTCTGGCAGGACACCAGCCTCCCCAACAACCACCAAATGAGAACAACTGGCCGAGGCAGACTGACGGTCCCCCTGAACGCTTTATGGGGCTACGTCTCTGTGTCCGGGGGGACAACCAGGGCCCCCCTACCCTCACCACGGACCCGGGCCTCCGGATCCGCCGTTCTGGAGCCCGTGGCCCCTTCCCCTTGCACTGTCTCCGCCCACCCCGGCGTGACCCCTCTGGAGCCCTCGGTCCGTCTCTGCACCTGCCACGGGAACGTGCGCGTGAACGCGGAGCGGGCGATCGCAGCGCAGCGGGGCTCGGGCACGTTTGCAAAGGCCGGGTCACTAATGTCGTGGGTCTCTCTCGCCTGTCTTCCTGCCCGCAGAGCCAAGGTGAAGAAGGGGGTGAACATCTTGGGCGCTCAGACCAGCGAGCCCCGGCAGTGGGACGTCAAGCAGGAGACGGGCAGCGGCGGGAAGCACACCACCGCCACCCTGCTGTGCCAGCGCCGGGCGCCCAGTGCGCGCAACAGGTAAGCGCGCACCGCGCGGGCCCGCACTGACCCCGGCTCGGCGGAGCTCTTACACCCTCGGCCCAGAAAGCTGGAGGCACCCGCCTTGACTGTCAGGACCGTCTGGCAGCTCCTGGCGGGGGCAGCTGCGGCTCTGGTCCCGAGCCTGCGGTTCTGGCTTGGGCGCAGAGACCTGTCGCCAAGGTTCGCCCGGCCTCCCGGCCCCCGGGCATTCCATCCACCTAGGCTCAGGTCCCGCGCGGCGTCACCTCCCCCTTGAACTCCCTACGTGATCAGAGGCTGCCTCCTAAGTGCGCATCCTCTGCACGGAGGGTGTGATGTTTTGCCCCTTGGTAAGAAACGCGGATCCGGTCTTCATCGCTGTTCCCGGCACAGAGCTCCTAAGAGCCTTAGAATTTCCCGAGTGACGAGAGGAACAAAGGTGGCCTTTCCTGGGTTAATGAAGTGACTTTTGGAAAGCACCGAGGTCACCCCCCCAAACCACCCCAACATCTCCCGGGAGGGCAGACAGGCTGGAGGTTGCATTACCAGCGGCCAGTGACTTAATCAACCTTACCTCTGTAGTGAGGCCTCTAGAAAAACCCTAGAGAAAGGGTGTCAGAGAGGGTGCAGGTGGGTGAGCCCCTGGCACTCGGGGCGAGTGGTGCCCAGAGAGAGCATGAAGGTCTGTGCCCCCTTCCCGACACCCATGTGTCTCCTCAGTGTGGTTGCCCCTGAGTTATTAACATCCTTTAACCCGGTCAGTAAGGGTTTCTCTGCATTCTGTGAGCTGCTCCAGCAAATCAGGCGAGCCCAAGGAGGGGGTCACGGGAACCTCGGGCTTATAGCCTGGACCAGTGACCGGCACCTGCAATGGGGGGGGACAGTCCTATGGGATGGAGCCCCTCACAGCGGGGGGGGGGGGAATGTGACGCCACCTCTGGGTGGACGGGGTCAGGATCGCATGGCACCCGAGGATCCCAGCTGGTGTCGGCGAGCTGCCCCGGGGGGGAAACACACGCGTCGGAATTGATGTCTGAATCGTAAAGGATTAGGCCCAGTCTTCAATGAGGAAGGATCTGAAGATGGGGTGACAGTCGGTGGCGATCGTGTGTAAGGACGTGATGCTGTGTGACATTCTACACGGACATCTGGATTACTCTTTGATTGTTTTCTGCATATAAAAACAATACATACTCCTTTTAGAGTATTTTTTAAATTTATTTATTTTGAGAGCAGGGAAGGGGCAGAGAGGGAGGGAGAGGGAGAATCCCAAGCAGTCTCTGCACCATCAGCACAGAGAGAGACCGATGTGGGGCTCAAGCTCAGGACCCTAGGATCACGACCTGAGCCGAAACCAGGAGTCGGACGCTGGACTGACTGAGCCTCTCAGGCGCCTCATAGAGTATTTGTGAAGCACAGTTATGCAAGGAAAAAACGTTAAATAATATATCAGTACCCTGCCACCCAAGGATAACCCAGTGCTAATAAGTCGGTTCATTTCCTCCCAGCGTTTTATACGTACAATAAATGTGCAATCGGTTTATTTATCTTACAAATCTGGTATCATAATCTCTACAGGTTTTAGGATACTTTCATTTCTATTGTAAACATTTTCTCTTGACATTAAATTGTCCTCAGCAACGTTTTAACGGCCTCACAATATTCTGTCATATAGATTTAACATTCTGTCAATAGCCATACCCATGTCTCTGGACATTTCCACTGTTCTTTTTATAAACAATGCAACAATAAACTACCGTCCACATAAAGCTTTATCTCCTTCTCTTTTCACTTAAGGTGGCTTCTTAGAATCAAAAAGTTTGAATCATTTTTAGGGCTCCTGATACCTTCTCTTTGTGTATTTTCTTGAAGAGAGCAGCACTAAAGGAAAAGAATAGCCCCTCACCAGGCACGTTTTCTTAAGTGAACGCTACAAGACTGCCAAGGAAAATAACGCAAATTCTCTACTTTGTGTGGAAACGCCCAGTTCTTTGATCGCAGACCCTGTGCTCGGTCCTCCCTTTCACGGGTAGCCAGCGAAAACATCTGGTGCCCCGAGCGGCTTCCAAACAGCAGCCTCTTCCACAATTGCCCCCAGGAAGGACCGTTAGTACATCCTGCAGTTGAGTAGGCAAGTTAAGAGCGGAAGTGTTCATTAGCAGTGAAGTCAGGCGTGGAAATCATCCTTCGTGACACCATCAGGAGCCTCAAAGTGAGGGAGGTGCGCCCGCCCTGTGCTGGCACGTCCTCACGGGTCCCTGAGGCCACGCTGTTTGTTCTGCGTCTTCCAGAAAGCGCGCTCTGGACTCAGGTGTGTTTGCCGAGAGGGTGAGCCTTTATTCAAGGTGTTTGTTGCAAAGCCTGTTTCCCAGCACACCGCCGATGGGCGTCCTGTGCTCACTGCCTCCCTCGCGGAGAGACGACTTTCTGCAGAAATCCTTGGTCAGTTCACCTGTGCTCCGTGCCAGGCTGATGTCCGCTGAACACGCTGACTGTGGTCCAGACCACCCCCATCAGCGACCTAAATGCTGCAGACCTGGCCCCAGAAAGACCACACTTCAAATAAGGGTGTTTGTTGACGGGGAAGGTCCAAGGGCTCGCTTCCTCTGCCCGTGGAGCAAAGGCCAAGCATACCAGTCGTCTACTGCTGTGTCACAAACTACCCCCGAGTTTCAGGCACCACATGCTAATTATCTCGTGGCCTCCGTGGGCCAGGATTCAGGCACCTCTGAATCGGGGTCTCTACCCCAGGGTCTCTCACCGAGCCGCTGTCTACGTCTCCATCGGGAACCAGGGTCTCATCTGAAGGCTCAGCAGAGACAGTATACTTCCAGGATCAGGTGGCCATTGGCAGGACTCTTGCCTCAGTTCCTCGAGGCTGGCAGGACTGGGGGTCTCAGTTTCTTGTTCCTTCCTGGGCGTCCTTCTCCGTCAGGTCACATTGGCAACGCGGTCAAGTTCTCAACGCCCCCAGCTGTGTGCTCTCCTGGAGGTCGCTACGCAGCATTACAAGGTAGAGCCTTCATCCTTCCCCTCGAACACGGGTGACGTTTGTGACCAGCTTGCTGTGAGCACAAGGGTCGCCCTGTGGCTTGGAGAGAGCTGGGTCACAAAAGAGCCAACAGGCAGGCAGCCCCATTGCCCCGAGGCCTCCAGTTATCCCGCGTGGAGAGACCCCAGGGAGGACCCCGCACCAAGGGAGAGGATGCGTCCAGCCAGCCCCACCCAGCCCAGCCCTTCCGGAATTCTTGAATCACAGACACAGTGATCGTTTCATGCCGCTAGGTTTGCAGGGCAGTTTGTGGCAGAGCAACATGTAACCAGAAGACGGGGGGCTCCCGGGAGGGTTGAGGTGCTCCCACCCTCTACAGGTCCTCAGGGCCAGGCGAGCGTTTTAACCCCGTTCTCTGGGGTCACCTCCCAGCGCAAGGAACAGTTGCCCGAGTGAGGAGACGTGGACACGGCTTGTCTTCTTACCCCAAAGAGCCCTGTCCGGTTCCCAGCCCCTCCCCGCCTCTAGAGGCCTGCTTCTCGGCTTTATGCACCCGAGCCTCATGGAAGGCTTTTTCTGGCCAGAATGAAGGGTTTCTATTTTCTTCCTTCCATTACGGGCTGACATGTGGTCCCCGGTCCAAACCGAAAACGTGGAAAGTAAATATATCTCTCAGCATCTGCCCTGAGATGACTTATTAGAGCACATTAAGAAATCTCTGGAGCTCTTGCCAGACCAGTAATGGACTTTTAGGGGAGGCTGTGGCCTCCGACCCGAGCAGGTGGCTTTCAGAGCCCCTGATGTTGCCACGGAGACCCCCTCTTACGCTGAGGCGCGGGTACAGCTGTCTCCCCGAGGCGGTCACCCTGTCACTGGCCCTCAGAGAACAGCCCTGCGGCCCTGCAGCACCCCACGCTCTGGGCACAACACCCGACACGGTCAGAGTCCTCCAACTCCCCACCCCCGCCCGGGGCTGCCGCGAGATGCTGGCATTCTCCACTGTGACTCCTTTAAATTGAGGGATCCGGGTCCTTCCCACACTTGACCGGTCTTTACAAGAAAATGGTGAACGGCAGTGGGAATGAACCACAGCTGCCCATTGAACACCGTGTGTTTGCACTGCTCGGTCCGCTCACAGGCACGTCTTTTTCCGTAAACAACAGCACGGGACTGTCAACGTGTTCTCTCCTTAGGACTTTCTGAGTGGCGTTTTCTTTTCTCTAGCTTGCTTTGTTGTACAAATGCCGGAGAGAATACAGAGAACACAAAATAGGTGTCTGTTGACTGTTTACCTGATGAGTCAACGGCAGGCTCTTGGTAGTTAAGAATGGGGAAATCAAAAGTTATTCGTGGATTGTTGACTGCGCGGGGGGTCAGCGCCCCAACCCTCTCGTTGTTCAAGGGTCCATCATGTTTCCGTTTTTAAAAACAATGTATTTTCGTGCCCGAACGGTAAAAGCTTGGGTCATGTAGTGCCTCCATCGTCCCGCGTCCCGTGAAGCAATATGGCGCCGTGAGTAATAGCTTGGCCTCTGGAGCCAGCCAGGCAACTCGGATTCAAGTCTCAGCTCTTCTACTTGGGACCTGTGTGATTTTGTGCAAATTAGTCCGTTTCCTTGGGTCTTCTCTGAAAGTGAGATGGTAAATACCCGCGGTGCGTTTGTCACTCATGGACATTGAAGATGTCAGTCTACGGTAAGCGTCCACAGAGAGTGCTGGTTCTTGTGTTTTGCACGGAGCGAAGCTTCCTTCAGTTATTCCTGACATTTTTACGCAGTGGCCCAGACTGCCTTGCATTGTCTTTGTGACAAGGCATGGCACTCTTTCCCGTGGTGGCACATGCCAATCACAGAGCCACCCTGTCCTGTTGGCTTGGTCTGGGCCCCCAACATCGCGCTGGAAATCCATCTCACTCACTTTCCTCCCCGTCTCCCCCGCTGACCCTCTTGGCTCACTCTTTTCTTGGAGTTCAGTAGCTGGTTGGCTCTGGGCTTTGTGCCCACCCTCAGGGCAACCTGACCGTCTAAGGGATGGCAGAGCCAGGTGCCAGAGGAACAGTGGTAACCTGCGGGCACCTGTGGGTTGAATATCGCTCGCTTTGGCTATTCGTAAGCCAACCCCAAAGGTCGAAGGCTTGTTGTAATCTGTCACTTTACTAAGGCACATTTTCCCCTTCTGCTTTTATTATTTTCTGCTCTTAATTTTTTGTTGTTGCTGTTGGAGGAGTGGGGGAGGACCAGTGATGCATTCACACAGTTCCAAACCGAAAATGTAGACAAACCAACACGCGGAAATCCACCCCTGCCCTCCCCGTACCCAGCTCCCTTCCGGAGGCCACCGACATCGGCGCTTTATCGCACACCTTTCCAAAGACATTCCACGCCTACGAAGCAAGCACACCCTCACACGTATTCCCTCCCCACTTCAGCTTTGAACAACGTTGCTTCTCTTTTCGACCTACTCATGTATCTTGCAAGTTTCCCATGTCGGTCCATGAAGGTCCTTATTATCCTTTTGTTGTTTTTTTTATAGCATTTGCTTATTACGGCGTCCACTGTCTAACTGGACTGGTTTAGAGCGTCCACTGTCTAAACCAACCCCGTTAGGGTCTTTTGTCCTTTGCTTCCAGTTGCTGCTCTGATTAACCTTGTCCACACGCTGCCTGGCACTTCTGTGGCTGTGTCTGTGGGGCACGTTCCAGAAGTGTGCTGTCTGGTAGAAGGGCTTGGGCCTCTGTGAGTCTTGTGGACACTGACGTGTTACCCTGTGCCGGTCCACGCCACCAGCCACCCGTGGCTGACAAATTGTTGGACCTCGTGATGCTTGTGTTTTGTCTCTTCACGGATGACTTGACTAGCGGGTTGCCTGAGAGCAGTGTTTCACGTGGGAATTGTGGGTCTGCAGGCTGTTGACCCCATCCATCCCGGTCTCTCCTGGGAAACTCTGGAGCGGCGTTTATGGCCCCAGGACCTGCCCTGTTCCCGGAGCATCTCCCTTGGGCGTGCAGTGCGTCTGCTATATGAATGGGACTGTTTGCAATCACGCGCCTCCAACAGGCTGTACCTTAGGTCACTTATAAACTCTCACCTAAGCTGAGCTCGCTGTCGGTACCCTGGCCATCCAGTCTTCTCAAAACGGCCGAAACACTCTCTTTAAAAGAAAATCCGATCCCGGAACTCCCTATAGTCTCAACCTTCCAGGGCTTTCCAACACACCCAGAAGAAAACCCCAGCTCTTGGCCGCGGCCTCCAAGGCCCTGGGGGATCTGGCCCTGCCCACCCTCCTGATCTTACCCCCATGCTTCTCTCATCAGTCACCCGTCTTCCTTTACCCCATGCGCCAGACTTGTTCGTGCCGCGGGGCCTTTGCACCTGCCATTTCCTCCGACTGGACTCTGTGAGTTGATCGTTCTGATTTTTAGGTCTTAGCTTAGACGTTGTGTTCTCAAAGAGGCAGCCTGTGACCGCTCAGACCGATCACCTGACTGACTTTCTTTCTGGAACTCACCAGCGTGAAGTGACTGTTTACCATTTGTCCCTCCCCACAAGAATGTAAACTCCACGAGGGAAGGCAGGGACTTGCCCATAGTCTTCACCTCTGTGTTCGTGTCTAGATCGGTTCCTGGCCCAGAGCAGGGACCGAAGTACTCACTGAGTGAACCAATACGTGAACGACCTTGCAACGATATGTTGACGTGGGGCACGTCGTCTGTGGTTTGGATGAGGAGCCAGGATCAGAGGGCCCCTGTGTTAACATCGTGAGGACCGTTTGCCAAAGACTGAGTGCGTGAAGCATGTTTGTTGAGGCGGAGCGTGTGGCCTCATTGTACACATGACGGAATAAGTTGTGGGGGGGCTGCACGTGCGGGACAAACGGCATCCCGGGAGGCAGGGCGGGGCGTCCTCTTGCCAGTGTTGGGAAGGGCGGTGGTGGAGTCCTCTTGCCAGTGTTGTGCTAAGCACTGCAGACAGACAGACATTTTCTGCAGACGGCTTTCCAGTTGGCAAGAATCCCGCGGCTCTGCCCAAGCCTGAACCTTGCTCGTCATGAGGAAACATCCTTCCGCTTCATCTTGGTATTCCGTGTCCAGCCGCCCGGAACTCAGAGACCTGCAGGGAGAAGAAAGGCTCCCCAAATCCCGGGAAGTGGGGGATCTTCAGGACTCACATCCTGACTGCCTGTTAAACCCTCCCAGGGGGAGCTTTGGACCACACGAGCCCGACTGGAGGGTCCCAGTTCACAACCTGGATTTCTGTGTTTGTCCTCAGTGATCAATGATGGAGGGCCTGCCAGGCTCTGAGAATATTAGGGCTCACAAGACGAGCATGGACCCTGACCTCACGGAATTCACTGTCCATGTGAAAAGACGGAAAACAACCCAACAATAAGTATGCCAGGAAATATTTCGCTGCAACACCGGTAAATGCCATGGAGAAGTATGTCGTGCTAAAGGAGTCGCAATCAGGGCGCGAATTCCTTAGGATGGGGGTCAGTTGCCGCTAAAAGAAACCTTGCTCAGGGCAGCGTACGTTCAAGAAAACATCATTTTCGTCATGTAGGGGTCTGGGGAGGTGTGGCCATCCAAAGCCCGGGCTCCGTGTCTCCCATTTCTTGGGCACCACCGGGGGCTGCCCTCGCTCACAAAATCCAAGATGGCACACCAGCCCACAGAAGCCCAGCCCGTGGGAAGGTGGGGAGGACGGAGGGCAGCAGACGCCAGAACCACAGAGGCGTGTTTTGGTTTATCTAAAGAACAGTGAGAAGAAGGCAGGACAGAGGCACAGTCATGTTTGCGTGAACGATATTGTCAGTGAGCCTATGGAAAACGAATGGGGAGGGGTGGTCCGAGAAGACGCAGACGGCTCGTACCTTAGGCCCAGGTGAGGACAGAGGGCTGTGCTGCCCGCCACGAACTTCCTCCACAAGCCCCCCCACGACCGGACACCCACCTCCCCTCTCTCTGCCACCTTCACATCCAACAGCACCGCCATGCTTTCTGACACGGAAGCCCAGCTGCCCGAGTCGGCAAAAACGCTCGAGGGCTTTGTTCAGGAGGAAATACAGCACTGTCTCTTGGAGGGGGAACAAAAAGTGTGGAAGAGAGGCAGTCTCTTAGCACGGAGAGGTTACTCTGATAACCTCAAATCAGTCCTTCAGAGCCCTGACTGGGTTCTCTCCTCAAAGACCCGGGGACAGGTGGTTCTGTAAGCTGATCTCCGTGCCTCTCCTGGGCAACTGAATACCTTCTTTTCTTTCCATTCTCCACATCACATTAATTCTTCCTAAGTGGTCCTTAGTATTCCTTACTTGTTCCATCTCAAGAGCGGTATTTCCTCGCCAGTGGTGTGTAAACTAGGCCAGCTAAATGGCACAGACACCTCATCCATCATGCCTTTAATTTTCCACCTTGGGAGGAAGCGTTGAGGCTTCAGTTAAAGATAAAAGCCAAGTCACCTTAATACTCCACCGGCTCTTGGGCTGAGCCCGTCCACTGCTCACATTCCTACACCGGGGCGGACGGCGGACGGTCCCCACGCAGGTGCGGATCGGTTCGGGCAAAAGGGTCCGTGGTTGTGACGGAGACCCTCCCCAAATCCCTGATTAGACAAGATGGGGGTTGACTTCTCTTTTGTCTCCGGTTTGAGTCGGTGAGGCAGCCGCTCTCTGCAGAGGCACCTTGGAGATGATACATGTGTGTTGTTTCAAGCCACCAAGTGTGGGGGCTAATTTGTTGCAAGCTAGTAGATAACTCACACTGTGTTCTTACAGACACTCCAGGATTGCTTATGCGAACTCCTAAGATTAAAAATGATACTCAATAAGGCTCTGTGAACGTAAGACACAAAAATTCCTCGTGACTTTACGGAGCTTTATCGTCTGCAAAGGCAACTCAATGGATATGTTTAATTTGATCATCGCAGCAAACCTGTGAGGGTTGGAGACCCTGGGTATGGTCTCCTGGGTCCTGGGGGAGGGACCTGGGTCCTGGGTATGGTCTTTGTTACGGGTGTGAATAAACTGAGATTCAAAGGCATTCGAAGTATTTAGTCCAAAAGCACCTGGCAGGTTGAGAGGAGCAAGTTATATTCTACCCTTGATTCCTTTGTTCTTTGCAAGAAACTCACCCCCTATTTGGGGATTTCCCTTTGCAAAACTGAAAGCACATGTCTTTGGGCATAACTCGACCCCTAAGAACTACATGAAGGTCAGTGATGTAATATAACCTGAATAGACAAAATAGATTTTGAGAAATCAGTAGCCACTTCTGATCTTTCGGATTCCCTGAATTGTAGGCATTCAGATTAAAGAAGGCCCATCACCCACCCTCCCCTCCCTCCCACCCCCCATCAACCCTCAGCTTGTTCTCAGTTCTTAAGAGTCTCTTATGGTTTGGCTCCCTCCCTCTCTAACCTCTTTTTTTTGTTGCTGTTCCTTCCAATGGGTTGGGTCGGTTCCACCTTCACCTGAAATTCTGAGATGTCGCTCACCCCGTGTCAGTTGTGACCACACCACCGGTGGGGGGTGGGGGTGGGGGCCGGTCTGCCATGCTCGTGCTCACTTATGCTTCCCCAGTCTGGAGAACGTCAGGCTCCCACAAAAATCCTAGGGCGTGATTTCTGAGGACGACTGCAAGTGGGGTGCTGTTGTTGCACGGCGGCGATCTCTGTGGCTGACTCCTCCCTCAGGGGAAGGCAGTAGTACTAGCGCAACAAAGAGCTGCATCCCCCGATCCCGCCCGTGATACAGCAGGACGGGCTCAGAGCTCAGGCTCGGAAACGAGACGGCCGGCGTCTTGATGCTCAGACCGACTCAGGGAACTTTGGCGCTTATCAGGCTTGTGTGCCTCTGTTTTCTCATCTGCAAAACAGGGGTGACACCCTAATAGCATCTCCTTCCTGCAGGTGTTTGGAGGGTTAAATGAAACAGCTTATGAGAACAGTGCCTGGCATGCGTTAGGCATTCCCGGGGTTGCCAGGTCAACAGTCAGACAGCGTGGGGGCGCATATCCCAGACAGGTGCGCCATTTTGAAGAGGAAACCCAGTTCCTTGACCCTCTGGAAGGCGCCCGGTCCTGGTTCCAAGTCTTCTCAGGGAGGCTCAAGCATGGCTCGTGTCCTAAGGCCCTTCCGTGCCTCCTTCGGGGAATGGTCCCCCCCAGAGCCGTCTTTATCCAGAATGTTCTCTTGGTTCAAGGGAAAGAAGGGCCAACCTGAACGGAATTGAGAAAAAGAAAAAAAGAGAAGAGAGCTCGAACCCCGGGGGGGTAAACTTGAATCCGCACAAGGGCGCTTGGCTTCAGATTTCCGTCAGCTGAAAATGGCACCCTCCATTTGAAGGTATGGGTTCATCCGTGCTCCCCGTCACCGGGGCCATCCTCCCGGCACACATTGGCCACGTCAGCTGCGGCTTTGTGACCTCCCAGGTCTGCCAGGGCAGAGAGAAGCCCTGTTCCCGGGGCCAGGCCAAAGCTCCGGGGTCCTCCTGCCATTTTGGCCCCACACTAAGCCTTCTGTCTGAACGGAGCATGGCACCGTTGGATTAGCTCCGCCAATCATGTGCCACGCCTCGGGACCACATGTGCGTCACCCAGACCGAGAGGCAGGGAGGGGAAGAATCCCAAGTTAAAAGAAACAGGGACCAACATCCATCACACAGCCTTCCCGAGGCGGAGACCACGGGCAAAGACATTCCCGCCCTGCGCCTCCCGCCGTGCCTGAGAGTTCAGAAGGAGAGTGAGTGTCTTGCCAAAACAGACCCGATGCCTTTTGTGGAGCAGAGCCCTTCGAGATGGAGACCTTTAGTCTAACCGTTCGTGGCAGGCAGCGGGCTCCAGTGAGGAAGGCGCCGAAGGGTATGTAATTGAAGAAAAACAAACCATCGATGTGCGTGGCTTCTGGCTTCTGCCCAACAGCTTTATTATTTATGCTCACACCCTGTTCCGCAAGGGGCTTTCCGTGGTTTAGGATATTCCGCCCAATCTAGGAAGCCAACACTGAATTCCCAACAAGTAACAATCGCACATACTTTGAGTGCTGCACACACACACGGCATTGCTCTGAGCGCCTTTTTTTTTTTAATGTTTATTATTTTTGAGTCTGAGAGAGACAGAGCGTGAACAGGGGAGGGGCAGAGAGAGAGGGAGACCCAGAATCCGAAGCAGGTTCCGGGCTCCGAGCTGTCAGCACGGAGCCGGAGGCGGGGCTCGAACCCACAAACCGTGAGATCACGACCTGAGCCAAAGTCAGACGCTCAACCGACTGAGCCCCCCCACCCCCAGGCGCCCCTGCCCTAAGTACCTCATACTCGCTCCTTTAAAATCTCCACATCCCCTACCAGGGAGCTGCGGTTATTACTATGTGTGGTCTACACACAGGGCCCCGAAACACAGAGATTAGGAGACTCCCCAAGTGGGTGCGGTGGGGAAGCCCAGAACAAGACTTCAGCCCGGGTGCCTCGGAGCCAGCGCTTTCCCTCTGGCGATACTGACGGGGAGACGAGGAAGGCAGGGAAATGAGGTCAAGGCAAGAGTCTGGTTAATCCAAGAACCAGATGCCTTGTGCCTCTGGACCCTTGCTGGGGGGTGCCTCCCAGCCTGCCCGCAGCCCCCCAGCACTCACTACCAGCTGTAAGATTGCCCACCTCTCTGGAAACGGAGTCAGTTTGCCCCGAGAAAACACGGTCAAGGTGAAACCCAAAGGGAATTGCTGCGGGGCGTTATTTTGTGCAACGTGCTGCCGTCCCCGGCTTCATGCATCCATTTGTCACACACGCATCCAGATGCTTCTCTGTGCCAGGCCCTCACCCCCATACGCTGCGTGCACGGGGAGACAGAGACCTTTCTCTCTAGTGGGGGGACAGAGGAGGGGGACAAGAAGGGGACGCAGAGGATAGTCAGTACTGCCAGAAGGAGGTGGGCACAATGAGGGATACTGAGGCAGAGCATGGCTGGGCCAGTGAGCCGGGTCCCCTTGGAAGAGGTCACATCTGACGCCTGAAAGAATCTGAGAGTGAGCCCCCCGCCGGCTACGTGAGCGAGGGCATTCCCGGCCGAGGGACAGACGCGGGGACCATGCCAAGGCCAGAGAGGAGAGTGGGGACCATTCATGATGTCATCAGTCAGGACAGGCGGGTCACACATTCATGACACGTGCATCCAGAGGCCTCGGGGCCTGGCCACAGCCTCTTCTCCGCAGCAAAACTCAGCTCCGAGTACGGTGTGGACCCCACCTGACTTACAGAGATGGGTGTTAGAGGCACCAGTGACCCCTGTTACAGGGGCAAACAGAGAAAGTGCTTCCGCTGACCTTCACACAGGTGTGCAAGCACGTGTTTACAGGCTTCTGAAGATTGCATGCGACAAGGACAGGCCGGAGAATTCTCCGCCCACGGAGTCAAGAGAGGCGGGGGAGGCGGACGGAAGAGAAGAAGAAGCAGGGTTTACCCTTTCCGTTTATGCCCCCGGCTTTTTATTACCCAGGTGACACCCAGACAGAGCCCGCTCTCTGGACGCCACTTGTGGTCATTTGGCGAATCAGGGCAGTCAGCAAACATCTGTGGAGGGTGATAATATTCAAGGGGCTTTCACTGTTTCTATGAAAACTTAGTTACGCCGGGCTGAGATTAATTTTCCATTGTCTCCGCTTAAAACGAAGATTGCTTACACAGCTGCTTCAAATAGAACCTTGATTGCCTGCCGTCTTTTGCCAAAATCATGAAAGACCAAAAAAAAAAAAAAAAAAGTTAAAATCAAAGACTAACTTCAGATGTGTTGAAGTCACTGCTGCCCTCTGAGCCCCTGGATTCTTTCTTTCTCCACCACGTTCTCTTTCGACCGGTGTTCATGCTTTTTTATTCTCATGCTGTTACCATGAGAAGGGAAAGCAGAGTTGAAGGATGAAACCCTGGCCATATTAGGCAAAAGTATGAAAAAGCACGTAAGCCAGAGCGAGTACAGCTGGGGCTCTTTTCCTGTCGGAAAGCCCCTTAGCCCCAAAGAGGAGAGGACGGGTACGAGAAGGACAATGCCAGGACGAGGACACGCAGGCATGCACACACACGTGCACACGCACGCACACGCACTCATCCACGTGCACACACATGCACACACACGTATATAAACATGCATACCCACTCATGCACACGTGCACACTCATGCACACACACCCAAATGTGTGATCCATGTGCACACGTGCACACACATGCCCATACACACACCCATGCATGTGGACACCCGTGCACGCACACACCCATGCACACACACGCACTCACATGTACATGCACACCCCACAGTCACACTGGAGCTCAGCCACCTGGGACGGGCTTTCTGTTGTCCGTTTCCTTTGCAAATAAAGAACCTCGCTTGCAACACCCACGGACCGTCACAAATCTCGACGTACGTGTCGGGGAAGAACTTCTCTGATGAATGAGTCTCGAGCAGACCTCCTTCCAGAATCCAGTGTTTTCCGTCATTTTTCTGTGCATACGCCACCCTCCCGGATGCTTTAGCGGATGCACTGAGCAAACACCAGACGACAGTGGCCGTCCCGAGTAGCTTGCGTCCCTCTGACACTGGGTCTGTCCAGCTGAGGCCGAGAACACGTGTTTCAGCTGTCTTTACCAATTTTCATTATCTCAAGCCCAGCCACGTGCGTTGTGTGACTCGTCCCTGAAGACAACGGTGTTTGCAGCCCCTCTCCTGAGGGGTCAGTGGGTAAACAGTGGACCGTGGCAGACGTCACGGGTGGAAAGGACGGACACCTAGGGAGTTTCCCTCTCTAGTTACCTCACACACCTCCCTTCAAGCACACACGCTTCCTCGCTTTGTCCTTAGTCGGAGCAGTGAGAGCCCCACGCTGTCTCTGACTTTCTTGGGTTAATAACTAACTTTTACCAGTTTTCACATTGTTACAGGATAATCCTTGCCCACCTGCCCCCCCCCCCAGAAAAATGGCAAACATAAAATGAACGTGTGAAAGATTTTAGCTAAGCAATGATTAATGAAGGGAACATGTGTCATGTTACAACTGTTCAAAGAAGCATTCGTGAAGCAGAGACATGTATAGACCATAAAGTAAATGTGTAAGGGGTGAAAGCTGACTTTTTCCACTAGGGTGGGGAGAGAAATCGACTGTCCCTCCACTGCGTGTAATTTATTTGTGTGCCTGTTGGCGAGAATCATTCACAGGGCTACCGTTTACCTGCAGTTTACAGAATTGTAAAATAGCTCAGAGATGGGGCGCCTGGGGGGCTCAGTGGGTTGAGCGTCCGACTTCGGCTCAGGTCACGATCTCGTGGTCCGTGAGTTCCAGCCCCGCATCGGGCTCTGGGCTGATGGCTCAGAGCCTGGAGCCTGCTTCCCATTCTGTGTCTCCCTCTCTCTCTGCCCCTTCCCCGTTCATGCTCTGTCTCTCTCTGTCTCAAAAATAAATAAATGTTAAAAAAAAAATAGCTCAGGGGCGCCTGGGTGGCGCAGTCGGTTAAGCGTCCGACTTCAGCCAGGTCACGATCTCACGGTCCGTGAGTTCGAGCCCCGCGTCAGGCTCTGGGCTGATGGCTCGGAGCCTGGAGCCTGTTTCCGATTCTGTGTCTCCCTCTCTCTCTGCCCCTCCCCTGTTCATGCTCTGTCTCTCTCTGTCCCAAAAATAAATAAACGTTGAAAAAAAAAATTAAAAAAAAAAAATAGCTCAGAGATCATGAAAGACACAAGTACCGTAGGACCCGATAATGGAAAGACGTGTCCTATGTGTCCTAAGCAATGCGTAATTTTGCATCGAAGGAAGCCAGTAGCATTTTGGTCCACGTCAGTCTTTTGCAACATCTCCCTGCAACATGGTGGCCACCAACTTACCGGAGGCGGAACTCTCCCTTTCCTGGCATCTGGTGCACCTTCGAGATAACTCATGGTCGGCACCGACCCTACAGAATCAGCTGTATGCTGGATCTGGGAGGGTGGGGGTCAAAGCACTCCGTGCTGAAGTCTTCAAGATCATTTGTGCAAAGAGGAGGGCTCCACTGAATAAGGAGAGGGTGGTCCCATCTGTAGGGCGCAGTCCTCTGTGCTCGGCTCATTAAGGCAGCCCATCCGTGGGCGTGGTCTCTTTGTTCCACGGCTCCTACCTCTGAGTCCCCCCCGCCGACAGGAGATTCACCTTTGCATCCGGAGGTTGGGCAGAGAGACAAGTGGCACTTAGCGGTCAGTCGTTATCAGTAGCAGTCGGCGTGTTTGTGTGCCATTAGCTGGAACCTTTGCTAATACGCACCTCGAGTCTCTACATCGCCGTGTGGGTCCTCGGCAATGGTCCCCATTTCGCCCATGAGGAAGGGCAGCAGGATGCCAAGCAACTCTGCCCATGAGCACGCAGCTTAATGGGCTGCAGGGTTTTGAAGGCCAGTCGTCCGATCCCTGGGTCTGTGCTTTTTTGTTGAAGATGGTGTTGGTGGCAAATAGGCTTTTTATTGTGCTCAGAGAATCCTGTCCAGAACCCTTAAAAGGTGCTTTAAAAATCAACTCTCTCCTGCTTTTGTTTATCATATAGTCTTTTATTGAGATGTAATTCACATACCATAAAATTCACCCTTTAAGAGTGTAGAGTCTCGTGGACTTTAGTGTATTGAGGCTTGCTCAGGCATCACTACTAGTTCTGGAACATTTTTGTCACCCCACAAGTAGCCCTCATACCCATGAACAGTGACTGGACCTTCCTTCTCCACCCCCACGGCCCTTGGGACCCCCTAACCTGCTTTGTCCCCAGGGATTTGCCTATTCTGGACCTTCCATATACATGGAATCCTACAGTACGTAGCCTTTGGGACCGGTTTTCTTCGCTTAGCGTCACGTTGTCAAGGTTGGTGGCTGGATCAGTGCCTTGTGCCTTCTCATCGGTGAATAATATTTCACCGTACGGGTAGCCCACATGGGTCCGTGCACTTTTCAGACAAGCCTTACTGTTGGTCAATAAAATTGTACACATTCTTTAAATGTTTATTTCCTTTTAAGAGAGAGACAGAGTGTAAGCAGGGGAAGGGCAGAGAGAGAGAGGGAGACAGAATCAGAAGGAAGCTCCAGGCTCTGAGCTGTCAGCACAGAGCCTGACGCGGGGCTCGAACCCATGAACCGTGAGATCGTGACCTGAGCCGAAGTCGGATGCTCAACCGGCTGAGCCCCCTGGGCACCCCAAAATTGTACATATTTTTAAGTGGACAGTGTCATGATTTCATTCATTGTAAAGTAGTTGCTGCAGCCAGGTTTTTGGTGTTTTGTTTTGTTTTGCTTTGTTTTGTTTTTTTGGCGAGGACACTTAAGGTTTACCCTCTCAACAACTTTCAAGTACACAACACGATATTGTTGACTGTGCCCACCGTGTGCGGCACCCCCTCAGGACGAACCCCTCTTAGACCTGGACCACCACCCCCCACCCCTGCCCAGCCCCTGGCAACCACCGTGCCATGCTGTTTCTACAACGTCGATTTTTTTTTGCGTTTCACATAAGTGAAAGTCAGTCCCATACAAGTTAGTCTTTGTCTGACTTCTGTCCCCCAGCACGATGTCCGCCACGTTGTCACAAGCGTCAGGCTTTCCCGTGGCTGAGCGATACTCCGTTATGTGGCTCAACCACATCTTTATCCGTCGTCCCTACGGACCTGCGGTCCTGATCCCTTTCTTTCGTACGTCTTTTCGCGTTGGGGAGGACGCCAGCAGATGGAGAGGAGGGAGCACTGCCATTTCTACCCCGAGGTTGTGGCCCTGGCCCAATGCGGGATGGGGGCACCGGGGACACGCCTCCCTGGGCGGTGTTCTTCCTTCCCAGGCATCGTTGGACCCACGGCTGTACTTGTGTGAAATAGCCCACCGAGACCTTGGGTGAGCGTCTGGTCCCGAGCCTCGGAAACACGCCTCCCGTAAATGGATTGGGCCGTGCCTCTGGGCTCTTCTCTTACTAACTCAGCCCTCCACCCTGGCCTTTCCCTCCTGAAGCGGCCCTTGATCCTTTAAAAGTTTTATGAGGTTACATCTTGGGGTTACAAAGAGAGCCGTTGCCCTGACTTCCCCTAGGGTGTGGGATGAGCCCTCCTTCTTCCAGCGATGCAGCGCCCTGAACTCCGGGTCCCGCTCTCACTGCCTCGTTAGAAGCCTTGAAATCCCACCTTCCCCACAGCTGACCTCAGACGACCCCGTGGTGACTCCGGGTGTCTGTGGCTCATGTCCCTAAATGCCACTCCTGATTCTTGCCGTGGCCACAGACCATAAGCGCAATTATTATTTAGCTAGTGTTTCATACTAAAGTCGACTCATCCTTTCTGCTACTTAAATAAATTTGTGTCAAGGGGAAACTTCATCTCATTACTGGCTATGAAAACCCCAGTATCGTTCGCCATAAGTAGAAGGGAAACCTACAAGTAAATGCAATTAAATGCTCCGTCTGGAGCCCACTTCCCTTCATTCCAGCGGAGTCTTGTGATGCTAAAAGCCTGCCCTCCTGCTTGCCGATGCCCCAAGAGAGCTTTCGGCTTAATCCCTCTCTTTTGTATGAACAGAAGGATGCATTTGAAATTAGAATGTAGGTCATGCCTCCAAGCCAGGCAAGCTGGGTGTCTCCCACCTCCCAACCCTGGACGGTCCCACTTGCGGTCACCCCGAGTGCCACCTGCTGTATGCACGCCCCACTGTGGGAACTGTCGGGTGATCGGACGGGGGAGGGGTCTTGCCCCGGCATTCCAGGCCCCCATCACACGGCCACAGCCAACAGATGAACACGAATACCTACCCTTCCCTTAGTCCACGAATACCTACCCTTCCCTTAGTCCAGCCCCCCTCCCTTCTGACCAGCCTCCCTTCCTCTCACTCATGACTGGGTGCTTATCCCAGCTCCCTCCCCCCACCAAGAACACCCTTTCTCTTCCCCACTCATCCAAAGTCATTCCTACCTTCCAAGTCTACCTCTTATCTGATTATCAGATGCGAATTATTTCCCAAGTAGACCCTTTCCTTCTATTAAGCATCCCCGTGGATGCAAAATTGTAAGGTTTTTTTGTGTTTTTTTTTTTTGAAAGTAATAAAGACACTTGTAATTAGGAAAGAAAGAAAAAAAACAAAAGCAAAAACCAAGCTTAAAAAGCATTACTCCAAATAGAAGTGACTGGGGGTTTTTATCTTTAGGGGATTAGCTATCTCACTCCACCTTCCAAAAATGAAATCAACTTCCCAAAGTCTCTTCAGTAGAATGCCAGTGCCCCAAACAAATGAACGCTACCAAAGAAAAATGAGTCCCCCACATGGAGGGGGTGAGTGGCGCCATCTTGGAAGGTCAGGAGTGGGCGAGGTGGAGGGGCTCGCTGGGTCTGCCCACTGGCCGGCTGCAGAGCAGGTGCACGTGAAGGAATCCTCCCCACCCCCACCCGCCTTCCCTGCACGTCTCCACCTAGTGTCCCAGCTCCGCTCACGCTGCGGACAGACTGGCCCTTGCTGATACGGCATTTCCACCCAGATGGCTTCCATTCAGTGCGTATCCACCAACCTACCAACACCTCGCTCTAAAATTTGTTGGAAAACTGCCACTTTGTGCAGATTTGCTGGGGCAGGGAGGACATGAAAAGCCCTCTTGCGTGACTCACTGCTCCAAACAAACCCTTTGACCCCTGGTTTTCTAGTCGCATACGTTTGGATAATTGTGCAATTTACATCACCCTTTCTTGGCGCGTCCCAGGGCCCATTACGTGGCAAGGCTCTGATAAGTCCTGCAGCAAGGAAGCTTCTTGCTTCCCAAACGTGTTGTTGGGCAGAACCGCTGCCCCACGGGTACACCCAGAGAGCCCACTCAGAGCAACGGTGCGTTCACTGTTTGCTCTGTGCCGTCCTCCGTGCAGGGCAGGTGGGAGAGGAGCCAGAGCCCCTGCCTTCAAAGGGCTCAGTGGGCGGGGAGGTAAGACTGCGTGGTTCTCACCCAAATCAACCAGGATGACTGTCCCGATCCACTGGGCTGCGTGAATCCAAGGGGGCAGTGAGGATGCCTGGGTACAGTCAGGGAAGACTTCCTGGAGGAATTGTAACCGGTCCAGGCCTGGATATGCAGCTTAGATTTAGGTGGAAGAGGAAAAGGAAGGCCAGACAAAGAGCACGAGGCAGCGCCTTCCAAGCAGCGAGAGAAGGTGCCTGCAGACAAGGGTTCAAAACCCGCCTTGAAATCCCCCCTTCCCATGACGACTGCCCACAAGCCTCAGCTCTCTCATCAGCAGAATGGAGCAGTGCTCCGGAGAGCTGATACAAGGATGAAAACAATCACCCACGTGAAAGTCCCGGCCAAGATCCGTCTCCCTTTACGGGAGCCTGGTGAGAAGGAGTCCGAGCTCTGCGTCCAGGCCGGGACACTGGACGTCTTATCAATTCCATACGGAGGCTTTTAAACCAGTACGTTCTGCCTGGAAGCTTAGATTTCTGAATTCTGTTGGAGACACCCCTGGCCTCTACCCACCGGATGCTGATAGCACTTCCCCGCCCCAACTGCCACCACCAAAAATGTCTCCAGAGGTCGCCAAGGGTTCCCTGGGTGTGGGGGCAAACTGAGCCCTGGCTGAGGACCACTGGTTTGCCCCAAACACCCTTCCGCTCTCCGGAAGCTGAGGGTCCTCTTAAGAAGTGAAGGGAAGTCAAGTTAATGGGAGAAACCCATCAGGGCTCTGGAGCGTCAGGGAGAAGTGTAGTCAGGAGGGGGCGGGGGCGTTACAAAACCACGGCAAGGGAGCAGTGTGGACGCGGGCCAGCGCGGGCTGGGTGCTCTTGGAGTCCCCGTTACCAGAATTTGTGTTCTCTCTTTCTAAACCATGCTGTAACAAAAGAAGTGTTTAAATTGCAAATCCCAGTGGAGCTCCAACATCCGGCCGGTCCTTGAACAAACGTGCAGCGTATGTGGGCGATGAGGCCCCTTGCAGACTCCCGCGCCCATCAGCGAGAGAGGGCACCCTCTTCACTGCGTTTGCAAAGGGCACGTTGCATTGGTGGGTTCAGCGATATTTCAGAGCTCACCTTGACTTTCCTTTGAAGGGGGCTGACTCTCACCAGGGCGGTTGGGAAAGAAAATCCCAGGCTCCTTGAATCGGAACCTTTTCCCCAGTCTCCAGAAACGCAAAGTTCGCCAGTAGAGTGACCAGCCAGGACATTAGACACATTGGACACCCAGCTGGAGTGTATTTCAGGGCCAGGCGGCTGATGTCGATTTCCCGACTTCTCTTTTTGTCTTTTCCCTGCGCCAGCTCGAGGGGGCTCTGCTTTGGGGGGATCCCAGTGGTGCCAAGTCATAAAGGACAAAGTTATGAGGAAATGGAGAAAGCAGATGTCTTACTCACGTTCCCCCGAAGAGTCGAATTGGAGGTGACGTGTCGCGGGTGGTTCTATGCCACTGAGGAAAGGTGGACAGAAGGGGCGAAGTGAGCTGAGGGGACCCAAGCACGTGGCCTCAACTCCGCGACTCCGTCCTGCTCGGCAAGCACGCAGCCTGCTGTGTGGCCAACAGGAGTCAGAGAACCGAGGGGCACGGATAGGAGCAGTACGGCCCCAGGAGACAGTGACCACAGGGCTGTGTTGGGCAGACAGGCGTATAAAGAAGTCGAAGGTATGTGCAGCCCGCCTAACAGATGAGGAGTGGTTGCTCTCTCACACTGGGGGTGTAGGAAACACAGTATTGAAGTGTCACCCATCCACTGTTCGGCTTCTGACACAGAAAAGGTGGATGGAGGAGGTGTCTAAGCTGAATGGCTTGGCTGGGGTCTGGCAGCCTTAGGAGAAGAAGCCCAGAGGAAGACCCGGCAGAAACAAAAAGTTCCCTGCACCTTGCGTTCCGCGCGTTCCGAGTGTGCTGTGGTGGGGCGAACGCTGGTCCTGCTCAAACATCTTTCTTGATTCCCAGCTCCAAGGGGAAGGTGAACCACTGATGAGCTGAGAAGGACAAGTCAGTGTGGGGAGTAAATCTGACCTCGCCGTGGTTCTCAGCTGCCCGCCCTGCCCCCACCCCCGCCATGATTCAGAGAAAGCCCCCTGACCTTGGTTTGATTCTGGAAGAAGGAGCACACACCGTTATCCGTTCACCAGCAACTTTCTGGAGCTTAAAAGTCAAACTATGGCTCAGTGCCCAGAGCAGTGCTCACCTCCTCCATGAAGCCCTCCTGGAATCCTACTCACGGCCGAAGTTAGTGATGCATCTCGAACCGTGGTGCTTTCGATACACGCTTTGTCCTTAGCACATTCCGGCAGTAAGTGTTTGTTTTCAGACTTCATACAAATCCCACTGTGTTCTGAATGATTTGTGAAGCTAATTATTGCTGAGTCACAGGCAGCCCCGACGGTCGCTTTCTTCCCGTCCTTCTGCACCTCAGGCCTTGCCTGTGATCTGGAGGAGCCTCAGGAGGGACCGTGTGCCCTGCGCCCGCGGTGTCTGTGATGGCCTCGCGCACACGGCTGCTGTTGGGACTTGCCTTTTCCCCACGGCGGCCTCAGGGGAGTCAGAGGCTGGCTTTCCCCAAACCTCTGTGTCTCCTCCTTTGGTTTCTAAACCACTTTCCTGAGGTTTGACTGACACGGGAAAATCCGCACGTTTGTAACGTACACAACTCGGCACGTTTGGGGGTAAGTAGTCACTCGTGAAACCATCACCCGTGCCAAGGGCACACACAGACCCGTAACATCCCAAAGTTTCCTCCCTCACTGTCATTATTATTGTGACTGTGTGTGTGTGCACATCAGCTCTTCTTAAGGCTTGGGTCTGGGTCCTGTACTCCCACATCACTTCTGCCACGTTCTCTCTGGCAAAACCTGTCCTGGGGCCGGCCTAGATGCCCACAATATGCAATCGTGAATGCCCCAAACCCATGACCGGAGGGAGGCATCCTGTCCTATGTTCGTTCACGCATCCGCGCGTTATCTGAAACGGGCTGGAAACGACCGGTCCGATAAATTCTGGCAGCTCCGTTCCATGGAATGTTACACAGCCATTTAAAATGAGTTATATCTGTACCTGCTGATCTGGAAAGTTCTCTAAGAAATACCGCTAAGTGGAAAAAGCAAGGCACCGAACTGTGTGTGTGGAATATGAACACTTGAGGTTCAAAAACAAAAAGATGTTCGGCAGTGGGACCCATTTCGGTGGATGACCCTGGAGGACACGATGCTGAGTGAGAGAAGTCAGACGCAAGACGACAAACACCATAGGGTTCCTCCAGGGGTCCCTAGAGTCGTCAGAGTCACGGACAGAAAGTGGAGTGGGAGGCACCAGGGGCTGGGGTCGGGAATGGGCTAGGGCTCCAGGCAGTGTCATTTGCCAAGATGACACAAGTCCTGGGGATACAGGTGACTGTGGGGGCACAACAGCGTGACCGTACTGAACCCCCCCGAGCCGCGTGCTTAAAAAATGAGCAAGATGGGGTGCCTGGGTGGCACAGTCGGTTAAGCATCTGACTTCAGCCAGGTCACGATCTCGCAGTCCGTGGGTTCGAGCCCCGCGTCGGGCTCTGGGCTGATGGCTCAGAGCCTGGAGCCTGTTTCCGATTCTGTGTCTCCCTCTCTCTCTGCCCCTCCCCCGTTCATGCTCTGTCTCTCTCTGTCCCCCCAAAAATAAATAAAACGTTAAAAAAAATGAGCAAGATGGTTTTTATGTTATGTGCATTTTACCGCAATTAAAAATTAAATATGTCCTTGTAAGTGGACAGCACGTCTCTGGAAAGCTACGCCATGTGAAGGATGTGAGAAATTAAGACTCAGTCAGGGATGCGAGTGAAACTCCATCTCAACCTATCCCTTTTCCTAGTGTGTGATATTTTTTTTTGTTACCCTGTGTGTGTGCTAAGTTTAAAAGTATCTTTCTGAGGCGTCAACAAACGTTTAATAAATACAGTAGCCAAATAAAGCCTACACAGATAACGCCTGCTGGTAGGGAATTTATATTATATACTTACATGGATATATTGTGTTTATATAGATATAGCCTGGATATTATAAAGATATATTTAGCAGTATATACTTAGCAATCGCTGACCTAGTTTGCAAGACCAGAATTCGGCTCTGTTGTGGTTAAAAAAGGATTATCAGCTACAGAATGAACTGCGATCCGGCTCCGTTTTCCACCATCGCATAAGCGAATGGACCCACCGGGCTGCGGTCCCTTTACGTAAACAGTCCTTACTGACGGGAGAGGCTTCTCCCCACCCCGCATCTTCCTCCTCCTCCTCCTCCTCCTCCTCCTCCTCCTCCTCCTCCTCCTCCTCCTCTTCTTCTTCTTCTTCTTCTTCTTCTTCTTCTTCTTCTTTCTTTTCAAGAGAAACAATCATGGCTTGCATGGAAAGAAAATCGTGGCAAATGTTAAACAGTAAGCGAGGTGAAGCAGAAGGGAGGTGTTTCTTAGCCGGTCTGAAGGCACGTGATAACCAAATTGGAAGGAAGGCCCGGTGAGGCAGGCAGGCTGGCCTGTTGGAAGGGCAGTGGGGGCGGTTTCTTGGGCGGCCTGGTTCCGAGAACGTTCCCTCTTGATGCGGGCACTCACAGCGGGTGTCGCCAGCAGTGGCATCGGTAGACAAATACACCTGATGATCCTCAGAGTAACACATAGGACAACTTGAGTCGGACCGCGCACGCAGTGACATCGGGTTGCCCAGATCACGGACACCGAAAGCAATCTCACGTCCCTGGTGCCCTGTGAGTCTGTCCGATGAGCCGGGTCGCCGTGCAGCCTGAGGGCTCAGCGTCTAGTGAGTGCATCTGCCTACTTTATTTCGTCCTGGCGAGCGGACCCCGCTCCCAACTCGGTCTCCCGTCAAATAAATGCAGGTTTAAGAAAAAGGTGAGACCGTTCATGGGGAAAACACAAAGTAAACAATGGAACGAACCGTGCTTGGCTTTGGTCAAAGGTGACGCATGTGGTGGGTGTCCCGAATTTGACGTTCGGAGGCCTGCACTGAAGGGTGACAGGAATAAAAATCACCACAATGGCATCCAGCACTGGAAGGGCACTCACCTGGGTCAGAGTCTGATCGAAGCAGGTGATGCGTGTTGGCTCGCTTCCCCCAGGTAAGCAAAGACCCTGTGAGGGGCACACCTTCGTGGATCCCATCGCAAAGGGGAAGACACGGTCCAGGGTCTAGAGTCTCAAGAAATAAATTTCAAGCCCTAAGCAGTGGGTGGCCGTAAGATCCCCTTCCGATATACGCGTGTGTGTGTATTTCTCGATCTGGCTTCCAATTTATTGACGAGTGATTGGAGCTTTGAAAGTCACCTTGGGCTGCAGGAACCCGAGCCCTGGCCTGGTGTGTGAAGGGGGGTGAAGACAGCGTCAGGGGTCATGTCTGCAAACTTACAAGTCTATCTCCTGCGGGACCAGGATCGCACTGATTTTACGAGGACCTTTGGGGAAGGGCTCTGGGCTGCCCTGCCTGTCCGAGCTGCTGGAACTGGACGGCAGACACAGGTGCCAGTGTGTGTCGTGCTCCACGAAGGCCCTGGATTTTCATGCTGGTTCCCCGCGTGGAGAGGGCCTAGCGGACTCCCCAGCCAGACAGCAAACACAGGCAGCTCTCCTGATGCGAGACACAAAGGCAAGAGACACACAAAAAAAGCAGGACTTAGCAGAGCGTGAGGACCCACCCATCAACCGTCTCCTGGCAACTCCCCTGCTCCCAACCTCGAGGGGGCCTCCCTGGGCCCTCAGGATCAAAGTCAGACCTTACTACAGCTTGTATCCCTCTGTCCAGGCCTCCATCTGCACATGCCCTCACTCTGTCCTGTGTACCTCAGGGCCTTTGCACATGCTGCCCCTTCTGCTAGCTTTGCTTTAGCAAGGCTCTACTCACTGCCCAGATTTTCTTGACCTTCCCTGCCTCTCCCCACATCTCCCGCCCCACTCCATAAGCTCCCCAGGTACCTCCTCATTATAGTATTTTGGCAGTTTGTAGTCATATATTCACATGATTATTTATTGCCTGCTTTTAGCATTAACTCAGGAGGCTGAATGTGAAATGGGCAAGTGGTTCCTAAGGTTTGCTTGCCAGGCTTCCATAAATTCACCTGGCAAAGAAACAACGGATACAGAGAGATTTAGACAATTTATTACTCAGTACGGCCAGCGGCAGGAGCTCCGTGCACTCAACAGTGTCCCCGTCCCACCACCGGGTCCCAGACTGCAGTGGCTGGGGGCTGTGGACTGAATGCGGTGTCCCCCCCAATTCAGATGTTGCAACCTAACCCCTCGGGTGATGGTTAGGAGGCTGGAGCTTGGGGACCAGGCGATGGGGGCCCAGGGCTCCCTCACCCTGTCTCCGCCGTGGGAGCAGGAAAGGGGCCTCACCACTGAATCTGCGGGCGCCTTGATCTTGGACTCGCGGCCAACAAGGGCCCCCTTTGATGTGCGGGGAGGACGGTGCTGACTCCAGGCATTATCCAACCTATGTGGCTGGGCCGTGTTTCAGCACCGTCTACTCTCTGCACAGCACACAGGGGGAGCCCCGTGAACCTGAATGAGAGCACGTCCCCTCTCCGCTCAAGCCTCCTCCTGCTTCCCCCCCCCTCGGAGTGAGAACCAAAGCCCCCAGGGAGAGATGTGGACCCCGCGGGCCTCCTTGCTCCCCTCTCCTCCTTCTCTCCCCTCGACGTGCCTCCCAGCCACCGCGGCTCCGCTGGGCCTTGACCGTGACCCAGTCTTCGCCTGCTCTGTTCCTTCTGCCTCGAATGCTTTTCCCCACAGACATTTCTGTTGCTCATAAGCCCCCGCTGTCTGGTATTGGAGCCAAGCCAGCGGTGGTGACACAGAACAGCCCTGGGTGGGGTGGGGGCCACGGGGGGGGGGTCTCTGAGACATGCTGGGCTTACAAGGATACCCCAAACTTACAAGGGCAGCGGGCACACCTGTCCAGGCCTTGCCCTGCAGCACGACGCTGTCTCCACTCTCCTGGACAGCAAAGCGGCCTCCGGTGCCTAGGGCGGTTTGCACAGCAGGAAAGGCCGGCTCGGGGGGCACAGAAATGCCAGAATCATCGCCCGACACCCAGGCAGCAGGGGTTCCGCTCCACATGGACTCCCCGAGGCTCTGAGTGGCTCCCTGACGCCCGAACACGGGACGGCCTGGATCAGTGTCTCATCTCCCCATTACCAGCGCGGCCTTGGGCCAGGCGCCTGACGTTCCACGCCTCAGTTTCCCCATCTGGAAAGCAGGGATAATGGCACTGCTCACCTCGAGGAGTCTTCTGAATCCTACGTGGTCCCGTGAAATGTGTGGAGCGGAGCCAGGCACACGGCCGGGCCACGAAAGGGCCACGTGTTCCTTGCCACTGTGACCGCCTCGGGGCCTGGGTGCCCGGCTCAGCGGGGGGTCCCTCACCGCAGGCCGAGCGGAAGGCGCTTTGGGGCACACGGTATTTCTTTTTACCGTTCACCTACCCGGGCGGCTTCGGGCCCGTTTCCTTCCTCCTCCCGGCCGCTGAGGCGTCCCCTCCGGGCCTGGCTCCGGGGCTGCCGGCCTCCCCACCCTCGCGGCCGGCCCCCACCGCACCTGCGCCAGAAGGAAACCTCCCGCAGAAACAGGGTCTCTGTTCCGGCACCACCAGGTCCCCGGGCCCCCCAAAACCCGGTGCCGTGGCTCGGTGGCTCTGCGGTGAAGGCGTGCATGGGGGCGCCCTGTAAGCGGAGGGGTGGCTGGAGACCTCCCAGCCCGCGCCTGGGGGAGCTCGGAGCCCCCGGCCCTCCCCGGCCGGGCCGAGACCCGCAGAAAATGAGCCAGAACAAGCTGTCCAGCTGGCTCCCCGACACTTGGGCACGCGAGGGCTCTGGGATTGCAACCGTTTTGCAGCGAGGATGATGTTTCCATCACTGGTGCGAACACAGTATTAGTCAATTCCCCGCAGCCCTCCGTCCAGGGAGTCCACCTAAACGGAGTTTATTCTGAGACGAAATTGCAGCCTTTAAACTGATTTCTCGAAGGACACGGTTCATTTCTGCAGCTTTACTCTGTCTTCGTGCACGGCTTCCAGACACCCAGGAACGGCGTTTTCCAAATTGCAGGCCCCCTTGGGCTGCCTCCGCTAAACAGGGACGGCTTCGGTGCCTTTGATTCGACACATCCCCCCCCGAGCTCTCCGTGGAGGCTGCTCCAGGGACAGCGGCTTCGGCGGCAGGTCCGTCCCTCACGTCCGAGGAGGGAGAGAGCCGCTCACCAACATGCGTTCCCTTCTTACGGTGGGTCGGAGGGGTCGGCCACGCTGAGAGAAAACGCGGCTCCCCCGAGAGCAAAGTGGGGGAACGCATTTTGGCCCTCCGTTCACTTTCCATCCGCTGCATTCCCCGCCCCCCGATGTCTGGTTCTCTTGCTGTTTCTGGTGACGGCTCACAGGGCAGACATTTGCTCAGGGCCTCGGCCCGCCTTTCAAGCCAGACCATCCTGGTGTTGGAACACAGGGAACCATCAGACGCGGCTCCCCAATAACGGGAGGGAGGCAGGGGCGTCTTCCAAAGCCCCATCGTCTCCAGGCTCTGGCTTCCCCAAATCGCTGACGTCTGGTGTGGGATAAGCCCCACTGTGCGCAGAGCTTCAAGCACGGGGACGCCTGGTCCTTGGACCACAGCCTCCT
Organism: Puma concolor; assembly: GCF_028749965.1. Classification (NCBI taxonomy): domain Eukaryota; kingdom Metazoa; phylum Chordata; class Mammalia; order Carnivora; family Felidae; genus Puma; species Puma concolor. Next base: position 3,351,677 of record NC_141678.1, on the reverse strand, counting down.
TCTACTAAAGGGGAGACTGAGGCCCAGGCAGAGGCCAGGGTGACTGGGCATGGCCCAGGGGGTGCTGGGCATGGCCGGTGGCTGCAAAGCTACAGAAACCGAATCTGGGTAGCTAAAGCCGCAGGAGGTCACAGGACCCTGAGAGGCAGAACGCGGACTTGGGAAAGGACAGAACCAGTGAAATATAGAACAAGGCGTAGCAGGGACCTTGAGCCAGAAAGACCAGCCAGCGGCGGCCGGAGTAATGAGCTGACTGGGCCGTTCTTCGTGTCTCCCTTCTTGGCCACACGTGTCGGCGACGTCCCAGAAGGGTGCACCCACCCGGCCCAGCCACGGGGCAGGACGAGGGCAGCCGCTTCACCTTGCGGTCTTTAAGGTGGGGGCCAATTAGCACCAGAAATGAATCTCCCTTCGCAGCTCAGTGTCCGAGGGGCAGGACGATTCCATGCTGTTCAGTCGTACAAACTGGCTGGACGCTGGGAGGCTCAGAAGCAAGACATACCCACGACATCAGGGTTACGGGCATTTTCTGGATCCCTTCCCCAGTTGGCCTGTCACACTGGGCTGCCTCTCATGTGGGTCCTGGGGCGACGGAGGGCTCAGCGTGAAGAATCTGCACCCCCCCCACACACCCCCCCACACACACACAGCAGGACGGCCCCGCTAGACTTCCCCGTCCCCACTCGCGAGCTGTTCCTGCTGGCATCCATCTGCCAACCCTGACTTAGTGAAATGCTTTGTTGTCTCCCGCGGACCCGCAGCCACTGGCGTGACAGAGGACCTCTCTCTCTGTGATGGAGGCACTTCTCTGCAGCCCGTCTAGTTCTATTAGGGATGCTGTTGAGGCACTTTATAAAAGCTCTTCCTGAGCTGGGTGTGCCGACCGGTGCAGACTGGTCGATTGAGAGGGAGGCTTGGCCCCGTGCCTGTCCCCTGGATGCAGAAAGGCCTCTGGAACCCAGAGAAGGGGGTCTGCAAGGGAAGCTGGGCCGCCCCTGGGTTCCGAAGCAGCATCTCTTTTCCCTGGCGAGCCAACGACGAGGGCAGATTCTTGAGGGACGGCTCGCTCTGTGGCCCAACAGCCCGCCTCCAGAAGTGAGTTTCCTTCTCCCCACCGACTGTCCTGCTTACTTTCGCTTCCCCGAGTGAGCTCAGCCTGTCGGATGTGCCCTTCTGGAATGCTTCCAGAAGGCGCTGCAAGGAAAGAACGGGGAGGTTTACAGGATGGCTGGCTGACCTAACGGGCGAGGTCACCCAGGAGTGACGGGGCTGGGGGTAGAGCAGAGGAGCGGATCCACTCATTCCCCTAATGGAGACGTGCTCACCTCCGCCTGCGTCCCCAGGAACCATCCCCGGCCTCGGGGGTACGGCAGAGACTGAGACAGACCAAGTTTCTCATCTCAGACAGCTTGCATGTTGGTGAGGAAGATAAAAAATGAGCGAAGGAGGGCCAAAGAATCTCCCCAGCAGGGGCCAGCGCGGGAGTGAAAACCTAGCTGGGGATGTTTCTCCTGGAGCGTGGGTAGCGGGAGCTTCTCTTGGAGCCGGACGTGTTGGGAGGCGCTGGCTTCTTGCTAAGTGACAAGACGGAGCCACGCGGGGCCACGCAAAGAGCAGCCGGAGGGAACGGCAGACACAGAGGTGGGCGTGGGCTCGCCACGGCTGCGGAGCAGAGAGAGTCCCGGTGCGGCCGCAGCACGGTGACCAAGGGGGAGAGGGCAGCACGTGAGATGGGAGGGAGGGGACGCGTCCAGGCAGGGACCCCAGGTTGTATGGTCACCGTGGAAGGAAGCCAGAGGGACTTTAAGGATGCGCGTGGCCCTCTGAGTTGTGTTTTACAGAAAGGCCCCTCTGACCCCGGAGCAGACAAGAGAGGCATCTGGGGGAACAGGCAACCGCAACGGTCCGGAGAAAGAGGATGAGGGCCTGGGTGACGAGCTGGCAGCGAGGACACGGAGGAGTGGGTGCACGGAGGCACGGGCCGCAAGGGGACAGCAGCCATTACTTTAGTGGCTGGAGCTCTTAGCATCAGGCCGAGTGTTCCTTTTTTTCAACCCACACACAAGCGTCCAAGGAAGATGGTTAGAGAAAGGAGCTCCTGTCGCTGAGTCTGGTCGACTCCTCACTGCCTGATGTCCCATGTCCCCTCCATCACGAGCACTAAGGGGGTCTCTCCCCCTCCCCATCCGGCCACATCCTTCGGCCCCGAGCTGCCCACTCTGCTCCCTGAGACCCGAGGCATCTTCCCCAAACGGGAAGCCAACACTTCCCTCTTCCAGTAACATCCCACATCTTTCCCTAGATGCTCTGCCGTCTGCCCAGGCCTTGCCCTATCTGTCCTGCCGTCTCAAACCCCAGACCCTACCTCCTCAGACCCTCCTGGAAACCGACTGGGGGCTGAGTGAGCTGACCCCTGAGCAGGTGTACCCAATGTGATGCCTTCTCAATTTTTTTTTTTAACATAAAACATTGACCTGGCATTTTATTAAAGCCACGGGTTTTTATTAATTTTTTTTATTTTTTGATGTTTATTTATTTCTGAGACAGAGAAAGACACAGCGTGAGCAGGGGAGGGGCAGAGAGAGAGGGAGACACAGAATCCAAAGCAGGTTCCAGGCTCTGAGCTGTCAGCACAGAACCCTACGCGGGCTCGAACCCACGGACTGTGAGATCATGACCTGAGCCGAAGTCGGACGCTTCGCCGACTGAGCCACCCAGGTGCCCCTATTATTATGTATATATTTTTTAAATTTTTTAAATGTTTTATTTATTTCTGAGACAGAGAGAGATAGAGCGTGATCAGGGGAGGGGCAGAGAGAGAGGGAGGCACAGAATCCAAAGCAGGTTCCAGGCTCCGAGCTGTCAGCACAGAGCCTGATGCAGGGCTCGAACTCACGGACCGCGAGATCGTGACCCGAGCCGAAGTCGGACGCTCAATCGACTGAGCCACCCAGGCGCCCCAGGAGGTGTTTTTTAAAAGGCACTGGGGTTTTTTGAACATGTAGATTGCTTTGGGTAGTATCGACATTTCAGCAATATTTCTTCTCCTGGTCCACATCAGAGTGGCTGATGTCAACCACTCAGCAAACTCAGCAGACAACACCTCCCGCACTGTTGGTGAGCATGCGAACTGGTGCAGCTGCTCTGGAAAACGGTGTGGAGGTCCCTCAAAAAGTTACAAATAGAACTGCCCTACGACCCAGCAATTGCACTACTAGGCATTTAGCCCAAGGATCCAAAAATGCTGATTCGAAGGGGCACGCGCACCCCAACGTTCACAGCAGCACAATCGACAACAGCCAAAGTATGGAAAGAGCCCAAATGTCCATCGATGGATGAACGGATAAAGAAGATGTGGAGTATATATACAATGGAGTATTACTCGGCAAACAAAAAGAATGAAATCTTGCCATTTGCAACTACGTGGATGGAACTGGAGGGTGTTATGCTGGGCGAAATGAGTCAGTCAGAGAAAGACAGATATCACATGCTATCACTCGTATGTGGAATTTGAGGAACTCATGAACACAGGGGAAGGGAAGGAAAAATAAGATAAAAACAGCGGGAGGCAAACCATAAGAGACTCTTCAATGCAGAGAACAAACTGAGAGTTCCTGGGGATGAGGGAGGTGGCGGGGGGGGGGGGTGGGCACTGAGGACACTTGTCGGGATGAGCCCTGGGGGTCACATGTAAGTGATGAATCAGTGGGTTCTACTCCTGAAGCCAAGACTCCACCGTATGTTAGCTAACTTGAATTTAAACAACAAATTTAAAATGCAATGAATAAAAGCCTTGGTGTTTTGTAAAAGCTCACTAAGTGATTCTATCACACAGCTGGGTCTGAGGATATTAGATAAGTGGACAGGGATTGTTTGTGTAGCTTTTCCCTGAGTGGGGGTACTGTGGACCCCCCCCCCAGTAAAAAGGGGAGTGGGAACGCAACAATTAGACTCCTTTCTCCACTCCGGTGCGACCTGCCTGCTCGGAAAATGACCAGGGACGAGAGCAGAGAGGCCCCACGAGGTGTGGCATCTGCGTTCTCTCTGGTCGGTCTCCTCCCTGTGTCTTTAGCCTAATACTTGGGGAACTGATACCGGCCTTGCGGGAGCTCCTGTGGAGGCCTGTGACCCTGTCGACGCGGTGCCTTCACTCTGCATCCGCGGCGTGGGAGGACGGTGGCTGGCACAAAAAGCAGATGTTTGGCGAGCGTTCGATGGGCGGACGGCTCGGTGCTGAGCGGAGCACGCCTGCCATTTTGCAAAAACATCCCCCGTCTCCTCCGGTTCCTCGAGTTCGAACAGTTCTCGCTGTGCCACTGAGACCCTCAACTCATCAATTACAAACATTAACTGTAAATTATACTTTTGCATAGTTAATTCAGCCTCTCATTATGTATTTAGTGGAGCTCAGCAGGCATAAAATTCAATAGCAAGCTTTGGAGCAGCTCCAACTCCTGTCTTCTGTGATATTTGGAAAATGCGAAGTTTTAGTAGTGGACCTTGGAGCGTGTCTTTCCTGGAAGGTCTCCAATGGGCTCTGCTTTTGGCTTCGCTCTTGGAAGGAGTTCAACCCTTCTGGGAAGGCTGATAGCTTCAAAGGATGCGTCTGCCCCCCTGTCTCCACCAAGCAGAGGCTCTTCCTCCTTCCTAGAGTCGAAATTAATATTAACCTGACCAGTGGAAGGAAAGAAAAGTGTGAATATCAGCGCACTTGGCTCCTGGAGCCATCACTCATTCATTATTCATTCAACAAATATTTGCTGAGCACCTCCTATGGTCAGCGCTGTGATGTATCATGAGGATAGAACAGTGAGCGTTGAGAAGAGGGAGGCAGATGGTAAATGACCAAATGCATCTAAATGTCTAATGTGTCGTGTGGCGATACAGATAAAGTGGCTGAGTGAGCCGTGCATAATAGGGCGAATGCAGCGGTGGGTGAGCCATCAAGACGTCTGGGGCACGCAAGTGCAAAGGCACTGAGGTAGAAAGAAGCTTGGTGTCTTTGAGTAATACTAAGGAGGCCAAAATAGAAAAATCCGGGAAGAAAATGGTAGACAAGGAACAGTGTAGGGAGAGAGAGAGACACCGAATTATCAAGATATGGAGGATGAAAGTTACTTCCCAATTGCTAATCCCGAGGAGAGGCTCAGAATTGTCAGTCAGTGAACGTTTGTTACACCATATTCCACAATCTGCAACCTCTAGTGTGCGAAACAATGTATACAACTCTCTTCCTTCATCTGTCCTTGCGCTTTAAGCCCCCCTGCTGCTCCGTAGCAGAAAAATTAATCTGGTTGATTCCAAGCTTGCTGAGGCATTTCACATTCAAACACAGCCCGGCAGTTTGTCAAGCTTGGCCTGACTTTCTTCAATATTAGCCCAGTGGGAAGAGTCGGGTGACTGTGGATTATGGAACTGGGTCTTCAGATAGATGTTCCCTCTTCTGGCTTCATCCACAGGGATGCCACCCTGTGCTGGGCGTGGTCCTTGTTTGATGCTGACGTTCATGAGGTTTCCAGGCTTCTACCTGACCTCTGAGAGCACCCCAGGTGCCCCTCTGCGGGAGACTGAGGCCAGGTCGGGGTCCGCCTCTGTTCCGTCAGTGGACTTCAGTACCTTCCCTGGAACTCGGTGAAAATTCTGCCGCTCCCCTGCGCCACTCAGGGCCGTTGGGGGCCAGGCAGTGGGGTGGAATCCTCCTCCTCCCTGCTCCTTGCACCCCAAGCTGATTCTGTTCAACCTCTGCCATATCCCACTGGGAAAGCACAGAGGATAATCTAAGGTCTCGAAAGAACTGTCAGGGCCCACATCCCCTCTCTGTTGCTGTGTAACAAACTGTCCCAAGTTCGTTGTCTTCAAACAACTCTAATTTGTCATAATAAATGGGACACCCATGGGCAATTCCTCTGTTGGTTTTCCCTAGACTCTCTTATAGAGCTAAATGTGTGCGGTAGAGTACTTGGAGCTAGGATGGCTGGGCCTCTCTGTCTCCACACGGTCTTGCATCTGGGCATCCCCACGACCCAACTGGATCTGACGGGATGGGCCCAGTGCTTTCCCCTGGGGGTAGGGACCACCATGGTGGCACCAGGAAACCCACCATGGTGCTGCAGAACCCTAAGAAAGTCGTACGGGTCCATGCCTCTCCTACCCAGACCTCCGAGGTCCTCTTGGCAGCTGTATTTCTTGAAGTGTGACCCAATTTAGCTAAAATTTCAGCTGCTTGCCAATTAATATAGCACACATTCCTGGCGTGTTAGGTTCGGGAAACTGCAGCGTGCATGGAAAATAAAAGCTAGCAGGAAAGCATTCCACAACTGTGCCATTGTGTGGCCCAGAGATCCCTGGAGCCAGTGGGAGTCGGGGGAGGATCCCACAGGGATCGAGAGGAACTGGGCACCTTCCTGCTTTCTCCTCACCTTTCAAGGGTTCTCCTTGGCCCACGGTTTCGTTCAGCTTACCCGTATCCCTCTCGCAGACCCCCAGTTTATTTTACTAATTGGATTAGTTGCCAACATTTACACAGCTGTGTGCCAGGCTCCCAGGGTGGTTAAGCTTGCACATTTATCTGCCTGAATATGCACAATACCCTGCAAGACCAGAGTGTATATCCCCATTTCAGAGATGAGGAAACTGACACATGAGTGACATGCATAGTAACCCCAGGCTAAGTGTGGGATTCATATCCAAGGCTTTGCCTCCAAAGCCTGGGCTCACACTCACCCGTCATGCTGTAGCAAGGAAAATAAGTGACAGGATGTGCTCCAGCCAAATCCAGGGGCAGAGTGGACGTGAATCTGACACCCAGTGGGGGGACGTTGGGTCAGGACCTGGGGGCCTTGGGTATCGTCCTGTTTTCCCCCCACCTGCTGCCTTCAGCAAATCCCAGGTCTTGTGGCCCCAAGAGGACAAAGGTTTGCAAGTCCTTCTAGGTTACTGAACAGCAAAATATTATAGTGGTAACATAGTTGCGATTGTGTGTTCTAAGCTCTACGCGCGTGCTATACCATTTATCCCTGCAGTAGCCTCGTGAGGTCGGCTTAGCACAAATCAAGAAGCCAGTTCTCACAGAGGTGAAATTAGCGGTTCTCACACCTTGCTGCGTATTAGAATCATCTGCAGAGTCCCTAAGAATGCCCGGTTTCACTCCAGACCAGTGAAGGTAAGATCCCAGAGGTGGGACTCAGACATCAGAATTTTTTAAACCTCCTCCACCAAGTCATTCAAGATTGCCACCAAGGCTGAGAACTGAAGGGTTAAGTAACTCACCTGGGATCGTTCCCAACCCCACTGAGGAGCAAAGTCAGAAATCAAACCTGTGTGTCTGATTTCAGAGCCCGTGGTCGTAACACCTACCCAGTACAATTGCTACATAGACACCGGGAAGCAAAAAAGTAATAATAATTTGCAAGTGAAGTGCTTGGAAGTCACAGAGAGAGAAACTTTTTGTGGGTAGCTGTAATTGCTGATGCCGTGGCCGCACATTAAAATCACCCGAGCATTAAAAATCCTAGTGTCTGAGTGTCACCTCTTGAGATTCTGATTCCGTTGGTCCAGGGTAGACCCAGGTATCAATCATTTTTCCCTTACTCTCTGCAGGGGATTCTAACATGCAGCCGAGTCTGAAAGCCCTGCTTTGTAGGACGAGAAGGCTCAGATTGTTTTCATGAGGGCTGCGATTCTCCTCTGAAGCACTGTCATCGGTACCAATGGGATTTGCAGGAGAACGCTCGCAGTAGAGAACTCACTTTCCTCACCCCTTCATACATGTATCCGCTCCTATAACATTTCAGGCTTTGGGGGCTGACATAGAGAGAAGGTGAATGTTTCTTTTTTAAATCCAAACTCCTAATCTAGTTCAAAGGTGCTTGGGAACAGAGCAACCTTCCTGGCTTTTCTTCCCCTGTCTGTCATGCACTGTTAACATGCATCTTTCCCTATGTGCTAATTGCAGACAGCAAGGACGAAAGATCCTTCCTCGCTGCCCTGGTGTCTTTTAGGGTGTGTTATCTTAGCCATTCGGATTTCTCCACTCAGCCCTTTGAGCGTGGGCTTCTGATGCAAAAACAATCCAGGACAGTAGAAAATTAGTTGTGGCGCCATCGGTTTTGATGACAGAACAACTGGTTTTGTCCCAGGCTCTGGTCTTTTAAGTTTCCTTTGCTCCCGCCTACTCTCCATGTCTTTCTCTCCACACTTTTTCGTAATTTTGAGGCATTTGGTAAGTTCCCTTTTCTTTGCCAGTCAACCCAAGGTGACTTCTGTTCCTTGCAACTCATATCCTGACGGGATTCCTTCAGCACCATGGAGAGCTCTTGGAGGTCCGTTCCTTCGGCATCCGTGTTGACATTGGGGTCAATGAACTATCTAATAAAGTCTTCCTGGAAGGGAAGCGGGTGTCCTTTGCCTTCATGAAATTCGCATGAAGCAGAATGCATAAAATAAAAGCCCGGGCTGAATGATTCTGTTCTCCTGGACTGGCTTCCCTATTCTAAGGTTGATTTCTTCATTTTGTTAGCCTCATTTCTTTCTGTCAACAGTGGCTTTGAAATCTCGTACACCCCATAGTGGGGAAGGGGAGTCCTGATGGTGCCATAACACACCCCCCAGACTCCATTTTCTTACGAGATAGAGTTCAGTCGCTAAAAGGTTTGGTAAATTGGGTTTCCACAGGTCCAAACTTGATAATGACTATTGGGGGAATTTATTTGTTTTTGAGTAAGAGCTTTTTTTAAGCCAATTTTGAAAATTTCTTTCAAGAATTACTGCAATAAATCTACACTATTGATTTAGCAAGTGGTGGTTCTTAGGCACTCTCTGGAGTCACTTAAGTGTTTAAATTCTTCTCTTTATTACTCCAACAGTACCACTGGCCCCAGATGGGCAGACATGCAGGGCTCTTGGGCCCTTCAAGGCAAAAGCTTAGCAAAGATTTCCATCAGCTCAGAGACAGCAGGAGGGCACTGACGACGGACAAGACCACACACAGATTTCTTCCTTTCTTGGTCTCCATCTGCCAGCGGAAGTTGTGATACCGTGGTATCGTGTCTGAGGGGGACAGCTATGGAGTAAACGCAAATCCGAATAAACCCCAGATGGCAATGAATGGTGGAGAATTATGTCTCTACTGTGGCTTGTTCTCAGGGACTCCTGGACCAGCCCTAAGGGGCATGTTTTAAAGGTGGCTTTAGGCAGTCAAACCTCAAGTCACTGAGCACAAACACAGTGCCAAGTTGTGCTAAAAACAAGAACAGTTAACGTTTGCTGATGTTCGCTAGTGCGAAAGCATTCTAAGTGCGTGACACCCGTTGGCTCATTTCCTTATTCTCACACCAACTCTGTGAAATGGGAACAAGTCGCATCTCCAGTTTGCAAACAGGGAAAAGGAGGCCGAGTTGCCCAGCGGTACCGAGCTGGTGGAGCCAGGATTTGAACTCAGGACCCACAGCGCGCTCGATCGTAACACTTGCTGTGTTTCCTTGGCAGAGTCTCGCGTGACAGTCTTGGCTCCACCCCCCTGGTTCCCTCCTCCCTCCCGTCTCTTGCTTCTGCCTTCCTACCTTTCCCCTCCTTCTCTTCCTTCCCTCGTGCCTTGTTTTCTTCTCCATCCTTTACATAAGTACTTCTTGGAGGCCCAATATTACAACACGTAGGGGTGGAGTTGCTTTTGGTGCTGCAGGGGTGACGTTAAGGACCAACTCCAGTCCCACGGCCACCGCTGTCACTGCCCCTTGGTATGCTAAGGGTCCTGGGGCCACAGTTTGGAAATCATCCCCCTGCATTGTCTTCAGGGCCCCATCGTCCAACGAGCATGGCCCTTTTTTGCAATGCTGCCTCCAGAGGACAGGGATACCATCTTCCTGAGCCAGAGACCGCAAACTGACAGCCAGCAGAGATACAGATTTGAGCGACATCACGGCTAAAAGGTTGAGGTTCTTATATTTTAAAATTCAGAGATTTTATAGAAAAACTCCAGAAAAAAAAAAACCCTTCAAGATCCACAAGGCAGCGGTTGGCGGGAGCGAGGAGGCCATGTATCCATTCAGATGAGCAGAGCCGGACCACAGGCACCATATGGCTTTCTCCCCTAAGCGCCCCTAAAGTCTCACGTTTCAAACTGCGGCTCAATTCACTTTACTGTGGGTATGTCACATTATGTAGATTTTAGGGACGAAGCAGGTAAAAGCCGTGTGGGGTGAGGGAGTGTAGGAAGAAGCACAGTCCCACAAAAGTGAACCGACGAAGGAGTCGATTCTTTCTTCCCAAAGGAATTCCTCATCTGGAGTCAGAATGTTTCATCCCGAGCCTCCCTGGGGTGTATCTCACTGTCGGGCCGGGCTTGCCTGGCCTATTCTGTCGCATCTGTTCCCGAGATCCCTGCCCACACGGGCCAGCTTCTTGCTCCTCTCGGTCTGAGGTCTCCAGCCCCCTGCAAAACTGTGTCAACCTTCTGCCCCCAGCACCACCCTGATGCCACTCTGACTAGGGATTCTGCACAGCTCCGGGGAAAGCTGGAGTTTCCCCCACACTGTGACTTCTAATTGTTTTTCCATCTTGAAACCAAGAGTCAGCATGAGTGGGGGGCTGTGGCAGGTTCCCGATGGGCACCTGGCCAGGCACTGCCTTCCACCCCTGGTTGAGCACCACGTAGTGCAAACACCCCTCCTGGGTGCAGGGACCTGAGAAAGTGCTCTGCTCTGGCATTTGTGCAAAATAGGAACCACAATTACCTCTGAAAGGGATTTTATTGGGATTTGAAATAATATATGCATGGGACCTGGTCCAGTGCCTGGTACACAGGGAACATTTCATACACGGTGGCTTGTTGTCTTTATTTTTTTTTTAATTTTTTTAAATACTTACTTATTTTTGAGAGACAAAGCGCAAGTGGGGGTGGGGCAGAGCGAGAAGGAGACACAGAATTGGAAGCAGGCTCCGGACTCCGAGCTGTCAGCACAGAGCCCGACGTGCGGCTCGAACTCCTGAACCGTGAGATCGTGACCCGAGCTGAAGTCGGACGCTTAACCGACTGAGCCACCCAGTTGCCGCTTGTTGCCTTTATTCTTACGTTACCTTGAGAATACCTCGGGAAGGTCACCTGTCGCCCGCAAAAACCATATAACACGATATCTTTTAAAGTCGCAAAGGCAAACTCCGCGTCTCTTTTCTCTTGTCCGGCACCGAGACCCCCTTTCGCACAATTGCAGCGGAAGAGGACGCAGCTCGGGTTGAGTTGAGCTGCCCCTTCCGCATCCCAGTGTCCTACGTGGAGAAAGGGAAGGCCGTCATTTCAGTCGTCTAGATGACGGCACTTAGTCTCAGTAGGTGGTGCCGGCTGCTGTGATGCTCCAAATAGAGTTTTCTAAGAAAATGAAGACGGGCGCAGGTTGAGGCACGTCGCAGACTCCGGCACATCCCAGTGGGGCCACAGCAGGGTCTTGGGGCTTTTGTCTCATCCGTGACCAAGGAAGATAGACTGAGCAGAGTCTATGAAGCAACCACTGGACGTCTCCAGCGTACTCAGCCCGTACCCAGCTCTGCCGAGGAAGGAGATGCCCGTGCGAGGGTTCTTGCTAACAGAGCACAGTTGACCCCCTGACATAAAGCCCCGCCTGTCGCCCAGGGAAGGGACAGACTGGGCCAGAGCAGGTGGGAAGGATTTCTGGGGGCCGAGTCGAGCAGGCTCAGGTCCCTGCAGGCTTAGCTGCCGGACCAAGTGTGACTCTCCTGGTTTGGAAACATTCCAGACTCCAGACACTTCTTCCTCATTTTCCAAGGCAAGTCGTCCGTTCTTGAGATTGCACAGCTCATGGATGGATGCACCAGACAACGGATTTGTGTTCCCTCCCACATCCCATCCCATAAACCGTGGTTTTCTCGGTACCACTTCCCGCCCGGAGAGCACGAGGCAGATTCCCGAGTCCCGGGGGGCTTTGGTCAGTGCGGCCACCTCCCCGTCACCTCCTCCCCCAGCTGCCGAACAGGGCTGGAGGTGATGGGCTGGAGAATTAGCCTTCTGGCTGCTGAGCAAGCCCCCCAAAGATCGAGTGGGTGTGTCCTTATCACCCCAGCAAAGGGAAGGGTTTCTCTAGCAACTCGTCATAGTGGTACCGGCCTCTGTTTGGGGTGCAGGGTTGTTGTCTTTTTTTAAGTTTATTAATTTATTTTGAGAGAGAGAGACAGAGACAGAGAATGACAAGCAGGCTCTGCACCATCAGCACAGAGCCCGGTGCAGGGCTTGAACTCCTGAACTGTGAGATCGTGACCTGAGCCGAGATCAAGAATCAGACACTTAACTGACTGAGCCACTCGGGCAGCCCTGGGGTGCAGTTGGTAAGCAGACCTGTTTCCCTCCCGACGTGCCATGGAAAATTCCCCTCGATTCCCTCGGAAACACGTGGGACGCCAGCCCGCGATAACTGCCGTCGGCTGCCCGGCCCCCCACGTTCCGGAGCGCAGCACGCGGGCAAGCGGGCACTGCAGGCCCTCCGCTGCCCGGCTTTCCGGCTCACCAGCATCCTGCCCCGCAGACTCCGCCGCGAGCCTGGAAAGCCTCCTTCCTGCCCATTTCCACCAATGGCGATTCTGCCGATGCGGCAGCTCCACAGAGCTCTCCCGGCTCCCTTCCTCTGACCTCCCGCAACAAGGGCTGGTGTAGGTGATAAATTCTCGAGGCTCTGCGGGCTTTCCACAGCCTCACACCGCTACTCGACACGCTCCTGCAGCACGAAAGCGGCGGAGGCGAAACGCAAAGCCCACCCAGGGCCGCGTTCCAGCGAAACGGTGCACGCAGACGGGCGGCAGGCTGGATTCGACTCACGGGCCGCGCGGTCTGCCGACCCCCTCACCGGAGAAACTCGCTCGCTGGGTGCCTCGTGACCCCACACTTGGCCTCCGGCTGCCGTGGGGAGCACAGGTTCAGGGGTCCGGAGATGCCGCCTTCGCTCTGACTCTGCGGGGTCGTGGGCAAGCCGATTCCCCCTTCGGGGGCCTTCGCCGCGGTGTCTGAAAAAACGAGAAGTTTGGACGGTCGCGGGTTCCCAAAGCGTCACACCCGCTGGGGCAAGCTTGCTAACGAGACACGGGTCTGGGCTCACCTCGGATTCAGGGTGTTGATCGGGACGCCTCGTGGGGAACCAGAGTCCCGCTAGCTACGGGCCCCTCCGTCGAGGCACAAGAGGCCGTGTCAGGGTGTGCGAGGCAGGTCACGCGGTCTCAGGAGAGCCACCGCGATGAGCCAGCGAGGCAGCCGGGAGGACACCGGTGGAGAAAAGCAGCAGCTGCGTGGAAACCTGGCACCAGCCGGCCGGCACAGTGACCTGGGCTGTTCGCGGGAGGTGCCCCCGCCCCTGCCCGGAACTGCTCACGTCCTCCGAGCTGCCGCGTCGTCACGGGCCCCCCCGCCTGCATCCCCAGCCCCCTTCAGCCCCGCATCCAGGCGCCGAGGGCCCTGCTGTGATTGTCGGCCCCTACAGGACAGGAGGAGACGCCAGGGCGGGTCAACGGTGGTGAGCGAGCCACCTGCCACAACGGGCTGACCCGCCGAACTCCGCTCAAAGGGAGTCTCTTTAGTCCAGAGTTCCCCAGGCTCCTTCTGCAGGGGTGAGGCCGCGGGATTCGCCGCTTGTCTGAGGAGCTGGTACAAACCGGCCCAGACACCTGTGAACACCCAGCGCTCCAGACTCTGCCCGGTTCCTCCCTCGTGGGGGCCGCTCCCTCCGTCCCAGCCGCCGCGCCCACGCACTGTCCCCGGCAGGTGTCTGCTCTCTCCTTAGACGCGAGTTACAGCCCGAAGGAGAGAAAAGGGCCCTCTCACGGAACACGGTCAGCTAAAAGCCATTTATTTCCTTTGCTCCCTCCCTTCCAGAAGCAGCAGCTCGTTCAGCGAGGTCGTGCAGATGAACTTCGAAATAGCCAGCTTCAGCAGCCTCTCGGGGACGCAGCCCATCACCTGGCACGTGGAGTACCCACGGACGGCGACCACCGACACGGCCGTGTCCGAGATCTTCATCAGCCAGAAGGACCTGGCGGCCATCGTCCCCCTGGCCACGGTAAGGGACCTCGCCTGCGCCCCGGGGGGGGGGGGGGGCCTCCCCTCTGTCCCAGGACGCGCGCTGCCTCCAGAGGCCCCAGGGCACTGGCACCTCCCTGTGCCTTGAGGAGGGGCCGTACCATCAGCCTGGCCTCTCTCAGCCCAGGTGACTGCCCTGCGACCCTCACCATGCTCGCTGCAGCCCCATCCCGGTTCGCCATGTGCTTGATTTCCTTCCATTTTTGTTTTTCTTGTTATCTTCTGCTCCTTTTGTCGTGCTCCCATAAATACGTTGTAGTCTTGGCTTCAGGAGCAGAACCCAGTGCCCATCCCCCATCTAGCCCGCTCCCCCTCCATAAACCCTCAGTTTGTTCTCTGTATTTAAGACTCTCTCAGGGTTTGCCTCCCTCCCTGTTTTTATCTTATTTTTCCTTCCCGTCCCCCCATGTTCATCTGTTGTGCTTCTCAAATTCCACCTGTGAGTGAAGTCATCTGATAGTTGTCTTTCTCTGCCGGACTTATTCCGTTTAGCATAATACCCTCCAGTCCCATCCACATTGTTGCAAATGGCAAGATTTCATTCCTTTTCATCGCTCAGTAGTATTCCACTGTGTATATACACCACATCTTCTTAATCTATTCGTCATCCGCTCATTTGGGCTCCTTCCATAATTTGACACAGTGACCAGGGACCTGTTAGGGTGAGACGCTATAAACAGTGGGGTGCTGGGGCGCCTGGGTGGCGCAGTCGGTTAAGCGTCCGACTTCAGCCAGGTCACGATCTCGCGGTCCGTGAGTTCGAGCCCCGCGTCGGGCTCTGGGCTGATGGCTCAGAGCCTGGAGCCTGTTTCCGATTCTGTGTCTCCCTCTCTCTGCCCCTCCCCCGTTCATGCTCTGTCTCTCTCTGTCCCAAAAATAAATAAACGTTGAAAAAAAATAAAAAAAAAAATAAACAGTGGGGTGCAGCGCCCGTGTGAATCGGCATTTTGGTGTTCTTTGGATAAATACCTAGAGTGCAATTGCTGCATCGTAGGGTGGTTCTATGTTTCATGTTTTGAGGGACCTCCACACTGTTTTCCAGAGCGGCTGCACCAGTTTGCATTCCCACCAAAAGTGCAAGAGGCTCCTTTTAAACAAATTTTTTAATGTTTATTTATTTTGAGAGAGAGAGAGAGAGCAGGGGAGGGGCAGAGAGAGAGGGAGGAAGAGAATCCTAAGCAGGGTCCACAATGTCAGTGCAGATCCCGACGTGGGACTTGAACTCACAACCGTGAGATGACCTGAGCCAAAATTAAGAGTCAGATGCTTAATCGACTGAGCCACCCAGGCGCCCCTCTGCTCCTTGTTTATAAGGAAGCGTCAGGCCCCTCTGTATGTTAGTGGATAAGCGAGGCAAGACTACCGCCACAAACAACCTCAGAAACTCAGGTGCTCAGCACAACACAAGTTATTCTTGCTTATGTTTCATGGATCAAATGGTAGGGGGCTCTGTTCCGGCCATGTCTCAGGGGCATCACCATCTTGTAACTATGACATCAGGAACATGTGGCCTTCACGGTCTCTGGGACAGAGGAACAGACGTGTGGAAAGTCACATGCGAGCTTCTCTAAGCAATGGCATGGAAATGACTTTCCACACCCACGCGGCTGGTCACAGGGAGTCCCGTGGCCCCATCAGGTTTCCAGAGGGCTGGGTGAGCACCATCGCGGGGCAGGTCAACACGTCATTGACCCGCGTGGGTCACAGTGCGAACCCGTGCCGTGACTTCTGGCTCCACCCTGTGGCTGCTGGAAATGAGCCCGGGAGAGAAAACGGTGAGAAGGTAGATGGCACTTTTGCTCCGAGGTCTCTCACCTAGCACGCTGGGACTTTGTCCAGGGCCATCCCTGAGCTCGGCTTTGCTCCACGTAGGGATGCTTTGCCAGGAGGTCCAAGAGGATGGCGTTTCAGAGGCGCGTGTGGTTCAGCTTCCACTGTCTTTGCCGGAATTCTCCGTCCCTCACACGGAGCCTGGCGCAGATATTGCAAAAGCAATTTCTGTTCAGCTTTGGGATGAGCAGGCTTCACTGATACCAAGTTGGGAAATCCATCAATTAGGATTCTTTGGGTTACATGTGACCAAATGCTACCCAGTTGGCTTAAGCACAGCGAGAATCTGCCAGCCCATGTGACTCAGAATCCAGGATCCGTCCTGGCCTCGGGTCTGCCCGATCAGACCCAACTCTGTCTCCGGGACTCCGTTTCTCTGCCTCTTGGCTTCCCTGAGTCTACGCATGGTGGCAGCGTGGCAGTCAATACTCTCGCCAAATGGTTCAAGCCTCCAGCCCAGGAAGATCAGCCAGCTCATTTCCAGAAAGCGCGACCAAGGTCTCGTTGCCAGGACTGCTCCTGTGGGGTCCTGCTGTCTGCCCGAGGCGGTCGCCGTGGCAGGGACGCTACATGCCCAGAGTGTGCGTGGCCTGGAACAGATGCCGTGGACGTCCCCTCCCGCCCTCGCCCCACCCACCTCGTCACGCACTGGCACGTTATCACCTGAGAGTTCTGTCTCGCCTGCAAAGCCGTCCTTCCCGCCTGCGCGGCAGGACAGACGCACCGAGGAGTTTGCATGTCCCCATCCAAGGAGCCCTCTCCCCCGCGACAAACGGGGGTTGGCACGGACTTATTCCAGCGCCCTGGGCCCTCCCGTGGGTCAACGCAGCTCGACACGGGGCCTTCCCCCACCCGGCGGTCCTGGCCAGACACCTCCTGCTGTGGTCCCGAGTGCCCTGCTCTGTCTCACTTCCCCACCCCCTGACTGAGGTTGTCTGCCCCTCCCAATAAACCCCTTGCAATGGAATCCTTCTGGGAAAACCCAAACCAAGATGCGGGTCGACCGCACAAACCACATGAGTTTGAGAGCAGAGTGGTTTCCGGATCGTTTCACTAGAAAACACGAGAATTGACACCGGGCAGCAAACAGCACACGCGGCCCCTCCTAATATCTGACGGGCGAGGAGGCTGAGGTGCCTTTCGCAAGCAGTGAAGCCACTCTGTGCACAGGGAACCCACAGACTACAACCCCAGGGCCAAACCCAGCCTGTGCTCGCTTCTCTAAGTACAGATTGTTGGGGACGCAGCCACACCCGTCCATCCCTGACCCCTTCCGCTGGTCACAGGAAGAAGTGAGTAGCTGGGGCAGGTGCTGAGTGGTCCACCATGCCTGTACCGCCAGCCCTTTCTGGAAAAAAAGCATCCGACCTCTGCTGAAGGAGACCCGAGAGGGTGATTTCTAAATGCTGGCTGAACGGGTGAACCACCCAGGAGGTTTAGAAATTGGTGCAGTTGGGGCGCCACCCTGACAAATTGAGTGCGGATCACTGGAGGTGGGACCAAGCACCACCGGATGATTCCGTGGTGCAGCCACGGTTGGAGACGAGTCTCTCTCGGACTTCAAACGCCATTACTCTCACATTACTGTTACCAGGGCGCGTCGGTAAGAGCTGGTAAGCAAACGCGCTGAATCCCACGATGGACTCCAGGAAACAGATCAGAGCTCTTTGGGTTACACACCCTCCCTACCCCACCCAACCCAACCCAAGCAAGGCTCACGGAAGGTAAACGTCTAGGAAAGCGTTCTCACTCGTGTGCGCTCAGATCACCTGGAGACTCTTCGTGGAGGCAGATTCTCATTCAGGAGGTCTGAGTTGGGTACTTTTATAAAGTCCTGAGTCGTGCCAGTGCTGCCGGTCTGGCGGACCAGACGTTGAGTGCTGACGATCAAGTTGAGCGAAATTTGTCATCGGGGAAGGTGGTTTCCCTTCTGCTTTCCTCTTGTGTCCCTCCTGGTTAGAGTCACTTGCAGGAGGCTGTGCTGGGCGGTGCCACGCTGGCATTTTCATGGCATCGGGTCCAGCAGGAGGAGAGCAAAAGACGCCTCGGTGCCAACACTCAAGCAAATCTCCCAGCACTGGCTCTGATTAGAACGGATTGGCTCGGCTCGGGTCGCGCGACCAACCTGAAGCCAGTCACTGGAGCCAAAGGGCGTGATGCTCTGATTGGAGGGGTCTGGGGGACTTGTCTTCCCGGGACTTGTCTGTGTGGAGTCAGACTGAGAGCGGGTGGGCATGGTGCATGATGGGAAACTCTGGCTGCCCCTGGGAAAGGGGGAGCAGACAGACACAAAGAGCAGATCCTCACCACAGAAGGTATCATCTACCCCCAGGACCCGTTATTACGTTGAGGTCGGAGAATGATTGCTCCTGACTTCGCGTGTCCAAGAATAGGCATCAACAATGTATAGCCCGTGGGCCAGAGTCAATCCGCTGCCTGTTTCTTGTATACCGTGCAAGCTGGGAATCGTTTGTGTGTTTCCAAATAGCCACATTTTAAATAGTTATGTAAGAAGCGTTTTAGTACGCTCCGTTTTGCCTCTCGGCCAGCAAACCCTGAAATACTTTCCATCTGGCCCCTCAGGGAGAAAGTTTGCAGGCTTACGACACAGAGCATCACCACCAGTTCTAGGGTGTAAGAGCCTGGCTCCTGTCCTACCTAGTTTAAACAGAGAAGGCATTCAGGGGCGCCTGGGTGGCTCAGTGGGTTAAGCCTCCGACTCTTGATCTCAGCTCAGGTCATGACTTCATGGTTTGTGAGATCGAGCCCCACATCAGCTTCTGTGCTTGGGATTCTCTCGCTCCCTCTGCCTCTGCCCCTTCCCTGCCTTGTGCCCTCTCTCTCTCTCTCTCTCTCTCTCTCTCTCTCTCAAAATAAATCCACTTAAAACCATTTACAAGAAACAGAGAAGGCATCCAGATATGGTGAAAAGCAAAATCACGATAAGGATAGGAGATATTATTTCGTCCCACTTTCCAAGGGACAGGAAAGCGCTCCTTGGAGCGTGATGTGATTATTGGGGTTGTCGCGTTTTGGAAGATGGCATGACTACTGATGTCATGCCCAGAATCCGTTTGTTGGCGAGTAACTGTGAGTGAATTCCAACTGGCTTCACCCAAACGATCTCTGATGGCCCCACATCTCTGCGCGGGGCACAGACCGCCGGCCCGTGTTCAGGTGCTCGTGTGACGTCATCCCCCGCAAGGTTTTTCTTTTTTTTTTTTTCCTAGATGAGAAATGTTGTGTTTTGGTTTTGTTCTGTTTTTTCAAAAAGTAACTAGGAAGCAAATCCTTACGTTACCTGTTAGCGAGCCAACTGGTCAGGTCCGGGAAATAAGTAAATTGTCCCCATTGTCGCTCATTCTGAAGAAAAACCGTCAGAAACCTAAGACAGAGGATCGCCGGGTGGGCAGTGGGCCTCAGGGGGCACGGTGCTCACCTTAAAACCAGGCCTTCTCACGCGCCCTCCGAAATCCAGGGAGAAAGCTGGGAATGTGGTGATTCTTCAGGAGCCTTGGGTCCCTCTCAGCTGAAGGTTCCATCCGGCTCCCAGGGAGTCGGTGAGGTGAATGCGAGGCTGTGTCTCAGCTCTCCTGCAGAGGGAGCCGTCGAGGCAGGACCTCCGAAGCCACACTGTCCCTTGGCCCTACTGTGAGCCGGCGGGGGTAGAGGGGTGGTGGTCTCTTTTCAAGGATAGAGGGGCAGCGGAATCCATTCAAGCTCAGGCCAAGCCCTCGTGATGTGAAGGCCGCTGTGGATGCTCACCGTGAGGGGTCCTGGGAAACAGGCAGTGAACCGACAGGTCTGGCCCCCAGGGGTGGGGTGGGGGTGGGGCAGACAGCACACAGGTCGGGATCTCGTAGGACAGGACCAGGTAACCACAAGGCACTGCTGCGAAGACAGGGGATGCAGGGAAGGGGAGTGGAGCCTAGCTGCCTCTGTCTTCCCTGGTGTCGATTCCAAAATAAAAGACTAAATCCCATGCCTAGTCTGGAGAAGGCAGGATATAGGTCCTCTGCTCCCGGACTGACCAGCTTAGTCCCAGCCTGAGTTTCCTGGGAAGATTCACCCTGAATTTTGAACAGGTTTTTGGCCTCGGCAGACCTGAAATGAGATCATTTTCCTTGACTCCCGAAACATGGTGGGAACTCGGGTGTTGTTTTGTTTTTGTTTTTGTTTCCTTATGTCAAGCTTTCAAGATTCCTAGAACGTGTCTACATCTCTCCACATAAAATCAAATTGGAAATCAAGTGGCTATGGCCAGGGCTGTTTAAAGGAGAGATTTCTACTTGTTCTCATGTCTGCAGAATGATGATCTTAATCCTCACCTCTCCGGGGCGTCAGGGCGATTCATTCGGGTCTGAGAGATCCCGGGAGCCCCTGGCCAAGCGTGTAGCAGGACAGGATTGCCGGGGGGGAACGTCGGCAGTGACTTGCCCTTGTGCTCTGCTCTGCCTCTGTGGACTGCCGCCCCCAGTCCCCCTGGACCTCTGGCTTCTGCTGGCGTTCAGCCAGTGGGAGGCACCACGGGAGACCGGACAGAGCAGAGAGAGACAGAGGCTCCTGTGGCGGGCTGAACCGTGACCCCGAGAAGCTGTGTCGACATCCTAAATTCTTTCCAGTCTACCTGGTCCCCTCCCCATCTTGCTACAAACCCGCCAGGGCGTGGTCGTCTCTGTCCACAGCTCCTGTCCTGCAGGGGAATCTGTTTTCCCTGGCTCCCCTCCCTCTGGGCTTCCAGAACTGGCTGCCTTCCCTTGCCCCTGGATGCGGGGCTCCTAACAGCTCTCAGCTTCTCCATCCCTGGCTACTTCCATCGCTCCTTCCCCTGACTCTGTGGGGAGCCCCTCATCGCACACGCCGCAACCCACCCCTTTGAGTGGGCGTTCCAGTTCCAGCCAGGACCCCGAGGGCGGCAGGCTCCGGGCTCCCTCCAGCTCTTCCCAGGGAGCACGGCAGGGTCATCCGCAAAAGCAGACACGGCCAGGAAGTGGTCCTGACCACCGAAGGGTCATCTTTCATCCTTGCTTCGTACAAAATTAACACAGAAGGTACAGGGTGAAGGGATCTGCCGGGGTCCCTGAGCCCCACGGTTGGATTTGTCCAGCCGGCAGCCTCCTGCGGTGGCTTTTCCACGTCCTTTCTCTCGCTGAGTCCAGAGAACCCGGTGTGGGCAATGGGATGGGCATTAACAGGCAGGTGGCGTCGCAGAGATGCGCTTGGACCCGCCTGTCAATCTACAAGTGATGAATGACTTCGCTCTGCGTCGGGGTCCGTGGGGAAGTGTGTTGGCAATATCCTCTGGGTTCGAGAAGGCAACGGCAGGCATTTCAAAGAACCGAGAGACATCTCCTTTGACGGGGATTGCAGAATATTATTTTTAAAAGAGACAATAGATAAATAACGTTTTATTGTTTTCCAGAAACATCCTATCCTTGATATTCATGCCCCTCTTCCAACTTGGAAATTTTACATTGTGACTCCCTGGAGAGGGTTTTAAGGATGGCTTCAGTGCTCTCGGGCAATTGGAAAACGTTTGCTGGGTCGAAAAATAACTATATGGGCGGAGTAAGTGTTTCCTTGTCACAGCTGGAGATTTACTGTGGAATTCAATTTAGAAACATCCCTCCTTCCAACCGCCTGGCACCGGGCTCTGTCTAAAGAGGAAATCTGTGACTCATCCGAGGCTGCTTGGCCTTGGTAGGAATGTTTTCAGGGTGACCGATTCATTGTCCCATGAGTGACCCCTTACCCGCCACCTGGCACAGAAGAAGTGCTCAGACCGTGGCAATAGTCAGCGTTGGCATCCACACCAAGGTCGCCGGCAGCCGGGCCGGGTTTCCCCAGCAGGAAGGGAAGGGGTGCCATGGAGGGATGTTCGGGCCTCGTCCAAGTTTATACCTGCCATTATCTTTCTCTCTTTACTTAGCAAAACCTGTGTGTTCTAACATTAACGATTATGTAAGGTCGCTGGGGATAGGAGACGGAGGTGGGGAACACAGAAGCAAGAAAGAAAAGAAGAGAGAACAGAAAAATCATCTGTCCTCCCAACATGAACATTAGCAGGAAGCCTGATAGGGCAGCAGTAGCCCTGGTCCCGGGAGAGGCGCCCAGGACGGTCACCCTCCACACCCCTGGTACCACACCTTTAAATTTTTTTTTTTTTCAACGTTTATTTATGTTTGGGACAGAGAGAGACAGAGCATGAACGGGGGAGGGGCAGAGAGAGAGGGAGACACAGCATCGGAAACAGGCTCCAGGCTCTGAGCCATCAGCCCAGAGCCCGGCGCGGGGCTCGAACTCACAGACCGCGAGATCGTGACCTGGCTGAAGTCGGACGCTTAACCGACTGCGCCACCCAGGCGCCCCTACCACACCTTTAATCTTTTCTCTGCGTTCAGAGAAACTCTGAACAGGACTTGGGGGCTCCGCCTCAGGAGCCAGCTGGGTGGGCGTGAATCCCAGCACCTCCTGTGAGGGGCTGTGTGACCTCGGACAGGTAGCTTGGCCTCTCTGTGGCTCTGTTCCGTCGCCTGTAAAATGGGGGAAAGACCAGCCCTGGACCCCTAGGAATGTTCTGAATGCATTTAGCACCCTTACCTGGCCCCTCTCCCCTGGGGGCTGAGCCCCAGCCCTGCCGCTGGAGTGGCGGAAAATCAGGCCTGGGGGGAGGCGACCCTGCAGAAGACCCAGCGTCCCCTGGGGGCCCTCGAGGAGATTCGGGCGTCTGCACCTTGGTGTTGCAAGTCTGCCCAGAGCTCAGTGTTCCCTCCCATGTGAACGCAGATCACAAGCCCCCACGGTCCTCGCAGGCACCACCGAACTCGTTACACAGATTTCCATCAAGGTTCAGCGGACACAGAGATCTTGAAATATCATTCATAGTCTTTGCTAGTCTGAAATTATGGTCATTTTTTACACCCAATGCTAGATCTTATTACTTAGTGCGGTAATGCAGAAGGACCAGGACTAGTAGATCTGAAATTAGTTTCCCTCGTAAGCCCGTGTTATCTTATGCATTTAAAAATGTAGTCTGAGAAGGGCTTCTTAGACCTCACCAGCCAGCCAGAGTTGCCTGTGACCCAAAACAGGCTAAGAATTGTTGCCCCAAGGAAGTAGATCTTTACCTGAGCCCCTCCATCTCTCAGCCCTGCGGGGAGAAGGGAAGTCCCAACCTCCATCACCCAGCCCTGGGGGGGTTGACAAGGGAAGTCCCAGCCCCTCCATCACTCAACCCCGAGGGGAGAAGAGAAGTCCCACCCCTCCATCACCCAGCCCTGGGGGGAGGGGAGAAGGGAAGTCCCGCCCCTCCATCACCCATCCAGAGACAAGGGAAGTCCCGCCCCTCCATCACCCAGCCCTGGGTTGGGGGGGACAAGGGAAGTCCCGCCCCCCCATCACCCAGCCCTCGGGGGAGAAGGGAAACCCCACCACAAACCTCTCCTTATTAAGCACCCACTGTGTACGGGCATT
The DNA here is from genome assembly GCF_028749965.1 of Puma concolor. Classification (NCBI taxonomy): domain Eukaryota; kingdom Metazoa; phylum Chordata; class Mammalia; order Carnivora; family Felidae; genus Puma; species Puma concolor. Next base: position 3,328,303 of record NC_141678.1, on the reverse strand, counting down.
GTTGTCGAGACTGCTGCACCTGTCCCACTGGGCATCTCTGTCCTTGCCGTGTCCCCTCCCGGAAGGCTCCTTCTCGCCACTGCAGACTCCGCTCAAACCCCACTGCGTGAGGGTCTCTTCCGACCCTCCTGCCCCTGACAGCACCCACTGCTGCCCCTCGCTCTCGAGGCACCGTGTCTCAGTTTTGTGTCTGATAAAATCACTGAGACTCCTTCTCATGCTGGTATTTATATGATGCCTGCCCCCACCACCCTCTCCCAGCCCGGAATGTTGACTGGGGGGCAGCTGGGATTTCGCCTCTATTTCTTAGCCCGAGCCCCTTACCTGTGACCATTCGTGCCGTGGATGTGCTTCTTCACCGCAGGCCAGCTCAGTGCCAGGCTGGGCAACAGCAGAGAACTAAAGGAACACGGTGACAGTGCTGTCCCTGCGTGCTGGCATCCCAGACGGTATCCTGGACGTTCACTTTGGGAGCCCCTGTGTGCCTGCTTCTCCTGTTCCCGTGCCTCCAACCTGGGGTGGTTCGGACACGTTCCCACCGCACTACCCGTCTGCTGTCCCAAGTCCTGCCGCCCACCAGCCAAGGAGTCAGGCCTCCACATCCAGGGAGCACTGGATCCTGGCTGGTGCCGTGGGCCCCACCAGGACCTAGACGGCCCTCAGCGCGTGGCCCATGGCTAGTCTCTGATCTAACGACCACTGCCTCCCTTTCCTCCGCACCCCAGCCCCGGGGCCTTTGCACTGGCTGTTTCCTGTGCCTGGAGCCTCTCCCCAGATTCCATACTGTGTTTTCCCCTCACATTAGGCAGGTCCCCACTTCCCTAGCCAACCTCAGTTACCTTACCTGAAGTCACAGCTCAGTCACTCTGTGCCCTGGCCACCTTGTTTTTTCTTCGTAGCTCGGTGCAACTCCCGTAACTTATTCAGACGTTCGCTGTCTGAATTTCCCCGCTGCAACGTCAGCACCTTGAGAGCAGGGGTCACTCCATCACTACCGTATCCAACTATGCCCAGCACACAGTAGGTGCTTAATAAGGAGCTGCCAGTGAGTGAATACATGAACGAATGCCCACGTCTGTCTTCCCGGCCCCTAGAGTAAGCCCCTTGAGGTGAAGGAACTGTTTTCTTCTCCATCATTTGGCCACCAGCACCTGCAGCCCCGCTCCGGCCTAAATCCGCATTATTCTTCCTGTCTGGTGCGTGATTCGTCGTGCCAAGGCTCGCGTTCCGTAACTGCCAGCCTTTATCCTCCGGCCCCGTAATTATGTCAGCATCTGAAACGTGTTCGAGCACTGCTCTGTGAATGAACGCATAACTCAGTTCAAGTCATTGCCACACAGGAGGGACAAGGAAATGTTTTGGAGGCAAAAGACAGAGAACACGCGTCTTCGTGGACGTGAGGGACTCTCGGGGGGCATTTCCATCCACCTCACAAACACCACGTGCGGTTGGCCCTATGTGACGGCACTCTCCCTTCCGTTTTCAAATGACGGTAGAGTTCACCTGCCACGCAGGGTCCTTCGTTCAGCTTTTGTTAGTAATCCTGCGGATTAAACAGCCAGTTGCGGACGAAGAGAGGACAGTGGACTGGTCCTTCCCGTGGTTCTCAAACCTGTGTGTGGTCGGGAGGGCTTGTTAAAACAGGGCGTGTCTGCTTCGGCAGCTCCGTGGTGGGGCCCAAGAATCTGTGCCTCTGACCGGCTCCCGGTTACGCGGATGCCACCGGCCACACCTTCAGACAACTGCCCTGGATCAGGGGCCGGTGCCCGAACCGCCGGATCGAATCCCCTGGGGTGGGGGTGGGGTGGAGGGGGGTGCTTCCTGGCCACACCCCCCAAATTAATTATACCAGCGTCATTCGAGTCGGGCACCTGCGTCTAAATACTCTGTAGGTGATTCGGATACACTTGTTGCAGCCCCCGTCACCGGCGGACGTGATGTCACGTGTGTATCCGTTGACCCGTTTACTGTCCATCTCCCTGTCTCCGGTCCTCTTGCTGTGTCTCCAGCTTCTAGAATGGGGCTCAGCCCCTGGGGGGTGGTCCACAGATACCTGCATTGAATTCATGAGGTATAATAAAGTTATAGCTTCTCCATGTTCCTAAGTTATCGTATAACTCCAGCTACAGGAAGGAAAGAAATAGGAAGGAACATTCCTGTTCGAAACTTCTAAGCTGTTGTTCTACAGTGGAACTTTCCGGAACAGTGTTCCTTGTCCGCACCATTCAGTATGTCACGAGCTACGTGAGGTCACTGGACACTTAAAACTGGCGGGAGCCACAGAGGAGATTAATTTTTAACTTCACCTAATTTTATTTTTTTTAACGTTTATTCATTTTTGAGACAGAGAGAGACAGAGCATGAACAGGGGAGGGGCAGAGAGAGAGGGAGACACAGAATCGAAAGCAGGCTCCAGGCTCCGAGCCGTCAGCCCAGAGCCCGACGCGGGGCTCGAACTCATGGACCTCGAGATCGTGATCTGAGCTGAAGTCGGACGCTTAACCGACTGAGCCACCCAGGTGCCCCATCTTCACCTAATTTTAATTAATCGATGTAAATAGCCACACATGTCTAAGGGCTGTGGAACAGCGACATAGTAACGGTAATGAAGGTGGCCAAGTGGAAAATGTCAATGTCGGTCCAGATTCCACCCCAGCCCTGCTGTGAGTTTGTCTCTTGTCATCCTTGTTCGTCTGTCGGCTTTTTCAGCAGCATTCCTGTGGGACCCGCCAGTGGCACAGTTCCTTTTTTTCCCCATATTGTCTGTGATCTGATATGTTAAAGAAAACAAAAAACAAAAAAAAGCAAGCATAATAGAAGATCTTTTAATGCCTTATATTTTATCAGCACAATTTGGGAGCAGGTAGCAAGAACCAAACTCAACTGCCTTACTCCAAAGAGAGAGTTAAGTCGATTATAGTACCCCAGAAGGAGGCCAGGCCCAAAAGGAACCACAAAGGATTGGAGGGGATATGAGAAATTGCCTGCAGGGGCTCAGCAGACAAAACCCCACAGGTACCCATCACCCTGGCTTTACAGACCCCACGGGCAGGGTTGGCTTGCTGCTTGGTTTGTGATTCACTCGCGTCCACAGAATAAGAACACAGCGGCAGGGCGAGCCCAGCCTCAGCTGAGCATCTGGCTTTCACAGCCACAGACCCAGCCTCTTGGCCTAAACTCTGTCCCAACTTCCTCTTGCCGGATGTTATGATGACAAAATAGGGGATAAGGGACAGGGAGAGACTGACGACAGCATAGATGGTGGCAAATACCTAGCTTGGAATCTCAGATGCACTAGTTTGTGCACTGTGTGCCCTTAGGCAAGTCGCTTACCCTCTCTGGGCCTCCGTTCCCTTGCCTGTAACAAGGACGTAATGATGGTGCCCACTGCATAGCATTGTAGTGAGGATTAAATCAGCTAATAGATGCAAAGCCCTTAGGAGAGTGTCTGACGCGTATTAAGTGCTCCTTCAGTGTTGGCCATTATTATTCATGAGTAGCAATATTAACAGTAGTATTAATTAATTAGCTTCTGCTCTCCACACTCATAGGAAGATGTCTTGTTTACTACACGGGAGCAAATTCCTGTTGTCTGATCCATACAGACTTTATTAATGTTCTTCTGAAGTACCTCCTCCGAGTTCATTAACATCATGTGAATTTCTGCCCCAACGCATCTGGTGGAATTGTGCCCTTAATTCCCGGGTGCGTACAAGACCCGAGACCGGGAAAGGGGGCAGATGACGGAGTGGGAAGAGCCCTCTTGCCTCCAGGAGCCCCCGAGGGAAGTGGCAAGGACCTGCTGTCCCCCGGGTGTGCGTGCACAGTCGAGCAGCCGGGTGAACAGGGGCCGCCTAGCCTCCTGGACATCGGGCCACATTGCGCGGCCCAGGTCGTCTAGTCTAGTACTCCACTTGTGCTCAGATGCGTGTGGACTACATCTCCCTAAATTCTGTACGCCTTCGTGCTGTGGTTATCAGAGGTGGTGTGGAAACCCCCGGGGGTCCCCAAGGCCCTTTGATAATATGTGCTCCCTATTGATGTGTGACAAGTCAGGCCAAGATGTAGTGGCTTCAATTAGCAATAAAGGGCAAGAATCCCGGACCAGCTCTGCTGGGGGGGGTCTGACTCGGGGTCTGTTTTGGGGGAGGGGGAGGATCACAGCCAGAGACTGGCCGGGGCTGCATCGTCTAAAGGGCTGGGGTCCCCATGCGAGGCGGCACACCCCCACAGCGCTGCCTGAGTGGCCCCATGGCCAGCAGCTGCGTCCCCCCGGGGAACCACGGCAGTAACCGTGACACCCTCTGTGACGGCCTCAGGGGTCACACACGGGTTCTTCTGTGTCCTTCTGGCTACACAACAGTCTCTGATTCCGTGTGGGACGTCAGTCAGGGCGACGAAGGCCAGGAGACAAGGATCGGGGGGCCAGTGCGGAGACGGACTTCCCACAATGCTGGCGGGTGACGTGCCTTGTTCACTGCCTTTCTCTCGTCAGAGCCCAGGGGTGCGGGGCCATGGCCTCCCCTCACGGCTGGCGGGATGTGTGCTCTTGTGGTCTTGGATTGCCAGGCTTGCAGTTGTGGTTTCGAATATACGATAAGTACCAATGGGCATCGTGCACGTAGGCAAGACCTCTGAGGGTCCTCAATAATTTTTAAGGCCATCAAGGGGTCCTGAGACCAGAATGTTTGAGAGCTCTTGGGCTGAGGTGGGCAACTGGAGGGCTTGAGTAGTGAACAGGTGTCTCGGGGGCGGGGGGAGGGCGGGGAGGGGCGGGCAGCTGTGTCTCAGATCCTCACCCAGAAACCCAGTCCCCCGACCAAACAGTTCTTTACAAATGTGTGAGCTAAGTGTGAGCGGGGATTTCTGTCATCTACCTACTAACTTCCCACCTAGAATCCTGTTCATGGTTGACTCATTCTTTCCCTCCTTCCTTTACCTTCCCTGCCCCCAAATTCATGATCAGTGATTGATTATTAATTAATGGTTATTAGTGATGAATTACCTTGGGAAGAAGGTCGTGGGGGGGACACAGCCAAGGGCAGGTGTCAAACTAACCACAGTCGTAGCTTCGGGTCCAGAGCGACCCATCAGTTCATTTATTCACTGAACAAGCATCCGCGGGATGCCCGTAATGTGCCAGCCAGGTGGGTGTTCCGGACTTGGAGTTTAAGGAGTGAGCAAAATAATCAAGGCTCCAACTTGCATGCTACATGAATCAACATGCCCTTCAGTAATGACATCGAAAAGTAAAGAGGCTGGGCTGGATTTAGAAACCAGTCTTCTCTGTCTTAGGGGAGACAGCCGTGAAAGTATCTGTGTGTTGCTGCTTCTAATCCGTGATGTCCGGAGGGAAGGTCCGGACCACTGGCCCAAGCAGCGTCTTTATGCGCGTTAGAAAGAGGTGCCCTTCCATAAGGCACTTGACTTCCCCCTCTGTCAGAAGATTTACTCTATCTGCAGTCTGAACGCAGAGCCGTTGTGCAGTGAAAAACCTGCCCAACTGTACTTGGCAGCCCCGACTGAACTTAACCAGCAGACCAAGTAAAAGCCACTTTCCTTAGTTATAATGGAAGAGATGCCATCTACCTAATATTCCTTTGGTTTTGTCTTTCCTCTTCTTTTAGACTGTAGCACCAAACAAGGACCTTGATTTCTGTTTTTGTTGTTGTTGTTGTTGTTGTTGTTGTTGTTGTTGTTTGGTTTTTGGTTTTTTCTTTTGCCAGTGTCTAAAGTGACTATCATTAGTGGCTCAAAATTCATGGTTTCCCATTTACTTCCTCTCTCTCTGAAGGGGCCTCAAAAAGGCAGGATTTATTAGAAAACAAGTGTGTGAACAGTATATAATTCCTTTTCCAAGTCCCAGTGCCACCGGGTGGTTGTAGCTACAAGCAGTCTCCGTGCCTATTGATAAATGCTGGGCTGGCGTGCGTGTCTATATCACCCACAGAAACGGTAAGTGATCAAGTTACTTGGAGCGAGTATGTTAAATCACTCCCTGGAATCAAATGTAAAATGCACTTACAAATGTGAATATTATCTCAGATACACGCCTGCGTAATATTAAGAGACTGTAAAAAATACACCTTCTCAGATACTGCATTGTGTCCTATAATGGGAGAGAGGGGAAAAAAAAACCCAAAACAAGTTTTCAGCATGCTTCCAGAAGCCCCGCTGTGCTCAAGTGCCAGAAATCACCAAAGCCAGAGTCCGTGCAGGCGGAAGATTCTTGGAAGTAAAAACGAAAGAGAATTGTTAATGGAATTTCATTTTCAAGAACCTTAGGTGGGTACAGATTTGAATGAGAATTAATCTTGGTATTTTGCTTTATAAATTCATATAAGAACAGCTAGATGAAATGAGATTTTTTTTTTCTTGCCTTCATCTGGATTTTGCCATGGAGTCTAGAAAGGTCAAAATCAGCACATTCATTTATTTTATTGAAAAGCGTTCGCTTGCCTTCCGAAAGAGTTTCTGTTTTCCCTTTGAGGGGGCGACCTGCTGCCAGGGCGCACGAGCCCCTGACACAGATCTCCGTGAACCAAAAGCAGCCTGCGGGGAAGCAGAACTTCTCACGGTTGGGACAGGACTTCAGAAGAGCCTCGTTTCCGTTTCTGAACCAAGAAAGAGCATCTGAGCAGCTGTGCTGACTGAGCCGGGCTGTTCCCACAGCACACGATCCCGCCCTGCCTACTTCTTGCCTCCCTCCTTCTTTTCCCTTTGCCCTTGCATCGTGGGGAGGGCCAGAGCCGAGGACAAGAGGACTAAGTCCTGCACACCGAGCACTCAGGGCAGGAGGGGCCCGCACAGCCCTGCGCTGGCCGACCTCCCAGCGCAGCTCTGTGCACCCACTTGTCCCGGGAAGCCAAGCTGTCTCGCTTCGTTGTGCCCTTGGGTTGCTCGGGATCCCTCGCATCTGCCTTAAAAAAAAACAAAAACAAAAACAAAAACCCAGCTCTGTAGAGGTGTAATTGACGTGCAAATAAAAACCCAACGGTACCTGTCCAGTGTATGAAATTGCATGGGTTTGAACACGTGTGCACACCCGGGGAGCCACCTCCCGGGTCAAGGTAACAAACGTCACCAACGCCTCCCAAAGCTTCCTTGGGTCTGACTTTGTGGTTTAGGTTTCCTTTGTCGTGAGAACCCTTAACCAGTAAGATCGACCCTCCGAACAAAGCGGAAGCCACCTGGGTAACCACGGGGCACGGGGTTGGCCGGCACGTCTCTGGAAGGTACTCATCCTGGTGACCCTGACTTCTCACCCACGGAACAGCATCTGCCCCCTCCCCCTGGTGACCATCGTCCTCCTCGCGGCTCCCGTGACGGTGACTATGTCAGACTCCTCGTGTGAGGAGCATCCTTACCTCCCTGCGCATCATGACCTCCAGCTTCACCCACATTGTTGCAAACGGTGGGATTTCCTTCCCTTTTAAGGCAGAAGACTGTTCCACCCTCTGTACACACGTGTCCTTACCCGTCTGTCTGTCGACGGACGCTTGGGTTGTCTCCATGCCTTGACCATGGTCAATAATGCTGCTGTGAACTTGGGGTGCAGGTATCTCTTTGAAACCCTGACTTCGATTATTTCGGACGTATACCCGGAGCTGGGATTGCTGGAGCCTCTGGAAGTTTCTTTTTCTTTTTCTTTAATTTTTTGAGGTCCTGTCGCCCTCCTTTGGTTGATCCTCCCAAAGTGTTACTAGAAAGCCTTCGGACGCTCTGCGTTCCTCTACAGCAGGTGTACCTGGCACCGTGAATGCTTCCCACACACTCAGCCTGTTACGTACAGCCTCTCTTTAAGTCACGGCAGGAGCTCCGTAAGGCAGGCATGATCCCTCCCACTTCACAGATGGGAACGGTGAGGCTCAGAGAGGTGAGGCCACTCACCCAAGATCACACAGCTTGTAAGTTGCAGACGTGGGGTGTAGACCTCAGACTGTTTGACCTCGTTCTTCCCTGTGACCCTTGGGAAGCTGGGAGACCAGATGAACCCCAGCTACGGGCATTCTTTATTTTTCTTTTCAAATGTTTATTTAAATTCTAGTCAGTTAACATAGCGTGCGATAGTGGTTTCCGGAGTAGAACTCAGTGATTCATCACTTATATACGACACCCAGTGCTCATCCCAATAAGTGCCCTCATTAGGACCCCGTCACCCGTCCAGCCCATCTCCCATCCACCTCCCTCCATCAACACTTAGTTTATTCTCTATCGCTAAGAGTCTCTTATGGTTTGCTTCTCTCTCCTCTTCCCCCCTTCCCAGATATGTTCATCTGTTTTGTTTCTTTTTTTTTTTTTAATTTTTTTTTTCAACGTTTATTTATTTTGGGGACAGAGAGAGACAGAGCATGAACGGGGGAGGGGCAGAGAGAGAGGGAGACACAGAATCGGAAACAGGCTCCAGGCTCTGAGCCATCAGCCCAGAGCCCGACGCGGGGCTCGAACTCACGGAGCGCGAGATCGTGACCTGGCTGAAGTCGGATGCTTAACCGACTGTGCCACCCAGGCACCCCTCATCTGTTTTGTTTCTTAAATTCCACCTGAGTGAAATCGTATGACATTTGTCTTTCTCTGACTGACTTATCTCACTTAGCATAATGCTCTCTAGTTTAATTCATGTTGTTGCAAGTGGCCAGATTTCCTTCTTTTTGATGGCTGAGTAGTATTCCGTAACATACATATACATATATATATATATATATATATATATATATATATATATATATATCACATCTTCTTTACCCATTCATCAGTCAGTGGACACTTGGGCTCTTTCCAGTTGGGCTGTTGTTGACAGTGCTGCTATAAATATCAGGGTGCACGTGCCCCTTTACATCTGTATTTTTCTATCCTTTGCATAAATGCCTAGTAGTGTAATTGCTGGGTCGTAGGGTAGTTCTACTTTTAATTTTTTGAGGAACCCCCGTACTGTTTTCCAGAGTGGCTGCACCAGCTGGCATCCCACCAACGATGCAAAAGAGATCCTCTTTCTCCGCATCCTCGCCAACATCTGTTGCTGCCTGAGTTGTTAATGTTAACCATTCTGACAGGTGTGAAGTGATATCTCGTTGTGGTTTTGATTTGTATTTCCCAGATGATGAGTGACATTGAGCATTTTTTCACGTGTCGGTTGGCCATCTGGATGTCTTCCTTGGTGAAGTGTTTATTCCTGTCTTTTGCCAGGTTCTTCACTGGATTATTTGGGGTTTGGGTGTTGAGTTTGATAAGTTCTCTATAGGTTTTGGATACTAACCCTTTATCTGATAATGTCATTTGCAAATATCTTCTCCCATTCTGTCGGTTGCCTTTTAGTTTTGCTGATTGTTTCCTTCGCCGTGCAGAAGCTTTTTATTTTGATGAGGTCCCAGTAGTTCATTTTGCTTTTGTTTCCCTTGCCTCCAGAGACGTGTTGAGTAAGAAGTTGCTGTGGCCAAGATCAAAGAGGTTTTTGCCTGCTTTCTCCTCGAGGATGTTGATGGCTTCCTGTCTTCCATTGAGGTCTTTCATCCATGTTGAGTTTATTTTTGTGGATGGTGTGAGAAAGTGGTCCAGGTTCATTCTTCCAGATGTCGCTGTCCAGTTTTCCCAGCACCACTTGCTGAAGAGACTGTCTTTATTCCATTGGATATTCTTCCCTGCTTTGTCAAAGATGAGTTGGCCATACGTTTGTGGGTCCATTTCTGGGTCCTCTATTCTGTTCCATTGATCGGAGTGTCTCTTCTTGTGCCCGTACCATACTGTCTTGATGATGACAGCTTTGTAGTATAGCTTGAAGTCCGGGATTGTGATGCCTCCTCCTTCGGTTTTCTTTTCCAGGATTGCTTTGGCTATTCAGGCTCTTTTCTGGTTTCATACAAATTTTAGGATTGTTTGTTCTAGCTCAGTGAAGAATGCTGGTGGCATTTTGATGGGGATTGCATTAAATGTGTACATTGTTTGGGGTAATCTAGGCATTTTAACAATGTTTGCTCTTCCAATGCATGAGCATGGAATGCTTTTCCATTTCTTCGTGTCCTATTTAATTTCTTTCATAAGTTTTCTACAGTTTTCGGAGTATTTAGTTAGGTTTATTCCTGGGTGTCTAATTGTTTTTGGAGCAGTTGCACATGGGATCAATTCCTTCATGTCTTGTTCTGCTGCTTTGTTATTGGTGCAGGCATGTTTTTTTTTTTTTTTTACTGCAACCTTTTCTAAATCACTCCTGCCATCTCATTTTTAAGGTGTCTCCCTCTCACACCTCTCCCCACCTGCTGCTGGGAAACACAGTAAACAGAACGGGGCCTCCTCTGATACAAACGTCCCCATTGGATGCCACTGTCAGCAGAGTGGAAATTCCTGAAACAGGGCTTAGCCAAGTTGACTGTGACTATTTGCCTTTCCGTGTGACCTGATTTCTCTTCAGGCTTCTGCGTCTAGGTAGGGACTCTGGGACTTCCGGAGTCAGCAAATGAAAATGTCACCCACAACTTTGGGACTGCTTTTAATTGAGATTATTTATAAAATGAGTTTCCTGTGGAGGGACACCATGGGAGACCTAAGAGTGCCTTTATTTCCTGCGGAACCTCCAGAAGCTTCCAGTTCCACTTGGGAGGCCCGATTCTGGGTATTTGGTGCTCAGTCCTGTAAAGAGATTGGGGTAAAACATGGCCCCAGATGCCTTTCTTGGTTCTGGGAGTGGCTGAAGCCTAAACAGTAAATCGCACGCAGTCCCCTTCCATGACATCTGCTCTCTACAGTTTATAAAATGCTTTCCCGTTTGTGGTCGTTTTTACGTTTTCAGTGTCAGTCACGGGAAGTCCTCCTTCCAGGCGGTCATCACCAAGACCCGCCTGACAATGTGGCTGTGTCGTCCTGGGGAGCCTAATCTGGGAGAGTCAGAGGCAAGGACTAGCAAAAACCTCCAGAAATCAGAGCTGCCCTGGTTTGGCAAACGTGCGAGATCAAAATCTGCTGAATCACATTGAGGTTCACTCCCGTGATACCGATAATTAGCATTCACAGGGCGCTGGTACTGGGCTAACTGCTTCTCATTCATCATCTCATTTAATCCTCATAACAGCAGCTCCAACAGTGGCTAAACCGGCATTGTCTTCATTGTGTGGGTGAGGCACTGAGGCCTGTGGGCACAGCTAACATGCCCGGGGAAGCGGTGCAAATAGGGTCTGGCTCAAACCCAGCCCCAGGGCCCTCCTCTTCACCACCACAGCTTATCGTGGGAACTGTGGGCAGTGAAAGGATGTGGAAGAGGAGATGGGTGCTGATGATGGTGATGATGGTGATAATAATGGTGATGGTGATGAGATCGTCTTTGAAAACAGTCAAAAGTCAGATCCGATGAATGAGAAAGTTAGAGAAAGAGAATAGTATCTTTGATCCAAGTGGTTGTGTAAATAAATTGAAGAGATTGATTTCTTTCCTTCCTTGTTCTCCTAAATTCACTCAGAGCAGTTCCCCAAGGGTGAGAGCCACAATATCCCAGACATAGGCACCCATAAGCCTAGACTGCGGCCTATCAATATCCTGACCCACCATTCCAGTTTGCCTGGGACTGACGAGGTTCCCGGGATGTAGAACTTCCAGTTTTAAAACGTAGAGAGTCCAGGGGCACCTGGGTGGCTCAGCCCGTTAAGCGTCCGACTTCGGCTCAGGTCATGATCTCGCGGTCTGTGGGTTCGAGCCCCACATCGGGCTCTGTGCTGACAGCTGGGATCCTGGAGTCTACTTCAGATTCTGTGTCTCCCTCTCTCTCTACCCCATCCCCACTGATGCTCTGTCTCTCTCTGTCTCTCAAAAATGAAAACGTGTTTAAAAATTAAAAAAAAAAAACTTAGAGAGTCTGGGCAAACCAGGATGAGTTACTCACTCTTCCTCCCAAATTGACTTTGGGGTTATGCACGGGATGAATATGGTCCTCTGTAATTATTTTAAGGCCATTTTGTTACTTTACATGCAGAGATTGTTAACTGGAAGATGTCCTTTGTGTGAATCCGACCCGGAGATGAATTTTATTTGTTATCCATGTATAGTAATGGGGAGATTTCCCACAAATAAATCTGGATTTCTGACGTCTCGTGAAAGAATCAGAAGATTTGAAACCCACGGCCCCCTTTCTTGGAAGGTGGCCATCAGGGTGGCCTGTAGGTCAGCACGACCCAAGGTTTGCAGTGTTTTCTACCCCAGCTGCTTTACCCATTTGCTGCTCTGCCTGGCCTCTGTGGGTGTTTTAGTTGGGATGATGCATGCAAACTGCATGGCGCTGGGCCCATGGGAAGTACTTGGCCATTCTAGTTCCTGAGGCCTGCTTGGCCCCCCAAGAGTGCCACAGTCATTCAGCAACAAAAAGGAATGATGTGCTGACACCTGCTGTACCACGATGGCCCTCGAAAGCATGATACTGGGTGAAAGCGGCCATGAAAGTCACGCAGTCACGAAAGACCACGTATTGTGTAATTCCGTGGATGTGAAATGCTAGAAGAGGTGAATCCACAGAGGACGAAAGGGACTTGGTGGCTGCTCGGGGCTGGGAGGGGCTAGGGGGCAACAGGGGACACCGGGTTTCTTGTGGGGTGGTAGAAATGTTCTAACGTTCACTGCGGAGATGGCTGCACCAGCCTGGGAATCTGCTGGACACCATTGGATCCTGAGTGGCAAGGCGTGTGAACTGTGTCTCCGAAAGCTGTGTGGTTGTTTTCAAGAGTCCTGTAGCCTGGGTCACTTCCAAGTGCAAACACGGTGCCTCTCTGAGGTAGGGCTGAAAGGGTGACAAGAAACAGAAGGCTCTCTGGGGGAGGCTTGAAACAGTCCCTGTTGGAAACGCAGACTCTAGAAATGAACGGCGTCCCGACCCCGGGATGTGTAGACCGCACTGGCACCAGTGGCCTCTCTCCCGCATTCCCGGCTGGCACGCGGGCCTCCCTCACGCAACCGGTCCCCTCTGCCCGTGCCCTCGTCCCCGCGTGAATACACCACCGTCATGTACTTGCTGGTCCACAGCGGCGTCCCCGTCGGTAAGAATCACGATCTGCCAACGACTGCAGACGTGTTCTCTGAGCATCCGTCCCTACGATGTTTGCGCTCGGCTGGATCGCGTCCCCAAGAGAGATTCCTCCACGTCCTAACCCCTGGCAGCTACGGATGTGAACTTGTTCGGAAATAGGGTCTCTGCTGATTGGATTAAGGGACAAGATGAGCTCATGGTGGGTGTGGGTGGCCCTAAATCCATGAGGATGTCCTTATCACAGACGAGAAAGGAGAAGGCACAGAGCCACAGAGAGATGAAGCCCATGTGAAGCCGGGGGAAGAGGTTCAGTGACGCAGACACAAGCCAAGAAACGCCAGGGACGCGGCCGCACTGACACCTGGATGTCGGGCTTCTGGCCCCCGGAGCTGTGAGCGAATATTTTTTTGCCGTCGAAAGCCCCCAGCGTGTGGTGATTTGTTACAGCAGCGGCATCAGGAAGCCAAGACAAGGCAACCGAGGGAAGCTAGTATCTCCTTCTTAAAGAGGAGGAAGCTGGGGCACAGAGAAGTTAAGGAAATGTGCCAAGGACACACAGCTGCTAAGTGGCAGAGGTGGGTTTGAAGCGGGTGGCTTGTGCCGTTAAACAGCTCCACAGCCCCAGCTGGAACAGCAGGGACCCGGGAGGGGTTCCGGCGAGCACTTTACGGTGAGCAGTGAGCCCTCCATCCTCAAAGGCCACTCGTGTCCTTAGTACTGTGATCCTGTCTCCCTGACCCTTCGGAGAAGCCTCCTTCTTTGAATTTGCCAGAAAAGCCGTTCTGTTCCCCTTAACCACTTGAAAGAGAGAGGCCGGATTCTCTGTTCTCCCCCCAGGCTTTTATTTATCTAATATGTCAGGAACTCCGCGTGGGACAAGGGCTTTTACGACCAGATTACTGCTTATGCGTCTCGAAATTAAATCTGCAAAGCTGGGCTGAGGCAGAGGAGACTGGAAAATCTCTCTCCTAATTTGTAAGAGGTCTGCATGCGTCTGAGAGATCTGCCTGGGGCGGTGAGGGAGCCTCTTGGCTGCTGCTGTCTGGGTGGACCCTTTTGATGTGGACCTCACGTTCCAGGGGACTCTCCCAGACTCCTCAGCAGACACTCGTTAACAATTAAGGAGGAGGCCGTGAAACCCCAGTGAGGAGCCTGCTCCCCCGGGGGACAGAGGGACCACCCAGCCAGCTAGCAGCCCGAGCCTGCGCGTGGTATCCTGGAAATCTCATTACTCAGACACTGACTTTGCGGGATAGACAAGGGCCACGTATCTCTGTGAAATCCCAGTATTACCAGGAAACTTGGGCTGGTGCATCTGTGAAATACTTCTAATTATATATAGGTTGGTAATGAGGTTAAATGGCTGGCCACAGAAAACGTGACAGTTACGTTTGAGCCATTAGGATGCCTCCAATTAACATTTTTATTTTCTTCATATTTTTCCTTGTGTGTGTGTGAGAGAGACCAGCCAACATGCCTCTTTGCTGTCCTATTATCTGGGGGTTTTCTTCCCCCACACTCTGTTAACATAAAGATCAAACATGATAATGTTGGGGCAGTGATCGCATGGGTTGGAACCAAGGCCATAGTAATTCGTTTTAATCTGAAGAGTTAGGAGAATTCAAATACTCAGTATGACCAGGCATTTGGAAACGTGATCTAAAGCCCGACGAAATTCCACACCGTGCTCACTAGAACGGCCAAAACGGAGAAGAGGGGTGAAACCAGGTGCCGGCGTGGATACAGGGAAACTGGCATTATCACCCGAGCACCCCACTGGCATCACGCAGAGAAACGTGCACACGTGTGGGATGGAAACTCCCGGCCAGCCGTGGGCGGCCGTCTTCGCATCTCTCGAGGGCGCTGAGTCTCCACTTGCTGTTAAACGTCCTCGATTCTACCGCTGGGAACCTGGACAAGTGAAAATGCCCATCCGAAAGGAGACGGTGGGCAGGTTTGAGAACAACATGTTTGGCGATTGCCAGAAACTGCAGCCGGCCCGGAGGTCCCTCGGTTGGAGACGTGGGACTCAGTGGAAAGGAGGGCGGACACCAGAATGTATGTGGCGGCAGCAGGGAGAAAGCCCCCAGGGCGCCGAATAACAGGCTCCAGGAAGCCGAGCATCAAAATACTACGTGTGTTGTAGGAGTCTCTGAGTGTGTGAAGTTTCGAGAAAAGGCAACCCTGTAGAGACAGAAACCCGATCAGTGTCTGCCTGGGGCCTGGGGCCTGAGGCGGGAGCAGAAGTTAATCGCACGTGGGGCGCGGGAACCGAAGGGCGATGGGAGAGGTGCCGAAACGGGAATGTGCCCCTCATTCCTCAGGATGTCAAGTCCCTAAGCGCCATCGAGCGGTGCAGGCGAGGACGATTCGATTTCGCAGCATGTGTGTTTCACCTCGCGAGGGCCCTGGAGCCGTCACCAGGATTGGGGGCGCACACGCCAGTCCGCGGGGGGCCTGGTGCGCTCCGGGGCGCGTTTGCTCCCACGGTTCCGGATCGCGTGAGCCGGCCGCGCTGGCCGGGCCGCTGTGTGCTCCGCTAGGAGGGGGCGTCACCGTTACTTGTGTGCAGATGTTCGGCTTCCCATCCGTGATTCTGGCCAAGGAGGACCCGTGGGGGGTGTGACAGATCTGGGCAGGAGAAGCAAGGCCCCTATGCCCACAGCTCCAGGGGAACGGATCTGGTGCCCACGTGCAGGTTTCTGGACTTTGCTGACCTGCATCCGTGTGGCAGCCTGCCAAAGGAGCGGACTTTCGGTCCTGCCAGGGCCTCTGACCCCGGAGAAGGCCAGGGAAACGAGGTGTGGCAGTGCTCCGTCCCCAGGACTGGCCTGCGAAACACCCTTGCTCTGTGGCAGGTAGCGTTTGTACGTACTTTCACGGTGCAAACGTACTGAAAACAGGGACTCCAGCTTTGGAGAAAGAAAGTGCGTCTTCCCCACCTGCCTCCTCTCTTGGCCAGGTTGCAAAAAGGTGACATTTCTCCGGGAAGTTGGCACCTCATTTTCCACCCAACTCCCAACGGACAGTCCCATTTAATAAGTCAGTTTGCAGCCCGGGACCTTCTGGAGACGCGCGCCTTCCTAAATTGAATTGTTTTCTTGTTTTGAGTGAGCGTTTTGGAATGGGATCTCCATCTTGCATTGGAAGCAAATTGATGGATAAGTCAAGTTGGACGCCTGCGTCCCCGTGTGCGCCGTGAATGAATTGGAAGTAAATGAGGTGGGGGGTGGGTCCCCGGTAGTGGCGCAGCCCAGAATTATCGGTCTGTTGCTGCCAGCCCGCGGAGCCGTTAGCACGTGTCCTCGGGGAGGGGGGCGGACTTGCTCGGCTACTGCTTGAGACAAGTCTCGAGTCCCCAGGATTGATCTGTGAAGTGGTTTACTGTTGGGAGTCTGCTTCTCCCGGGGTAACGGCTGGCGAACACACGGGGAACACATCTTGTTGGCCTTGGTGACCGATGCGCTTAGCACAGCCCTCCACGCTGCAAACCCACACGCCCGGACCCTGGTGGGCCATTTCAGGAGGGCGCTGTGACCCTCCGTGCCTCCCCGGGAAGACCCATGAAGACCTGTGTGACAGTCTCATCAAAAGCCAGTTGCTGGACCACTTCCCGCAGGAGATGCGGGTGTCATCGCAGCCACGGGCAGGTGCAGAGCCTGGCTCGTTACCCTGCATTTCCCGACTGCCGACAGGGGTGATGATGTCCCCACCCTTCACCTTCTGGAGTGGCACGGGCTCCAACCAATCAGGACGGGCAGAGGCATCGCACTGACCAATCACCCGGGACACTGGCTGCACCCGCGTGACCCAGCGGAATTTCACTGGGATCCACGCGGGATGTCAGCTTCCATCCACCAGACGGGGTGTGAGAAACACGTTACCCCCTGGCTTCCCAGGAGCGCGCCCTGGTTTCTGGCACCCGCCCCCGTCCCGTCGGGCGCGTCCCAACCAAACGCACATGGGCTTGTCACCCCTTTCTTTTTGCCTAAGAGCTCCCAGCGCTCCTGCCGCCCAAGTCAAGGCTGCCGCACTGAGGGACGTTCTGGTTCATGGCCCTGAGCCGCACCGGTGGCTCCATCGTTCCTGGATGGTGGCCTCTGTGCCAGACTCAAGGTCCTGGCCTCATTTCCAAGGCCGGTGTGGTCAGGCGAGACCCCTTCCAGGGTCTGGATTTGGTTCCTGAGCAAAACGGGCCAAGCCTCCTTCAAGGCCACCTTCAAAAGCCTTCCAGTTCTGTTCCCCAAATGCTTTTAGAACCTCGGGCTAGCAAGGCATGCAGACAATTTCTTTCTCATCTGTTCTCCATGCATTTGTGAGCACAGCCCATGAGCGGCCACTGTGCCCGGCCTGGGGACAGAGCCAAGGACAAAACAGTCCTGAGGCTTTCTGAGCTCTCTGAGAGACAGACGTCGCCCCAGAGGAAAAGCGAAACACATAGTGTCTCACGGTGACCAGGTCCCTGGGGAGCCCAGCAAGGGAATGCAGGTGGGGTGGTAGCATTTGAACAGAGACCCCGGCGGGGGGGGGGGGGGGGGGGCAAGGATAGAGCCATGTGGATGTCTGCAGGGAAAAGCATTCGAGGCAGAAGGAACAGAGCAGGCGAAGACTGGCTCACGGTCAAGGCCCAGCGGAGCCGCGGTGGCTGGGAGGCACGTCGAGGGGAGAGAAGGAGGAGAGGGGAGCAAGGAGGCCCGCGGGGTCCACATCTCTCCCTGGGGGCTTTGGTTCTCACTCCGAGGGGGGGGGGAAGCAGGAGGAGGCTTGAGCGGAGAGGGGACGTGCTCTCATTCAGGTTCACGGGGCTCCCCCTGTGTGCTGTGCAGAGAGTAGACGGTGCTGAAACACGGCCCAGCCACATGGGTTGGATAATGCCTGGAGTCAGCACCGTCCTCCCCGCACATCAAAGGGGGCCCTTGTTGGCCGCGGGGTGGGGTGCGTGCCAGGAGCAGACTGCGCACGTCACATGCAAGGACCCTTTCCTGTCCCCCCGAGATGGGAAGTGGGAGGGGTTAGCGGCACAACACCCCATTGATCCGTGCTGCGAAACTCGGAAGGGACGCGGGCTCCAACAAAGGGCCCCTGTGTGGACAAAGGGTCAGCGAGGAGGGGCCGCTCGTTAAAATGCAGCTGGAAAGGCAGCCGCTAGGCGGACGCTGTAATTAATGACCCACCGTCCAGGAACGTTTGGGCTGGGGACACGGCGTTCTGAGCCACAAGAAGCTGCATTCACGGAAGAGAGAGGGAGGTGTCGCCCGCGTGCCTCGCCAGCGCAGGGAACGGGGCGCCCTGGCACGAGCCCCCCACCGGGACTCCGCATCTGTCCTCCCAGCCTCGGTCCTGTGCCCCAGCCCCTTTCCAAAACGACCCCCTCCCCCAAGTCACCTCCCGTTGGCCAGAGGCCAGAGACGTGGGCTGACCACTGTTAAGGGAAGGGCTCCGGGAGGAGGGGGTCTCCCTACGTCCTCCGGGTTGTGCAAACTTGGTCCGTGCAGAGGGGTCAGAGGAAGATGCTTCATGCCGGCGTGGAGTGCAGGGAGATGCTGGTTCTCAGAAGGAGCCCTGCGACCCCTGCGCCCCAGAGAAGTGCAGACCCTGGTCCCACAAAAGCTTGTTCCCAGCAGAGCAGCCCCAGGTGGTCACACGGCCACCCCGACGCCCGCCGGTGGACGAACGGATGCACAGATACTGCCTTCTGTCCACGCGGCGGGAAGCTAGCGACAGGAAAGGGAATAAGGTGCCGACGGGCGTGGTGACGGGACGACCCTCGACAAGCTGACGACGGGGTCAGTGAGAGAAGCCCCATGTGCTGTACGATCCCACGTGGGGCGGATCAAAGGGGGCCAGTCCCCCTTTGGGGGAGTCCAGCAGAGGCAAATCCGTGGACGCAGGGCTGGGAGGGGGGAGGTCGGGGAGCTACAGGCAGTGCACCTGGGGTTTGTTTGGGGTGATGGAAACGCTGTGGAGGTAAATGCAGGGGCGGCCCGTCTGCTCCACGCGAGCCGTGTGGTGTCTGAGTTACATCTCCACAAGCTGGGGGGGTTTTAAGGCGCTTTCCCGACAGGTTTGACGTACGCATTTGCTTTTTCAGCGTCGATTCAAGGCGTTTTTAGGGATGCTGCTGTCAGAGGCCGTGGTGGCCCGGGGCGTGGGCTGCGGCCCCGTTTCCTACCCTGTGGGGTGGGGAGAACCAGAGTACCTGCCTCCCCGGGTGGTCCAGACGAGTCAGCAAATCAGGACACGCAAAGATGCCTGGAACAGCATGAAGTACTTGGCAAGACTCAAAACCACGAGGTGGCCACAGTGCGGTTGGCATTTTTGCCTCTGATGCTGGCGGAGGGGCTGTTTGCATCGAGGAAGGAGCTCATGGAGGAGGGCTTGGCTGTCAGGAGACGGGAGGTTCAAATGTCAGTCCCGTGGGCCTCAGTTTCCCCCACTGTGGTAACATCTACCCTTTCTACCCTGCCATGTTGAAATGACATGTGTCAGGAATCCACACGAAAGTTCTCTGCAGAGGAGGGAAAGGCGTCTGTGGGTTTAATGGTGCCCCTGAAAAGATGCGCAAGTCCTAACCCTCAACACCTAGGAACGTGACCTTATGTGCACATGGGTCTGTGTTCGTGTCGTCAACTCAAGCTGAGGACGTTAGGGCGGGCCGTGATCCACGGTGGCCGGTGTCCTCGGGAGAAAAGGGAACTCTGGACACAGACACGCACAGGGAGGGGCCTTGTGGCCACCGAAGCAGAGGTGGGGAGCATTGTGTCTCCGGGGCAGGGGGAGTTGGAGGAGGCGAGGCAGGTCCCTCCCTGGAGCCCCAGACTCTTTAAGAGGACACATTCCGGGCCACCCAGTGTGTGACACTTTGCAGCATCCCCGGAAGATTCCCACAATGGTGATTGTTATCACTGCGGTGAACACTTGCTGCCTGACCCCTGCAGGCGCCCAGTACGTAGGGGCCTGTCCGAGAATTTGCGGCCAGGCCCTGGGACATGAGAGCTGGCTATTCCCGCTCAGCCCCAGCATGCCCTCTGTACCGTGCTCTGGAGTGTGGACTGAGACCCTTCCTGCTGTCAGACATGAACCCTGCTCGGTCCACCGTGCTAAGATTTCTGGAAGGCACTGCCGGGTGAAGACAGGCGGAGGTGACCGAGGAGGACGTATGACTTCATACAGCCACAGGTGGATGGACCCATCATCCCTCCCGCTCCCTGCGGTGTCTGGAGGAGAAGCCCTTCTGGGGAAATGTGCTCGCGCCCCCTCCCTGCCCCTCCCCTCCTGGCCCTGGCTGCTTCTAGAAGGCCCCAGAGTGGCCACGAGGAGGAAAGTACAGCAATGTGCTTTTCCAAGTCCCCATCAGCTGCGGGTTCCCCGTCGGCGTCTCCCCAAGCGTTTTCAAAATCAATTTTGCCGAAACATGATGCGGAACTCTGGGGGACGGGTTCATCAGGACACAGGCAGGGAGGAGGCAGGGTGGTCAGAGGGCAGGTCCGGTCTGGCCTGTTCCATCAGGCCTACCGTTCCGGTAATAAGGTTTCCCTTCCCTCCCTGATGAGAGAGATTTTGTTAGGCCGAGCCAGGCGTCAGCGCTGGGTGTCTGCACTCATCTGGGTAGAGGGAAAATCACATCAGCGGCTGGAATTTTGTGAGGCCGCCCCTGCACCATCTGTGTGCGGACATAAAATATTCTTAATCACGGGACCATGGAAATAGCTGGCCGTACCTAACGAAGTTTGTTAATCTGACGGCACTTTTCTGGATTCTTCGGCCCTGAACCCAAAACCGTCATTTCAAGCACCTTCGCTAATGAGCTTACCCATTGGTTGCTCAGGCGTCCCATGCATCATTTTAACTAGGAGGCCTCGAATTGGGAAAATGAAGTGCTCTTCTGGAGTCATTTTTTTGTTTTGTTTTTGGCTGTTGCAAATTGGGGGGAATTGTCAGTCTCTGCTTGAGGCCTTCTCTCTTGCCTGGCTCCCCGGTGAATAATGGCGTGACCACCGTTTCCAACACGAGAGCCAGCAGCTAGCACCCTGCCCGGGGACTTGCCTTCTCCTGGTTAGGAGACAAGAAATGTCACCTGCCATCAGAGCAAACAGCAGTCTTTGTGCACCATCTCAAGCACAGAAAGAAACACCTACGTGAGTTAGTCTTAGGTTTGCCTGAGTTTAACAGAAAACTCTCGGAACCAATAGTCGAAACACAAAGGAAGTTTATCTCACATACATAAGTCAGTCCAGGGCCACTCCTCAGGTATGAGAGATTTAGGCTTCTCCTGTCTCTCTACCCCGCCACGTTCAGTGAGTGGCCTCCATTTCCGAGTTTGTCTCATGGTCCAGAAAGGCTGCTCACGCTCCAGCCATTGTGTCTGTATTCCAGGTAGCCTAAAAAGGAAAAAAGGAACAGACTCCAGTTCCCATTAAGCAGATTTCCTAAGGTCCTGCATAATATTTCTACTTACATTTGGACTAGAACATTTCTCAAGCTTTGAGCAGCTTAAGGATCACCTGGAGAGATGGTTAAACACAAGCCAATGGGCTCCACCCCCAGAGTTTCTGATTAAGGATGTTCAGGGTGAGGCCCAAGAATCTGCCTTTCTACGGTGTCCGGGTGGTGTCGCGGCTGCTGGTCTGGGCACCAACTTTGAGAAGAGTGGGTACTGAGGGCACACAGCCCCTTTTTGCTACAATACCATTTGTCGCTATTTCATCCAAACCAGATCGATATATTTTTCTAGCCGTCGCCTTGTTCTGGTCGCTTCTGGGATTCAGAGGCCTTTCGTGCTGCCACAGAGGCTCACCAGACAGCCACCTGTCTTGCCGCTTCCCAGAGGGGCCAGCCGGGAACCGGGCACTTGCTGCCTCCCTCAGAATCCAAAGACCCCTCTCACCCAGGAGAGGGAACTGTCTGCTCCAGAGGGCTCGGCGGAGGGGGAGCCCCCTTCTCCCTCCTGATTTTGGCCAAGACCCTTTGTCAATACCTGTGAACCCTCTGCCGTCTTGGGAATTTGGGGAGGATTTGCCTGCCCAAATGTCTCAACTACACAAAATCTCTCAAAATAACTATCCCGCCAGACAGACCTCTTGGACAGACCCGTCTGGCGGGCAAGAATTGGAGGGAAGATTTTTTTCTTTACTTTGGGAAAGGCGGGGGGGG
Source organism: Puma concolor (assembly GCF_028749965.1). Classification (NCBI taxonomy): domain Eukaryota; kingdom Metazoa; phylum Chordata; class Mammalia; order Carnivora; family Felidae; genus Puma; species Puma concolor. The sequence continues at coordinate 3,306,150 of NC_141678.1, read as the reverse complement.
GGGGGGGTGGGTTGATCACTCCCTGGAGGGTCAGTCCCAGACCCAAATCCGCTGAGTGATCGGCACCAGCAGGCTCCCGCTCGCTCACACCCCCGGGTTCAGCTTCAGGGGTCTGCAGCCAATAGCAAACCCGTTCGCACCCTGGGGAATGGGTCCTGGGGCTCCTGCTGCTGGTCTGTCCTGATCAAACTGGAGGTTTAATTAAAGAGGTGCTCCGTCAACTTGCAAGCAACACTAATTCAGCTCCCAAATCAGTCATAGTCAAACGCACACCGTCTTACAGCCAAGAGCACACGAGCTGGTCCCAGGACCCAGGATGTTCTTGAAACCCAGGGTCAAGGCTCTTGGACCCTGTTTCCCGGACGGGGCAGGCGTTCGTGGGATGGGCACCTTTGTGCTGAGCACTGAGACGCTGGGGGGCTGGTGTCCACTCTCAGGTTCTCAGAGGAGCCCTGGAGGGAAGTGGGGTCCTCCCATTCCACAGATGAGGGAGAAGCACCGAGGAGGAGGCAGGACCCGAAACCCCACACGGCGAGCGGGCAAACGGCAAGCTGGGTGCTCTTGAGTTTGCACTCACCGAAGCAGTGAGGGTCTCAGCCCCCCCAGTGCTGGCAGCTGGACTCTGCTTGATTTCCAAACCTGGACCTTTGACCCTCCCAGAGCCCGCTGCACGAGCCAGCTGTCCCCAGCGGCTCTCTGCCAGCCCCGGGGCATGTTTTGCTGACCCACTGCACCTGGAGGAGGACACCGTTGGCTTTCCTGCTCCTCTGTCTTTTTGCGATGTTATCTACCACCCTGACATCTGGAAGGGCCGGTTGTAGTCGGATCTTATTATCGCTCAGGTATCCGTATCCTTCCTCTCCTAGAGCTAAAACTGTGGGCAGGGAGACAGATATGGTGGAAATAATCACTACCGTAGATTACGAACCACTTAAAAGTGAGCCACAATTCAAATGTCTCTTCCTGTGTAACACGAGTCCGTCTGCTTTAAGGGGCCCAATGCTTCTTGTGGGTCCAGAGGGTTCAGGACTCCTGCACGCAAGGCAAGTTACCACAGGGACGCTGACCCCATCGGCCCAGCAAAACAGCATGACTTGAACCCCCCAAATACAGGAGACACCCCCACGGGATGCACTGAGAGCCCCGTCATTTTAGGAAAATGATCTTCTCGCCCAGGGACCAGCAGAGTTTTCTGTAAAGGACTAGATAGTATTTTATGCTTTGTAGGGACACACACGGTGTCTATTGTGTATACTTTTTTTTTTTTAATTTTTTAACGTTTATTCGTTTTTTGAAAGACAGAGGGAGACAGAGCGTGTGCGGAGGAGGGGCAGAGAGAGGGAGACACAGAATCCGAAGCAGGCTCCAGGCTCCAGGCTCCGAGCCGTCAGCACAGAGCCTGACGCGGGGCTTGAACTCATGAATTGCGAGATCATGACTTTAGCCCAAGTCGGATCCTTAACCGACGGAGTCATCCAGGCGCCCCTTGTATATTCTTTTCTTAAAGCCTTGACAAGTAACGAAATCATTCTTGGCTCTTGAGTCTATGTAAAAACACCCCGTGGGCAGGATTTGGCCCCTGAATCTTGTTAACCAGCCTGCAAAAGTCTAACGAACTGCGAGAGGTTATTTGCAAGGTTGTCATAGACACCTTGCCTTCCTGCCGATATTTTACTTAACTAACTAAAGTTTTAAGAATTAGTTCTAAGAAGCAGCACCCGGTTGTCACTTATCTCTGCCTCGACGGTGAATCAGCCAATTGTAGACCTTCCTGTGTGTGCAGTTCACCCTGAGCTGCCTTCTTCAGGGAGAATGTGAAGCTCTCAGCCTGCAGTCAGAGGAGACCCCAGCGGGACACGCCGGGCTCTGTCTGCACCCGGGAGGGTGGAGGGTTCGCTTCTGCTGCTTCTCCCTCAAAGCCAGAGGGGGGGGGGGCGCACGGATTTGAGAGCAGCTCGTTCATCTTGTACCCTTCACAGGAGTGGACGCCCCTCTGGCCACAGGCGGAGAGAAGGAAGCCTGGATTTAAGAGTCACTGGATGTTCACAAAGGGTTTGGATAGAAACGGGAAAGATCTCTAACCAGTGGCTTCTCTAGACGCCAAGGCCACCTGTCCAGTCACAGCCAGGCTCGCCCAACTGACCCATGTTCTAAAGGGTCAATGCAGTGTGGAGGGTAAGAAAAAAAAAAACTATATATACAAGCTGCATTCCTCAGGCAGAATTTCTTCCTCAGGAAGCCTCAACTTTGCATCTAAAGGCCTTCGACTGATTAAACCAGGCCCACCCAGATCATCTAGGATTATCTGCTTTCCTGAAAGTCAGCTGATTATGAGCATTCATCGCACCTACCCAATACCTACATGGTAGTGCCCAACTTGGTGTCTGATGGAATAATTGGGGGCTGTCACCTGGCCGGGTTGACACGTAATCACCCAGGTGTTGGCAAGAATTTCAGGAAAAGGCACTTCGCCTGCCGTTGCTCAGAGTTTAGATGATAGCATGACCACGCAGAGAGGATCAAAGAGGAAATGTGTGGGCCACTCAGCCCCGCAATTCCACAGGCACCAGGAGGTGCTGGAGAGTCTCCAACACGTGGGGAGAAGGAGAGAGGGTCCTTTGTACTGGCAGAGTTTGAGACATCCCGAACTGCCATCAGTGGATGAGCAGAAAAGTCAACTATGGAAAAGGCATGCGATGGACACCTAGGTCTCTTTAAGACAGAGCCGGATCAGCACGTGGATGTGGATCTCAGCGTGGAGTGTGGTTCGGCCGTGTGGACGTGAGCAGTCAGGAAGACATAACCGTGAGCAAAAGAACAAATGAGTAAATGGATGAAAGTCCAGGATGCTATATCGGTATAAACCGTCTAAAATGCATGTTTGTACAAAACGTAAATGGAGGGAACCAGGCCACAGGTCCTGTACTTGTGCGGGAACGTGAGAAAAGTCTAGAATCGCAAACTGGAAAGGTGTACAAGTCCCAGATGGCAGGCGCCTCTGGGGAGGGGAATCGGGAGACCGGATGGGAGCAAATGACGAGGAGCTGTCAAAGTTATGAGCCCCGTTTTCCCTCTTTTACAAGAGAAAGAAGACCCGAAACGACCACAGAAGGTGATAGCATCCTGCTGCTCTGGATTTTGTGTGTTTGGATGCTCGCTGCCTGCTCATCCTGGTTTCTGTCTCCCACCCCCCACACACGTGGGACAGGGGCGTGGGCTTTCCTCCGTGGGCTGGTGGCCTGACCCACACACCCGCCGTCACGCTGCCCGAGCCCTGGCGGGAGGCTCGTAAACGCCATCGGATGAAATCTTCACAATGATGCTGAACATCCCCCAAGTTCACAGCCAAGAAACGGGTCCGTGAAGGATTTAAGTAAAGCAGGAAAAGGGACAGAATCAGGACAGGGGCCGTTCTGTCCCAGGTCCTTAGGCCGTCCAAACAGATGTCTCAGCCCCGGGGACACGTGTTCGAACCTGGCGAGGCCACCTTCGTGCTGCGCACCTGAACACGCCACTGTATCAGCTCGGGGCCTCAGTCTCCCCATCTGTGGGCCGGGGATAGTAAGACCACCTGCTTCATGGGTTGGGGGAGGGATGGCACTGTTCAGTAACACCCGGGGTGTCCCAAGAGCTCCCCAGATGCGACCTGGTGTTTTTAGCAATGAGGCCTCTTAACGGCCCGCCTTGAGAGAGGTCGTTTTTGCCCTGTCGGGAATGTTCTAGACGCAACGGCTCCTGTCCTCGGACCCTGGTGAGGTTTGAACCCGCGCGGTTGGTTTAGAAGAGGCCAGGCATCCGGCCTCGGAGCTGCACGCGTGTTTCTCCGAGGGTGAACAGACTCTGAGGGTGGCTTGGGGAGCCGAGTCAGGCCGTGGCCTTCCCGGGGCACCGGCCCTGCTCCCACACACGCCGGCCGTCTTCTGTCCCGAGAGGCAGTTCATGTCCACAAAGGCTCCGCTCCGAGCCTGCAAGTGAGTGGTTCTCAGTATATTCACAGGGTCGTACGACCACCACCCGCTCTCCGTCTGCGTGGATCTGCTGTTCCGGACACGTCACGTGGACGGAACCAGGCGCCGCGTGGCCTTCCGTGTGGCTCAGCATCGCGGATAGCTCGGCACCACTTTCCGGGCCTGAATGCCTCCCGTGCACGGATGGGCCACACACACACGTCCTGCTTTTCCCTCCCGAGAGCACCCGGGGGCTCGCTCGTCCCACATCGCGGGGGTCACTGCACACCCTTCGGCCCGTGGGACACGCTCCGGAGTAGTTCTGTGCCCTCTCTTCATTGAAAAACTAAAAATCCGATTTGTACCAATGCAGAAAACGGCTAAACCAATTTCCATTTTTGAGGGCAGCTCAAAACAACGACACATGTTTTCTGCGAAGCCTCGGGCTTCTTGTCAAATTTGAAACGACAGCGATTTAAAGTGCCTGACTTTCTGGATTCTTCTCAGCAGAAAGCGCGGTTTCCAGCCTACGGTGGAAGCAGGTGGAGGGAGGGAGACAGCAGCACCGGGAGGGGGGAAGCTCCGTAGCTCAGAGAGCCGCCAGGTGGGGGCCGTGCCCGCGTGAAGCTGGGGAGGCCGTGCAAGGGACAGCGAGCTCCTCTCCCGGCTGCTGCGGCCCGCGGGCGGGGACGCACTGCCTTCTGTGGCGCTGGGCAGGGCTCGGTTCTCGGGGCCGCGGGGCCGCACGTGTTCCCGGCCAGCCCTGCACGGGAGGCGCTCCGCTGGGGCCGGGGCCTGGCGTGGGGGGTGGGTTCTGAGCGAGACCCAGTTGGATGCGCTGAGATAGTGTCTTCAGCATCTCGTCCAAGCAGTGAGTCGGCCCGGACCGGACAGGGCTTTGGGAGGACGACCAGCCACGTGTACAGCATGGGGTGCTGTGTCATTACACACGTGTGCACGCACGCAACACGCATGCACACGTGTGGGCAGACGCGCCTGCATACCTCACACATGCACACGTGCACACGTATCACACATACGTGCGTACCACAGACGTGCACACAGATGCACGCACACTCACACACAGGCACACACACAGGCACGTTTCGGCCCCAGGACAGCTTCCCTCCATCCCGGCCCGTCCCCCTCCCCGGGTCCTCGGGGCCAGAAGAAGTCCTCTCCCGCCAGACCCATGTCCGGCCACGCCCGGGTCTCTCCGTCCTCCCTGCTTCTACGACGTTCCCGTTGTTTCCTGCAATCCCACAATCTGGGGAGGCAGGAGAGGACAGTCCAGTCTGAAAACTGCTCGTTTGCAGGGACCGGAGGCTGGTGCGGGAGTTTTCACTTCCCACCTTGGAGGTGCCCGGGCCCACCTTGGGGAGACAGCCAGGGCTCCGCCCCAGACGCTGGGACACACCCTGTGAGGTGTTTCCCCACACCTGTCTCCCCCCGCCCAGGGCCCGAGACTCACGAATACTGGCCACCACTCACCACCGCGTGCCTGTTTGCCTACTGACAGTGACTGTGCCTTTCTTCGTGACAGCACAGACCCCTCTTGGGTCACGATGAAGGACACATCCTTGCCCTGCTTTGCAATGTAGCGTCAGGGCTGTGTTACGGTACGGGGCCGTCTTCTAGGGCTGCCGGAACAAAATACCAGGGGCTGGGGCTTAATCAGCAGAACCTTTGCGAAGGTTCCGGAGCCTGGAGGTCCGAGATCAAGCTGTCAGCAGCTTTGGCTTCTCCCGAGCTCTCTCCTTGGCTCGCAAATGCCCATGTCCCTGGTGTCCCTTCCTGTTCTTATGAACCTATTGGATCGGGGTCGCCCTTGGGACCCCGGGTAACCTTAATTACCTCCTCAAAGATACCTCGTGTCTTGAAATAGTCATGCTGAGGATGAGGGCTTCGACATGGATTTAGGGTCGGTGGGGGGCACCATTCGGTCCACAGCACACACAGACCCTGACCTCAAGAAATCCCACGTCTAAACCGGAGAGCTGGAATGAGCTTCCAGTGCATCAAGGGAGGGCACGGATGGCAAAAATCAGTGTCAAAACATGCCCTTAAATGCTTGCTAAGCGTCTGTAGGAACACTAACCACGTACCGGAAATAGAAATGTTCAAAAGTGAACTCATCACCGCAGGGCATTCCTCTGCCGTTGAAGCAGGTGAAGCCTTCATTCTCCCCCTGTATCAGTCAGGCGGCAGTAGGGCGAGCGGCAGTAACAAACAGCCCCAGTTCTCACGTGTGTTCTTACTTCTTGCTGGTCCACAGAGCGGCCCTTCTCACCGTCATTCAGAGCCTCGGGCCGGTGAAGCAGCTACCGTCTGAGTAATTCCGGCCGCTCTGCCTCAGGAACGGAGAGCCCGTCCCTCCGTGAAGGCGGGGAATCGCTCTAGTCCAGGAGTGACACACGCCGTGCCAGCTCACAACTGACTGGCCAGATTCGTCACACAGCTCCCAGCAACCACACAGGCTGTGTGCAGGAAGCACAGTTTCATGGTGTGTCCGAGGTGGCCAGAGGCCAGAAGGCGAGGGGTCTGTAGCTTTGTGCACGAGTCAGCCTCGTGGGACCCTCTGCAGGGCACAGTGGGTCTGGAGGGACCCCCAGAAGACACTCGGCGCGTGACCTACACCCCGACACGTCTGCAGCTGGGCCTCCCGGCCTGTGCTGCCTCCCTGGCCGCAATTCAAATAGGGAGCCTGGACTCAGTCTGAGTCCCTGACACCTGACGCTTCCTGCCCCCATTTGGAACCCCAGTGACGGGTAACTCTCTGCTCCCGTGGTTTATGCCATTGGCTGGAGAGACACATCCAATGTCCACCCAGTCTGAACCTTGCTGTGATTCAGTCCAGGGATGGGACGTGTCGGGGAGAGGATCGTGGGCGTGTGCGTGTGCATGCGCACCTGCAGTGACCGTTAGGAAGCTAATCACAATTAATCCACGAGGGAGTTTGCTGCCTTAATGAAGCCATTAGCCAAAGACCATTCTGAGAGAGAAAATGTGAAGTCTGAACTCTGAGCACATTACCTGTAATGAACCTGAAAATGGACTTGGGGAATTTCCGCGGTATTCTTAGCATCCGTAATAGCCGGTGGGCGAGCCGCCAGATCGCGGCCCCAGCTCCCGGGAATCCTGCGGACCCAGGAGAAGACACGGCAGAGGCTTATTTAAGGGCTGGCTTCTGGGTACAAGCATCAGAGAGAGGCTGGGGCTCCACTTAGAACTGATGACTCTTCCAGCTGTGCTCCTGTCTAATGCAAAAGGTCATTTCTGTGTCAGTTGCTTCCCTGGAGAAAGAAGCGAGAAAAATCTCTTTCCTTCCAACTCCCGCTTCAAAGTGGGGCAGTGCTTCTGGAGAGGGACTTCGAGAGAAGTTGGCCCAGAGGGAAAAGGTGTTAATAGAGGTAGGGAAGCATTACGAAAGTGCGAGCCCGTAGTGCCCACAGACTCAGAAGGCGCTTTCTTTATCACTTTGAAAATCACTACATGTGACGCTAATCATTTTGCATGAAGCCAGGAAGGACACGATGAACCGAGGTCCCCATAGCTGCGATGGAGTGGGCTCTCCAGGGCAGGACAAGAAGAGCCTGTGGTCTGCATAAAAGTCTGCAGAAAGATCCCAGCGGTCTGGTGCCCCTCACCAAGGTGTAGTGACCGTGGCCACCGGGGATTAAAAGTGACCTGGCTCACCGGTGTCGTAGCGGAACACCCGCCATTGCTCTTTGCCGGGAGGAACCTCTTCCTTCTTCTTCTGATGGTGGCCTTTCTCCTGTTGGACTCCGTCTTGGTAGGCTTGTGAATCAAAGGGGAGCCATCCTCCCCGGGATAAGGGATGGCCATTTAACCCGACCAGACTCCCCCCACCCCACACCCAGGGAATTTAGATAGATCATCTACGGAGTGACTCAGGAGACAAATGGCCGAAGCCATTCACTGCACTCCACTCTGGAGATCCTGTCCCTTCCTGGCTTTCAGTGTCCCGCAAGCTGATCTGGGCCCTGCCTTTCCAAGGCCCCTTTCAGCTTCTCCGTTAACCCTGGGAGTGGCCCAGGACCCAACGGGTAAGAACCTGCATTAGCCTCCTGTTGCCATACCAAATTAACAGCTCCTCCTTATATTACAGTCCTGGACACCAGAAGTCAGAAATGAGCCTTTATGGAGCTGAATTCAAGGTGTCAGCAGGGCTGTGTTCCCTCTGGAGGACCTAGGGAAGGGTCTGTCTTTTTCCAGAAACTAGAAACCATCCACGTCTCTTGGGTCATGAGGACATCACTCTGACCTCTCCCTCTGTCCCTGCCTCACTCCTCTTCCTCTGACCCTCTTATGAGGACTTATGATTCCATTGGGTCCTGCCCCCAGATAATCCAGGATAGTCTGCCCTTCTTAAGATCCTTGACTTGACCACAACCACAAAGTCCCCTAATACCATGTAAGGGAAAAGACTCACTGGTTCCGGAGATTAGAACAGGGCGGGCCTCTGGGTGGGAAGGACTCACCTGATTCCATTTCTGTTGCCTACAACCAAACCCTAACTGGTACATAACTTCTACTCTCTCTCTACAAAAGGAGAATTAATAATTTTTGACTTTGGTAGCTGGAAACCAAGAAGGCGGCCGTAAATAAACGAAATTGTAATGTTCTTGGAAAGTTCTTCCAAAGAATGGCCTTTTTTGCCCCAAATCCCAAAGTCAGTGCTATGGTGTCTTGTCCAAACAAACACAGCCTGGCAGATACTTGGGGAACTTCCCACTTGTGTCCAAGAGCGCTGAGCATATCAGCCCCCTTGACCCAGCTCTGTCTGGTTCTTCTGACAGGACACTGAGATTCTCAACACCGCCATACTCACAGGAAAGACCGTAGCCCTGCCCATCAAGGTGGTCTCTGTGGAGGAGAACGGTGCCGTGACGGATATCTCAGAGCTGGTGGAGTGCAAGTCCGCAGACGAGGATGTCCTCAAGGTAAGCACCCCCACTGATCAGTCACCTGGGTTGAAATGATGGGACCTGTTGGGGCACACCCCATTCACAAAGAGGGGTCAGCACCAGGAAGTATGAAGTCCAATCACACGACCACTCTTCCAGCTCCAAACCCAGTTTGGAGTGTGGTCTGCTTTGGAGCGTGGCTCAAACCCCAGATACTTCCAATAACCGAGCTGGTGACATGGCGGGTGAAGTGGTCAGGGCAGACGGACACGCCCCACACTAGCTGGGCATCCGGAGTTCGTCTCCTGCTGATCTGGTCCCCAGTAAACGGGAGATCAGTATCGCCATTCCTTCAAGAGAAGCCGCAAATTTGCGCTTTATGTAAAAGTCACGTGTTCGCAAATTTGGGATTTATGTAAAAGTCGCCCGTTTTTCAGTGTTGGCCACCAGTTGTAACTTTTTTTTAATGGGCAAAAAAATAAAATACATCTGCAATGTGAGTCTGGCCCAGGCAGCTGTCCAAACCTCTGTTCTGTTGGGCAGACCATGAACCAGGAGTCAACTCCAGCCCCCTGATCGTTGTGTAAATAAAGTTTTATTGGGACACGACCGCTCAAATCTATCTCTGTACTGTCTGCGGTGGCTTTGGCACGACCACAGGAGCATCAGGCAGTTGTGACCGAGACCATCTGGCCCGCAACTCTAAAATATTTGTTGCTTTGCCCACGCCAAGGAAAAGTTTGCCTAGAGCAACCCCTGCTGTGGAGTTTAAGTTTCGTGAGGGAACGACCCGAATTCTTGGTCTTTCCCACCACATTTGCTGGGATAATGTACTCACAGCGCTGGCTCCAGGGATAAGACAGCATAAGGGCTTTTCCAAGCCAGAAACGAAGCTTCTGGTCTTTCTCCAGATGAGAGAGATCTCCAGATCTTTCTCCCAGATGCATTGGGTCTTTATGTATTCTTGTAGGTATGTCTCTGGGATTACAAAAGATGTAATCTCCGGCATCTCAAGGAAGAGAGGCTTTTCCCCAATTCCCCCAAAAGTGATCTATGGGCTAAGGGCAGCCCCAAAGCCACACACCCAAAAAGCTGGTGGCGGGAGGGGCGGGGATGAAGTTCTAAACCATACTGTTCAACATGAGCACAAATATGGGCCACACATGTAGTTTAAAATTCTCCGTCACGTTCACGAAAGGGAGAGCAGGTGAAGGTAATTTTTTAGATGTCTGTGTTTAAGCCATTATATTAAAAACATTGTCATCTCAACATGTGATCGATATAAAAATCATGAACGCGCTGTTTCGTACTCGGTGGGGCCCAGTCGCTTCGAATCTACGGAGAGTGCGTGTCTGTTACTTTTCCATGTCAGGGCTTCCTGGCCACCGTGGCGAGCGGCTTCCCCGTTGGACTGCTAAGATCTGAACCCGGGGCAGGATTTTGCAACGTCGGCACTATGCTGGTGTTTTGTGCCAGATAATTCTTTGTTAGGGGGCTGTCCTGTGAGACGGATTCCTGCCTCCTACGCCAATACATACATGCCTGTCACACGCCCTGAATGGTGAAAACCAAAATTGTCTCCAGTCATTGCAAAATGTCCCCTGGTGGGCAAAATTTCTTCCACTGAGAACCGTGCTCTGTTTCTGGCTGAACAGTCACCCCACTTCCTTGTGGCCGAATCACCCCCACTTTGTTGGTGAGGCCGAGGTGGGGAGGAGTCTCTTGGTTGGAGCTGGAGCCCTCCCTGCCCCGGCCACCATCACGTACCAGATCCCTGGTGGCCATTGGTTCTCATTACTGATCTGTGATGGGCACTGGGGAGGGCACCTGTTGGGATGAGCACTGGGTGTTATATGGAAACCAATTTGACAGTAAATTGTATTTAATGTTAAAAAAAAAAAAAAAAGAGCCAGGACCTCTGGGACACCTGGGTGGCTCAGTCGGTTAAGCATCCGACTCTTGGTTTGGGCTCAGGTCATGATGCAATGACCATACAGAACCTGCTTGGGATTTTCTCTCTCTCTCTGCCTCTCCCTCATTCGCACTGTCTCTATCTCTCTCAAAAATAAATAAATTAAAAAAGTGTTTTTTAAAGAGCCAGGACCCCTGATGACTTTTCTAGATGGATAAGAAGGGCATCTGTTAGCCTGAAAAATCCCAGAACCAATTTTTACCGCAGTTGTGGGTAGAATCATCCTTAGCTTCTCTTCTAGGAGTTTGTCATGGAGTCCATTACCAATATTTCCAGAAGCATAATCAGCGTCTTCAGAGAAACAAATGTATTCGAACCAGAAATTGCCCCTGGAATGAATTTGGAGCAGGCTGCCCCTGGCTGTTGACAAAGCCACGTGACATCCTGCACTCAAACTCAGTCCCCAGGACCCCGATTCGGCCAGTGGTTTGGGGTCTGGCGGGGTCGGCGATGCTCGCAGAGCTGGTCTGTCACAGCGCAGGGTTCCACGGAGAGGACACGGGGCAGGGGATGTGTAGTCAGTGTCTCCCCTGCAGCAGGTGTGTGCAGGGCTAGATTGGGACGGCCCTGAGTTCCGCAAAGGACTGGAGACTCTGAGATCCACGCCGCGCCTCCGACGAGCCAGCCTGCGCAGTTTGCGGGCAGAAGACGCGACTCCTGGTCAGGGACGTAGGGCATCCAGGGAGTTTGCGCCTTCCCGCACCAGATGCCTGAGCGCCTCTCCCCACAGGGTCATGCCACGGGCCATGCCGGGACACCTGCATACGTAGGCTGTAAGGAGCCCTGGACTTAGGGGACCTGAGTCCTTTATAAAAGGCACATTATGGGCTGAACGTTGGTGTCCCCCCCAAATTCATACGTTGAACCCTTCATCCCCCCCCACCCATGTGATGGCGTGAGGAGGTAGCACCTTCGGGGCTGATTAGGTTTGGATGAGGTCATGAGGGTCGGGCCCCTGTGGTGGGATTGGTGTTTTTGGGAACAGAGGAAGCCACGAGAGGTCTCTCATAGACGGCGGCGTGAGGTCACAGCGAGAGGGCGGCTGTTGGGAAGCCAGGAGGAGGGCTGGGCCGCAGAGCCGGTCCGTGCTGGCACCTTGATGGGGGACGTCCAGCCTCCGGAACCGTGAGGGATAGAGTCTCCTGCGTGAGCCGCCCGGTCTGTGGGGTTCTGTCCAAGCAGGGCCAGGCGGACAGGGGCAGAAAGCCCGCTCGCCTCCCCCGCCCTGGAGAGAGACGGCGTCCCTGTTCTGTTTTGCCACAAGCATGCCCGCCCTCTGCTCGACAAGGGCGCACCGGGGCTGTTCGCGAGACGAACATCCGGGACAAGACCATTCAGACAACGGCAGCCGAGGCTTTGTAGGGTGCCGGAAGTTCAAGGGTGCCGTGGGGAGTTTCTTCTAAAACGTTCTTGCTTTGCCTTTCCGGGCTCCACGGTCTTGGGCAGCTCACACGTTCCGTCCACCTCCAGGTCTCCTTCAGAAAGTGGGGACAGTCACGGTGCGTGATTCAAAAGGCCGTTGTAAGGACTACCAGGTTTTATTAATCCAGTGAAGACTTGGCCACTAGGTCAAGTGGAAAGGACTGGACTCTGACCCCGGTTGGCTCGGGCAGTCCCCTCGATAGCCCCATGTGGTCGGTCAGGGGCTGCAGACAGAGCACCTACAGGTATCATCTGTGTGGTGTGCAGAGTATGGCTTAAGAAAATCAGAATTTCCACCTATTTCAAGTGTGCAGCCCAACGATATTTAAGTAAACTTACTGGGTTGGGCAACCATCACTCTGACCCAGTTTTAGAATATTTTTGTCACCCCATTTACCGTTAATCCCATTCCCACCCGTAGCCCTGGGCAACCGCTAATCTACTTTCTGTCTCTACAGATTTGCCTTTTTTTGGACATTTCACATAAATGGAATCCTACAATATGTGGTCTCTTATTAAAACAGTTCGGTGATCATTTCTTACACGTCTCTTGACACATCTAGGTGTAGCCGCACGTACAGAGACAATTTTTTAAAAGATGGGATCATGTCAAAGGTTTTTTAGCCGCAGTTTTTTAACTGGCAAAGCTACACACACACACACACACACACACACACACACACACACACACACACACACACCTGCCAGCCAGCCTTCCTCCACGATGATGTGATCACACACGTAGCTCGAACACACAGATAAGGATCGAACACACAGAACACGTAGCATTCACACCGTTGTGTCTGCCCCCTTCTCGCGCCCTGCGATGCCTCCCGAGAGCCCCGGCTGGTGGGGGTTCGGGAACGGAGGCACCACAGGAGCCGAGGGGTCCGGTGTGCTGTGTGCTCAGCGTGTGGGTTTGCAGGCGTCAGACTGTGAGGGCGGGAGGCCGTGGGACATCCACGAGCGTCTGTGCGGGTTTCCTGGGCGGGGGAGGAAGACCAGTGTCCCGAGCGGGTCAGGGATTTGCTGTCGGGCAATAGCAGAGGAGACGGCGTGCCGTGGACAAGCCCCCCCGGCTCCCCGCACCCACGGAGTGCTTTTGCCCACATTTGTGCACACCTCCGGCATAAGGCCGTGTCCTGTAGCCGAGGACAGGGCATAGGACGCTCTGCAGAGGCATCTTGCTCGCGGTCCTCGAGGTGGCGGTCTCTTAACGGTGTGGTTGAATCACACGCTGGTGTCTAGGTCCCCTTCCGGTAAGAATGACAGGTGATGACGAGGCACACGGGGGGCGGGGCTGGAGAGGGCCCGGGGCGAGGGACGCTCTGGATGGAGCGGTGTCTGAAAAGGACACATCTGGGCCACTTGGCAGGGAGACGACAACTGTCAGTGCCCACTGTAACCCTGTCTCCCCACTTGCACCACGCCGTCTGCGTACCCCCTCATCCTTAGGACGAGACACCGGGGCACCCCACCCTGTGCCTCCTGAGTAACCCCGACCCCGGCCTGCTGCTGCCCTCCTGTGCCTTCCCCGGGGGCTCCTGGGGTCACAGGTGGCGAGGCCCCGCCCACAAGAGGCTGGCAATGCTGAGATTCCGGGCATCGTTAGCAAAAGTCCCTTTACTGGATTTCCAGGGCTGACCTCCAGGGCCCGGCCCGGCTGCTGGCCCTGGTGCAGAGCTAAAGGGGATGCGTGTGGGCGGCCAGCTGCCCAGCTCTCCCGGTGACGAGTGCCTGTGATGGCTCCTGTACGTGCAGGACGACCCTGCTGGGGCGGAGGCCTCGGTTTCCCGTGGTTGCTGCTCCTGGGGGCCCGAAACATCCTCTCTCTTGCATGTGCTGGTGGTTCCACGAGCTGAGTCCATGGGAAGCTGGGCTCTTAGCAGCAGCCCGAAGTCGTTGGTCTGCGAGGCCCTGGGGTGGCGCCCCTCGCCCAGGGGAACGTGGGCAGGGTTTCCGTGGGGGGAAGAGTGCTCCCCACTGTGCTCCTCGCACCCAAGGGCTCTGGGAGAAGCATCTTCAGCCCCAAGAGCCACTGGGTTCTGGGCGAAAGCAAACCAAGGACCGCAAGGAAGTTTCTGGAATGCAGGGGCTCTTGCTGCCCACGTCCCCAGTGTGGGTCAGGTGCACGCCCGCTGCCGGCCTCTTCGTCCAGCTCCGGTTCTGTCCGCTGCAAAACCGCGAGACAGAGTGTTAACACACTTGTGCAGGCAGAGCGGGTGGATGGTGTGTTCATGGCAGCGTCTCCTGCATCCAGGGCAGACCCAGGGCCCCCCAGGGGACATGGGGCGACGTTCGGAGACCTTTGGGATGGTAGTGACTCAGACAGAGGGGCTACTGGAGTCTGGTGGCTGAAGTCCAAGGGTGCTGCGAAGGGTCCAGATCCCAAAGAATCATCCGGGCCCCGATGTCGATGGCCCCGGACCATCCAGGACCTTCGGGTTTTACCATCAGATTTTGGTTTTCTTCTAAGAGAAGCAGGATGCTGCAGGATACCCTGATTTGGATTTCAGAGAGATCTCTCCGGCAACGCTGGGGTCAACGCTACGATAAATTCATTTTACAGATAAGGAGGCTGAGGCCCAGAGAGGCCAAGCGACTTGCCCAAGGCCACACAGCCAGAAGACGGCAGATCCAAGATTGCAGCGCAGGTCTGCCTGATCCCCGGCCCGGCGCACACGGTCTGAGGCGTGTCTCCCAGCCAGATGTGAAGATTTGCCTCAAGCTGCACGGTAAATCAAGTAAAGTGGAATTGGCAGCTGCCCAGCTGTGCGGGTGACACGTGGCCAGCGTCTCCTGCTGGACGGCACCCATACAGGACGTTCCCAACGTCACACCGACCCGGAGCCTTCGACTGGTAGGAGCCGTGCCGTGCTCTCACTCCTACGAGGGCGTGATGGACAGAAGTAGGTGCCCGGGACTGGCCGGCAGAGGTCAGGTGGCTCCGAGCCTCCGTCTGACGCTGCAAAGAAGAGCCTGTTCTAATAAAAGACGTTTGCAAAAGATAAGGTCGTTTATTTGCGAGTTAGATTTTAGTGGAGTCCAGGGAGGCTCCGTCCGCATTTGCCTAACGAGCCACAGGGGTTTCAAAGCGCCAGGAATCCTGCAGCTGGGAGGGAGTGGCCTTTGCATGGATGAGACGTTTCTGGCCAGCTCCGTGAAGCGTGGGGGACAGAAGTCCGGGTCGGAGCCACGTGGCTGGCTTGCCTCGGGAGGGTTGGGTCTGGGTAGCAGCTCTGCCGTGCTGGCTTCCTCTGCCAGGTACGAAACGTCCTCTCCCTCTGTGGCCTCTCTGCTGAAATCCGTCTGAAAACAGGGATTTGGTCTCAGGCAGCACTGAAGCCTGCCCAGTGGTCCATCATGACTTCATCAAGGGCGATGTGCTTGTTGAGTGACTCAGACTCTCAAATTGGCTTCGTAAGTCAGGGGAGAAACTGTCTCGTGCACGGAGGTTCGGGGGCAGATGCCGGTCTCTGCATCTCTGAGCTCTGTCTCGGCTTGTGCAGGTGTCATTCTGAGCCCCCATATGGCGGGCCCCGGAGCCCGGAGGTCCTCAGCCTCCCAGGTTCAAGTGCAGCGGAGATCGGCTGCTACCTCGGCTCGGTCAAAAATCCAGCGACTTCCTGCCACTGAGGTCGAGACCGACCCAAGCACAGGGACCGAGCGTGTGGATCAGCGGAGGCTCCCCTGAGGATATTTTTGAAACTCTGGCCGAAAATGAAACGAGCAGATGTCGGGGCAGCAAAAATAACGGACGTCCCCGGTGTGTGAGCTGGAACCTAGGTTACTCCTATTTGCTCCCTCTTCCTCCCATGAAGCGCTGCCCTTAGAGGATTAATAATGTCGGGCAGTGTCAGCCCATGACCGTCGTGCCTTTTTAGCGGTGCCCCATCGTGTCCTCCTTGCTGGGATGCGGTGGAAAGATGCGGTGTGTGCCCATGGGTGATGCCCGGCACGGCTCTGCCCCTCGTATCCGACACCATGATTTTCGTTCACAGACAACGTCACCCAAACTGAATTAAGCCGAAAAGGGAAATTGTTGGCTCCTCTATCCGAACAGGAAGAGATCCCTGGCTTCAGGAGTGGCTGGATCCAGGGGCTCAGCATTTTTACGTCTCTGTCTCTTGGCTCGGTATCCTTTGTGCCGGCTGAATGCTCGGACAAGTTGTTCTAGGTCAGGATGGCTGCAAATGGCTACAAAACCCTGTTTTCACATGTAGAATTTCAGCAGAAATGAGCAAATGCCTTTGGCCCAGCCTGAAAAGCTCCTGAGATCACCTCTGTCTGCACCAGCTTAGCTCATGTGCTCAACCCTGCAGCCAGGAGCTGGGACCAGAAGGATGTAAGGCTCTGCTTGGATTAGGACGTGGTCACATGACCCTCCTCTTGAGGCTGGAGGCGGGGCTTCATCCAAACCTCCAGATGGGACCAGCAGGAGGGGACCATCCCCTAATGAAACAGGGGCTGAGGACAAGGACAGGTGCCTAGAGAGGGTTCCCTCCCCTCCCATCCCCTTACTCCTCGCCATCCAACCTTTCCGTGCCCTGGGACCGTCCTTCCATTTCTTAATTTGGCCAGGGTTAGAAAAAAGGGCCTTTCCAGCCCGGCCCAGGGGTGGTTTTGCCTCCTTAATTTTTCTTGGTGACATCAGCCAAAGCCCTGACCTACCCTGACGGAGCCAGAGAACAAGAGGGGGCAGTGGAGTCTGAATTCTCTGGAATCTTCCGGCAGACCTGTGCGCCGAGCTCTCCCAGGGGGACACGGCCCTGCCTTTGCCTGTGAAAGCCCCTGGATAATCGTCCAGGAAATGGACACTTGGTGTGCAGAAGGCTTAAACGAGCTGATCCCAACTCAGAAGAGGAAATGAGGACCGGATGAAAACACCTGGCAGGTGAATACAGCAGACTCGCTTGAAACTCGGACACACTGGCCTTCCAGCTTCATCTGGCCCCGGAGCTCCCAGAGGGGACACAGGTGTGGTCACGGCCACCCCTCCCCGGATTCCCCATCCATCGTGTGGCTGGATTGTTTCCATCCTGGCTGCCTGGGTCCCCCCGTGATTAAACCCTCTGCTCCTCCCTCCCAGTGACAGAGGTGACAGCACGGAGTTCAGGCGACGGCTGCTGCTTCCGTCCCCGGGCAGCTCCTCCAGGCCTGGGTGCTCGAAGAGAAGCCATGTGGCCCTCCTGTCATCACAGGACTGCTCCGCGCCTCGGGTCCCGCATCCCAGGATTTTCGGGTCCCAGGTGACATCACCATCTGCCCAACCCTCCACAGATTCCCCGTTTGCTAAGAGGATAGAGACTAAATTAAACCTTCTCGGCACACACGGGTCCACACGTGTGATGGGAACTGTGTCCGAGGCAGGTGCAGTGCTTAGCTGGACCACGGCGATCTCTTCACGGTGTGTACAAATATCAGAACGTCAAGGCGTCCGTCTCAAATACCTAGGACTTTGATGCGGCCAAAATACCTCAGTAGCATCTCAAAGAAAATCAAAGAAGGCTTCTTCCTTCAGGAAGCACTATGTTAGTCCTAATGTGCCAAGGTGACAAACATTCAGCTCTGCTCTTAAAATCACACGAGTTAGGGGCGCCTGGGGGCTCAGTTGGTTAAGCCGCCAACTCTTGATTTCAGCTCAGGTCATGATCTCACAGTCCGTGGGTTCGAGCCCCGAGTCGGGCTCTGTGCTTACAGCTCAGAACCTGGATCCTGCTTCGGATTCTGTGTCTGCCTCTCTCTCTGCCCCTCCCCAATGTTCTCTCTCTCTCTCTCTCTCTCTCTCTCAAATAAACATTAAAAAAATCTAAAATCACACGAGTTATTGTGCATGAGTATGTGAGAGCGACTTCTCAAAAGACAAGGAAAGGAATCGAGTGTACTAAGTCTCCTGCCTGTGAGCGCCTAGGAACGGAGACCTCACGGAGGGGGGACCATGTCATCTCAGACCTCAGGAAGTGTCTTTATAGCCATTGTTCTTTTTAATTCAAAAGTGGAAGAGTTAAGGTAACTTTTCACCGATTACGTTGGCAAAGATCATCAAAAAACAGAAAAGAGGAGCCTTTGTGGAGCCAGACAACTGCTTTCACATGCAAATCCGAGTGCTACTGGCTGTGTGACCTTGGACAAGCGGCTCAGCCTCTCTGTGCCCCAGGCTCCTCACCTGTAAGGTGGCTTGTGTGGGGACAAAAGCACATGTGGTTCGGAGCAGAATCTGGCATACAGAAGGCACTTAATACGTGCTAGCGCTTCTCATCGGCCCTCTCCTCCTGGGACCTTCTTCCCCCAGGTGTCCAGGGCTTCCACCTTCCGCCAGGCAGGACTCTGTCTGAACGTCACCTCCCGAGAGGTCTTCCTGTGCGTGTTCTCCGTCCTTAGCGGGTCCTTAGGTCATCATGCTCTCGGTGTGCGTCACCTGCGGTTAGTTCTTTGTTTGCTTGTTCTCATCTGTGGCCATAACGTGTGCACGAAATGTAACTTCCGGAGAGGGGTCTCTTGCCTCCCTCTTCCCGTGTCCAGCACCTGCGAACGTGCCTGGAGCAGAGCAGGGGCACGGGAGGAGTGCGGGGTCCCCTTCGCTCCCTGAGCCCGAGTGCCCTGGCCAGCGTCACGGCCTGGCCCCCCGGTGTCTCTTCCCCAACCTCCCTTCTCGGCCTCCCTTCCCAGCCCCTTCTCCTGGCTTCCCTTCCTACCCTCCCCCTCTGGCCTCCTTTCCAAGCCTCCCCTCTCTGTCTCCCTTCCCAGCTTCCTTTTCTGGCCTCCCCTCCCAACCTCCCTTCCCAATTTCCCTTCCCAGCCTCCCCTCCTGGCCGCCTTCTCCGCCTCCCCGCCCGGCCTCCCCCACCCCGGCCAGGCCTGGCCCAGCACAGCCACCTGCACGGACACAGGATTCCTGAGCCAAGACCGTGTGCCGTTTCCATGTCTTGGCAGCTCTCCGCCCTGTCGGCTGGGTGAAGTGCGGTTTATCGCTGCACGGATTTCTGCGGCCGTGGGAATCCCGTTTGGCAACCACAGCGAGGGGCAGGAAGGGGAAGGAAGGGAGGTGTGCAGGCCTCGCCTCAGAGATGCTGGCCAGCGCCAGCCCCTGCCGGTCCCCTCTCCTCGTCTTCCTGAAATGTGCCGCTTCGGGCGGTGGCGGGGAGGGGCGACTGCGCCCCGATGCCAGATGGGCGGCGAGGTGTGTGGGAGAGCGGACACGGGGAAAGCAGAGGGGCCCTAATCCCCAAGGCTGGGTGCAGGCAACACCTCCACTCCAGGAAGAGAGGCGCTCCGTGGAGGCTTCTGGAAACCGCTGTGCCCTCCCTAAATCTGGAAGCAGGGCTCCCCAGTCTTCTCCTCACAGCCCTTCAGCAGCCTCTCGGCTGCCTGGGGATGAGACCCAAAAGGATAGGACGGGCTGCCGGGAGTGGGGACAAGACAGGACGGAACATGGAAGTCCCCGAGAGTTCCAGGCAGGTGCAGCGGCACCCGAGCTCTCCACAGAATAACTCGGGCCGCTGTGCTGTGTAACCGATGACCCCGGCATTCACCTATTAAAGGAGTGACCCCTATTCTCGCTCACGCGTTTACAGGTCATCTGGTGGTCTGCGGGCTCAGCTGGGCGGCCCCTCCCTGCGGCGGCGGGGGGGGGGGCTAGCATGGGCCCCATGGGGCTCGTTCCAGATGAGGTGCACATCTGAGGTAGCAGCTACGTCTGGGGAAGCGCCTCGTGGCAAAGTGCACAAAGACTGCCCGAAACACGCGGCAGCTCTAAGGCCTGGGCTGGGACCGGTCGACTGTCACTTCTGCTCACATGCTCCTGGCCAAAGCTAGTCACGTGGCCGGGTCCACCATCAGCGGGAAGGGGAATCCACGCACAGTAGGAAAGACGGAAGAATCAAGACTGAACAGCCTCATCACCACCGAGCCGGTGGGCATCGGGGTTGAGAGCAGAGCTCCGGGGTCTGCCTGGCTCCCGGACTACCTGCTGTGTGATGTTGGGCGAGTTGCATCACCTCTCTGTGCCTTCCTTTCCTCACTTGCAGTATGGATATGATTAAGAAGATAGAGCAGCTCCCTCGTGTGTTCACAGCAAGGCTTCAGTGAGATCATCCGTGTGAGCCTGTACTGAGTGAGCTTAGCGTAAGAGCTTAGCGTAAGCGCTCGGCAAATGCTGGCCGCAGAGCAAACGCTGTGACAGAGCACGCAATTACCAGTGAAAGCCCACCTCCTTGTGTGCACCTGTGTGTGCACCTGTGCATGTGTGCACCTGTGCGTGTGTGCACCTGGGTGTGTTCCTGGGTGTGCGTGCACCTATGTGTGCACCTGTGCGTGTGTGCACCTGTGCATGCACCTGTGTGTTTTCCTGTACGTGTATGCACCTGTGTGTGTTCCTGTGCGTGTGTGCACCTGTGCATGTACCTGTGTGTGTTCCTGTGTGTGCATGCACCTGTGTGTGTTCCTGTGTATGTGTGCACCTGTGTGTGTGTGCACCTGGGTGTGTTCCTGTGCGTGTGTGCACCTGTGCATGTGTGCACCTGGATGTGTTCCTGGGTGTGACTGCACCTATGTGTGCACCTGTGCATGCACCTGTGTGTTTTCCTTTACGTGCATGTACCTGTGTGTGTTCCTGTACGTATGTGCACCTGTGTGTTCCTGTGTGTGTGTGTGCACCTGTGCGTGTGTGCACCTGGGTGTGTTCCTGTGCGTGTGTGCACCTGTGCATGTGTGCACCTGGGTGTGTTCCTGGGTGTGACTGCACCTATGTGTGCACCTGTGCATGCACCTGTGTGTTTTCCTTTACGTGCATGTACCTGTGTGTGTTCCTGTACGTGTGTGCACCTGTGTGTTCCTGTGTGTGTGTGTGCACCTGTGCGTGTGTGCACCTGGGTGTGTTCCTGTGCGTGTGTGCACCTGTGCATGTGTGCACCTGGGTGTGTTCCTGGGTGTGACTGTACCTATGTGTGCACCTGTGCGTGTGTGCACCTGTGCGTGTACCTGTGTGTTCCTGTGCGTGTGTGCACCTGTGTGTGTTCCTGTGTGTGTGTGCACCTGTGCGTGTACCTGTGTGTGTTCCTGTACGTGCGTGTACCTGTGTGTGTTCCTGTGTATGTGTGCACCTGTGTGTGCACCTGTGTGTTCCTGTGCATGTGTGCACCTGTGCATGCACCTGTGTGTTTTCCTGTACGTGCGTGTACCTGTGTGTGTTCCTGTGCGTGCATGCACCTGTGTGCGTTCCTGTGCGTGTGTGCACCTGTGTGTGTGTGCATCTGTGTGGCACCTATGTGTGTTCCTGTGCATGCGTGCACCTGTGCATGTGTGCATCTGTGTGTGCATGTGTATGTGCACCTGCGTGTATGCCTGTGTGTGTGTGCACCTATGTGTGCACCTCTGTGTGTGTGCACCTGTGTGTGTGCCTGTGTGCAGTGGAGGGGTGGGGGGAGCTGGCAACCCTGAGTGGCCGCTGGGGTAGGGAGTGTGTGGTGAGCCCCATACCTGAGCACCAGGTACTATTTTAGGCACTAGGGATACTACCCTGAACAAAATAGTCAGAAAGCTTTGTCATCCTAGAGTTTGTGTTCTAGGGAGAGAGGACAAGTAATAACCACAATAAATAGGTAAAACATCTGGTGTAAGGGAAGGCAATAAATGATAAAAGAGAAAAATAAAGCAAGGAAGGGGCTTGGGGGAGTTGCAATCCGAAGTACAAATGTCAGAGAAACGGTGTGTGCGTCCGGGAAGTTTGCGTCTGAGTAAGGCAGTGCCTCTCCACTCAGCGCTGCTGACGCTTGGGGTCTGCTGATCCTTTGTTGGGGGCCATCCTGTGCGGTGCGTGATGTCGAGCAGCACCGCTGGCTTCAACCATTAGAGGCCAAGTGCACACCTTCCAGCTGGGACAAGCCCTCCCCTGGTTGTGACAACCAGAAAGATCCCCAGGGACCGTCAGATGTCCCCTGGGGGACCCGCTGGCCCTTAGCTGAGAACCACTAGGCTGATGGGGTGTGGAAGGGCCAGCCGGGGCACAGGAAACAAACGAAGATGCACGGACAATGCGTGGGACGGATGGCAGGGGCGCATCAGGGAAGGGCCTGTACCTCTCTAAGGATTTGTCCAGAGTTAAAAGGGTTCTGTGATTCACACTCAGTTGTATGCGTGAGCCCCACATGAAGACAGTAACTTCCAAGTGGAGAAGAGCTCTCTGTGTTGGAAATGCCTGCTGGTCTCTTCAGATCCCTCTAACCTCTCCTCCTGCTCCGGGAGGCCAGCCTCTGTGGGGTCTGTACCAGGCCCCCGGTTCCCCGCGCACTGGGGCAGAGGGAGGCTCCAGCCGACAGGGGTGGAGCGGGGAGAGCGGTCTGTACTCTCATCCCTCTGGGCCCCTTCCAGCAAGCTTACAGGCTGACCACGGCTGCCTCGTCCACCAAGGTCCCCGCTCCCGGAGGCAGGCGCCTCTGATGGGGCAGTGCCCATGCTGTGCTCTGACACCTGCTCCTCCCCAGCCTTTCCGGTGGTGACCACATGCACCAGTGTCCTGGGGCTGCCGTGGCAAATGACCACGGCTGGGGTGCCGAGAGCAATACTGTTCTCCCACAGTCCTGGAGGCCGGAAGGCTGAAAGCATGGTGTGGGCAGGGCCCCGCTCCCTCTGAGGGGCCCTGGGGTCCGGGTCTCCCAGCTCCCGGTGGCTGTGGTCCTAGCTGCTCCTCGGCTCGTGGCCGCATCTCTCCGCGTCTCCCTGTGTCCCCACGTCACCTCCGAGTGCTTGCGTCCGCAGACTCCAGTCCTCCGTGGCCCACGCCCCAAGCTGGTAACGACCTCATTTCAGATGACATCTGCAGAGACCCTATTTCCAAACCAGGTTCATTCTGAGGTCCCGAGTGGGCGCGGATTTTGGAGGGTGCTCCTGAACCCCCTCCATCCCTGTATCTCACCTGCTGCACCATCACCTGCTGGTCTCCTGGAGTCCAGTCTACACCTTTGTAAGGAGTCCCCTTGTCATGCTGTCCTCTGGGCTGCGTGTAGCATCCGTTCCCTGCCCGGGTTTGGACCCATCCAGCCCATGCAGGCAGGTTCACTGGGGACGGGCCAAGAGACTAAGGGCTGGGCCGCTCGTGAAGAGTATGTAGACGTGATCCCTCTCAGGCTCACTGGCCGGTGGCCTCTCAGCCCCTTCCTGTCCCTGCCCACCCGCCAGCAGGAACGGAGATGACCCAAGACCCACAGGGCACGAAGGGTGACTTCCAAGGCCGCAATCTTGGGATGCCGCCCGCGAAGGCAACACAGTCAAAGCCGTCTGCCGAATCCTGCAGCCTCCGTGCTCGCAGACCCTAGCCTTCACGCCACCGCCCCACCGCGGCCAAGCCACAACGTCGGCGAGCCCCCGCTTTCTCATTTACAAAATGGGATCACGACTGCTGCCCGTAGCTCCAGAAGGGACCCACGTGAGGAAAGCACGTCGCAGATGTAAAACAAGGCATAGCTACTGCACAAGACCGTGCAGTATTTTATGTGAACACAGCAAAGTATACACGTATACTCAGGGAATGTACTCCCTTACACGTATAGGGAATGTAAATCTGATTTTTTTGTATCTGTGCTTAATTTCTGTGTCCAGCCCCCAGGCTCCTAAATGGAAAAAAAACCCCACAACACTGTGCCAGGAGTTTGATTTCTAAACATATTAAGTTTGAGATGCTAATTAGAGATCCAAATGGAGATGTTGAATAAGCCATTGGGTTCTGCAGGCAGGATGCTGGGAGTCGTTAGCACCTAGGTGGTTTAACTACATTATTACAGTAATGAAAGGAAGGTGTTCTAGACTGGATGTCTGGGTCCCCCCACTCCAGTTCCTAGGTTGAGACCCTAACCTGCAATGTGATGGTATGACAACGTGGGACTTTAGGGAGGGGACTGAGTCATGAGAGTGGAGCCCTCGTGGATGGAATTCGTGACCTTACACGAGAGACCCCGGAGCCCTCTCTCACCACTCCGCCACGTGAGCACACGGCGATGAGACAGGACCGATTCTCACCAGACACATCTTCTGGGGCTTCCAGCCTCCAGAAGTGTGAGAAGCTGTGTCTGTTCTTGACCCCCAGCCCATGGTATTCCCTTACCGCAGCCCGAATAGACCAAGACAGGAGATAGAAGATGCTGTGGAAATGGAAGAAGGCCAATCGCACTATTTGAAGGAGTGAGTCTCCATGCGTGGTCCCCAGATTTGGAAAGTCAGCATCACCCAGGACCTTGATAGAGACGCAGAGGTGGGGGCCCCACCGGGATGTGAGACTCTGGGGGTGGGTCCAACAGTCTGTGTGTTGACCCACCCTCTTGACGCTCAAGTTTGAGAACCTGCTTGGCTACTTTCTCAGACAACAGTCGCGTTGGACGCCAATGTGACCAGCAGATGGCTTTACTCTCCCCGTGGAAAGTGGTCCCCAAGTGGCTCCCAACAGAAAGGTGGCGTCACCGGGAAGTTGCCAAGGCCCAAATGACAACAGAAGATGCCAACTGACCATGTGCTGCTCAACCAGACCCATGCTGGCCCCTCCGGGTGCCAAGAGCAGACATCAGTGGCCGGTTCAGTGGCCATGATGTGTTCAAACTGGATACTTTAAAGGTCAGAGGGAGCAGAGGCCAGCGGGCAGCTTTCTCAGCGGGAGGCCCATCCACCATGAAAGATGAAAAAGAGTGTCAAATGAAGCCAAGGGACTGAAAAGATTCCTTTGGGTTTTCGGTTCCTTTTTTTTTTTTCGGCAGCTAAGCTGGCTCATTTTGCGATATTGTGGTTCTCACTTGTAGCCACTTAGGAGATGATGAATGCATCCCGAGACTTCCCCAGACATTTATGACACCTGCAGGATTAGCAGTGACAATGGCTCTATCATGCACCGCGACTCGATACCCTTGGCGTTCCTCTTAATTATTTATATATTCTGGAGCAGCCGCGTTCCCTCCCACCAGAGCTCAGGAAGGTAATAAATGAGGAAAGTCAATGGTCTGTAAATTACAACATTGATTAAAGAAGTGATTACTGATATAACTCTTGCTTGGCTATTATGCTAATGGCTGCCCGGATCCAGGACGGTGTTTACATGCTAATGGCGAGTCTGGGACGGCAACTGAAATTGGTTTCCACCCTTAATCAGTAGGTAAACATTTTTAAACCACTCTTGACCATGAGTGAGAAGACCCATCCGTGTGTTTCCTTCCCAGCTGCTCCTGCCACTGTCCCCAGCAGATGGAGGAAACTCTCTCAGCCCAGCCCTCACCAGCTGCCCTTCCAAACAGAAGTGAGAGCTGGGGATGAAAATTGGGCCCAGGGTAGCCATCCGTAGTTCCCAGAGGCTGGGGAAAGACAGGTGATCGTGCAAGTTCATTGCTCTGCAGCGATGTGATTTAACTGGCTCCACAGACCACCACCCCCCGCCCCCGCCAAAGGAGATGCTGCTTTTTCTAGAGTGCACAGTCCCGACAGGAGACAGATAAGCAAATTGGCAATTACAGCTTAGTATGTTAAGTGCTATGTGAGGAGTCCATGTGTGACTTCATTAACTCTGGAATGTTATGCAAAACTGTAGGTATATGCATTTCCATGGCAAGAGTGAGCTTGACTTGTGTTCTCAAAGGAGTCAGTGACCCCAAAAAAGTTAGGAAACACTGCTTGAGACCTTTCTGGAAGCTTTCAAGTAAACTTCTTGTGTTTCCACTGCTTTTGGCTCCATTGTATCTCATTCTCCGACCACATCTCCCCTCACCCTAAGATCCTTCTTTGGTTGTCTTGAAGCAGGCATCCCCATGAAGAAAGGGTTCAGTTCATTCATCCACCCAGCTTTCCATCAACCCATCCGTCTATCCATCCACCTGAATATATGTATACACACACACACACACACACACATCCATTCATCCACCCACCTATCCATCCATCCATCCATTCATAATTCATCCATACATTTATCCACCCACCTATCCATCCATCCATCCATCCATCCATTCATAATTCATCCATCCATTCATCGACCCACCTATCCATCCATCCATCCATCCATCCATCCATCTATCCATCCATCCATCCATAATTCATCCATCCATTCATCCACCCACCTATCCATCCATCCATCCATCCATCCATCTATCCATCCATCCATCCATAATTCATCCATCCATTCATCCACCCACCTATCCATCCATCCATCCATCCATCCATTCATAATTCATCCATCCATTCATCCACCCACCTATCCATCCATCCATCCATCCATCCATCCATTCATAATTCATCCATCCATTCATCCACCCACCTATCCATCCATCCATCCATCCATCCATCCATTCATCCATTCATAATTCATCCATCCATTCATCCACCCACCTATCCATCCATCCATCCATCCATCCATCCATCCATTCATAATTCATCCATCCATTCATCCACCCACCTATCCATCCACTCACCCATCCATCCATTCATACACCAACCAAATGCACATACATACATTGGTCCTTTCAGTGTCCACTCTGCCAAGTTCCTGCTTCTTGAGCATCTGGTGTGAAGAACCAAGACATCAAAGATTTAAAAAAGATGTACTTCTTTCCTTCAAGTATCTCACGGTTTGGTGGTTGATCTGGACACGTGGGGCCAGTATAAATCATATCTTATAAACTTGAATATGCAAGACAGCCATGTCATTTCTTAAAAACCCAACTTGATTTCTGTTCTCAATTTTCAGTTCATTAAGGCTACAGAACATAGTCCCAGACTAATTTCCCAGAGATGTGACTGTTATTGCCCAGGTCTTGAGAGAGGGGGCTTCTAGTCTTCACGTGTCCTGCTTACAGTCCCTAGGGGCATCCAATGTCAGAGTTACCTAGGATACGGTCCCTCCCCTGTCCATGGCACTTCTCCAGCCCACTTCCAGGGAACACCACAGGCATCTCCCTGCTGTTTCTTCCCCGCCCCCCACCCCCGAGCATCCATGGGGCTGTATATAGATTCATCTCCCTAAGGGTTTAGACTTTGGAACACACTGCCTTAATGCTTGCAGACTTTTATTTTATTTTCTATGTGTTTGTTTTGCTTTGTGCTCTATCTTGTCTCTCTCCTGAGGCAATGATGTGGTAGGAACTGGAAAAGCAAGGGAAGGACTACATGAGGAGGGAACATACCTTGAAATGGCCATTCACAGGATGTGAATGCTGCCATTCACAGGATAAGCAATTATAATACAAATGCATAAACCATCCCAGGGGGTCGGGGAGGTGCCTGGCCAGGCCAGTAGGGAAGGACGGGCAGGCCAAGGAAGCCCCGCATGCAAAGGCCCTGGGGTCTCGGAGACTGTTGGGGCTGTGATGGGGGGGGGGGGAGTGAGTCAGGCTGGAGAGGAAGGCAGTACAAACCCTGCAGCTCTGGGGGGCTGGTTGGGGTGACATGTGGGTATGGCTCATTTTATGAGCAGACATCACCTCTGGGCCCCACTCAGAGTTCGGTCTCAACTGCGGATCTGTGCAGGTTCCAGCTCACGTGGGGGTGGTACCACCTTCCACCTCGAGCTCCTACTGTTTTCTATCCCGGGGCCTTCTCAGACGCCATGCACCTGTGTCTCAGCCTGGACGTGCAGGGCAGTTAACACACGGGCAGTGAGAGAGAGGAGCTGGGAGATAACGTTCCTGCCTCTTATCCTTCAGGTGGGCAATTTTGTAGGCTTACGTGAGGTTCCAGAGAAACTGATCCACAGCAAAAAAAAAAAAAAGTAAAAATGCACCTTCCTATTGACTCTTTATCTTTCTCTGTCTCCCTCACTCTGCTCGCTGGCCCCCACTGGGGGCCATCTCCCAAGTAAACCGAGTGTACTGAATCCTTGTCTCAGGCACTGCATTGGGAGGAACCTAAATTAAGCATGTATGCTGTGTGAAAAAAAAAAAAAAAAAAAAGGACACATGGAAGAAGAGTGGTCTCCAGGGCCGGTGACTTTTCCATCCCCTTCTGTCTTCGCAGGTATCTGACGGCTGTGATTACGTCTTTGTCAACGGCAAAGAGATAAAGGGCAAGGTGGACGCGGTGGTGAACTTCACCTACCAGCACCTGAGTGCCCCCCTGCACATCACCGTGTGGGTGCCCCGACTACCCCTGCAGATTGAGGTCTCTGACACCGAGCTGAGCCAGATTAAAGGCTGGAGGGTCCCCATTGTGGCCAGTAAGAGGTGAGCCCAGGATGCAGAGATTAACCGGAGGCGTGATAACAGTGGTTTTATTTACTGACCACACCACCGACGGAGCCAGTACAGGGCCCGGCACGTGGTAGATGCCGGTAAAATGCTGTGATTACATTTTCTCCAGCCCACCCGAGGCCCAGGATAACCAGCCGGGAAGGAGGCTGGGAAGCGGCAGGATCTGTATCACCCCCAGGCCGTGTGCACTCTACACTTGGACCTCTCCCAGACCCTCCTGAAACAGGCTCCCCCAGAATGAAGCGACAGAAATGATAGATCTTTCTAGCCCCTCAGCACCCTGGGGGAATCTGAATTGGGGGTTATTTTCTCTAAGCAAAAGTGACTCCTTTTTCTGTGCTTTGTGAATATCCATAAGCTTGATAAGCTCTGTGTGCATCGAATTACTGCATAACATTTCATTGCATGTATATTGGACTATGGTGTTACTGTTTGCTCTTAAAAAAAAAAAAAAAAAGGCTCTTTGTTCTATGTGACTCTGGATTGTCATACGTAGGAGCTGGGGTCACCCATCCTGAATGCTCAGGGCTGTTTTCCAGAATCTTCCAGGCACCTGGTCCTCATGTTAAGGGGCAATGAGTGCTTGAGCGAACGTAAACTCAGCACGAGCCCCTTGGGCCCGTAAGAGGCAACATCCCTCTCTGCAGGGAGAACTTGAAAGAATCTTCCCCAACTGCAGAGGGCGGTGGTGAATCCGGGCAATCCTTCAGACTGTTTAGTGGTCATGAGTGACCTAGAGAATGAGCGTGCCCCGTGCCCCTGGGGAGGGCAGACCTGAGCCTAGCCGCCACTTTCTAGCTCTGTGAGCTTGGGCAGGGTCCCTAACCTCCCTCCCCAGAACACAAGAATAATAACACCCGTGTTATGAGATTAAGAGTCCATACGTGTGGAGCCTAGAAGGTCACATCTCAAGAGAGTAATACAGCTCTGCCCAATAGAACCTGCTGCCGTGGCGGAATGTTCTAGAACCATGCTATCCAATATGGCGGCCGCTAGCACATGTGGTTAGGGAGCGCTTGGTATATATAGCTAGTGTGCCTAAGAAATTTACATTTTTGATTCATCTCATTATTCATTTAAATTGAAAGGTAAGTGGGCACACATAGCTACCAGCTACTCATTTACTGGATAGCGTAGACTTCGTAAATATTAGCCCGTAAGCCGTTTGTCAATAAATGCCTTCAGGAGAGGGATGTCCGACCCTCTGTGCTGCCTGTGATGGAAACAGCACTCCCGTGGGGTCCTGAGGCCCCCGCCTGGGATGTTGTCCCATGGAGGCTGGGGCGGGCACCTGCCTGTCTGGCCTGTGCCTCCAGAGCGTCTGAATCCATTCCTGGGACCTGAGAGCTTCTTGTTCCCCCAAGGCCCACGCGGGACAGCGAGGATGAAGACGACGAGGAGCGGCGGGGCCGGGGCTGTGCCCTGAAGTACCAGCATGCCACGGTGCGGGTCCTCACCCAGTTCGTGGCCGAGGGCGCCGGCCCGTGGGGCCAGCCCAGCCACCTGCTCGGCCCCGACTGGCAGGTGGACATCACCCACCTGGTCGCGGACTTCATGAATCTGGAGGAACCTCACGTGGCCACACTGCAGGACAGCAGGGTCCTGGTCGGGCGGGAGGTCGGGATGACCACCATCCAGGTAGGAAGCCAGAGCTGGGCATTTCTGCCCTGAGCACCGTGCCGGGCTCTGGGGGAGGCTCCCAAGAAGGGTGGGTCATTGTGCCCAATTCCTGGCCCCCAGGATGGCATCCCCGGGACCCCAGAAGCTGAGCTAGGACCAGCCCGGGGGAGGGGGCCAGTCTCCTCACGAGCACAGCTGGGAAGGCGGTGGTCACAGCCCCTTAGCACCTCACATGTCCCCTCTCCCAACTGCTGTGTGCTCCGTTCCCAACACCTGCCAGCCCTCCCCGTCCTGCCCCTGTCTGCCAACCCTTCATCCCGCTGTCCACACCTGACATCTCCTACACCTCTCAGAAGCCTCCTCCCCTCCCCTGCATGCTGCTCACGCTCGTGGCCGGGGGAAGGTGCCTCCCTCCTTCCCATAAAGCATTTAGTCATTCTGCCACGGATCCATCCAGCAAACCTCTCTTCGAAGTCCTACTACCCTTTTTGTTCAAGGAAACACATACGACAGGGCCTTTTCCCAAATCCTTCAACTTCCACCTTCCTGACTGTACTTGGGGGGGGGGGGAGAGGAGACTATAATTCAGATCCCCCACAGTTACTTCCATAGTTCATTTAGAACGTGATTCAGGTTGCACAAAGTCAACTCGTGTGCGACTCTTCCTGAGCCTCGTCAGCAGGATTGATTGCCATGCACAGTTAACCAAGTTGTGCAGGGTACAAGAGTCCCTCATCTCAATGGGAGGGGTCCTTTCCCTTTAAAAACAGAATGGATTTTAACATTTGTTGTCCTCTCCCCACAGAGCTAAAGTGTCGTGGGGAAGGGTGACTTTATCTGATTCTTGCAAAGGCCTGGCGTGGGCTGGTGCATCTCTAGGGAAGAAGGTGGGAGGCTCCTTCACCCCGTACTCTGGACCCAGGCCTGGGGCAAGAAGGAAGTGTTGCCGGGGAAGCTCCCAGCATCTGGGAATCTTCTGTCCTGTCCATCCCACAGGTATTGTCCCCGCTGTCAGACTCCATCCTGGCAGAGAAAACGGTCACCGTGTTAGATGACAAAGTGTCAGTGACGGACTTGGTCATCCAGCTGGTGGCTGGGCTGTCCGTCACCCTCCACCCCAGCACGGAGGACAGCAAGGCCATCACGGCTGTGGCCACAGCTCAGGAGCTGCTTCGGACTCCCAAGCAGGTAGGGATGGTTCTAGAAGCCGGAGTTCAAGAGGAGCAGGGCGCTTGCCGTGCCTGACTCCGCGAAAGGGGCGGGGGGAGGGAGGAACGGAGCAGAGTCGCTGAACCACAGTCCAGAATGCAGTGATGGGGAGGCTGTGAGAAGCCACAGGGCGACGTCATTCCGGTCGTGGGCTCTGTGATGAACCAGACAGGTGATGCCCAGTGCGCAAGTCTGGTTCCACAGACTTGGTGGTTTACAACAAGGCCCGCTTATTAGCTCAGCTCGGTGCGTCGGGGGCCGGGGCGGGCTCAGCTGGGTTCCAGGCTCAGGGCACCACAGGCCGACAGCAGAGTGAGCCGGCGGGGCCCTTCTTGGCGTGTCCTGGGGAATAATCAGCCTGCACACTCGTTCCTGTCTCTGCACTTCTGTGGCAGGTGTCTGTGTCTTTGGTGGCTGTTCCCCGGGGACCCCTCTCAGCTCCCTAAGGCCACCCGTGTTCCTTGTCACTTCCCACACCCCCACTGTCTTCAAAACCAGCAACATGCATGGAGTCCTTTTATGCCTTAGACCTCTAACCTCCCCTCTGCTGCCTGCTAGAGAAACCTCCCTGCTTTGAAAGGCTCACGTGTCTACACCGGGCTCAGCCAGATAATCCAGGCAGGTCTCCCTACCTCAACATCAGCTGCGCCACACAGCACAGCATCATCACAGGAGTGGCATCTCATTATGTTCCCGGGTTCCAAAGATCAGGGCGGGTCATTCCAGAAAGTGTGCGGCTGCTAGCTGACTTTGCCCCAGGGTGTCAGCAGGAGGGTCCTGGAATACGTTCACATCCACGTCAGGCCCCCATTGATGGCTTCTCTCCTGGGGGCGAGGTGTTTTCTACTCTCTAAGGAGCAAATTGAGGGGAGCGGAGCAAAGTGGGGAGACAAGGCAGAGAACATGGAGCTATTTGCTGAGAATGGGTAATTAATTAGGGCATGATTGGCCTCGCAACCTTCCTGGCTTGGGGGCAGGGGCCCCGACCCCCATCCAGTGTGTCCCATCTGTCTTCATCGGCTGATGGTAATTGGAGGTCCCCACACGGACTCCGGGGGGATTTATGGATGCAGTTCATTTGATTTGCAGACATGACTCTGGAAAGGATGGAGCTTTAAATCATTCCTGGGCCTGTGTTGTTTTAAGTCATTCAGAATTTCTCATCTTTGGGGAAATGCACTGGCCTCTCCTGGGCACGTCCTGGGGTCCAACCTCACTGGAACCAGCTAATCACCTGACTTAACCCTCAATCACACAGCAGCACCGACTCAGATGGGTTTCGGCAAGCCCGCGGGGTTCTGAAGGCTTCATCCAGACTGTCTGCCACTCAGGGGGCTGGTTTTAGGTGAAGTTCTTTCCCCGTCTAGAGTGTGTGAAGAAAAATTAGTTCAGGATGGAAAGTCAACCAAGATGAACTCACAGACCGTGTGAACAATGTGTTTATGCCAGCCCTCGGTGCGTGGAAGGCCGGCACCTTGTTCTTGATATTTCAGCCCTGAAATGCAACGTGGGAAAGATTTTTACACCCGTCAATACGAGGGCAATCGTATATACTTTGCCTGTGCCTCATCTGTTCGGAGGAAAGCCAGGACAGAAGGGTGAGATGGGAAATCCCCTGGCCTTAATGCATTCGATTTACCAATTAGAAGGGGGGTCTGTCAGATTGTGGGACTTGCCATTGATGCGGACAGAGGGGACAAGGGTGGGAAGCAAAACTCCTGAGCCATATTGCCTGCCTTAGTTTCGATCCCCCAGAAGCTGAGCCTGCCATGAGGATTCGCGATCAAGTGTTTAATTTGAGTGGTGGAGGGAGCCCCGATACGGGAGTCGGGAAGGGCTACAAGGGATAGAAGACAGCAGAACGTGCTCCCCACCCGCGGCCTCCGCCGTGGACTACTGGAGCCCGAGTCTTTTGGGGAAACCACCAGCCAGTGTTGACCAGGGGCCAGGGAGCTGGGCTGTATGTCACATCTCCTATCAGTCATTGTTGAGGGCTGCTTTGGGGGGGTGTTAATTCCTTGGCACTTCTGGCTACAGACATGGCCACGTGGCTTCCAGAGGCCGGAGAACTCCCTCAGACAAAACAGTCTTGCAGAACTGACCGCTGAGCGGGCAGATACCGAGAGGGGGAGTGGGCAGGTGCCACCAGTGACCGCCATGCCGTCCTGAGATTTCGGGCACTCCTCTCAAGCAGCGGGTGTCGGCCTGGGCTTCCAGTTAGTGGAGACAGAGCCCAGACCCAGGCTGGCTCCAAGCAGACATCGGTATTTATCAGTTCATGCCTGGGGATTTGTCTTCAGGCCAAGCTAGATCCAGCTGTCCTGAATGCTAGAGAATATTCCAGCCACTCCTTCCGTGGATCCTGATGTCCCCATCTGCCTTCTCCACATTCGTTCCGTCTGGAACGTCTCACCGAAAACTGTGGCTCTCGTACTGTCCTTCCTTTCCCTCCTCTTGCCTTTTTTGGTTCCGTCTCTTTTTATCCCTGTGATTGTGTTTTGGGTAAATTCCTTGGCTCTGATGCCCTGGACTCTCTTCCCCCATACGTGTCTAATCTGCTTTGCAAACTAGCCGTTGGGTAATTTCAGCTGGAGCATTCTTTCGCGAAGTCCTCTCCACGCCTCCCTGTTTTTTGTTTTTGTTTTTTTTTCCCCCTCAGCCTTCCTCTCAACGTGGTGTCTACTGCGTTCCTTGTCCCTTGAACCGTTTTATCTCATGGGCCATTTTGTCGTTGCTGCTGGTTTACTTTATTTCGGTTGTTCTATTATCCAAAACCCTTGCCCTGCTGATCGACCTGCGTTTTTTATGATTCCCTCTCATGGTAGAGCCCTCCCTCCTCGGGACTGTAATTTTTTTTTTTTTTTTTAAATCAGAAGCGCCTCAGGCTGTGGCTTCTTCCCTTCGCTCCCAACAGGAAATCCTTGCAGGCCTGCATTTGCACGGGCCCAGCCCCAAGTGCGTCTTGCTGTCGGCGGCCGGGCATCATATATAGGTCGTGCACCTTCAGACCCCATACCCAGGTGTGGGGACGCGGTGGGCTTTTGATTTCCAGGGGGCACATTTTCCGGGCAGTGCTCAGAGCACAGGCAGGCATCGTGGCTGTTTCTGGTCCGGTTGGGTAGGACTTTCTCATCGCCCCCCCGCCCGGTCTCGATAGCCGTGCTTTTACGCAAGGGGTCCCATCCCGAGCAGACAGTCCCTAGGTGGGCATGAGCATCCCTGCCTCTGGCTGGCAGGCCTTCTGAGCAGCTCTGACACCCGTCCCCCCTCCAGCCCACCTCGGTAACAGCTATCTGTATGGACCCCTCTGGTACGCGTTCCCTCTTCCTTTCTGGTGCCTGGGAATTTTCATGCTGTTTTGTGTATTCCCACCCGGCTTTTAAGTGGTTGATCCTCAGCCAGTCTACTTTGTGGTTGGAACACGCTCTTCAGAGAGTCTCTCTCTCTCCATTTCTTAACTCTTCTTCCCCCTGCGTGGGCCTCCTGTTCCAGCGGAGCCCCCCTAAGCGGCTACAAGACGGCCACTATTGCCGCAGACTTGCACCCCAACTGAGCAGCCCCGGGGGCTGCAAGCTTCCCATCTCTGGTTCCTGCCGCCGAAGCAGAGGGATCCCCTCCTATTGGCTGCTTTCCATCCTGAGCCCCTTCCTGAGCCAATCCCTGTGAACGGGGTGGTGGGATGCTCCATTGGCCAGAGCTGGGTCACATGCCTAGCGGGGGCGGGGCCAGCCCCACCCCCATCCCGCCCCTGCCCCGCCTGCCCCGCGTGTGCTCGCGCCCTGAGCGGGTAGGACTCGGTTCTCCAAAGGGAAGCTGGTGTTCCGGTCCCAGGTGGGAAAGAGGGCTAGAAAGTGTCCAGGCCAAGCAGACGTCCATCTCAGACCCCGGGGTGGAGGGGTTCACACTCAGCTGGGGAAAGCGGATTGTTTGGAAAAAAAAAAGGGGGGGGGGCAGGACAAATAGTGCATCCACGTGTTTAACTCACAACTCATGTCAAATTCTCGGCCCTCGGTTGTCATGCCCAGAAGCCAGGACCAGAGAGGACACAGGATCCTTTACCTGTAACAGACCCCTGGGGTGGCGTTAACTCTTCCCTCCCCGACTCTGCTCCTTGATTCTCCTCCAGCACTTGCGGCAGACTGTCCCAGGAAGGACAGCCCCGCCTTGGTGGTGGCCGGGGCCTGCCCCTCTCCTCCTGGCCTCCCCGCCCCACCCCCAGCTCCCCTACACAGGCAAGCACACCCCCACCTGTGCACACGACCTGTCCCCGCGCGCCACCGCTCACAGCCCCGTGTGTTTTTCTCCCTCCGGCTCCGGGCGCCCTCTCCGAGGCTCCGCCGTGTCTGGGATGGGCTTCTAACCCATGTCCCTAAATGCCTGGTCTTAGAAAACACGGAAGAATTCCAGACACGTCAAAATTACCGTGGTGAGTGGCCGTGGTGGTGGGACTCCGGACGGACCTCCGGGCTCAAACCCCCCATTTTGCTACTTCCCTGAGCCCGCCGTGCTGTCCGTGATCCCGCCTCCTCACCTGCAGCAGGAGAAGAGGTGACAGTGAGAGTAATGGAGTGATAGGAAGAGTGATACCTCGGGTATCACTGTGAGGGGAAAGTGAGTCCGTCCTCGGAGGACACAACAGTGGCGGGTTCCCAGGACGCACAGCCGCCACTCCCATTTCGGTGGCTGGAACATCGGTGTGCCAAGGACGGCCCCCCGGCCCAGCTCCCAGCTCCTGGGAACGCGTCGCCTTGTGCGGCCAGACAGACTTTGCAGGTGTGAGTAGGGATCCCGAGGTAGGGAGATCACCATGGGCCAGCCAGACATCTCAAGGCTGGACCCTCCTCAGAGGAGGTGGAGCATCAGAGCGAGCTGTAGGGAACCTGCAGACTCCACATGGAGTCTGCGAGTAAAGCCGTGGTGCCATCTCCGCGAGGCTTCCTGGTGGCCCTCCCCAGCAAGGGTTAGGCTGGAGCTGTCCCTGCATCTGTGTTCTTATTTAACTTATTTTCTGATCCTGATGTAAAACCTGAATGTTTTCTCCCCAGATTCATCGGCCACCGGGTCTGGATTTGAGTCCAGCTCCTGATTCCTTCGGGTTCTGTTCTAGGCCGGCGGGCAGGTTCCTAAGAGGAGAAGCATCCGCAGGCCTCACGCTGCGGCCTCCTAACAGCCTCTCTCCTTGCAGGAAGCCGTGGTCAGCACGTGGCTTCAGCTCAGCGACGGCTCGGTGACGCCCCTCGACATCTACGACACCAGGGACTTCAGCCTGACCGCCACCTCCCTGGACGAGGCCGTCGTGTCCGTCCCCCAGGCCCGCTCTCCCAGGTGGCCGGTTGTGATGGCCGAGGGGGAAGGCCAGGGGCCGCTGGTCCGAGTGGACATGACCATCGCAGAGGCCTGCCAGAAGTCCAAGCGCAAGAGCGTCCTGGCCGTGGGCGTGGGCAGCGTCAGGGTCAAGTTTGGCCAGAACGACGCCGACTCCGGTCCCGGCGGGGGCGGCGACGAGGGCGAGATCAAGAACCACGCCAGTGACCGCCGGCAGAAGGTTCAGGAGCCCGAGGGGCCCCCGCCCGGCGGCTCCTCCGTGGAGCGCGAGGAAGGCGCCCCCCGCAGAGGCGGCACGACGGCCCGGCCGCTGCCGGACAACAGGGTGGTGAAGAGCAGCCGGCCGGACGCGGGCAGGCCGTCCGGAGAGGGCCAGCTGCAGAACATCCCCCTGGACTTCACCAACTTCCCTGCCCGGGTGGACCTGCCCCGCGCGGGGGGCGGGCTGGGGGCCAGCGACCTGCTGCAGACCGCGAGGGGCCTGAGCGACCTGGAGATCGGCATGTATGCCCTGCTGGGCGTCTTCTGCCTGGCCATCC
Organism: Puma concolor; assembly: GCF_028749965.1. Classification (NCBI taxonomy): domain Eukaryota; kingdom Metazoa; phylum Chordata; class Mammalia; order Carnivora; family Felidae; genus Puma; species Puma concolor. Next base: position 3,268,977 of record NC_141678.1, on the reverse strand, counting down.
TCGTCTTCCTCATCAACTGCGCCACGTTCGCCCTCAAGTACCGGCACAAGGAGGTGCCCCCAGAAGGCCAGGCCTCCGTCACCCACTCGCACGACTGGGTGTGGCTGGGCAACGAGGCCGAGCTCCTGGAGCACGCGGGCGAGGGGTCCCCGCCGCAGGACGAGCACACGACCGTCCTGGACCGCGGGCCAGGCGGCAGCGAGGAGAGCAGCTGTCTGTTGCTCAACGGCGGAGCCCGGCAGCACGTGCAGGGCCGGGGGCACGGGCCGGACTCGGGGGGCAGGCAGGCCAGGGACCCGAAGCCCGAGCCCCTGCACTCGCCCACCTCCAAGAGGAAGAAGGTGAAGTTCACCACCTTCACCACCATCCCGCCAGACAACGGCTGCCCCGGCGTGAACTCCATCCTCGGTGGCGGGGGCGAGGACATCAAGTGGGTATGCCAGGACGTGGCCGCGGGCGCCCCCGAGGAGCTCAGAAACTACCTGGAGAAGTTCAAGGAACAGGCGTAGGCCCCTCCGGCCGGCGGCTCTGCACCCCGCCCCTCGCGGGGCTCGGAGTGGGTCTGGCTCCGGCATCGGGTTGGATCCGGGAGGGCCCGGCGTGGAGCGGGGGACACACCCCCGCCGTCAGGCTGTGCGAGTCCCGGAGCCTCCGCGAGGGGCCGCGTGTCTTTTGTAGCAAGGATTCTGTAGCAGTCGATGATGGCGGAGTTTCGAGAGTCAGCGGAGCCTGCTCTGGGTGGGTTGCTGACCGAGACCCTGAACCGCACAAGGGCCACGTTAGGAAGGTGATTTTACGAGTTGAAACATAACCCAGACAAGCTACCAAAAATTATTTGTTAAAAAAATGCAAAAAGACAAATAAAAAGACAGAAGGAATCATCTCTTTATTTATATTTTTAATAAAGTAGCAAAATCTACAACGAGGTCCTGCTAAGGCCCCATTTCTGTTTTAGTTCAGTGTCCCCCACCCTTTCGAGGACGGCCGTCTCTGGGAAGAGACCATCCCAGCCCTGGGTGCCCTGGGATGATGAATCTCAGGGTTTTCGATCTTTCCTGGATAATCTTCTCTTCTCCCACATTTCCTTCCCTCCTTCCAACAAGTTTTCTGTGTCCTATGCTGCCATCTGATTTGTATTTAATGTTTATTTCCAAGGACCAAATGGTATATTTTTCCTGATTTAAACATACGTTATATTCGTATACATTAGGTGAATTCTTAGAAATAGTCTCCATTTATCCATCCTTTAAGTAGTAAGTCTGATGCTCTTCTGTACTCCTCCAGCCTTGTTGATATTTGCTGGGGTTTAAAAATCAAAGGGTTGGGGAGGCGTCCCCTGGATCTTGACCTTGCCCTCCACCACACCCACCCCCCAGGCCACAGCCTGTGGGCGGAACGCTGCCCGAGGCCGTTCCAAGGGGACCCAGCCAGCCACGCGGAGCTCACAGAGCCCAGCACCCAGTGGCTCCCCACTCAGGGGAGGTCTGGTCAGATCCACGAGGGAGAGATCGCACCCAAGAGAAGTCTGTGCCTCCTCGTGCAGGACATCTGTCACGAGACCCGCGGACGCTGAGAAACGAGCCAGGATAAAAACTCTGGGAGGGTTTTTGAGTCGTCCCTCTGACTCTGTTGGGCGGAACATGCCAGCGTGGACCGAGACGATAAAAATCTGTGTTAGATGGTCAGCCAACTGTGGTTTTTAACAGCCTGCTTGTGTAAGCAGCACATTTGCAAAGACGCATTGATCCAAAGTCAACTGTGTGTGGCCGAGAGAGCACCGTGTCCTGAATGAGCCCCTCGGTGACTGCCAGGCCCCGGGGCCTGCTCTGGGCAGGCACCGCTCACCCGCGAGGCTCGTTGTTTTTATTTTTTTAATTACTAAAATCAGTAGCTAAGAAAGGGTCCTTGGAGCCTCATGACCTTTTCAAAAGGCTATTTCTAGCACATATTACAGACGGAAGGGAGATATTTATTTATACCTGTGATGTCAGTTGTCATTAAAATGCTTTCCATGCCTGGACAAGTCAGTACCTTGTGGGGTGTTTCTTTTTTCAGTTAACTCCTAGTTCCTCTCCCGCCGAATGTACAACTTGCTGAAGAAACCACCTGTCCGCTGGGCTCGAGGGAAGACAGCACATACGTGGGTCCCGTGACTGCTGCAGAGGGCTTCCCGGGACCCCCTCGTCCGCCGTCACCCCCACCAGCGGCTCTCATGCTGCGCGTGCCCACAACCGCCAGGAGGGCTCATAAACTACAGGCTGCTCAGGGGGCTCCAGAAACACGCATTCCTGACAAGTTCCAGGGCAACGCGGATGGGGCAGGTCTGAGATCCACACCAGGTAGAGGAACACCTTGACACTGGGTGGAAAGGGTGGGAGCCCCATCCGGTGGGAAAGGGGTTTCTTTTATCGGGACTGTTTTTGTGGGTGGTGTTTGAGGTCTCAGCGGGACTGTGGTCGCCGTTGGTTAGCTGGGGGTAGAGAATGTTTTGGTAGAAGATAAAGTGGCGGGATTTTTTTTTTTTTTTTTTTTTTTTAGTAACAGCTTCATTAAGACACAATTCACGTGCCATAGACTTAACCCATTTACGGCGTACGATACAGTGGGGGTTTTTTTGTTGTTTATCCAGAGAGTTGTGCATCCATTGCCACCCTGACTGTCGAAAATTTCCATCATCCTGAAAAGAAACTCCATACCTGTTCCAATCACTTCCCATTCCTTGAAAACCCCCGGCTTCCAGGAAACCACCGGACTTGCCCAGAGGTGCTGGTGTCTCTCTCCTTGTGGGAGAATTCTGACCATTCCCTGAGCAGGATCCTCCTTCTTGTGGGGAGCCGATGGGGTTAATGCGACGGTGAGGTTTCCTAATCAAGGCACCAGGAGATCTCGGTGCCCCCGCAGCACCTCTGGACAGTGCAGTGGGAAAGCACAGACTTCAAGATCTTTGGTGTCCGCTCCTAAATCCAGCTACCTCCCTGGCTAGCGCATACATTTCTTTAGAAGGTGAAGGCTCCAGATAAGGGGAAGGAGGGCTGTGGTTGGCTCTATAATGCTGGGTGCTTCGTCTCCGCCCCGCGCTTGGAAAGCCATCAGACCCAGCCACGCCCCACCCGTGCGCTCCCGCAACAAGCCGCGGACGCTGGCCCTGGGCACATAACTCACGCGGTCCACTCCGGTGAGCTGAGCTGCGCCAGTTCTGAGCCCGTGAGACAGGGAGGGCCGCTGAGGTCTTCCTCCCCGGGCAGGAGGCTCAGGGAACACCCCCGCTGTCGTTGGTGGACAGCCAAGAGGCCAGGTCGGGGTGACCGCCTGGTCCCGTTTCCCCTGGGACCGACCTGTGTTTTAAAATGGGGAGACCCTTTTTATTTTCCAAATTAACACAGTGTGCATCTGAAGCTCACACCATGTTGAATGTCAAGTATATTGCAATTAAGGGATAAATTAGGAAAGGAAACCTGAAGACCCGTGTCCCATGCAGCGTCTCTGGGGAGGCTGGGATTGGTTGGCCGCCCTGGGCTATGGAAGCGATACCAACTCCCATTAAAAGCTGGTGCTGTCCGCAGACAACACGTCAGTCCCGCCCTCCCCTGACTGGGGTTTGTGACACGGGAGCGCACGTCCCAACCTCCAACTTGGGGCCGGAGCCCCTCCCTCCCGCGTGTGTCCTGGGTGGGATCAGAGGGCGAGGTCTCCCTCGTGTGTACGTACACTGAATAAACGGTACATTAACAAACTGTGAGACCCTAAAACACATCGGATCGGGCATCGGGATCCCCTATTCTCTTTTATTCTGAGCACCGATGCCGCACCCACCCTCCAAGCCCGCCCACCTGCCTCCCTCTTGACATGTGAGCCTGTGAAGGCCCTGAACGAGTCTGCAGACCCACAACCTCTGATTTATTCCCGAGGGTGCATGCCAGCTCCTTCTGCAAAGAAGGCCCCAGGTGAGCTGTGCAGGGACCTTCTCCTAGAAGGCACCATCTTCTTTACAATGACGTGCGTCTGAGTCTGGGGAGGGGGTCACCACAGCACTGGGACTGTTCAGAGAGACCAGCTGTAACTCGTCCTGTTGCAACGATCCAGTAGAACGAGAGTGGCCTGTCTCCTGGTTGCCGGTCTCGTTATTCACTTAGCAGACACTGACCGAACGCCCGCTGTGTGCCTGGCCCTGGGCAGCACGCAGAAGGTGGAATAAAGGAGACGCTTGCAGCCAGGGCGGGGAGGAGGCAGGGAAGGGGGCAGCTAGAGCCCAGAGCGGTGGGTGCAACAGCGGGCTTGGTGCGCGATGGGCGGCGTGCACCCCACTGCTCTGTTCGCGGCTGCGTGCCCCAGCCGGACCCGCACGGCCTCTCCAAACACGAATCTGCTCTTTCTCGTGTGAAATAGATACCGAATATTTGCAGGCATTAGCATGAATCTTTATTAATATTAGCAATAATGCACCGACACTATTAACATTAATGCTTTTTAACATTAGCCATAAGTACGATAATAGAGAAGAGCCACTCCATTGAACAAGTGTCAGCCAGGCCCAGGGTTGAACTTCCCTTACTCACTCCCTGGCCACCCTCCGAGGCAGGTGCGTTGGCTCCGTGTCACAGACGAGGAAGCAGGCTCTGAGCATCCTGCCCAAGGTCACGCCCAGGACATAGCCAGACCGGGCCTCAAGCCCATGCCTGTATCCCAAAGATTGTGGTCCCAATTACTACACTAAGGCAAGCTTTGCATAAAGTTCCTAGCATTAAAAATGGAGTAAAACTGGGGTGCCTGGGTGGCTCGGTCGGTTAAGCGTCCGACTTCGGCTCAGGTCATGATCTCACAGTTGGTGGGTTCGAGCCCCGGGTCGGGCTCTGGCTGACAGCTCGGAGCCTGGAGCCTGCTTCACATTCTGCGTCTCCCTCTCTCTCTGCCCCTTCCCCTGTTCGAGCTCTGTCTCTCTCTGTCTCTCAAAAATAAATAAGCATCTAACAAAATTTTTAATGTTTTTTCTAAAAGAAAATGTACCATTACAGATGTGACTTAAATTAATTTTTTTTTTTTTTTCATTTTAAACGCAGCACATGAGCAAAGTGTTTGTGAAAACAACAATTTGCCTGTGCTGGTGCTTCGGCAGTGACCTTCCAGGTTTTTGCTCTCAGATTTCTTCTTTCCTCCAGAGTTGAGGTCAAAGTGCAAACACTGATTTTAAGCATCATGAACAGGGACGGTTCTGTGGCCCTCGACGGAAGACATATGGTCACGAAAGTCACGTGTGGAGGCACAGGCTGTGAGGTGCAGGCAGGGCCCCTCCAGGGGGACGGGGAGCCCCGAGACTGAAATCAAGCCCGTCTTTGCTGGCCGAGAAGCTTCCGCCTGGAGGAGAGGCCGAGCCCACTCGCTTGAGCCAGAGTGCCCCCTGCTTGCCAGGCGAGACATTCGGACTGCACCTTCCGGGAGGAGGCCACGGGCCACGCTCTGCACCCAGAGGCACAAGGGGTGCTGTGGGAAGACGCGAAAGCGGTCGCGGCGAGAGCCAGCCTCGCCTTGCACGGCCCGGGGCCGGTGGGCTCCATCAGACTGCCTGTCCCGTACAGAATAACAGCACAACCGGTGTCAAGTCCAAAAAGCAGCCGTTTCGAGGCTCCAGAGAGCCTCCCGGGCGTGGGCGTCAGAGGGCAAAGACCCCAGGGAGGTGGGGAGGCTACGGAGTGAGCCCCCGCCCGCCACCACGCTTCCTCTTGGGGGCTTAGCTCAGAGCCTGAACAAAATGGCACAGCCAGAGCTCAGAGCAGGCTCACTGGGCTGGACAGACAAAAATTACATCCAGGACTACGGAGGCAGCGCGGAGCTGTGGGCCCGGAGGCCTGAGAAAAGGGCTTGCAGGGAAGGGAGCCCGCTAAGAAGGGCACAGTTTCCCCGTGAGGCACTTGCCAGTCCCTGAACTGCACGTGAATGGGGCAGTGACGAAGAATCTAATGACACCAATGGTGCGGAGGGTTAAAGGCTAAGCTGACAGTCCTCTCCCAACGGGGTTTCTGGTTAAGAGCTGCCCTGGGAAGATAGACACCCCCAGGCAAGCTCACCTCCAGGCAGGTAGGCGTCAGGGAGTCCCCTCACAGCCAAGGGCGCTGGATGCTGGAAGGGAAGGTGTGCAGAGGGGGGCGGACGGGATGCACCCAGGGGGTGTCTTCACAGACCACTGTGACCGGTTCACCGGAACAGGTGCACAGAAGTGGACCCCAGGAAAGCCTCTGATGGGGGCACCGTGGTGGCCACGAAGCTCAGGGAAGCCATCTGCGGACACACGGCTTGGTCCGATGCATGGGGCGCGTTCCAGGTGCTAGCTGACCTCCCCGGCCCCACGCGGGCAGGGAGAGCTGGGCCCGGCCCCACGCTGGAGCCCGGCTCACATCTGTGGAAGTCACTTTGCCCCCTCTCGGCGCTGCTGGGGACACAGGCCAAGTGCACAGGACACAGGGCGGCTGTCCAAACGGGCATCCAGGCCGAGTTCTTCTTCACTGAGGCCCACGACAGTCAAACCTTCGACCAGATGCTGAGGTTTTCGCATCTTGAAATGTCCAGCTGAAAAACGGCTGTGTTGGGTGGGTTTCTAAGTGTTTGGACAGGAGGCTCGCTGACTCCTACAAGCAAACAAATAAACAAAAGGAAAACCCAAGGGCTCTGACTTAGCACTTCTTTGAGATGCAGGTGCTCATCGGAAAACTCGGAGGGAGCCAGGTTTATGAAATAGAGCAGAGGAGTAAGAGGAAAGCCAGATCACCCTGTTCGGTTTCTCTTTCAGGGAGAACATTAGATAATGTTTCACAGAATGAAGCAAATTGGGACATTTTTTTCCAATTTATATTCTACTGGCCAAAAATGTCTGAAAGCCTTTTTTTTTTTTTTTCTGTCAAAAAGGGCATTTGGGTGGAAAGAAATTACCAGACTGTGAAATTTCATTGATCTTAAAAACGTGGGTTAAGTTCGGGGTCAAGATTTACATTTTCTCTGATTTTCTCTGTCCTCCGAGTGAGGGCACGGTCGGAAGTCTGGGGCCGTTTCATCTGTGAGGACTGAGTGTGTCGTGCCTTCGGAGCACGGTGTCAGCCACGGAAAGAGAGAGCCGTCACGCTACATGTGACGGGACGGGGTTAGACGGCACAGGACGGAGACCGGGGCCCCGACAGAGGATGAAGTACATTCACCGTCCCGTCAGCTAATACGTGCAGAGACTGGCCGTGGCTGAGTCTCAAAGGCTCCGTACTGGGAATATGACCACAGACAGGAGCACCAGGGTCCCTATCCACATGGAACCCGTATTCTCACGAGGGCGGGGTGGCGGGGACGGGGGGAGGCAGATAACACAAACATGAACAAAATCAACGAGATAATATCAGATTGCAACTAAATGGCACCACAAAGGACATAAGCCAATGTGGCGAAGAATAATCAGGTGCCGTTCGTGGAAAGGGACTGTTTGGCAGGTCACGACACAAGGTTATGTCTGGGTAATAGTTTGCAGTTCAACGAGGGTAGGTGCAAAGGCCCTGCAGCCAGAGCCGGCCGATGTTGCCTGGAGAACCAGACATCACCAGGGTGGCTGGAAGGTGGTGAGGGCCACGGAGACGGCAGGGGGGAAGGCGGGAAGTGCAGTGAGCAGGGGGAGGGGGAGGCCACTGCAGGCTGCAAGCCTCAGATTCCCCGAATCTGAGGCCTGGGCCTTGCCCCCGTGAGAAGAGAGCTTTGGGAAGGGCGCTGGATCACGAGGCATTTTGTGACCGTCCTGGTGAAAGATTGCGGGCCTTCGCCGGAGGCGGTGGCCGGGGAGATAGAAGGAGGCGGGCATGCGTTCTGCAGAGTGGACGCAGCAGACCTTGTCAGTGCCTGCCCGCACTCCCCGACCCTCATGTTCCCAGCCCTCCTGGTGCGGCACGACCGACCCAGACCGCAGGATTCAGAAAAGCCAGGGAGCTGCCGTCCTGGTAAGCAGCCCCCCGCCAGGGCCCATCGGGACCCACAGGGAGGGGGTCCAAGGCGCCTTGGAGCTCACGTCCGGCGTGGCCCCCACCCGCACTGCAGACAGCTGGTGTGGTTGAGGAACGGCGCACACAAGAGGCGATCGTGTTCTCAAAACTGCGGTTTCCTCTCTTGGGTCACTCATCCTGCGGGATGGCAGCGGCCTCGTGGTAGGAACGCTCCGGCAACTCCCCTGCTCTCAGGAGTGGGGGAGGCAGGGACCCTGCCCCAGTCAAGCCTTCAGATGACAGAGGCCTGGCGGAACCTCCACAGCATCAGGAGACCCCCAGCCAGAGCCGCCGGCTCTCCTGTTCACAGAGCCTTCGCCCACAGGCACCGCGAGGCCATAAACGTCTGCGTTGCAAGCCGCCGAGTGCTGGGGTGCTCTGTCATGCGGGACGTGTGCCTGGCGGGGCAGGGGGTGACTTGGAGGTGTGTTGAGCCCCATCCGGGGATGCCCCGCAGCCAGTTCACCCTGGCTCACAAAATCTGATTGTGGGACGCTCTTCCCAAATCCTCACTCAGGGACATCTCACTGGTACCTGGAAACCAGGCAAGGCAAGAACGTTTTACGTCACGAAGCGTGGCAAGTACTGTGCGTGTCAGTGTCCTGGGGCTGTTGTAACAGCCTGGGTGACTTAAGACAGCAGAAATTTATCCTGTCATAAAGACAACTTACGGACTGGGAGAAGGTGTTTGCAAACGACATACCCGTTAAGGATTAGTACCTAAAATATATAAAGAGCTGATACAACTCCACATACAAAAAACCCACAAATAATCCGTTTCAAAAACCGGGCAGAAGACATGAACAGACACTTCTCCAAAGAAGACATCCAGATGGCCAACACACATGTGAAAAGATGTTCAGCGTCACTCATCATCAGGGAAATGCAAAACAAAACCACACTGAGAGGCCAACTCACGCTGGTTAGAAAGGCTGAAATTAACAACTCGGGAAACAACGGATGCTGGTGAGGATGTGGAGAAAGGGGAGCCCTCGTGCCCTGCTGGTGGGAATGCAAACCGGTGCAGCCGCTCTGGAAAACAATACAGAGGGCTCTCAAAGAGTGAAAAATAGAACTACCCTACAATCCAGCAATTGCCCGAAGAATTTATTGTATTTACCCAAAGAATACAAAAACACGAATCCAGAGGGATACATGCACCCATGTTTATAGTCACGTTATCTACAAGAGCCACATTATGGGAGCGGCCCAAGCGTCCATCAGTAGACGAATGGGTAAAGAAGGGGTGTGTGTGTGTGTGTGTGTGTGTGCGCACAATGGAATATTACTCAGCCATCAAAAGAATGAAATCTTGCCATTTGCAACGACATGGATGGAGCTCGAGGGTATAATGCTAAGTGAAACAAGTCAGAGAAAGACAAATACCATAGGATTTCCCTCATGCGTGGGATTTAGGCAACACGACAATCCCGGGAAGGAAAAGAGACCGAAAGCAGACTCTTCACTACAGAGAGCACACTGATGGTTACCGGAGGGGAGGTGGCTGGGGGTTGGCGAAATAGGGGAGGGACATTAAGGAGGCACTTGCCACAAGCACTGCAGACAATTTCTGAATCGCTATATTGTCACCTGGAACTAATGCAGCACCGTATGTTAACGATGCTGGCGTGGGGGAGGGGGACAGAAATCGATTCACCGTCCAGAGGGCCAGACGTGTCAGGTGGACCACGCTCGCTCCAGAGGCTCCGGGGAAAGTCTCTCTTTGCCCCTTCCAGCTTCCGGCAGCTCCGGGCTTTCCCTGACTTGCGGCTGCCTCATCCCAATTCATCCCAATCTCTGTCTCAGTCTTCACATTGTCTGGTCTCTGTGTGTCCCTGTGCCTCTGCCCTAATACAGGACCCCAGTCATTGGATTCGGGGCTCCCCTTAATCCCCCATTACAGTAATCACATCTGCAAAGACCCACTTTCCAAATAAAGGTCACAATGTGGGGTTCTGGGAGGACACGAACTTCGGAGGAACGTTACTCAAGCCGGAACATGCAACTTTAGTCCCCTGCACCCAGATCTTTGTCCTACGTTCTGCTCCTGCAGGAACCCCCCCCCCCCGAGACAGACGTCCGTGGGGACTTGCTAAGGTCGCACGTGGGGTTAAGAGGAAGGCTAGGGCTTGTGCAACTGGCAGATGGTTCGTCTACTAGCTAAGGTCATGATCGAATGGTGGAAGCAAATAAAACTCCAACAAATGACGTGGGTAGAAACGCCTGTGTGGAGCGCTGTGGCCCAGGAGGCCGGTTCCGCGTGAAGCAGGGTGAACGGCCACCGGCCCACAGTGCACTGGTGTGTGCAAATCAGTAGGAAGTAGTCTCTCTCCCCACGTTCCCTGCGGTCTCATTGCCTGGTGTAAAGGAAGTCCTCATTCCAGGGCAGCCCGGCATGGTTTCCCAGCCAAGAAGAGAGATGCAAAGTGCAGCAGACCCCACAATTTACAAAGATCTGGCGACTGAGATGACCCCAGTGCACAGCCGTGTTCAAACCAGTATCGGGCGCCTTCCGATAAAGGCAATCAGTTCCACGAGGGGAACAATTGGTATCACCCAGAGTCAAAGTTCACAAGTCGCGAGTAAGAGGATGTTTCTCATTTCTACTCTATTTTTTCTTTTTTTAATTTTTTTTTTTAATTTTTTTTTTTCAACGTTTATTTATTTTTGGGACAGAGAGAGACAGAGCATGAACGGGCGAGGGGCAGAGAGAGAGGGAGACACAGAATCGGAAACAGGCTCCAGGCTCTGAGCCATCAGCCCAGAGCCCGACGCGGGGCTCGAACTCACGGACCGTGAGATCGTGACCTGGCTGAAGTCGGACGCTTAACCGACTGCGCCACCCAGGCGCCCCTCTCATTTCTACTCTAAATGACTAGTCTTGCTGTTTATAGCGAGGACGCTCATGGCCTCAGGCAGACACGGAAGGTTCCAGAATCTTCTGTGCCTTCACAAATGACCTAAACAATAAATAAATGACTTAATATAGTAAAAGTAAACGGGCTTCCAATCTAAACAACCTCAAGATAAGAAAACTTATTTCCAGTGGAATGTCTTTTAGGCCAGAAAGCTCAGGTCTGTAAAAAAAATTTATATCACTTTTTTCCATGACTGAAATAAATTGTTCTTATGAAGTCTTTTACCTTTAGGAATGAGAATTTAATTTCAAGCAATTCATATCCCTCCCCCCTTGCTCCCTAGGGATACACCTAAGCTCCAAAAGGCTGAACTTGTGCCAGGAAATTATAGGAAGGGGTGAGGGGAGGACCCCATCTGGGTGAGCCGTCCATCCACACAGGCAGCTGCTGGGCCCCTCCAGGACTTGGTCCCAGCCGGGCTGCTCTAGAATCCACGGGATCATTCTAGGGTTCCCACCCCTCGTGGGGCCTGGAGGAGACCTCGTAAGCCTGTCCCAAACCACCCCACACCTGTGCTCCTTCTGTGTGCATGAAACCCACGGTGATCAAACCACTTTGAGTGTAAGGGAGCTCTTTGATGTAGGTTTTTAGGGCTATCTGCCCTAACAGAAATTAAATTTATTGAATAAAAACCAAGATACGTGTCTCACAGACTTCCAGTTTGAGTATTAAAATTTGTATTTGCTACAGGTAATTTTTTAACATGACACGGACTGGTCACCATCCCCAAAGCTTTGCCTTCTTGCAAAAGGACCCATCAGAGGAGTCTTTAAGAAGTAAGTGCCCACACTGTGCGTTAAATGTGATTTACTCTGAGCACAACATGCAGGCACGCATCGGTTTACCGAGCAAAGTACACGGGGGGGGAGGGGACACATAGAAGGACGGGACGGATTCTGGCCTGTGGATGCACAGGTGCTTTTATGCTCTCAGCACGATGCCCAGAAACCTCTGCTGTATGAACAAGCAAAAGGCAAAGTGAGAACTAGTCCAGCTGAGCTGTTGGCCCTGTTAATTTTTTCTGTTCAACATTTACATGACCTTAAGAATCCCTTCCTTGCGGGGCGCCTGGGTGGCTCAGTCGGTTGAGTGTCCAACTTCGGCTCAGGTCATGATCTCACGGTTCATGTATTCTGTGCTGACAGCTCAGAGCCTGGATCCTGCTTCGGAGTCTGTGTCTCCCGCTCTCTCTCTGCCCCTGTCCCGCTCATGCTCTGTCTCCCTGTGTCTCTCTCTCTCAAAAATAAATAAACATTAAAAAAAATTTTTTTTAAGTCCCTTCTCCCACACAGTGGTTAGGACAAGGATTCAAGAATCAAACAGATCTGGTAAAAACCCTGATTGGGTCAGAATGGGTTAGAATTGGGGGGGGGGGCAGCGCACCTGGGTGGCTCAGTCGGTTAAGCGTCTGCCTCTTGGTTTCGGCTCAGGTCATGATCTCGCGGTGTGTGGGTTCGAGCCTCGCATCAGGTTCTGAGCTGACAGCATAGAGCCTGCTTGGGATTCTCTCTCTCCCTCGCTCTGTCCTTCCCCTGCTTGTGCTCTCTCTCCCCAAATAAATAAATGAACTTAAAAAAAAAAAAAAAGAATGGGTTAGAATGCACACATCAACCCCGAAAGAAAGGACCATTCTGTACTGGCTCTGAAACCCCACCATTATGTTTGACTGTGAGTAGCAACCTCCGTCAGGACACGGCCCAAATGAACCTTCCCTGTTATGTTTAAGGGAGACATAACAACGGCACAGGTGTAATCCTCATAGTTCTGTCTACCTCCGACGGTCTGCAGAATAACCCCCCAGAGGTGTCTACATCGTAGTTCCCGGAGGCTGTGAATGTGCCTCCTTGCGCGGCGTTACGAGGACCCGCCTGGGGACGAGGGACACAGGACGTCAGAGGCAGAGAAGACGGTACAGACAGGACACGGATCGTCCCCTAAAGTCCCCAGAAGGGACGCGGTCCTGCCCACGCCCTGCCGTCAGGACTCCAGGCCTGGAAGAGGGTAGGCGTGGGTTGTTCGCAGCCACAGGGCGCTCAGACGCTGACCAGAGAGAGGACACAGCTCTAACGACGCGCTGTGTCCGGGCTCAACACGAGCTCATCTGCTCCCCGCAGCCAAGCTGTGTAAGCGCGCGTGTTATTACAGCCACTGCTTTGCAAGTGAGAAAAGGGAGTCAGCAGGAGGCCACGGCAGTCAGTGACGGCCACACGCCGTTCAGCCCTGGGACGCACACGGGGCGGCCTGGGGCTGGTGTCCACCCCCAGCCCCTCACGTAAAGCACGCTCAGCGTGGGGTGCCCGGAGGACGCTCCGTAAGCCCGGGCTCGTCATGGGTTTCCTCTGCTCTCCTGAATCGGGCAGAGAGGGGCAGACAGCCGGGCGCGGATGTTTCTGCCACGTCGAGCACAGAGGCAGCAAAGCGGGTGGTGTCCACACCTGCAGGCCGTGCCTTTGTGCCCCCTGGAGGCCCACCAGGTCCTCGGGCCGGCCCTCTGCGGGGCCGTCTGTGCTGAGAAATCCTCAGAACCGAGGAGCCGGCCAGAGAGGGGGCTGAACCCGCGACGGCGCCCATCTCCACTGCCGGCCTCCCTCCCGTGGCCCTTCCCACCATACGTGGACACACAGCACTGTGGCCTGGCTCGGTTTTCTCTGTTGGGTTAAAGACAGACTTTCGGGAGGGCTCCCCTACTTCTGGAGTGACTGATGAGCGGGGCCCCTCGCGGCTCTGGACGGTGGCGAGAGGGGGTCGGGGAGGCTGATGGCTCTGTGTTCTAGAACATTCCCCCCACAGGCTCTGGGAGGTAGTTCTGTGTGTCCAGGGGTTGGAACGAACACGCGTGTGCACACTGCCGCTGACACCCGTGCTGCCACGCACGTGCCACGGACCCGCCCAGACGGGGCGCCAGGGGAAACCCCACAACGCACACACCGACCCTCCCCTGCCGTTGCTTTCTGCCATGTATTTTCGGCCCAGCACGTGCCCCTGGAAGCACACGGCCCCGCCCTGCATCTTGTCACTTCTACACAAGGTTACTGTCCTTTGGTTAAGATGCCTCACAGCGCGTTCTACCCACCCCTTTGAGCGGCTCATCACTGAGTTCTCCAGAGTGTATTTGCGACGCACGCGTTAATAAACTTCTGCTGGTTTTTCCCTCGTCAATCTGCCTTCCCTCGGGGGAGTTTGCAGGGCCCCGGGCGTCTGCAGTCACGTCGCATTTGCTGGGACCGCAATCCGTGCACCCGGGTCTGAATGCTCTAAGCACGCCCGAATAACGAGGGCTTTCTGTCTGATTCAACCCGCGCCTGCACGTCTGCAGAGCTCGCTTTATAACGTCCAGAAAGGTGCCTCTGTGGCTTGGCAGATTCTCTTCATTTGGGGCAATTTGGTGAAAAGGTAGAAATTCCTAATGCGATGGCAAGAGTAGACCAGAGGAGAGAAATGCGAGCAGCTGTCAAAAGGTCTCTTTTCTCGGTAGCCACGCACCCTCTACTGCTCCGTGGAAGTCACTGTGGGGCCTGATGACTGCGTCTCCCTTCCCGGGCGAACAGAGCAACTCCTCCCCTGGGTTGTTCCTTATCACTGAGGGGAAGGAAAACAGGGACCGCAGACAATTCAGACTTGGGGGGGCAGAGAAGGGATGGGATTTAATGAGGGCTCAGAGATGCCCGAGAGGAGAATTTCTCCTTCCCTTGGCTTCTCAACTCCCTCCTCCCTACTTCGATGCCTTCTTCATGTACTGACCAGGTACTAACTGGCGGAAGAAGAAATACAAAGAATCAATAAGCATCTACAAAATGGCCAGATGACCGCGGATGGAAACAGTCTATCATCTGTGATAGGCTCCAAAGCGGCCACAGCTGCGATTGTTTTACTGATCCAAGTTGGGGCAGGGGGTGGGGCAGAAGCAACGTAACCATGCAGGCTGGCGGGGGTTTAAATGTTAGAAACCATCTGCAGGGCAACTAGGAAATTCTGCAAATGCGGATGGCCTGCCTCAAAATGGGAATGGATCGCCAGAGAGAAACAAACAGTAAAGGAAGAAGATCTGCAGGAAACAGAAGTATTTCAGAGACGGAAGGTCCCTCATTAAGGACCCCTGCATCAAGGATGCCTCGTCATCGTTGTCAGAGTGGCCATGCCCAGAACACAAGAGTATGGTGAAGGGGCGCCTGGGTGGCTCAGTTGGTTAGGTGTCCGACTTCGGCTCAGGTCACGATCTCACGGTTCGCGGGTTCGAGCCCCGTGTTGGGCTCTGTGCTGACAGCTCAGAGCCTGGAGCCTGCTTCCCATTCTGTGTCTCCCTCTCTCTCTCTCTGCCTCTCCCCTGCTCACGCTCTGTCTCTCTATGTCTCAAAAGTAAATAAAAACATTTTTAAACAATCTAGGGTCTATTCACTGACTATCTATGACATGCAAAGTGTTAACCATCTCCTCTGTGCAGGGCGAATGGACGGTCCTAGGAGACAGACAGACAGAACAGTGAAGCCACCACGGACTTGGAAGCTACATTTTTGTCTGGCTTAAAATCCAAACTCCAGCTGCGTGACCCTGGAAAGTCACTTAGCTCCTCTGTGCCTCCGTTTTCTCATCTGCAAAATGGGACTATTAATGACAGTACCCATCTCACAGCAGAGCCTGCACATAAGAAGGACAATGCAGCATTCGTTATGTTGCTGGTGGTGACAAGAGGGGCACCAGCCTGCCCCCAAATGCTGACATTCCAAAGAATCATCCCTTGGTGCTAAAATGTTTCAGGGACAGATGAAAAAGTGCAGAAAAGTGGGGCGCCTGGGTGGTTCCGATGGTTAAGCCTCCGACTTCAGCTCAGGTCAAGATCTCACCGTTCATGAGTTCAAGCCCCGCGTCGGGCTCCGTGCTGACAGCTCAGAGCCTGGAGCCTGCTTTGGATTCTGTGTCTCCCTCTCTCTCTGCCCCTCCCTGCTCACGCTCTGTCTCTGTCTGTCTCTCTCTCAAAAATAAACATTTAAAAAAACCCAAGAATATGGTGAAGAAGCCATCAGAAAAAAATAACGACCCCCCCCAAAAAAAGTGCTCTTGGAAATTTAAAAATAGCATTTCTGGAACTACAGGTGAAGAATGACTAGAAGAATTTTTATAGGATACCGAGGGAGTCAGCAACCAGGAAGATCTTGCTCAAGAGACACTCCAAACAACAGAGGGAAGAAAAATATCAGAGAAATAATAAAAGAAAAGTTTCCAGCATAATAGAGAGATATGAATCCTTAGAATAAGAGAGTTCACCTCATGTAGACACAGCACATTTTTAAAACACCCACATCTAAGACATGCTTGGAGATTTAAGAGCTTCATAGATAAAAAAGAAAAGCCCAGAAGCTCCAAGAGAGAAAAAATATCTGTAAATGAATTAAGAACCAGGCTTGCAGCAAACGTTTCAGCAGCAATGCTCAAAGCCACAAAAATGTAGGATGATTACTTGGAAAGTCTACGTGGAAATTACCTTGGACGTCGACATCTGAGCCTATGCACGGATGAGTGAGGCCATTGGCACATATGCAAAGCCCCAAGCCCTGCCCGTGTCTGCAGAAGCGACCTGTGGGGGACAATGATGGTGACCCAATAGAGGGTGGGGACCCAAGAAGCCGCAGAAGTGACGCGGGCATCCCCCGACAAGAAAACAGTGGTATCTGCAGCTGGCATAGGAGGGCATCGACTCAAATGAAGCCCGAAGTCAACGTCTCACTGGAGACATTGTCCTCTTTCTTCAGGAAGAAAAATGGAGGCCTGCATTTCAGGAGAAGGAATGAGGGGAAAACTGGAAGATCTTAGCAACATTAGGAAGACGTGCATTTCTTCTCTTTGAGAAAGCGGGAAGCTGGTTAGAGAAATCTGGAAAACAATAAATCGTACAAGAAAAACACGGCTCTGGGTTGAGCAAAAAGGATTTCCTGGTTCCTGGTGGAAGATGCATGGAGAGAACCTGTTTTTTGGGGCTGAGACTAAGCGCCTGTCATGTGGCTGAGGGCATAGGAGCCATTTCATTGAAGATGAAGGATGGAAAATTATATTCTAGGAGTCTCTCTGATGGTGAAATGAAAATCTCAATTTGCACAATTGTGTACTCATTTCGTGTTCATTTTCAACTTTTAAAATCAACTTACAGTCAAAGGAGCAATATTTAATTAGGGTTGCCAAAGAGTAAATGTTTCTGAACCCTGTGTCATGAAACAAAGGTTTAGCTAACAGAAGGAGGCCAAAAGACATGGGAAACAAATTGCCATCTGGTCATGGCGACGCGACAATGGAAAATTCCATGTGGTTGTATCAGGACGTGGAGATTGCCGTATGTTATTTAAAGCTACAAATATAACCAACTGAAGAATTAAAAATAGTTGCGTGGCCATCAACAACTTAAGGAAGAAGGTGGGAAGGGTGCCACAGTATTAGGCAAAGTGGCATCTCAAATAGCCGGGAGCTTCCAGAGAACGTCTGATGTCGGTAAAACACGAAATTGTGGGGATACAAATGAGGATTGTGGAGATAGTCACCGATGGCTCGCATGAGAAATGGTTAACAATCATCACCTCAGGGAGAAGACGAGAAGATGGTTGGGGTGGGTGCAAAGGAACAAGGCTTCTGGCTAATTGCTCTTCTGCATGTTTTAATCCCCGGATCATATATTAGTTTCCGGTTGGTGCTGTGTCAGCAAGGTTGTTGGCTATAAACACAGACTCTGAAGCCAGCCAGACCTGGGTCAGGCCCCAGCTCAGATTCCACTCCTGGGCATACGCTCAAAAGAACTGAAAACAGGTGTTCTCAACTCACACGTATTTATTTAGTCAACTACTCTCTGACAAGAGCGTTAAGACAAAATAATGGGGAAAGGACGGTCTTGGGATAAACGACATTGGGATATCCAGATACTGACCTGCAGAAGACCTGAATAGACCTTTCTCCAAAGAAGACAAAGAAATGGCCACCAGGTGCATGAAAAGGTGTTCGACGTCACTAAGCGTCAGGGAAAGGCACGTTTCTTTAAAAAAAAAAATGAGCGGGGCGCCTGGGTGGCGCAGTCGGTTAAGCGTCCGACTTCAGCCAGGTCACGATCTCGCGGTCCGTGAGTTCGAGCCCCGCGTCGGGCTCTGGGCTGATGGCTCAGAGCCTGGAGCCTGTTTCCGATTCTGTGTCTCCCTCTCTCTCTGCCCCTCCCCCGTTCATGCTCTGTCTCTCTCTGTCCCAAAAATAAATAAAAAAAAAACGTTGAAAAAAAAAATTTAAAAAAAAAAAAATAAATAAAAAATAAAAAAAAAATGAGCTATCGCGTCACACCTGTTAGGAGGACTATCATCAAAAAAGACCATCGGTAACAAATGTTGATGAGGATGTGGAGAAACGGGAACCCTCGCGCACTGTTTGTGGGAATGCAAATTGGTGCAGCCGCTCTGGAAAACAGTGTGGAGCTTCCTCAAAAAATTAAAAAGAGAATTTCCCTACGACCCAGCAATTGCACTTCTGGATATTCAATCAAAGAAAATGAAATCACCATGTGAAGAGACGTCTGCACCCCCAAGTTCACTGCAGCCTTACAATGGGCAAGACGTTTAAATAATCACAACGTCCATGGATGGATAAATGAACTTTAAAAATGTGGTATGTGCATATCCTAGATTATGATTTAGCTTTTAAAAAGGAGGAAATCTGGGGCGCCTGGGTGGCGCAGTCGGTTGAGCGTCCGACTTCAGCCAGGTCACGATCTCACGGTCCGTGAGTTCGAGCCCCGCGTCGGGCTCTGGGCTGATGGCTCAGAGCCTGGAGCCTGTTTCCGATTCTGTGTCTCCCTCTCTCTCTGCCCCTCCCCCGTTCATGCTCTGTCTCTCTCTGTCCCCAAAATAAATAAATGTTGAAAAAATAAAAATAAAATAAATAAATAAAAAGGAGGAAATCTGATCATTTACAACAACATGGATGGAACCGGACAGCATTCTATGAAGTGAAATAAGCCAGACGCAAAAAGACAAATCCTGTAATGATCCCACTTACATGTATAATCTAAAGTAATCAAACTTATGGAAGCAGAGTAGAAAGGTGATTTTCAGGGGCTGGGCAGGGGAACTGGGGGTCATGGTCAAGGGGTACAAAGCGTCAGTGATACAGGATAAGATCTGGAGATCTATTCGGCATCATGCCTGTAGCGAACAATATTGAAAATAAGTTTTTCTTTTTCTTTTAAGTTTATTTCTTTTGAGAGAGAGAGAGAGAGAGAGAGAGAGAGAGAGAGAGGAAGGGGCAGAGATAGAAGGAGAGAGAGAATCCCAAGCAGGCTCCACGCTGTCAGCACAGAGCCCGACTCGGGGGCTTGATCTCACAATCTGTGAGATCATGACCTGAGCTGAAATCCAGTTGGACACTTAACTGACTCAGCCACCCAGGTGCCTGAAAATAAAATTTTCTAAGAGAGGACATCTGGTGTTAAGTGTTTTTGCCACAAAAAGTAATACCAGTAGCAGTGGAGGTGGGAGGAAACTTTGGGAGGTGATGGATGTGTCCAGGACCTCGATGGTGATGCTGATTTCACAGGTGTATCCTTACCTCCAAACTCATCAACTTGTGTGTGTGTGTGTGTGTGTGTGTGTGTGTGTGTGTGTGTATTTTAATATAATTTATTGCCAAGTTAGCTAACATACAGTGTGCACAACGTGCTCTTGGTTTTGGGAGTAGATTCCCGTGGCTCATCGCTTACATACAACACCCAGTGCTCATCCCCACAAGTGCCCTCCTCAATGCCCATCATCCATTTTCCCCACACCCCTTACCCCACTATCAACCCTCAGTTTGTTCTCTGTATTTAAGAGTCTCTTATGGTTTGCCCCCCTCCCTCTCTTTTTGTAACTCTTTTTCCCCTGCCCCTCCCCCATGGTCTTCTGTTAAGTTTCTCAAGCTCCACATGTAAGTGAAAACTTGTACATGTTAATTATTTACAGCTTTTTACATGTTAATCATGTCTCAATAAAGTGAGTTTTAAAAAAGGGGGGGGTGCCTGGATGGCTCATTCGGTTGAGCGTCCGACTTCGGCTCAGGTCATGATCTCACAGTTCGGTGGGTTTGAGCCCCGCGTTGGGCTCTGTGCTGACGGCTCAGAGCCTGGAGCCTGTTTCACAGTCTGTGTCTCCCTCTCTCTCTGCCCCCCCCTTGCTTGTGCGCTCTCACTCTCAAAAAAAAAAAATAAGAATTAAAAAAATAATAAAGGAGGGAATGAAAACAAGCATCACACAGAAACTCGCACATGAGTATCAGCGCCACTCACAACAGCCAAAAGGTGGAAACAACCCGAATGTGCATCTGTGGGTGCACAGATGAACAAAATGCATTATAACCACACGGCGGGTTATTACTCGGCCATAAAAAGGAACCCGATTCTGAAAATTCCTACAAATATGTGCGTGAGCCTTGAAAACGTGCTAACTGAAAGACGCCAGACGCTAAGGGACCCACCCCGTACAATGTGAAATTTCCACAAGAGGTAAAAACCACCGAGACAGAAAGTGAGTCGTTAGTGCTTGAGGCTGAGGAGACTAGGAAAGAGAGGACTAAAGAAGGTGGGGTGTCCTCTGGGGGATGACAAGCATGGTTCAAAATTGACAGCATTTTGCTGGCACATCTCTGGGGCTACGCCGAAAGCCGCTGAAGGGTCCACTTGAAAAGCCAGACCAGCCAGACCTGCTCGGCTTTTCCTAGCTGGGTGGCCATCTGCAAAGTGACTTCTGTCCTCAGTTTGCTCAGCTGCAAAATGGGAGCGAAGCCCACCTCCCGCATCCCTGGGGAGACCTTCTCACTTAACGCAGGCGAGGGAGCCCAGTGCTTGCTCTTTGGAAGTGCCCCACAGAGAGCGATATTACAGGCAGGTGTCCTGATGAACTCGTGTGTTCTTTTTTACTGTGCTGAGCTGGATTGGCAGCCTCCAGCGGAGGCCTGTACGTGCCTTTGAGGATCTGAGTTCAACAGTTTCTGTCCTTTTGACTGTGTTCTTGGGAGGAAAGACTGGGGGAGACAATGAGAAGGGATCTGTTAGACAAGGGTGCCTGGCTGGCAGGACTGACGTGTCAAGCGTGTGTCTGCGGTCCTCGCTTTGCCGGGAGGCTACGAAAGGAAATTTGGCTCTTTGCTAATGTTCCCATTTTAGCAAACGATCAAACTCGGCAGTCCCCCGAGAGGAGGAAAATCCACCTCGGTTCAGCACGCCCTCGGCCCAAACTGTATATTCTGAATCGTGTGATCAGTCAAGAGAAGCTTCTCCATCAGAATGAAGAAACCACACTCTTTTGGAAACGGCTGAAAATCTGCTTTTCCCATCAATATCACCGCTGATATTATTTTTCCTTTCTGGGGTTCTGAAAACAGTTAATCTGACAATAGACTCGGTGAATTTTCTATGAGCTGACTGCGTTCAAATGGACGGACGGCCCGTTACTATTGGCAAAATGCCATCGTGCTCTGGCCATGGTCCCACCTGGGGACCTAGGAAGAAAGCTTTGTGGTTTACACAGAGCAAAGCTCGTCGCTGAACTGGTGTGATGGGCAGAGGTTGTCATGTTCTGTGGGAAATAGGGATCGAAGAATGCCATCTAAGTGATCCATCTGTGAAGAGTGGTCCCCAAGAGCAGGGAGCCCAGACCAGTAGCTTTAGTGGTGGGCAAATGACAGTGTTGGGAAGTCCTTACATCTGGGCACGGCCGGTGGTCTCACTTCAGAAGGCCCTGCTCTGCACGCTGTTACAGACTCACATCCCTCCTGGGGAAAGGGGCTGTTAGGGGCTGACCTGTGTCCCCCAAAACTCACGCTGATGTTCTCACTCCGTGACTGTATTTGGACATAAGGGCTTTACAAAGGTGACTAAGTTAAAATGAGGCTCTTGGAGGGGGGCCCTAATCTGACCTGACTGGTGGCCTTATGAGAAGAGGAAATGTGGACACACGGGGACACCAGGGGTGGGCACGTACAAAGAGGTGGCCCCCTGAGAAGGAGGCCATCTGAAGCCAAGGAGAGGGGCCTCAGAAGAAACACCCGCCAGCCCCCTGACCTTGGACTTCCAGCCCCAGAACTCTGAGAAAATGAACTTCTTTGATTGGATCTGCCCAGTTGGGGACTTTGTTACAGCAGCCTAGGAAATCAGTACAGAGGCCAATGGGACGTGCCCACCAGGAGTTCTGGGCCTCCTTTCTGACTGTACTCCAGGTATCTGGACCCCATAATGTCCCACACAACGGCCCCAGGCCCACTTCTAGGCCAGCAAGAGCCCCTACTGTGAGGCTAACCTTCTAAGGGGGGGACCATGAGGCCTGTGTGCCCAGCCCTGGCCCAGAGAGGTGCCTGGGGCAGCTGGTATCAGGGATCTGAGCAAGGCCTGCTTCTGTAGGACAGGTGTCCCCGTGCATGCAAGTGTGGGAGAAAGACGTGGGGAGGGAGGACCTGGGGCCAGGTATCAGAAGCTGCTTTCCCTGTCCTGGGGAAACTCCAGAACTCTATGCACCTCCAAGGGGTCAACGGGTTTTCAAGTCAAGCCCAGCCGTCTGGGCTGATGTGGAGGCACACAGTCAAAGCCAAGGGGTAGAAGGCATTTCGTTGCAGAGGCAGCCCGATTGGTAGCTTTTATGCATTTGCACACGGCACATGGGCCTCCATTCATGCTCTTAGTTTGGGGTGTCACGAATGCTGGGGATGAGGCCAATTAGCATCCAGCCAATACGGGCCTTTGGACAGCCACATTCCATCTCTCTGATCCTGACGGGGAGCAGGGACGAAAGACGGTCTGCGGACCCTCTCAAGCTGCCTTTTCCAGCCTCTTTGATAGAAACGTCGGCCGATCGTACCCCGTTCTGAGGGGCTACGAATGGCACTTGTTGAAGGCACGTTTGAAAACGCGTGAATTGCAGATGACTGAGTCTGGAGCACAGCACAGAAGCAGGGTTTCGGTCCGGGTGGTGGGTCTAATTCTAAAGAGTGAGCCTCCGGTCTGTGGTGTCTGCGGTTAGCTCTGGCAAAGTGGGGTTACCATGGAAACCCCTTTCAGGCTCTGTGGCCCAGACTCCCAGTTCTTGTCATCCGCGACGTCCACGTTTTTATTTTGTAAAAAATTTTAATGTGTGCTAATTATTCTGAAGCTGCTCCTTCTGTAACCAAAGCTCCAACCCCCCCCCCCCCCACCCGGCCCCACCTGAAATGTCAAGTTCAACGTGAGATTGGGGCTTTTCTTTGGAGCAAGTTCATGGCCGTGTTCATAGACGCGTCCCCCTCCCCCAACGGAGGGTGGACACTCTCCTTCTTCTTCTTCCTCCTCTGGGAAAGAGAAAATGAGCTGCGTGTCGTCCAGCAGGCGCCGGGAGGAAGGCCGCCACGTCTGTGGGCTTCATCAGGGGTTTTCTTCTGTGAAAGGCGGAAGAGATTACAAGCGGAGTCTTTGTTTCAGCGGGACGTGAATTGCACAGAAGCCCGGAAAAACGATCGAATCTGTTCGCTCAGAAGTGCAGGCTTCGGGACCATATACTGATAATTCTGTTTTGCAAGAATCCTGGAACAGAAAGACTGGAAACTATGATATTTTTCCCCCCTTAGAAGCACAAACTCGAAGGCAAATATTAAA
Organism: Puma concolor; assembly: GCF_028749965.1. Classification (NCBI taxonomy): domain Eukaryota; kingdom Metazoa; phylum Chordata; class Mammalia; order Carnivora; family Felidae; genus Puma; species Puma concolor. The sequence continues at coordinate 3,245,440 of NC_141678.1, read as the reverse complement.
CTTTGGGGAATTTGCAATGTTAAACATTCCCAAGCCTTGCAGAGCCCCTCAGTCCATACCCCCACGTGTGGAAAACCAGCTTTTGAAAGAGAGGAGTCTGGGCTTAAAAAATGAAGCCTAATTTGGCTCTGAAGCAGCCTTGGACCTGGAACAGCAAAGCCCAGGCTCAGCTTCATGTATCTCTGCACGTCGATGCTCTTATGCAGCGGCGGTGCCTGATTCGTTCATTGTGGCCCCGAAGGGAGCACTGTGCTGGCCCCAGCAGAGAGCTGGAAAGCCAGCTGGAAGGGGAAACAGGTAAAAACAACAGAATCTGAAAACGTGAGAGGAAAACAGGACAGGGTACCCGGTGGCTCAGTAGTTAAGCATCCGACTTGGGCTCAGGTCATGATTTCACGGTTCGTGAGCTCGAGCCCCGCTTCGGGTAAAACATGAGCCCCACTTCAGGTGATCCTCACTCCTCTCTCTCTCTCTCTCTCTCTCTCCCTCCCCCTCTCTCTACCCTTCCTGGGATTCTCTCTCTGCCCCTCACTCATTTGCACACACACTCTCTCTCTCTCAAGAACAACAACAAAAAGCCATTTGCAATGATGTGGATGGACCTAGAATATGTTATGCTAAGCGCAGTAAGTCAGTCCGAGAAAGACAAATACCATATGACTTCACTCATATGTGGGGTTTAAGAAACAAAACAGATGAACGCAGGGGAGGGGAAGGTAAGAGAAGAGAGGGAAAGAAACCACAAGAGACTCTTAACTATAGAGAACAACTGGGGAGGGTTGATAGATGGAGGTGGATGGGGCATGGGCATTAAGGAGGACACTTGTGATGAGCACTGGGTGTCGTATGTAAGTGATGAGTCACTGAATTCTACTTTTGAAACCCATACTTCACTGTATGATAACTAACTAAAATTTAAAGAGAAAAAGAATGTTGGGGAATACAGAGTAAAAAAAAAAGACAGAAAGGGAGAGAAGGGAGGGGAAAGAGAGAATGAGAACTCTTACATGATTTCTGTAGGAGGCACACTCCTCTGGTTCCAAGCAGTAAGAAATCTAACTCAAAACTGTGTAAGGAAAAAAGGGACGGGTGTGGAGGGCTGACATTAAAAGTCCAGGAGGCTTTCAGGCAAAGCTGGATCCAGGTGCTCCTGTGAGGTCCTCGGGGATTGTCACTTTTGTGCTCTCAGTTCTGCCCTTCTCTGAGTTAACTGCATGCCCAGGCAGCCAGGAAGATGGCCATCAGGAGCATCAGTCTTGCTTGGTGACTTCTCAGTGTCTCTAGTGAAAAGAACCATTCTTTTCGCTAACCGTTGACACAAAATACTCATAATTGGATCTCTTTAGACCATTGCATTACATGGCTCTTTATCAAGCCACCATTGTGTCTACAGGCATTAGGTGCTCTGGTTGCCTGGGTCCAATGCCTACCTCCAGAGTCAAGGAAAACTCAAGAGACTGAAAGCAGTCTCACTGCACCCCCAAATTGTATGGTTTTGTTACCCAAAGAAGGGGGTTGGGTGCAGGACCGAGAAGAGACAAGGCTGCACGGCTTCACCAAACGACTCAGCACTCAGAGAATCAGATGCGAGGACGGTGCTTCCCCATGAGCCCCGGCTGGTTCACGAAGGACTCTGCTCTCTTCCTCCCTGCCCAACCAGCATGTGGAGGGCAGACGTGTGCACCTCACCCCCTCCGGCACTGGAACGCCACACACAGGCGCTAACAAAGAGCCGTGGATCTGAGAAAGGATCCAGGGGTTGCCGAACACAACTGAGTGTTCACTTTGTCGTTTCTTCTTGCCCTGGTGCGTACTTGTGTGGTTTCGACATCTTGTCTTTAAGAAAACTGCACATCTCTCTTTTCACTTCCCTTCTCTCGCCCCCACCCCCTAAGCTAGCCAAGGTGCTTGGAAAAGATAACAAGATCTGGGATATTATATAAACATACGGGGTTTTTAGGCGGACAGCTCTGGGATGTTGTCAGGCCGGTCAAGTGCACTCACCCAGGGCTGCGTGGAAACAGCTTATGAAGCCATGTTTTCTGCCTTCATCAGAGCAAATAACTTCTCCGAACAGAAAGTAAATCAATAGCAGTTGAAGGCTGGCTTTTCCTGGTTCAGAGGCAGAAAATGTTAACGACGTTCTCCTCTCCGAGCCCCCTTTACGCCTCTGAAGTCATCGGTGTAGAAAAGTTAGTGGAAGACATGGTGCATTTTGGAGAGTCCAGGGAGGTGAGCGTCGTTGGGAAGATGTTTTCATTCACTGAACCTGCAGGATGTTGAGACACGTTTCGTACTGTGTTTGCATCAAAATGGTATACGATTTGGCTAACTTTAGTATTCCTTTGCTGAATTTACACCACACACACACACACACACACACACACACGTGTAAACCCCAGGGTCCCAGATAGCTCAGCCCCTGTAGTGCCACACGACAGCCAACAAACAGGAGAGAACAGTCCAGCGGCCAGAAACCATGTTTTAAGAACACCTTTCGTGAAGATCAAGTTTCTTAGTCATAATTATCAGAAGCTGACTCTAATGACTGAGCTCAAAAAGGCTCCTTTCAAGGCCGTTGGGAGCTCACAGAATCTCTGCCAGGACTGGTGAACAAGTATGGAAGCTAAGTTTCCAGGAACCACGTCCGGCATCCCACAGGAGACGCAGCCAGCTGTAGAAACCTGCTCTGTTGTTGCTGGGGGCCCCAGAGAAGGTCCCCGGAGCAGGTGCGAGCTTCGGCTCCCCTCGGTGAGTCCACGTCTGCCCCAGGAACTTGCCCTACATCGCCAAGAGAAGGGCCTCTCCCAACACCAACCGCTAACCCTGGCTTCAGCCACCAGGACGGACAAACGTGGCCGCTGTGAGGCCAAGTTTCCTCTCATTGCGCACCTTGGAACGCAAGTCACATCCAGGGGAATCTCATTGAGTTGGATGGGGCCTCCGCTGTGTTGGGAGAGGCACTGCCCGGGTCCTGGAGCATCTCTGTGTGTCCTCAGCTATCATGCCAATTATCTGCCAATTACCGTGCCAGATTATCGTGCCAATACTGAGCAGTCTCAGTAGCTAACCATGTAGGCAACAGAGAAGGTCAGGGGCCCATGGAGGGACCGTTTGCTGGCCCCCCACGCAGGCCCTGGGTCCTGGCCGCTGTGCTTCCTGGTGGTGGTGCCTCCCAGTGTGTGTGTACCCAGCAGCCTCACGGGGCCTGGTGAAGGGGGTGGGGCACGCTGACCCTGACGCTGGCGTGGGCTCCTGTATCGTGAGTGCTACACGCTCTGCTCCCTCGGGTCTGGCTGTCTACTTCAGCAGCCCTGTAACTGCACCAACCCGAGCCGCTCGCCTGCCCCGTCATCCGCTCGAGTCCTGGTGCTGCCTGCCCTCCCGAGAGGCTGCGGTTCCTCCCCGAGAAGCGGCATCCTTGCAACAAGACAGGAGGTGGAGGGCGTTGGGGACTTGCCATCTGCCTTCTTAAATGGGAACGTGAGGCTCCCGTTGGGAGAATGTCCCTGAGATGGGCCGACGAGCAACATCCTCGTCCGAGACTCGGGGACGTGAGAATCTGTTGCCTTCGCAGCAAAAGGCGATTTGCAGATGGGAGCGAGGCCCTTCAGGTGAAGAGATTATCCTGGATTATCCTGGGGGCCAAGGAACACCAGCTGCCTGGGAGGCCAGAAAAGCCAAGAGGAGGATCCTACCTGGGGACTCTTGAAGGAACGTGACTTTTACACTTCTGGCCTACAGAGCTGTAATATAATGAGTGTGCGTTGTTTTAAGCCACTTGCACATTTGTGGTGATTCGTTACAGCAGCGATGAGAAATTAACACATTCCCTAAATGGGAAAAGACTGTTCCAAGGACAATGAGGGCAAAATAAATCAATGTAGGAAGGAGGAGACACAGGGCGATGCTGTGCAGGGTCTGAGGGGGGCAGGACGGGGGAGTGACACCGGACAACGCGAGAGCAGACCCAGGCAGCGAGGGCTCGGTCCTGGGCTCCCTTCTCTTTTCCACGACTGTGCTCTCCTGCTTGGGGAGCTCATCTGTGCCTCAAATTGATGAACACGGGTCTGTCTGGGCCCCGGCCCTGTCCCGAGCCCCAGGACCCTATGACCTCCACATCTCCACACTGCTTTCCATCATTCTGATGACACACGGGGGCCGGGCTGGAAACAGCGGGATTCTCACGAAATGGAAGATGAGAGGTGTGAACAACAAAGCTTCTTGATTCAGAGGATGGGGGAGAGCAGTCATCTGAAATGTTTGAAACGTATTTTGCCTTTGCGTCATGAAATGGAGAAATGCGGTTTAAAAAACAAACAAAGGACTGCTCCGTGGATGTTGTTACTAGTCTGGGTTCTCCAGGGAAACAGAGCCAACAGGATAAACGGAGAGAGATAAGAGTTGCGTTACGGGAGCTGGCGCAGGTGATAACGGATCCTGAGAGGCCCCGAGATCTCCCACCTGTGGCTGGGGGCCAGGAGGAGCCGGATGTGTGATGTCGTGTGACGAGGAGGCCAGAGAGCCAGGAGGCTGGTGTGGGAGCCCCTCCCTGACAGCTGGGGCCTGAGACTCAGCTCACGCAGAGAGGGAATTGACAATCGTGCTGTTTTTTGTTTTACCCAGGCCACCAGGGGGCCACGTGGCACCTGCCCGCATGGTGGGCAGTGATCTTCCTGGCCCACAGGGTCAAGGGCTGATCTCTTCCAGAGACACCCAGAAATCACACTCACCCGCTGTCTGGGGGCCCTTCGTTAGTTCTGCCCACTGACACATAAAGCTACTGTTTGACACGCTTTCCGGAACTCGGTGTGAAGATGGCGGCTGCCTGGCACTCAATGATGGAAGGTTCTGGAACTCAGCTGGCCCGCCTCCATCGGGGCTCCACAGCCCCCAGGGTCACATTAAGAGCACTCGGAATTTGGGTTGTAAGTAATGTGGATTGGAGTAGGGCAACATTAAAATACTAATAAAATCTAAATGACCAGCCACATTTTAAATAACACGAATCCCCTCAATCAAAAACATATCAAGAGTCCCACCCATCTGAATCAGTCGAACAAAGTCCACTGTGACCAGTGTGCTGTCTATTGACAGATTCTGGTGCCACGTCTTAGTGGGGAGGCAGACAGAGCCCCCCCCCAGCATTGCCAGGAGGAGCCCCTCTCTCGGTCGGCCTGGGCTCCACATCCGAGTGTCCTGGCCGAGCGCCTGTGAGGTTCAGAACACATCACACGCCTACAGCTCTCGGTCCATCTACTAGTCCCCTGCCCTTCGTCCCCCGCATGGAGGTCGGTCCTGAGTGGGATTCTGTCCACCCAAATGCCAGGCGACCATCTTTCTCCTTTGTGACACATCCTTTTGCCCTGGCCCCTGGCAGCCTTGTTGGAGGCATGAGTCAGGTGTGCCCCTTACGAGTCCGTTGGGCAAGTCACGGCACAGGTGAGGCGTCAGTGCTGGAACGCCAAATGGGTCTCCAGAGGTCTGACAATTATCACTCTCCCCCACGTGTCTATCCCTCAACAGATGAACATTCTCCGACCTTCACAGGTCTGCGGAGAGCTGGGAGGAGTCCCGATGTTCCGCCAGGCGACACCAGCCCCCGGGGCCCCGATGTTGGTTCAGACATGATTATGTCTTGTGACAAGGGTTTTATCCAGGTAATTTGCAGCTGGATCGCTTCCTCTTCCCCCGCTTGATAGAGCGATGCCAATAAAGCCTTGTTCCATCACACGGGAGAGAATGGAGATGGCAGCCGCAGAAACAGCTCGCAGGCTCGGCCCCCCAGTGCCAACAGCGAGCTTCGAAAATGAAGGACATTTTTTTTTCTTTTTTTTTTTTATTATATTTTTTTCAACGTTTTTTATTTATTTTTGGGACAGAGAGAGACAGAGCATGAACGGGGGAGGGGCAGAGAGAGAGGGAGACACAGAATCGGAAACAGGCTCCAGGCTCCGAGCCATCAGCCCAGAGCCCGACGTGGGGCTCAAACTCACGGACCGTGAGATCGTGACCTGGCTGAAGTCGGACGCTTAACCGACTGCGCCACCCAGGTGCCCCACGTTTTGTTTTTCTTTAAATGAAAGACTCTGTCAAGGTTTACGGTGAGGCAGGTCCAAATAACCTTGTCACTCGTCCCCACCGGGGGCCGGGGCATTAAGGTAAGTGTGCAGTTGGATCTGGAAAAGCCCCGTGCCCGTCACCCCATTAGCGCCCTCCTCCCTGGGGAGCAGGGGTGGGGGGAGAAAAGAGGACAGCGGGGGGAACACTTTGCACCCGAGGCAAAACAACTCTCATTACCAGGTAAGATTTCCCTCACCCTCCCCTGTCAATTTGTCAATGTTGCCAGAAGCGAAGGAAGGAAGGTTTCGTTGTCATTACTCAACCACGGCAAGAGCGTTGCTTTGGAACCACAACATGTGAGGCTTGGGGAGGAGGCAGCGGGCACCTGGGTTTGGTGGAACCGGCAGCGGTGGCCCCCGGAGGTGGCCCTCACTCGGCCACCGGGTGACAGGGGCACCCTGAGACACGCCCGGGCGCAGACCAGCTTGTAATGCAGAGCCTGTTCAGGCTCTTTCAATAGCCCCTCACCGTGTTTCTTGATCTCCCCGTTAACCTGCGCGTTCTTTCTAGGGGCGTTCTGCGTGTACAGCTCAGTCCTAGGCAGCGGAGAGGCAGCGGTTCATGAGCGTAAGCAAACTTCCTGAGGTCACAGATCTTACATTTTACTGGAGAAAGATGGTTCATAAGGAAGCAGATAAGGAGGCCTTTTAATGAAAAGTCAGGACGCCACGGTAACGATGTGGATGAACCTTGAAAACGTTGTGCCAACGGAAAGAAGCCGGTCACGAAAGGCCACATACTGAAGGATTCCATTTATAGGAAATGTCCAGGAGAAGCAAACCCATAGAGACACAGCGTAGACGAGTGGACGCCAGAGGATGGGGAGGGGGTTTTGGGGTGGGGGCGGGGCCACTGCTAGCAGATGCCAAGCTTCTTCCTTCAATGATGAAATGTTCTAAAATCAACCGCACGGATGGAAGTGCCACTCTGTGGATAAATGCCACCGACTCGTACACTTTGACAAGGGGACTCGCAGTTAAGTGTGAACGATCTCTCAATAGAGCCTTGTTAAAGGAAAATTATCATGGCGGCCGTATGTCATTGTTGAGTAACGTCGCCCCAAGAAGCTGCAACTTAACGACTGCTTGTTATGGATTCCGAGTTTATGCATCAGCCGGGGGTTTGGCTGGTCTTGATGGCTCGTGGGTCCGTGGTCAGCTGGAGAGGTGGCTGAGGGCCGGTGATCTGGGACGGCCTCACTCACACGTTGGCTGATTGGCTCGCTGTGGGCCGGGGCAAGGGGGCGACTGGACCACGTGCCATCTTCCACCAGGCTGGGCTGTGCTTGCTCACGATGCGCCCGTGCCACGTCTGAGGCTGCTGGAGGCCTTGGACCGGACACAGCCTCCCCTCTGGGCCAAGACACGTTACCAAAAGAGCACTGAATCAAAAGCGTAGACTCGCTTTTAATGGTCCTGCCAAGACAGAATTCATACGCCGTCCAGTTCGCTCATTGAAGTGCACATTCCAACGTCTTCTAGTACGTCCACTGTTACCCTAACGCCACGACAACCCATTTTAGCACATCCTTATTACTCCCGAAAGAAACACTTCACCCCTCTGCCTCCCCCCGCCCCCCGCAACCCCCCAGCATCCACTAATCCCCTTTCTGTCTCTGGATTTACTTATCTGGGCACATCACACAGGTGGAATCCAGCCGTATGTGGCCTTGTGTGCGGGCTTCTCTCACTTGGCGCCCTGTTTCCAAGATTGTTTTGTGTTCTAGCGCACGTCGGTGCCTCATCCTTTTCATCGCTCGGCAACAACCCGCTGAGGGGGTATCCACATTTGAGAGGTGCAGACCCCCCCCCCCGGATGGAGGAGGGGCAAACTCACGTTGCGAGGGGCACGGATACCGGATGGCAGAGAACTAAGGCCACTGTTGGGAACAGTCTACCCAGGAGCACAGACCCGGGCACATAGTTTGGAGAGTGATTGAGCAGCATCTGGCGAAGCGCGTGTTCCCTTGGTGGTGGACGTCTGGTCCCCTGTCAGCAGGTATCCCTGCTTTTTGCTACACCGACTTTGTACAAGTGATGCTGTGCCCAGTCTCGGGATGAGTCACGACTGTTCTGGGCTCACCACAGCAATCCTGTTCCTTGTGCCAAAAACTCATCCAGGTTGAGGGTGGGAGGGGGACATGGGACACAGCTCCAGGCAGTGATTATTAAATTTTTTTTTTTCAACGTTTATTTATTTTGGGGACAGAGAGAGACAGAGCATGAACGGGGGAGGGGCAGAGAGAGAGGGAGACACAGAATCGGAAACAGGCTCCAGGCTCTGAGCCATCAGCCCAGAGCCCCACGCGGGGCTCGAACTCACGGACCGCGAGATCGTGACCTGGCTGAAGTCGGACGCTTAACCGACTGCGCCACCCAGGCGCCCCTCCAGGCAGTGATTATTAAGGGGAGTCTTCTGGGCGTCTCAGTAAAAGTTTCTTCCTTCCTAAGCACCGAGCTGCACACGACTTCTCTGCCTATTTCCCAACGGGCTTTTAAGGCTCATGGTGACCTTGTGTGATTTTCGCCTCATGCGCCATCTACAGAATTACCATCGTGCGTCCTGGGATGAACACTGCACCCACCTCCCGCCTAAATTCTTGTGCACCTGGAACCTCAGAACATAGTTTTTTGGAAACAGGATCTAATCTCATCGAGATGAGGCCACGCTGGATGGGGAGGGTGGGTCACTCACCCAGTGACTGATGTCCTGGTAAGAGGGAGATTCAGACACAGGAGGACAGCATGTGGCTGTGGGAGCAGGGAGTACAGTGATGTGTCCACGGCCCAAGAGATGGACGCAAACCCTGCTGTCACCTGGGTTTTGGATGTGTCGCCTCCAGAACTGCCGCTCCACTGTGGCCCCGGGAACTAACACCCTGTGCGATTCCATTATTTTCAAAAATAGACTTCTCACAACGCACCAGAGAAAGGACATGGCCCCCCAGAACCCGCCCAGGTACCGGGGGTGCAAGAGACAATGGCCGGGGAGGAGGACTCCTCTGCCGTGCAGGCCTCGCCCATCCAGCCTCAGCTCCCATCACAGGACAGCGTGTCTCTTTGCCCGCGGCGCGTGACCTTCAGCGTGCTAACCACAGGACAGCCGCCAACACGCTCCACTGTCTTCACAGAGACGGGCCTTTTTATCGTAGGCAAGAAAATATACGGTTTCTCATTTTAAAGGATTATGGGCCATTGATGCCCACTTTCCATATGTTAGAAGCATATAAAAATTTTTGAGCAATGAAAGTGAGTAACTGGAGGTCCGCATACGATAAAGTAATTTTATTTTTTATTATAAGGCAGTTTGGTTTGAGATGACAAAAAGATGTTGTTAATATTTCAAAGAGATGGGTTTTGTCCCGCTGGTCAAGGACAACGAAGGACTTGTCAGGTCTCTGCGAGGTCATTTAATTACCTACAAGTGAGGCTTTGAAGCGACTCTCCCACCAAGAACTAGGAAGAGCTTAGATATCCCAGAAAATGAGAGTTTGCTGAGGTTTTGTCCCCAAGGGTGCAACTCAGTTGATCTGTGCACACACACACACGCACATATACACCCACAAACCTCACGGTCATGGTCCCTACACATGTGGACACACACGTGCACATACACACACATGAACTCACGTGCACATGGATACATATACACACACGTAAGCACACAAAGAGACAGACACATAAAACTCACATTTGTGACCCCACACATAATACACACAATGCATATATGGACAGAAAATCACACATGTGTGTATACAGACATGTATGGACACACGCGGACCCATGTGGACACATAGGCACACACACAGACGTGCACACGTGCTTTCCGTAGCTGACCACATGTTCCCAGATGTCACTGACAACAGATCCCTGTAGTCTGTCATCAGGTGGCATTGCACCGGGGGTCTGTCATGGAGAACCGTGGTCCCTACCCCCACGTGGATTGTGTTAGACATCCTTTAAAGGAGACGATCACATGAGATCAAAGACCTAGATCCTGACAAATAACATGAATTCTGCTGCCTCCCTGCCTTCCTTGCGGACTGTTGCAGGCCAGGGACCCTGAGCTCGCCACTGTCATCCGTGAGAACAGAGGGATCAGGATGGCAGTGGTTCTCACTGGTCGGCACTCAAGGGGCCCACGGAGAAGGCACCTGTTCGTCCTCCCCACAGAGCTGTGGGTCTGGGAGACAAAGCGACCCAGCTTCACGGTGCCGTTAGTGAGAGCCCGTGACCGTCCCCCGCATGCATCATTATCGCTTCCTACCATGAGAGGGCCCTCGAAACACTGCCTTCTGTTGTCGCTGAGGTGAAATTCACGTAGAATTCATCCGTTAATGGGTACAACTTGGTGCCATTTGGTACATTCACACTGTTGTGAAACCATCACCTCCATCTAGTTCCAGAACAGTCTCATCCCCCCCAAGAAAGGAACCCTGTGCCCGTTGGCAGTCGCTCCCCACTGTCCCCTCCCCCAGCCCCTGGCCACCACTCAGTCTGCTTCTGCCCCTGTGGATTCACCTGCTCTGGACATTTCAGATCAGTGGAATCGCACGGTGTGGCCATTTGCATCTGGCACGCTTCATCGGCACCAGACTTTCCAGGTTTATCCATACGTGTCTGTTCCACTCCTCGTTAACGGCTGAAGACTATTCCAGGCCAGGGGCAGGTCATACTTTATTCATCCATTGATGGACACTTGGGCTGTTTTCTCCTTTTGGCTGCTGCGTATAGAGCAGTCGTGAGTATTTGTGTACACGTTTTTGTTTGAACACGTGTTTCCCATTCTCTTGGGTGTATTCCTAGGAGGGGAATGGCGGGTCATGCGGTCCTTCTCTCTCACTTCTTGAGGGATGCCAAAGTGTTTTGGTGTTTTTTGTTTTTGTTTTTAGTTTGAATGTTTTTAAATTAAATACAACACAAGTCCAGAAAGTTGAAAAAACAATTAATACAGTGTTTATTATTAAATTATAACTTACACAAGCACCGTGTTTATCGACAATTAGTAAGTTATCACCAGAGGAACACTCTCATAAGCACCACCTGTACTATCCAACCCAGAAGCCTTCCAGGTGCTCCCCACCCAATTATAATTCCATCTTCTCCGTGAGTGTAGCTACTATTTTCTTATACATCATTTTTTAAATAAATTAATCTACAGGTTGACGATCCTTTCATTTTTGAACATAAAGTTCACTCCATTTAAACTGTTGTTTAACGTTCACTGATTTTTTGAGAGACAGAGTGCGAGCGGGAGAGGGGGCGAGACACAGAATCTGAAGCAGGCTCCAGGATCTGAGCTGTCAGCACAGAGCCCGATGTGGGGCTCGAACCCACGAACCATGAGATCATGACCTGAGCTGAAGTCGGAGGCTTAACCCACTGAGCCACCCAGGTGCCCCTAAAGTTCATTCCATTTCGCAGCCACCTAACGTGACACTGTATGGGGCAGCTACCGTTTATCAGACCAGCTCTGTAGCTGAGCGCTTGGACTGTCGTCTCTGTTTTGCTGTGACCTTCAGAGGACTCCTCAACCCCTCTCAGGTCCTTGGCATGTCTTCAAAAGAGAAGGGAGGTGATCATCCCATTTGAAATAAAGTGAGGGAAAGCATTTGGCAAACTGTAAATACAGGTTCCGGGCCTGTGTTAGACCCCGAAGTGCATTCATTGGAGCTGAATGCCCTCATTAGGATTCATGGGCCTGACCAACCCATGTGGCAAGGCATACTGTCCCAAATAAACACCCAGCCTCCGTATCCCACCTGATCTTTTCATAAGGGGGAAGATGCTCCTTTTTCTGAAAGGTGGACTAAGTTCCCTCCTCTTGAATCTTGGGATGCCGTGACTGCTCCACCAACAGCATATGGCAGAAGGGATGTCATGTGACTTGCAAACGTAGGTCTTAAAAAGAATGTAGTTCGTGCCTGGCACTCTCTTTGGGCAATGCTCACTCTGGAAGAAGACAACTGTTTCATTATGCTGTCAGGTAACCGAAACTGGTCCACATGGATGGACCACATGGATGGATCCATACGAAGAGACCACACGAAGATATTTCATGAAGAGACCACATGAGTGGAACACCGCCAACAGCCAGCATTAACCTTCAGGCTCCTAGGTGAATGACCCTTCAGAGGACTCCAGCCGAGACTCCAGACCCCATGCAGCAGAGATGATCTGTCCAAGCTCCTGACCCATGAAACCTGTGAGCATCCCAATGGCTGTTCGACGCCCCTCAGTTTTGCGGTACTAAATGATGCAGCCATGGTAACGGAAACGGTCAGATCGTCCTTACAATGAAGTGTGCTCTGTGCTGTCTACACCCAGGGCTGCTCCTTGGGACTGGAGACGGGGGAGGTGGATCCTAAGGCAGCTGCTTCCAGGGGGTACTCAGCTGAGCAAAACAAACGAGACACGTAAACGTCACCTTCCAGCGTGTCGAAACTGGGTCACGGCACGCTGAGACAGTTCAAAGGAGGGAGTCCCCTCCAGCAGGGGGTCCACATTTGGGGTTCCTCCAGGATTACCCACCTCCAAAGGGCTTCAACAACAGATAAGTGTCTTCCTTCCTGCGACAGAAGTCCTGAGGTTGGGAAGTTCACAGGTTCTCAACTCACATGGTCACCAGTGCCCATGAGGAACCAGGTTCTCTCTGTCTTCCCACTGCCATTCAGAGCGTGGATCTTCCCTCAGAAATCTCGCTCCGGGGTTTCAAGATGGCAGCCACGTTTCCGGGTATCACTGAGGGACATGACAGGTGAAGGGAGGAAGGGCTCATCGCTGTGCATCTCCTTCTATTTGACTTTAGAGAGTGGGAGAGAGAGAGCACATGCAGGGAAGGGGCAGAGAGAGAAGAGAGAGAGAGAGAGAGAGAGAGAGAGAGAACCACCAGCAGGCTCAGGCTCAGCATGGAGCCTGATGTGAGGCTTGATCCCAGGACTGTGGGACAATGACCTGAGCTAAATCAAGAGTCAAACGTTCGACTGACTGAGCCATCCAGGTATCCCTGCATCTTTTTTTAAAAAGCAGGAGCATTTTCTAATGCCTCCGACTAGTCCCACCCGACCTTCCTCTGGCTGGAATGGTTTTGTATTCTCATTCCCAGACCAACCTCTGCTGAGCAGAATGGGCCTCTCATGACTGGTTTGGGCTGGGGGGTGAACACCGGCCCGGAAATGACAGGTTCCTTCCGCACAAGAGGCAGGCAGGTGCCCGGGTCCAGGAGGCTCTGGCAACACCCGCCGCGGACACGTAGGAGCTGAGCCGCCACCCTAAGGGTAAGATGCATGTCAGAGAAAACGTCCTGGCAGAGCCATTCGGTGGTGGGTTCTGCTGAGCCTTTTTAAGTCTGAAAAACTCCTCACCCTTCCTCTCGGACTCGTGACCTCCGACCGCTCTTGCCGCCCAGCATTTTCAGGTGTTTGTCTGTGTTCGGCATTTCGCCACTTTGGTCAGGTGTCCAGAACGTCTCCGCTGTTTAACGTAAGTTCCCAAACAGTGACACTTTCTTATCTATTAGCGTCCACAGCAGGGCCGCGGAATGTGGGAATCAGATTGAATTTCCCATCAGCCTTGAGCTTAACCTTAGCAGCGACCAAGCCCCCGGGGAGAGAAGTCGATGGAGAGGTAATTAGGGATCATGTCGTATCGGGGAAATAATTACGGGGTGGGGGGAGAACCCCAGGCTGTAGTTCTCAGAAGCTGTGGCCGGCCAGGTGATCCGTCAGCAAGCGAAGGCACTGAGGATTCCTCTGAGGCAAGGAAGAAAAGTGTTCTTGTTACGGTAATCAAGGGAATTGGATATCGGACGGCGGTGTAATTATTCGAGGAAGGAAACTGCCCTCTTTCACTGAAGGTACAGAGAGATCTCACGGCCGTGAGCAGGGCTGCGGTGAGGAAGGGGCGCTGGACCCTGTGCCTCGGTTTCTCCATCTGAAGACGTGTCTGATAAATGGAGCTACCTCACAGGCTTGATCTGAGGAGTCGGGGGGTTAACCGGTGGCAGAGAGCAGATCGGTGTCTGGTTCAGTCGATGTTCCATGGGCTAAGCCACGATGGATCGTGGGCACGTCCCCTGCTGCCCTTCAAAGCCCCTGCCGTGCACCTGACACCGGGCGTGCGGACCTGAGTGAGGCCGACCATCTGGGCGGGGACGGCGTGGCGTGGCCTGTCGCGACGCCACCTGATGTCGGGCTGGGCTCGGGTGCAAAGTTCTGCAAAATGGACACCCGGACCAGGGGGGACACGGTCGGACGATCCCCGGGCGAGGCTGAGGCTCAGTTCGAGCTTGAGCGATGACTTCAGTCCCCTCTCACTTTGGCCAGACTTGGTTTGCCCGTCCCCAGCGTGCAGCCGATACAGGGAGTCCGACTTGAATGGCAACATCTCAATTTCAAGGATGTTTGGGATTCGGTCTGCGAACGTGGCAGAGGATGGGACTGTGGATGCGGAGCGACAGGTGCAGCTGCGGGGGAGGGGCGTGCCAGGGCCTGGGTGACCGTTGAGGCACCTGCCCTCCAGGCCCCCACTGCCCCCTGCCGGCTGGGTCCACGGCGAGCCGTTCAAACTCCCTGAGACTCAGTTTCCTCTGCCGTAAACTGTGTCAGCCGGAAAGACCTGTCCCTCCCGGGTGTCATAAGAATCACACAAGACACCAGACGCGGGGTCACGGACGACCGAGTGCGCGTCAGTGTGCAAAATGGTGCACACGACAACCGGGGCAGTGTCCTCGCCAGGGAAGGGGACGCGGCTGCGTATTCCGCGGGAGACAGCAGGCCACGGGTCAGTGGCAAGGGGACGGCACGCTTTGGCGGAAGGCCTGAAAGTGAGCTGGGTCCTGTGTGCTGCTGCCTCAGCATGTGGGGCGAACCAGGAGGGCCTGGAACGTCCTCAGCCAAAGCTCCTCCCCGGCTCTGTTCCCACAGATAAGGCCCCCAGGGCAGACGACGGGGCACCGGGCGCCTGCTCACGCCCAGCAGCGGGGTTAGCTGTCCACCAGTGCAGGATGGTTCAAGCAGACGGATCGCAGCCTCAGGGAGCCAGGCGCCCACCCCCCCACCCCGACCCGCAGCCCCTGCAAGTTCACAGTCCCCTTCCCAGCCCCCACGGGCCACACGTGCCTGGCGCCCCCCGACCCAGCCGTGAGTACCCACGACCCTGGTCTCCTCATCCTGTCAGCTGCCGTGTGTTCAGCCAACCCTGCGTCCCAGGGTGCTGAGTGGGGGGTGATCAAAACGGACAGGAGGGGAGTGGAGACCCTGGTGAAAGTGAGTTTCAACCCTCGTTCTTGCAACAGGCCGAACGTCCCAGAGGTGAGCCCCTCGCTTCTCCAGACCTGCGTTCCCCGTCGCTGGGGTGGAGGCCGTGACGTCCCGGCTTGTGACGTGAGCCCCCCTTCGGTGACCCCAGAAAACAAGATGTGGCATGCTTGCACAGGCGTACGCAGCTGTCCCATGACGTTGAACGTTACACCTCAACACAGGTTACGTTTTTAAAAACACAGAGAGGGTGAGCACCCGACAGATCCGTGGCTAGGCCTGCAATGCATGCCCTAGAAACCGGGGGTAACAAAGACCTCTCTCTCTCTCTCTGTCTCTCTGGTGGTTAATGGAACCTGCTCCATTAGAAACCGAGCCTCATCCCTTTAGCGAAGCTGCCTGTGCCACAGTGTTTCCATCTGTAAAATGGGGATGCTGACAGGTCCTTCCTCCAGCACTGCCCCGAGGACCGAGCTGACACAGGGTCAGCGCTCTGAACCCTGCATTAGCCCTTCTGGGCATCGTCCTCATCACCACTGCCTGATCTCCCTCTGGGGCTTCCCAAACCCTCCCCAGCTTCCCGAGCCTCCGGGGCGACAGGGTGGCCACCTCGAGCAGCTCACAGGCTCTCAGCCTCCTGCCCACGCCTGGCGGGAAATCTCACCTCCACTCCCGCCAGCGGGTTCATGTGCTGTTTGCTCTGCACCGAGCAGCAGTTGTGGGCAACGAGGAGCAGAGGGAAACACAGCCCCTGGCTGCAAGGATAGGGGCAGACATTCCTTGGGAAGAAGGAAGAGGGAGGGAGGGCGGGATGAAGGGGGGAAGGGAGGGAGGGAGGAGGGGAAGGGGTTGCTTCACATCAGAGCCCACGTCTTCCGTGAAATTCTGAACGGGGCTCAGGAGAGAAACTGGGGTTCACAGGTGTCTCTCAGACTAAAAGCTAAGCCTGCTCTAAGCCCTTCCTTGTGCTGGCCTCTGAGCACCTGTCTCCAGACCGACACCGTCCAAGCTGCCTTCAACAGGCACCCCTGGGGCTGCTGGCCCTCACCCCGAATCCACCAAAGAGCAGTGACCCCACGTGCGTTCCGCTGACCCGGGCCAGCCCCTGAACCGCCACCGCCGCTGGGTGATGGAGAGAACGTTCCCGGCCTCGCTCCTCGGGCACGGCGTGGCCCCAGGTAAATAAGCCTCCACACTTCTCTGTCTCCCCGGTGTGGAAAGTCTACAAGGCACCTCTGCACTGGCAACGTGCCCTCTTTGGAAGAGCCAGAGATGGACGGACGTCGGCTGACTGTGACATCACTCAGCTGGGGGCAGGGCGCGGGCACCGGTGTCTGGGTCTCCAGGGTGTCTGGGTCGCTAGGGATGCACGAGCAGGGTCCCACGAAGAAGGAGATCTCAGGGGAAAAGAAAGAAATGCCTCTGGTTTTTGGTTTCCTTTTCAATATTTCCTTTCCGTTGGTCAAACGCAAACCAGTACGTGTTTGAAGAATGGCCTATCGTCTCGTCTTTCTGAGTCTCTTCCTGGGCTCCCGATGGAAGGGTGTCTAACTCTGGAAGGTAACCGGAGGGGAGAATCCAGCCTTCCCTTCTTCCCACTGCTCGCCCTCACCCTCGCCCTCCCCAGGGGCGCCCTCCCACTGCTGGAGGGCTGAGTGTGCGGCCCCGTGGAGCCCATCTGAGGACTGGACTCAAGAGAACAGGCAGGAAACCCGCCTGGTCACAATTTGTATTCTCAGGCCCACACTCAGATCCAAGCCGTAGGAAGGTACCGCTGGCGAACAAAATAGAAAATCATAGAACTTGTATCAGGCAGTGTGTTCAAAGGTGGTAGGTGATATGGAGAAAAATAAATCAGGGGAGGAGGACAGCAGAAGCTCCTAGGTCAAGGATGGAGAGGTGGCGACTTTAAATATAGCGCCGTAGGGAAAGTCTTCCTGAGAAGGTACCCATTTAGCAAAACCTTGAAGAAAGGGAGAAAGTCGAGTACATCTGGAAGTGGAGCATTCTGTCCAGAAGGAGCTGCGGCAAGCAGCGAGTGCAAAGGCCCTGAGGCGGGATCGTGCCTGGATGTTACAGGGATTGCCAGGAGGCCAGGCTGGCTGGAGAAAGCCAAGTCAGGGCTCGGATGGAGCCAGAGAGGTAAGGGGGGCACATCGTACAGGCCACTAAGAGCATTTTGTCTGTGACTCACAGGCTGACGGGAAGATAGTTCTCTAAGCAGAGAACTGCCTGTTTGTGCCATTTCCCTGCTGTATCCCAGGAGTGTCCACTGGAAACTGGGAGCTCCTCAGATCGACAAACATTTTACCAAACCAAAACGTCTGAACCCCTGAGTTTTGAACACAACGTGACCCCTATTTTCTGGAAGCTTCTGATTCAGAGGAAGGCGGTACGGAGCTGGCTCGTGGGCTCGTGAGAGCCTAACGTGCACCTTTCTTCTCAGATCTGTATCCACCGATGCCACGTTGGTAGCTCGAAGTCAGGCATGGTGGGAGGATTTACAGCTTGTAACTGGGGAAGGGAACCACTCAGCCTCCCTGTCTCTTCCCGGGGCTGCTGACTGTGGGTGCCACTTCTTGCCATGGCTCTCACATGGGTGCTCCATCCAAGGCGGAAGACGGGTGACGTGGGAAGAGGGTAGCGACACTCACGGCTGCCCGTATTCTCTCCTCCTCGGTGTCTCAGTCACCTATGGCTGCGTAACAAATGACCCCTAATCTCAGTGGCTCCAGACAACGTGTTACTATTGCGCCTCGTGTGTGTGTGTTGAGGGGGGATCAGTATTTCAAGGCACAGCTCAGACAGACTAGTCTTCCTTACAACACGGGGACCCCAAAGCGGTTGGCCTTCTGTACACGGTGGCCTGGGGCTCTGATGAGACCAACGGAAGCTGCCTGTTCCATTCTTTACATCAGAAGGGATGTTCTGTACACCTTTGGCCAAAGCAAACACGGCCCAGCCCGGATCCACGGTGAGGGGAGCGGAGCCCGCCTCTCGACGCAGGTCCCAAAGTATTTGCCGCCATCTTAAATTTGCTACGCGGACACGGAAAGAGGCTGCGCCTTCTGCCCCCCCTGCCACCAAGCGTGGCCGCAGGGCTGAGTTCATCCCACAAAAGGGGAGAAGTGAAGGGAGAACCCTGCCGAAGGGGAGGTGGGGGAAGGGGAGGGAAGGGGAGGGGAGGGGAGGGGAGGGGAGGGAAGGGGAGGGAAGGGAAGGGGCCCTGGCAACCCCCTGCACCCCAGCCTTGCTGTTCCGGCCCCAGAGTCTACCTGACAGAGGCCCATCAGCCAGAACACCTATGTCCTCTCTCTGTCTGTGCAGGGGCCGCCTTCATCTGAAGGGACTGAAAATAATTCCGAAGGCTGCTCCAGAGTCGGCTGCTTCCAGACAGAGTCAGTATTTAAACACCTACACAGAACAAACATACCCCAGCAACAAGGACCCCACTGCCCTGGGCAGGACAGGGGCGGGAGCAGAGGGGGGCCCCCTGGACCCGGCCCTCGCTAGATGCTCTGTGTTTCTCGTCTGACAAGAGGGTGAAGACAAAGGTCTGGTCCCCAAGGACAGTAGATATTTCTGCCTTGCTCTTTGTGAACTCTGTCTCCATCTTCCAGGAAAAGGTGCTGTCTTGTGTGGGAACCCACTTCTCGGGCTCGGCCCGGTGCTTCGCAGGGCAGGGCATCCACACGTAAGCCAACCGTAAGCAGCGCTTGATTCAAGGATAAGCATGTGGTCTGAGTGGACCACATCCCTGTGAGCCTCAGGACTCTGACACAAGCCCCCCGATGGAAAGATGATGGCTCTTGCTCTAACACGCGGCGCTGGGAGGGTGCGGGGAGCTGGGAGGCCCCCGGCCGACCCTCGGAGGAAGGAGCCCTTAGAGGCTGGGCTGCAAGGGCGGAAAGGGTCAGGGTCCGCAGCCTCCAAATGCGCCACGGAGCCCCGAATTAGCGCAGCTCGGGCGAGTCCAGGTCCTGTGGCACCTGAAGGGAAGGAGCCCCAGAGGCGGGATCTGGAGGGTCCACGAGGGGCGGCGGATCGCTGAGTTGCGATGCAAACCTGATTTGCAGTCTGACTGAAACAAGGTATAGAGATGAGTAAGTTCATAAAACACTTAGGAATCACTGAAAATCTGAAGAGCTCCCGGGCCCCTGGTGATATGATGGCACTACGGTGAGTTATTTTAGGTGTGTAATAGTCTGGTGGGGTTTGTACAGCACTGATCTTTTAGAGATACGTAACAGATAATATTACGCATTATCTATTGTAACATGATATATATAGCGCCTAGGATTTGCTACAAAAAGAAAAACAACACATGTAGGAAGGAAGTAGGTGGGGGTGCGAGGGACACAAGAGTAACCATGAAATAATTAACTATTGCAGCTGGGTTTGGAACACATGGGGTTTTGATTTGAAAACAGTATATTTGGGGTGCCTGGTGGCTCAGTTGGTCAGCGGAGCGGCCGACTTCGGCTCAGGTCATGATCTGGCAGTTTGTGGGTTCGAGCCCCGCATCCGGCTCTGTGCCGACAGCTCAGAGCCTGGAGCCTGCTTCCGATTCTGTGTCTCCCTCTCTCTCTGTCCCTCCCCTGCCCATGCTCTGTGTCTCTCTCTCTCTCAAGAATGAACATTAAAAAAATTTTTTTTGAAAACATCTCGCACGACAAAGGAGTTTGAACAGTTAACAAGTATTGCAGCGCTCTCTTCCCAAGATGAGGGTTTCACGTACACAGCTGAAGTAGGTGCGTTTACGTTTCCCTGGGAAGCATGGCTTTTCTGTTCGATCAAGCAGTTGCTGTTCTATTAATCTGCTCATTGCTGATTCCTTACTTTCTGGCACGTGCCCAAATAGTGACGGGAAAGGTGTCGGCTCTGGTAGCAGAGGACGGACTTCTCAACCAGATAAATGATGAGTGTCTACTCAAGGCTTCCAATGAAACATCGGTGATTACAATAAGGGCTCACTTGTTTTCATCCGATGACTGGAATCAGAGCAAAGGTTTTGAAAGCTGGCTCAGCGGAAGATGAGGGTCGGTCTGATACAATCGGGAGTGTTACTGAAAATTCGGTGAGAAGTTCGACACTGGAGACGATAGGGTTGTTTTCGTAGTAGTGACAGGAATGTAAACGCTGGGTGGGACAAAATCAGGACAGAGGAGCCACAGTGTTTATGAAGTCAGGAAGCCTCCTGGGCAGAACTTACTCTCTTGGATTTCGGTGCATCCACATGCATATTTTTTTGATATTTATTTTTATTTCAGGGAGCACACAAGCGGGGGAGGGGCAGAGAGAGAGAGAGACAGAACCCGAAGCAGGCTCCAGGCTCCGAGCTGTCAGCACAGAGCCCGACGCGGGGCTCGAACCCACAAACCGTGAGATCATGACCTGAGCAGAAGTTGGATACTCAACCTACTGAGCCCCCGAGGGACCCCACACCATGCATAATTTGCCCAATCGCGGTACAATCTCCTACCCAGACAGAGGCTGAGGCAGCTGGTCTTTTAGGGTGGACCCCGGGGGTCATCTCCACCTCGTCCTTGTGCCCTTGGGGAATCTAACAGAATGTAGCAGAAGTGAAGAGATATCACCACCTTTGCCTTCTGCTTTGCACGGGCTCCCGCTCCCTCTCTTCCCAGTTGCTCCGTCTGGGAGGGGCAAGCCGCCATGTTGTGAGCACCCTACGGAGAAGCCATGTGGCAAGAAACCCAAGTTTGCACTCAACAGCCGGTGACAACCCGAAGCTGCCAAGAGCCACACGAGTCGGCTTAGGAGCGCACACCCCCGGACCCCCACAAACCTTGACGTGACGGCCATCCCGGTCAACGGCAACCTTGGGGAAGGACCCAGCAAAGCTCTGACTGGATTCCTGACCCATGGAAACCAGGATGTAATAAATGTTTGTGGTTTTAAATGAATGAGTTTGGGGTAATTTTGTAATGCAGTGCTAGATAACTCATATAAAACTCTAGTTGTAAAAATCTAGATCTATTTCTATGGGGCGCCTGGGTGGCTCAGTCAGTTAAGCGTCCGACTTCGGCTCAGCTCGTGACCTCATGGTTTGTGAGTTCGAGCCCCACGTCAGGCTCTGTGCTGACAGCTCGGAGCCTGGAGCCTGCTTGGCATTCTGTCTCCCTCTCTCAATAATGTAAACATTAAATAAAAAACAAACAAACAATGTCTGAGTCTCTGGAGGCCAGCTTTGTCAACCCCCCCACGTGTCCTGCAATCCTGCTGGACAATTTGCTGAAAACTTGAGACTCAGGTTGCCTTCTGTCCAACATCACACAGAACGCTTCAACCAGAGCATTCAAGTAACGGGCCACAAACCTCAGCTTTTAAAACTTTTAGCAAGTTATAACCATTGCGGGGGGAAAAAGGCTGGAGAGCAGGGAGCCGTTGAAGGCTGCCCCACAGAAGTAGGGGAGGAACAGAAAAGCCTAAATAGTGAGGGTGCAGAAACAAGAGGCAAGGCTGGTGCTCTGAGACACCCTGACCTGGGAGAGGTCTTGATAGAGCTCAGCTATTTAATTAGATAAATTTATATTCTGTGTCAGAATGGACCAAAATTGAGAGAGCCTGAAATTTCCCAAGACCTGGATTTGGTAAAATATTAAAAGGAACCTGAAGTAGGGGTCAATTATTTGACAGGCTTTGTGTTGGAAAAATATGTCAAAGAAAGGTCTTGAACGGAGGCCAAAAGGATGCTGCGTGTGAAAATATCCGGGCTGAATATTCTGTTATTAATTTCAATATTTTAAGACCTAATAAAAATGTGTTTTATGTGGCCACACTGGTTCTAAACCTAGATAGATTTTACTGGGAAAATAAGCCAAAAACGTATTCTTCAGGATAATAACCGTGGCATAGTATTAGAGACAGATACGCCAGAGCACCTATGCACCACGATGTCATCTCACGGTCAACCTAACTTCCCAGACACCTGGCTCAGCGTGACTGCTGGGTGTTTCTGCAAGGGACTGACCTTTGAATTGGTAGGCTGAGGCACGCAGACGGCCTTCCCCAATGTGGGTGGGCCTCACCCAATCCACTGAGGGCCTTGAAGAGACCAAAAAGGTAGAGGAAGGGAGAGTTTTCTCCCTCTGTCTGCCTCTCTCTCTCTGCCTGACTGCGGAGCTAGACCCGCCTGTCCTCTTCTGCCCCCAGATCGGGGTTTATATACACCACCGGGCCTCCTGACATGCACTGAAACCATACCCCTGGCTTTCCTGTGCCCCCAGCTTGTGGGTGACAAGGTGGCAGACTGTGGGACTTCTCAGTGCCCTTAATTATGCGGGACAATTCCTCACAATATGTTTCTTTATATATGTTTCACGTATATTACATATATGTTTATGTATAAATATGTATATGTATTACATATACATATATACATAAATACGTATATATATTATATATACACACATACATAAATGAAAACATATACTTATGTACATACATATATATATATATATATATATAAAATCTGTATTTTGTTTACATATATATATGTTATATATACTACAAATACACTATTGATTCTGTTTCTCTGGAGAACTCTATCTACCAGGAATAATTACCCTGTTTTACATTATTTCTAAAAAACTGTTTTAGTGTTTATTTTTTGAGAGAGAGAGAGAAAGACAGAGCACGAGCAGGGGAGGGGCAGAGAGAGAGGGAGACACAGAATCCTGGGCCCAAGTCGGACGCTTAACCGACTAAGCCACCCAGGCGCCCCTGTTTTATGTTATTTTTTAAATTATTATTTTAAAGAGATAGTGTGAGCAGGGGAGGGGCAGAGAGGGAGGCAGAGAGAGACAGAGAATCCCAAGGAGGCTCCTTGCCTCACCCAGCACAGGGCCCGACATGGGGCTCGATCCCACAACCCTGGGGTCATGACCTGAGCTGAAATCAGCAATCAGATGCTCAACTGACTGAGCCACCCAGGCACCCCTTTTAATCCTACATATGCTAATGGTTCTGTTTCTCTAGAGAACCCTAATACACCCACCAAAAGCAATTAGCCTGCTTTAGGTTATTTCTGAGTTAACATAAAACATGTATATAAGATGTAGTAACAAACTATTTTTAATTAATATGAAGAATTGAACTTTTTTTTCCTGTAACACACACAGATGATGTTCACGTTTTAGAAAACGCTATCGTTTTGAAAATAGTTTCTGAATACATCTCACAGATCCGCCGACATAATTACACCAATTTGTCAGTCCATAAAGGGATTATTTAAAGTGCAGAGTGTTAATCGTTTTTAAAACCCTCACTCTCGAAGGATGTCTTGGCTTAGATGCTACGAGACGGGCCATCCTTCTTGAGCAAAGGGATGGAGATTTCCGGCTCAGAAGGAGGAGGCCTGGGCAGAAGGGTCCCTCCTCGTGGGCACGCTTCCCTGGTTCATGGGACAAGTTTCTTCCCCTCTTCCCACCTTCTGGGCTTTTTGGCTAGTGGTGTTGCCTCAGCCAGTGAGGCGCTATTTCTGTCTTTTCCCCTCAGACATCCTATGATTGAAATGCTGGCGTCCTTCGAGGCCCAAATGCAGAGTGGGTGCCCTGAGCGCTGGGTGTTGGGTGCCCTGGGGGCGCAGCAGGGCGGGAAGCCTCATGCTCCTGTCTCTCAGAGGGCCCCACGCCTCACCCTGTGTCTCTTCTGTACCCAGCAAACACAGCGATCCTTGAAAACCTCACATCACATCACTGCCCTGCTCAAAGCCACCCAGCTCCCCCCTCCTCCCTCCCTGCGAGGAACATTCCAGATGCTGCAGGATGCAAACACACCCCCACCTCCTGGGCTCGTCCCTCCCCGTGGCCTCTGCCCATCCGGGCTGCTCTGGGTCTTGAATAACCGACGGCTCCAGGGGGCCGGCCGGCCACCCCTGGAGCAGAATCGAGGTGGTCGTGGGGACTCCTTCTCCTCTCTCACATCCCCGCCCTCGCTAAGGCGTCCCTTCGAGGGGAACGTATTGTCTCCACACGACGCTGGCTGTGCCCCTGCCTGACCCCGGAAGTACGCCCCCCAGAGAGCTGTCGGTCCTTATTCTGAGCCCCAGGGGAGAGACAGGCTGAGCCAACAGGCACCCCATCCCTTGTTCATGGCGCGTTCTACAGAGGCAGCGTGGGCCTTGAACTTCAGTAGTGTGGTCCACACTTCATGCTCAAGTTTTGTGCTCTCGTGCATGTAAATCTGGGGGTCTTAATGCCCCCGTTGATGTCTCTGCTGCAGCCCACGGTGGGGGGGGGGCAAGGGGGGCGCAGGGAGAGACGCAATCTGAACACCGCTCAGAACAGGCCGCTGTGGGGCACCTGGGTGGCGCAGTCGGTTAAGCGTCCGACTTCAGCCAGGTCACGATCTCGCGATATCTCGCGTGATCTCGCGTGAGTTCGAGCCCCGCGTCGGGCTCTGGGCTGATGGCTCTGGGCTGATGGCTCGGAGCCTGGAGTCTGTTTCCGATTCTGTGTCTCCCTCTCTCTCTGCCCCTCCCCCGTTCATGCTGCGTCTCTCTCTGTGCCAAAAATAAATAAACGTTGGAAAAAAAGAACAGGCCGCTGTGGGTGCAGGCCTAGAGGCCGAGCAGGTGCCCGTCAGATGAACCAGAGAGGAAAGCCCGCGGGCCCCATCCTGGGAGACACACGTGTGGGGGACGTGTCCCAGCCTCTCCACATGCAGCCCCGTTCGCTACCGCAAAAACTACTGGGCTGACTCATGTGCCGCCAGTCAGAAACCGGAGAAAACAGCTCTGCTCCACCCACGTAAGAGATCGCTGCTACGCGGAGGGGACAATGAACGGACGGCAGCCGAGTGCATCAGCACGGCAGAATCTCACGTCTGAAACCCCGAAGCCGCCGTCCGGGACCACCTGCGTCCAGTCCCCCCCAGGCCACGTGTCGGGCCATACAAGAGCAAAAAATCGTGTTCAGGGCCACGTGCACATGTAGCGAAGTAACGAAGAGGAGGAAGAAGGAAAACCACGGTAGCACGTGGGGGCCAGTCCAATTCTTTATGCGATAGCTGTGCTTTGTGCACTGCTGGCTTGTTGTTTGTTGTCGTTGTTCTTGGGGGTTTTTTTGACACAGAGAGAGAGAGAGAGAGAGCGAGCACGAGCAGCGGGGAGGGGCAGAGGGAGAGAGAGAGTCCCAAGCAGGCTCCGTGCTTGGTGCAGAGCCTGATGTGGGGCTCGATCCCACCGCCGTGGGATCGTGACCTGAGCCAAAATCGAGAGTCAGATGCTCAACTGACGGGGCCACCCAGGCGGCCCTGCTTTACTTTTTAACATGGAATTTTGTATCATTTCATTTGAAAAGGAGGGGCCTTCCATGGAGAATGGAATGTGCATGCAATGCTTAGGAGCTCAGAAAGAGAGAGAGAATTGTGCATGACACGGGCACCTGGCCCCTCTCGTCTTTAATCCCTCCAATCCGACTAAAGAGTGAGCTTCACGTCCTCTCCTGCCCGGGCTCCAGGTGTGGCGTGTGCAGAGGTGGGCAGGAGCCAGAGGATAAAGCTGCCCCTTGGGGAGGGTGGTGTGCATGAGTGTGTGTGCATGTGTCTGCATTTCTGTGCGTGCACTGACATCTCCATTCGTGCATGTGTGTGTGTGTGTGTGTGTGAGAGAGAGAGAGAGAGAGAGAGAGAGAGACAGAGAGACAGAAAAGAGACAGTCCCGAAGCTTTCCCTTGGCAGGTCCCACTTTCGATGCAGAATCTGAAGACAAAGGGGGGCTTTATTTTACAGACCCCGACAGCTGACATGGCAAGAAGGGCTGCTGCTGGGGACTGGGGACCACACACAGCCGCCCGCTGCACGGAGAGTGAGGACTGTTTCTTCCTGCAGCGGCTCAAGGGTCTCTGGTCTCCGGGGAGACGGCTGAGTGGGGCCTGGCATGTGGGCCTGCCGGCCTGGCTTGGCTGGGGCCAGGCGTCCTCGCTCCCCCCCAGGATGAGCCTCACAGACAGCACCCCTCTCCCCCTCACAACAACTCCAGGTGCTGGAGGCTGGACGAGGCGGGAATCCGGTGCTCGGGGTGCGGGGGTGGGGGGGGCGTGAGCTGAGGCCGCACGCGATGGCACGAGGCAGCCAGCACTGACCCGGACAATCCAGACGAGAACGTTGTCCCCTTCCGTTCTCCCTGGAGGTCAAGGGGAAAGTGTGAGCAGGTGCCGCCATGGCGTTAACACCACTCCAACTTTGGCCAGCTGCCATGTTCGAAGGCTCCGGCCACTGGGGGTGGGGGGGGGTGACTGTGTGTAGCTGCTTCTGTGCACTTAACTTGCCAATTATCTTTCCTCGTTAGCGCCCGACTGTGGTTGTCCACTTGAGGCAACGACACCATTTTCTTTTCAAATGAATGATGTGAGGACACACACGGCTGCCCTGCCCCGTGTTCCAGGTCGTGCGCACACGCTCTCTTGCTTCATTTCCCCGACTGCCCCACGAGGCAGAGGCACAGGCCACGGGCACACTGAGCAAAGCGCCGCGCCTCCTTCCTCGGCGGGATGGGTCCCTGCGGGGTCTGCTCTCGGTTCCTCCCAAGCAGCACTCGGTGCTCGCGCTCGTGGAGGTGGGAAGAGAGAGACCGTTTCGAGAAAAATGGCAGGCATGTAACACTTGGTGTGGTGAGATGAGCTGTGTGCACCAAAAAGATACGTCCGAAGGGGGCGCCTGGGTGGCGCAGTCGGTTAAGCGCCCGACTTCAGCCAGGTCACGATCTCGCGGTCCGTGAGTTCGAGCCCCGCGTCGGGCTCTGGGCTGATGGCTCGGAGCCTGGAGCCTGTTTCCGATTCTGTGTCTCCCTCTCTCTCTGACCCTCCCCCGTTCATGCTCTGTCTCTCTCTGTCCCAAAAATAAATAAACGTTGAAAAAAAAAATTTAAAAAAAAAAAAAAAAGATACGTCCGAAGACCCGGAGCCGAGCCCCCGGGACGTGTGCGTGTGAACGGACGTGGAAACGGGGCCTTTGCAGGTGGGATCGTGCAGATGGAGAAGTGCTGCTGGAGCAGGTGGGCCCCAGAGCCCGACGACAGAAAGGACGACGCAGACACAGAGGGGAGACAGCCACACGACCACAGGGGCAGAGGCCGCAGTGATACGTCTCCACATCAAGTGACGGCAGCAGAAGCAGGAAGAGGCAAGGAAGGATCCTCCCCTGGTCGCTTCAGAGGGTGCATAGCCCCGCCCACACTTGATCCTAGACTTCTGGCCCCCGGAACTGTGAGACGATGAGTTTCTGCTGTCTCGAGCCCCCAGTTTATGACACTCTGTCAGAACAGCCCTGGGGACGTCAGACTTTGGCTCAGGTCATGATCTCACGGTTCGTGGGTTTGAGCCCCACATCGGGCTCTGTGCTGACAGCTCAGAGCCTGGAGCCTGCCTCGGGTTCTGTGTCTCCCTCTCTCTGCCCCTCCCCTGCTCATGCTCTCTCTCTCTCTCTCTCAAAAATAAATAAAACATTTAAAAAAATTTTTTTAAAAAGAACAGCCCTGGGGAGCCACACTGGGAACAGCAACCTTGCCACGGTGCCCGACCGAATGTGACTCGGGAGCCCCGTGGGGCACAGCTTGGCTCGGGGCCCCCTTCCAGGACTGCCTCGCCATCTCCAGGGCCGCGGTGCAGTTGTCCCCCACTGGGCCAGGCACACACCCTAACGTGTAGCCCCCACTGCTGGGTGACCCCACTGCTGTGGTTTGCAGGCTTGACCTGTGGACTTTGTCACCGTTTCTGTAGGATGAAGCTCTCAGTTCCGAGGCCACCACCAAGCCAGTCCCCTGGCAAAGGAGAGGCCCCCAAAACCCACACGGAGGTGCACCCGGCTGACAGCCGACGGCTCCCGGGGCAGAACCCCCCGTGTGGAGCCCAGCACCCTGCCTGGCATTTTAATAAAAAGGTCTCGCTTAGTTCTGACAACTCGTGAGTTGGAGGGCAGCTCCAAGTTTTGGAGACCTTACTTGGGAAGTAAGAGACAGCAACCCAGGCAGGCTTATCTGTGAGCAAAAACCGATTCCAGAGTGCAGGGAGGCCGACGGCTCAGAAAGCGAAACGGGCAGAGAATCTGTAACATGCATCTGCTCGTTTACGTAGATGTGTTTCCCCTTCCTGTAGGAAGTCTCCTGGGCTTTCCTTCGGGAAGCCACACTCCCCCAGGCTTTATCCGTGTGGTTCGGGAGAGTGGATTCCCACCCCTCTCCACGGTGGCATGTGACCAGTCCTGGGCAACGGGTGCTTTGGTGACGAGCATGTGTCTGTAATCCTGCTGATTGGCCCGTGAGATTGACTCTAAGACTTTCGACGGACCTTTTGCAAAAGAGAAACCCTATTTTCACAGGACGCACAGCTGGTAGGGCGAATGGGGACCAAGGGCTCCTGCAACCCTGTGGGAAAAGATGGTCTGAGAGTGCAGCCAACACAGATAAAACCAGATCTGAAAGATGGAGAGTCTGAATTGTGACAACATGTCAGTTGCTGGATCCAGCCGTACCTGAAATCCATGTCTGGGCTTTTTGCTTCTTTAAACCAACGAAGTCTGTCGCTCACAGCTTTATGACAGCAACATAATTCTCCAGTTTGGTACCTTTGTAGCATGTCAGATTCCTTCCCACCGAGGACAAGAAAGGAAGACTGAGGAGTCTGCCTCTTGGGTGAGCGTCCCTCCAGAAAGGAAGAGCCAATTTGGGCTAATGAGTGTGAGACACAATGGCTGTACCTCATTGGAGTGATAAAAATCGCTGTAATGTGAATTCCCGGCCCGAGACAGAGAAACTCGTCCAGGTGTTACGTTCTACCCTGTGACCCTCTGTTTGAAAGTTCTGAAGACAGTGGCACAGACGGTCTATTTTTCATGCTGATGGACTTTTCCAGAAAAGGTGCTTTTGTTTCACTCGGAATGGCCATAATGGACTACCTGCTTACTCAGCACTTCCTGGTATCGATTCTCTCACATCAAGGGCCAGAAACTCAGACCGTGCCTGGCCCAGGCAGGTGACATAAATGCATTTACCCAGCCTGGCAGAAGGCGCCCGCATGTCTCCGCGGAGAGGCAGGAACCGTGACAAATCAGAAAGACACCCTTCCAAGGGAGGCAGCTCCTGCTTATGCCCCAGGGACCTGAATCCCGTCTTGACCTATTTTCTGACGATGTCCTCAGAGTTTAGGTTTTTTTAATGTAGAATCTCCTGATTTTCCAACGTTGGGTGCAGTGGTTTGACAGGGGTAGCCCCCAAATTCACACCACCTAGAACCTCAGAACGTGACCTCGTTTGGAAGCAGAACATGGCCTCGTTTGAACTGCGGATGTAATTGGGGCGAGGATGGGGTTGAGCTCATACGGGATTGGGGCGGGCCCTAAGCCCAGCGAAAGTGTCCTTATCGCAGACTGAAAAGAACACACAGAGACACACGAGGTGGCGGGGCGGGGGGGCGGGGGGGAGGCATAAGAAGACAGTGGCAGTGGGGCGCCTGGGTGGCGCAGTCGGTTAAGCGTCCGACTTCAGCCAGGTCACGATCTCGCGGTCCGTGAGTTCGAGCCCCGCGTCGGGCTCTGGGCTGATGGCTCGGAGCCTGGAGCCTGTTTCCGATTCTGCGTCTCCCTCTCTCTCTGCCCCTCCCCCGTTCATGCTCTGTCTCTCTCTGTCCCAAAAATAAATAAACGTTGAAAAAAAAAAAATTTAAGAAGACAGTGGCAGAGATGGGAGTGATTTGCTCACAAGCCAAGAACGCCAGAGCCCCCAGGTGCTGGAGAAGGCAGGGAGCATCTTCCCCTACAGTGTTCAGAAGGGACATGACCCCTGCCCACATCTCTGGCCTTCAGAACAGTGAGAAAATGAGTTCTGCCTGTTTTTAATTTTTTTTTTTTTAACATTTATTCAGTTTTTGAGAGAGTGAGCCCAAGCAGGGGAGGGGCAGAGAGAGAGGGAGATACAGAATCCGAAGCAGGCTCCAGGCTCCGAGACGTCAGCACAGAGCCCGACGCAGGGCTCAAACTCACGAACCACCAGATCACGACCTGAGCCGAAGTCGGGCATTTAACCGACTGGGCCACCCAGGAGCCCCTACTCTTTTGTTTTTTTTAACGTTTATTTATTTTTGAGAGACAGAGAGAGCACAAGTTGGGGAGGGGCAGAGAGAGAGGGAGACACAGAATCGGAAGCAGGCTCCAGGCTCGGAGCCGTCAGCACAGAGCCCGACGCGGGGCTCGAACTCACGAACTGTGAGATCGTGACCTGAGCTGAAGTCGGAGGCTAAACCCACTGACCCACCCAGGCGCCCCATGAATTCCATGTTTTAAGCCACAAAGTCTGCAATCATGTGTTGCAAAGCACCCAAAAACCGATCTACTGGGTGAATGTTCTAAAATATTCCAGCTGAGCCTCGCGTAGGCTCAGGACCTAGACCCACTGCAACCCTCGGAGATGGCCACCTCCATGATCGGATATGCCGGCTCCCAGACCTGCAGGAGGAAACAGCGTCCTTCAAGAACCTCTGCCCTTAAAGGAGATGTTTTGTAGTTGACAGAGGGGAGGACGCCTAGACGTGATGCTCCAGGAAACGCCCCCTCGTTGCCGGGCACTTTCCATCTCGGGAGGAGTTAAGGCACGGATGAGAGGGGTTCGTCTACTCGGGGGCCTGGGAGCGGACGGGTCTTTGCTTGTCGATGTGGGAAGCTCCCCGCTCCGAGGTCTTTCTGCGAACCCCCCAGGCTGGGTGGTATGGGCTCAGTGGACCGGACGCTTCTCCCTTCAACCCACTTGGCACACCGGGCAGGCCAGGGAGCCCCTGGCTTCTGCCCCAGGTGTTTCCTGACTCCCCAGGGTGGGTGGGACGCCTGGGGACCCGTTCAGCACTCACCCGTGGGCAGCCCAGGAGCAGTCAGGGAGTGACACCACGCTTGGCAGTGGGGGACAGGACAGATGGATGGACTGTCCCCCTTCACCCCAGCAGACAGTCCTGAGATGCATTGCACAAGGTTCCTGCGAAGGCCCCGCAGAATCCAGGGCCAGGTGCCTGTGTTGGCAGCCACCGACTCAGAACCTTCTCTCTCACCTGCTCTTCCCCCTCTCACGCCCGCCCCACTCCTGCTCTCAGATCGCACCAGGGGCTCTCCTCCAGACAGACGCGGTGGCCCAGGACCAGCACTGGATCATTGATGTGTCACAAAAGAAAACGCACAATCAACTTTAAAGAGTGTGCGTGGGGTGGGAGGGGGGCAGGGGGGAGCGCCTGGGTGGCTCGGCCAGTGAAGTGTCCAGCTCTGATCTCACGGGTTCATGAGTTCAAGTCCCCTGTGGGGCTCTGTGCGGACGGCGTGGAACCTGCTTGGGATTCTGCCTCTCCTCTCTCTGCCCCTCCCCTGCTCACACACTCTTTCAAAACAAATAAACTTCTAAAAAATCCACAATCTGTCAATCCCTCTTGTGCTAAAAGAACAAAAACAAAAGCAAAAGAAACTATACGCTTGTCCCAGATCTCACTGGCAACGGGAGAACGTAGCAGCCCAGGTTACAGGAAAGGATCCCGTGTGCGTCCAGTGCGATAAAGCCAAAAACAAATGCGCCTTATCTTAACCCTACTACACTGTAAGTAGCTCGAGATAATTTTGTCGACTCTGAACCTACGAGGTTTGGGAAAAACGACTCCAGTGACTACGTCCCATACAAACATTTTGATGGATTCCAACTGTATTTTTCGTCACCGTACGGATTCCTTTACTTTTTAAAAACTGAGCTACGACTGGCAGGTAACGTTGCGAGTTTAAGGTGCACAACGTGTGGATTCGACACAGGTACAGACAGCAGCATGATCACCCTGTAGGGTCAGCTGACACCTCATCACCTCACCTAAGTATCAGTTCTTTTGTGTGGAGGGAACAATTAGGGTCCGGTCTCTCACCAACTTTGAAGTTTATAATACAGCATGGTTGACTATAATCCCTACGCTGCTCGCCATCTCTCCAGGATTCATCTGCTAGTTCCCAGTTTGTAGCCTTAAACAACATGGTTTTTCCTAGTGGAGGCTTTCAAAAACTCTCCTTAGTAGTTTCTGAAAATAAACTGTAGTTCCGCTTTCAGCCACTAGATGGCAGGACAAACAAGACCTGGCAGATACTAATGGGCTTACTGGCTTGACTGGAAGGGGCAGGGGTCCCTCTGGTCTACACGGTGGGTAAGTGGCTCTCCCTGCATTAACTGCTTCACCGCAGGGGATCACGCTACGCTGCCACCTCATACTGTCTTCACCACAGTCCTTACACTTCCAGAAACGTTATCGCTCGCTTACACATTCTCTGTGCGTCTCCCTCAATAAAACATCAGCTCCAGAAGAGCCGGGACTTTGTTCTGTTCGCAGCTGCACCCCCCCAAATAGATCCAGGTGGCTCAGGGGCATTTGTTGAATGGATGAATGACAGGAGTGACAGATGCATGTGACGTGTGGTCCACAGCATGGGCCAAGTCTCCTCTGACTCTCCTGTTTCCAAAGGCATCACAACTCACTGTGAAAGACAACCTGCATGTAATATGGTGTCCAGGATGTTGGCAAACTGCTGAACTCCGCGGTTTGGTTTATGTCTTTGAAACATCTGAGCTCTGAAGAGCAGTAAGCAAGAAGTCCTCGGAGTCCTACTGGCTTGGTTTGAGTCCAAAATTAAAAACGGCAAGCATAAATCCACTTGGAGGCTTCTGTGATCATGCCTGAAGGGTGTCTGTCCCCTCCAACTCCAGGATCCACAAATGACTCACGTAGCAAGCAGTAGGGCTGTGCATTCTGGTGAATTAAGGTTTCTTTAGATAAAACACCCATTTTCAATGAGTCGAAGCAGTCAAAAGATTTTGCTGGAGTGCCGTGCAGGTTCTAACCCATGGGCCGAGAGAGCAGGCAGATACAAACAGCAGGGCCGGGATTCTTGCAGAGCATGGGGCTCGTGGCCCCTCGCCCCATCTTCCAAGCCAGCAATGACATGATTCTGCCCTCCACTTCCGTCCTCTCTACTGACTCTGAATGTCCTGCCTCCTTCCTTCACTCGGAAGGACCCCTGTGATTCCAAGTCTCCCCAGGTAACCCAAGATAATCTCTCAGTCTCAAAATCCTCAACTTAACCACACCTGCAAAGTCTGCTTTGCCGTGTAAGGGAACATACTCACGGGTCCCGGGGACTGGGGGGTGGACGTCTTTGGGGGTGGTGGGTGGGCATTATTTGTCTACAGCAGTGCCGATCTGAATGTTAGCCTACGGGGTGACATTCTGCCAGACTGGACACCGATGGCACCATCGGGGAATCCAGGGGACTGTGAGCAAGGGAGGCAATGAGGGGAGCCCACGCAGGCTGGCCCCAGTTTGACTGGAGACGAGAATGGCTCCCATGACGTGGTTATTTCACCGCGGTTCCCAGCCACCCCAGCAATAACCACACCTGCAAACAGTGCGACAGGCGTCAAAGATGCAAGTCAGCAGCTGCGGCCCTGCCGGCCCTGCAATTCAAGGAAGCGTACGGGGGGCTGGAAGGTCCTGGCAGCCCAGGATGGGGGCCCACCGGGTCCAAGGAGCTCAGTAGTTTATGGTTTCAAGCAGAAGGGGCCTTGTCAACACTCAAGGGTCTACGTGGCAAATACCATCGTCGGACGTCTAACAGGTACGTCGTGATGACGAGACAGCTCAATAAAACCAAAAACAAAACAAAAAACATCTGGGGCGCCCGGGGGGCTCAGTTGGTTGAGCTTCCGACTCTTAGGCTCAGGTGGTTGACCCCAGGGTCATTAGATCGAGCCCTGCGTCGGGCTCCACGCCGACAGTGTGGAGCCTGCTTGGGATTCTCTCTCTGCCCTTCCCCCCTGCTTGCATGCTAATAAAAATGTGAAAATACGAATTGTGAAAATGTGAAGCCCCTCTGCCCCCTCCCCCCAAATAAATCTAACACTGAGGAGTGCACCTTATTATTCACAAGCAGCCTCTCGCGCCTGCCGCGCTTCCTTGTCCTCTGGGCGAGCCTGGCTCCGGCTGTGGGTTCAGCCCTCCAGGGAGGCGGTGTGGAGGCACAGGCTCTGCCACCAGCTCGTTTCTGCTTCCGACGTGTCGCTCAGTGACGGCCCCACAGCTCCTCTGCCCGATTCCCCTGGTGGACTTTAACTCGCGGTGCGCGCACGATGAGCAGCCGCGAGGATGGGCCTCCTGCCGGGCAGGGATGGCATTTCCAGTCGGAGCCGCGCGGGTAACAAAGGTCTGTTTGAGACGCCATAACGGCAGAGTAACCGCTTCACCTTCAGCTAATACAAATGGCGGCTGTAATTTTCTTCACTTCGGGAACATACCACTTTCGTGTTGAGGACGTAGAAAAATTGAAAGTCCTGGACCAAAACTGAGAAGGAAACAGGTGGGCGTGAGCAGACTCGTTTCCCGGCCCGTGAGCTGTGCGCGGCCTCCGGACGACCTGACGGGGTGGGGTTGATACGGGAGCAACTGCACTCTTCCTAATTCGGTTTCTAAAAACCACCGCGAGTTTGCTCGTGTCCACATTTGCTCCGAGGGAATTTATGCAGTAATGTGAAGAATGAAAATTCATGCCTGGATCTGTCGAGAAATCTCTAATTTTGTTGGCTACCAGCGCCACTGGATGTGGGGGAATTGCTTCTAGCATTGGAGTGCGCGCGCAAGGGACTCTGACGCCTTGTGAACTTCGCCTGTGACGACACGCCAGAGCCTCGAGGCTTTGACCTTCTGGAATGTGGCTTGCCGGCCAGCCACCGTGGCCCCCAAAGATGCCCACGTGCTAGCAGCTGGAGCCTGTGAACATGGCCACACGGCCATGAACCAGCCACCTCTAGAGGGGACGTCATGGGCCGCTGTGATCCCGAAAACCCTTACAACCGGGAGGAGGGGGCAGAAACGGCAGCCAGGGGATGCTCCATGGCCAGCCGGGCAGACGGACGGAGGGCCCAGCCGAGGGCGCAGACAGACGGCCGGCCGCCTGGAGCTGGAGAAGGCAAGAGAACCATCCCCAGAGCCTCCAGAAGGAAATGCAGCCCCTGGGGACCTGTCGGGATGTCCAGGCTGTGGGGCCGTCAGACAACACGACTCTGCACCCATTTCCCGGGGCCGCGTCGGCAACAACAGAAACACCTCCTCTCTCAGTCCGGGAGCGAAGAGCGAGCCCCTCGGGGGCCCGTGCACGCGTGAGTCCCGTCTCTGCCTGTCGTGGCGCAGCCCCCTCCCACGAACCCGAGCAGTCCAGCTGCACTGGGTGGGAGGCTCACCCTCCTCCACAGTGGCTTCTTCACTTGAGACCACCTGCAAAGACCCGATTTGCAAAAAGGTCACGTTCACAGGTTCTGGGTGGACCTGACTTCTGGGGGGATACCATTCACCCGAGGCTGTGGCTGTTTCTTTCTCCACCAGGACAGGTCCCAAGAGGTGGACCTACCACAAGGGTCTGGCTCTGTCATGCCCACGTGTGAGGTACATCACGCCTTTCTGCCTTAGGCTTTCGCTCAGAGTGGGGACACACAGGAGGTGCCCCCCACATACCGGGACCCCTCTGGGAAGGCTTGCACCCCACCACATGGGAGGTGCTCAAAACATTCCCACCTTAACCCTTCGGGAAGGGAGGGGAGGGAGGGAGGAAGGAAGGGAGGGAAGGGAGGAGGGAAGGGAGGGAAGGGAGGAGGGAAGGGAGGAGGGAAGGGAGGAGGGAAGGGAGGGAAGGAAGAGGAAAGGGACAAAAGGGAGGGAGGGAGGAAGGACAGAACTGAGGGCCAACCTGGCCCCACAGCCCTTGCTACCAGCCCTCTCCTCTGGGTCCCTTCCAGGCAAGTGGGCACCTCGTGCACCTGCATGCCCAGTGCTCCGTGGCCGAGCTCACCGCTCTCCAGAAGGCGGCCACGTCACTAGGCAGGGGCCCGTGGCACACACAGTCTCTCCCTCTGGGAAGCACACCTCCACCTGCACCCCCCTGACCTTGGGGCTTGGGAGTGGTGGGGTCAGATCCCTTCACCAGGACACTGACAAACTCAGGCGTCAAGCCTCACCTACCCCTGGATGACTCCAAACACCGATCTCCAACCCCCACACGGGGTCATCGGTCAGGCAGAAAGCCCTTTCAGAAGTGTCTAGGGACGTCTCCAGGCTTGTGCTCGGCAGAAGTTACTAAGGACTGAGATACTGACCTATTTTCAAGAACAAGTGCCGGGCTCAGCTTGGACTGGGCCTGGGGGGCAGGCAGGCAGGGGGAGGCTGTTCCAGCAACGGGTCCCAGACGCCTGTCCCCACTCAGCCCTGACCGCAGGGGTCCTGCAGGTCGAGGGGCCGATCATGCCTTCCCCACAAACCCCACACAGTCCGCGGCCTCCTCTGCTCCTTACCTGATGCGTTTTGCTGGGTCCCAAGGCCTCTGGAAAACCCACACGGCAGAGGAGAAAAAAATGGGGTCCCGCCAGGTCCCCCCCACCCCCCGAGCCTGTGACCCGGGTCCCACCTCCGTGTGGAGCTAGTTGGGACGAGGCAGATAGATGTAAACCCCCCCAGTACCACGGAGCTGGTTTTGCGGCCAATTCGGAGATTAGTAAATGCTGACTCTCCAGTTATGCGGCCTTGTGTCACGTGACTGCTTTCCTCCTTTGCCTTCTATTTTGTGCTTTCCATTTGTTATATGCTCTGTTTCAACCAGACACTATTTATACATCATTTCCTCCCAAACTAGGCCCGGTTTCCGAAAGAGCGAGCTGATACGATGCACGTTTTTAAGCGTCTACTCACATGACGTCATTCGACTCAAAGTGCCCATAACATACTCGGCCTGTTTCAGTAACAGTGAATCACTCAGGGGCACACGGCGATTCCGGATCATGACAGGAGTCCGTTCCTCTTTAATGAGATGGGCTCGTCCCGCGCCACGTAGAACGATCCGGTAGCTCCGAGGAGCACCCACGCTGTCTCACCGAGAACCCGGGAGCCATGGCGGCTTCCTGCAGGCCCGTGTGGTGTCACATACAGAGTGGAACGCTTTCCCCACCTACCGACAAGGGAGGTCCTGGTCAGGACGCCCCAGCGGGAGCCCCCCAGCCCCCAGAGAAACAGCCAGACGGATGGACAGCATAGACAAGCCCGGCAGGTCCGTATGAAACCAGAACGAGGTTGTTCCCACAAGCTCGTGTGGGAAAGCTGTGTGTCATGAACCTGCCCGGGATGCCATACAGAAGGGCCTCGTCCTGTCCACCTACAATAAAGAGGAAGCCGGAGGAGCGTCCCCAAAGGGAACACGAATGTTTGCTCTCCGAGGCCGACACACAAGCTAAAGCCACGTAAGAGTCTTCAGGGTGGACAGGGTTCTATAAACTTCCCACGACAGCACATGGGTTTTGTATATTTACTTGATTACTGCTTAGCGCCACAGGGTGAACCCAACCCGCTCATCGTCAAAGACTAGAAGATTCCTCCATCAGTCCGCCCAGAAACTTGGGAGACCTTCCTGGATGATGCCCGGACAGATGAGGGGGGACGGGAGGCCCCGGTCCTTCGTTTCTGCCTCCAAACGCCCAGGGCGAGAGCTCTGCAGCACGCTCAAGTCGGGGGATGGCAGGTCCCCATCGCCTGACTCGCCTTCTCCCTTTCCTCGCCAAGTCCTTATGGAGAACACGTGCTGTTGACAGCGGGGTTAGTGGTTCTCCGTGTATCCTGAAGATATACATTACATCTCTGGTGGAAACGGTTTCTTTATTCATGTTTGTTTATTTTGAGAGAGAACAAGAGGTGCAAGCTGGGGAGGGGCAGAGAGGGGATCCCAAGCAGGCTGGGTGCTGTTAGCGTGGAGCCCGACGCAGCGCTCGATCTCCTGAACTGTGGGATCATGAGGTTCGTGAGATCATGACCTGAGCTGAAGTCAGACGCTTAACCCCTAGGCGCCCCTAGTGGAAACGATTTCGAGAACAGTGGTTTTCAACCCAAACTGACAACATTAGTCCACTGAGAAACAGTCACCTGTCTTCAACCTGCCTGAACTCTCATGAGTCAGAAAATTTTCTATCTTTCTGTAGTTTTTCTATACTTTGTATTAAAAACAACAAAGCAGGGGCGCCTGGGTGGCGCAGTCGGTTAAGCGTCCGACTTCAGCCAGGTCACGATCTCACGGTCCGTGAGTTCGAGCCCCGCGTCAGGCTCTGGGCTGATGGCTCAGAGCCTGGAGCCTGTTTCCGATTCTCTGTCTCCCTCTCTCTCTGACCCTCCCCCGTTCATGCTCTGTCTCTCCCTGTCCCAAAAATAAATAAACGTTGAAAAAAAAAAAAAAAAACTAAAAAAAAAAAAATAAAATAAAAAAAACAAAGCAAAACAAAAAGAAAAACCCACAAAACCCATTAAAACAGTGAGGGGGTTTTGTGTTCGTGTTTTGTTTTCCCTGAATCTGCAATCTGCATATTTCTCCGAATATGCAGAGCAGGATTAGGAGACGCTATCTCGGAAGAATCAAAGAGCTGTGACGGGAACGGGTATTTTACTGTGACTTTTGTCACCTCGTGACTCAGGAGACGACAGTGTACGAATCCCCGTGGCCTCCGATGCGAGTAAGCGAAGGCCGTGCACAAACCACGCAAAGAAGTAGTTACTGGGTCCCACGTTTGAGGGGCTTTTTATAATAAGGTTATGCCAGAGATACAGCAACAAAGAAAGAGCAGTTTATTTAACAAAATTAGAACCCTCACAGCCACGTTAAACAACGACACAGACCGCCCAACGGTTCAAGCACGCTCGGGACATTTAACACTGCCGGCGGCCTTGAATCTCGAGTTCCGCTCGGAGTGAGGCTCCCCGACCGTCCTGGTGACCAGTCTTCGCCCTCGACGGCGCCCAGAATGGGATGACATGTCAGGACAGACGACGCAAGGCTCACACCCCCTCAGGGCGCCTGCTCGCCTGAGACGGGTCACATGGCCTTCGATGTTTCTCGACACACGTTCTTTCGTGAGAAAACAATCATCAACGGTTTAAAAGTAAGTTTCTGAAGCCGCGGATAAAACACATTCGCCACGGAAGAACCCAGCACTGGCGAGCTCGGCAGCTTACGAGCGAAACCGCGGACGTGACCTTCGCACCAAGTCCTTGCAGCACCTGCCCACGTTCTTGTCTCCCGAAAAGCCCTCCCGTTCAAGGTTGAGCGGATGCTTCTCAAGCACAAGGAAACAAAGCGAGAGGATGCGGTCTATGGGCAGGAGGCCACAGCGTCTGCTACCAGTGCCAGGATGCGGACCAGACACGCGGTCTTGGGCCCTGGTCGGCTCCGCCGCGGGTCCCCGTCCGCGGGGCTCGGCTTCTGCCCCCAGAGGGAAACCACGGAAAGGCACTTACCCAGCTCATCTGGGAGAAGGGAAGGGAAGAAGGGGCCGCCCCTGCACGGCGACCACGAGTCCCCAGGCCCGGCCGGTGCGGTGCACGGCCCCCCTCCGTCCTGTGGACGCGGCCTCGGGGCCATCAGGTCCTCCTGCCGGCGGGTGCACCGATGGCCCGGGACCGCTGACGGTCGTACCTCACAGACACGACGAGGAACAGCAGGAGGGTGGCTCCCTGGATAGCAGCCAGGAGGAAGAAGTAATAGTTCAGATGGCAGCCGTTAATGTTCCCTGGGGAAGACGAGAGAGGTGTGTGAGCTGCGCTTGGGTACTTCCGAAGGCTTCATCTATCACCTTCGGTCCCGAGCAAGGTCAGGGTGATTTCCACCTGCAGCTGTTAAGAAATAAGCGGCTGAAAGTCAAAGAGCCCCGTGTCTCTGAAACTCAAGATACACAGCGCTCTGAAGCTGGCTGCGTGTCTCCACCACGGGCGGGGTGGGGGGTCCCTGGCGTGACCCCTGCCCCTCAAACGTCTCCCCCCGGAAGACAAAGGAGGAGGACCAGGGGGCTGCAGCGACACGACCTGTTTCTGTCCACACCCCCAGGGGAATCCGGGCGGTGGGCCGAAGAGAAGCGTGCGACAAGGCGAGCGACGGGAGTGCCGACTGGACGCAGCAGAGAAAGTCTTTTTTTACTTCAAGTTGCTCCCGCCCGGAAAGAGCGGGGAAGTGAACAAAGGACCCCCTGTGTCCCTGCCCACACCCCTCCCCCGACCCGAAGCAGACACGAGGCCGCACCCCGCTGCGTCCCTGCCCCCGGAAGCAGATACGTGACCACACGGTGTTGCCTTCCAGTCTTTTCCTGCAGCGCTTGCCCCTCAAGGTCCGTGGTCGTGTCCCCCCGCCAACGGCTGGCCTAGCGCGGAGCCGCCGTCCTGCGGAACAGCAGGAAGGCGACTAAAGAGAGACCATCTCCATGCGGAGTCCTGCGGGTGGTGTTCCCTGCAACTTGGGTCTCGAATCTGGACGTTTCTCAACACCGCACGCAACACCAGAACGCAGCCTGGATGCCGCGGCCAGTTAGGGCTCAGGATTTACCGCATGGTTCGGTAGCTCAGGGACACTGAACTCACTCCAGAGCGCGTGTGCCCTTTACAAGCCAGAGTGCACGGTGACATACACTCTACGTACGATAGGAAGACAGAAGCGTGTCTTTAAATGTTTTCCCGCAAATGTGCAGGTCTCAGCATCCTCAAGGTGATACAGGGGCGAACTTGACCCCGTACCTAACATACCAAATGCTCAACTCGGCCCCAAGCACTAAGCGCAGCATTTCCCATGCAATATTCCCTTTAGTTCCCAATAAATCCCGAGGAGGCGGAAGAGGTTCCAGCCGCAGACCGTGGAGCTCAACCAACAAAGGTCAAATCCAAATGGCCTGACAATCTGGGCTGTTTCCTCATCTGCAGAAGGGGGCCCACAAGACCTCGCGGGCAGCGTCATCATTTGGAGGAAACGAGCAGGTAATGGCCCTGACACAGTGCCCAGCCGCCCGTCTGCCACCGTCCTGTCCTCAGTCTCCAGGTGGGTCCAGGACCATCCACCCCACGGACTGGCGGTCTCTCCACGGGAGAAGCGAGTGTTTAAAGCACCGCTGACCCAACCGCTCAGCACGGAGAAGCAGGAAGGACGCGTGGACAACATACAGCGATGTTTCTACACAAACATCCACGCACAACACGTTGCCCTGAGCTCCCTACATGGACTGACCCTGTCACCACGGCCCAAAGGCGTCCTACCCCTTCCGCCATCTGTCACCTACTGAAAACGCTCCCTGACACAACTCTCGACAGATGAGCAAACACTGTACTTGGTCCCACAGCAGCTCTGACTTCTTACGAAACGGGGGCTTTGTTCCTCTGAAGGGCTTTGTGAAGCTGGCTTATCCTGGTACATCCCTCTGTCTGAACATATACTCATCTGCACCAACGTTTCCGGAAGCCTGTATTGATAAACGCAGCTAATAATACATCGAATGTACGTTTGTACGTGTGCTCACACACTTCTAGAGAACTCTCGTGCACACAGGCTGCGGGAGACCATGATCTCACACGTGGGCTGGTTTGGGAAGGGATGTGGGGACACCTGAGCTTCGGCAGGCCACCTCTCAGCAGACAGGCAAGAACAGCGCTTGAGCCCTCACGGCGGGCCAGGCTCCATTCGGGCACTGGGAGAGAGCCGCACGCCCTTGGTGGAGCCCAGGGTCTGTGGCCACCACTGTGGTGTCAGCATTCAGCGCTAAGAGACGAGGTCGTTGTCAGGACACCGGTGACGTCACTCTGCAGGCTGATTTTGAAACGCGAATCTCCCCAAAGTGAAGAGCCATTTACAACTTCGAAGCTTAGAGCAGGCACGCCCAGGGACTATACGCTGCGTTCCCTGGCAGGTCGGCCTGTGGGGGTGACAGAGGGCATTCAGAGATGGCGTCACCCCGTAGAAGCAATCGCCCTGTGCTTTCTTGGGCCTCTTTACCAACTGCAGGACGATGCACATACAGACAAACTCTGGGAGGTTGTACTTGGGAGGACAGACGCTTGGGCCACGGAGAACTGACCTTACACATGCCCCAGACACATGTGTGAGAACCAGCATTTGACTCACGACAGCCTCCAACTGGAAACCTCGCTAGCACCCAGCAGGAGAGAACAGGTAAGTGAACTGGACAGACTCTTCCCCCGGCTACTCCTCAAATAATAAAGAACCAGCCACGGGAGGACCCACACACGAGAGCGTGGAAGGGAGTGGCCACAGCAGAGCACAGAACAACGGGGGTCCACGGTGCCAGACATCACGGCGCTCCACACCTAGCGGGGTGGGGAGTGGGCTGGCCGCAGGGAAGCCTCCCGAAATGTCCTGCATTCTGATCTGGGTGGAAAACATCTCAAACTGTGCACTTCAGACTGGTGCACCTCGCCGTATGAATCACTCTGGGCCCGATGAGGATGAAAACCAAGCACGCCCGCAGAACAGGTAGGGAAGGAAGGAGGGGGAAGGGGGTGGGGCTCTCCCTTCACACCGCAGTCCTGTGACTGCAGGGGAAGCCACTTCGTGGGCCGATCATGACACACACTAAGCCAGCTCTAATGCTGCTTCAGCAGCAGCCTGAACACAGAGGCTGAAGGGAAGGAGTGGAACAGCAGAGAGCCAGGAACAGCACGGACGGAGCCCGGGATTACACCTGGGCTATTAAAACCTGGTTTGATTTTGGAGGGCGGCTACCGTGTCCCATTCTCTGCCCAAATCCCCAGGTGGGAGGGAGCAGAGAGGGAGCTGCCTGGACCACTGCACAGTTCCGACATCTGCGGCCTCGCCTCGCCTCGCCTCGCCTCGCCACCCAGGCTGCGGGGGCCGCAAGCACAGCTCACCAAAGCTCTCCTCACTGGCGTGGCAGTAAGGAGCGGGGAGTGGCGTGGGGCCGTCTCAGGCTACACGCTCTGAAAACAACACCAACAGACAAGACCCGGTCCAAGCCTGTGCGTGTGCCATGTGCGAGGACTGGAGACGAGCCTCGCAGGGCAGGGCTGGAGGCGACCCTGTCAGAAATAAGGGGTGAACCGTAGTAAAGTCTGAGATACTCAATTAGTGACTAAATACTAAATTAGCCCAGAAGGGATCAAATCTCTGGGAAGCAATGAGATTGACCAAAACCAATCAATCCTTCAGGATATGCTGAAAACTAAGAGAAAGACATAGAATCCACATTGAGGAATCACAGAGACCTGGTCTCTGCAGCAGGGCTCTCTCTGAAGGAGGGCTGTCCTGCGTGCACAAGAACAGATCACGGTCACCAGGACCCATGAGAGTTCTCGGATGCCGTGTGCACCTGCTGTCCCTCCAGGGGCCCCGCGTGCAGAAACCAAGTCCTAGACCTGCCCGCTCTCTTCAGGACGACCAGGTCTGTGCCTGCCATGGAGACGCTCCAGCAGCTGGAATGCACTGCAGCCCACACCCCAGGGCCCACACTGACGGCCTAGGTTTCTGGACGTCACATTGGGACTCCACAGGCCTTCACTCACCCCTTAGGATGGGAATTTAACTCAGCGCAGGGCTTTTGGAATTCTGTAATTTCTGGAAAAGTCCCCACGCTTTCCTCAGAGTTTTAAGGGGATTTAAGACCTGAAGGTGGCTAAGAGTGCTGACCTGAGTTAATGCTGCAAGATTACATAAGAATGTAATGAAGTAATAAAGTTGTTTTCAGAGGCAAAACGGTAACATAAAAAGAAAGAAACTTCCTTCATCTCCTGTGTCCATTTAAAAGCCACCATAAATCTGGAAACAGCAAAACTCTGGTCTTTTCTGAGTGACTCTGTTTAGCACCCAAGATGCCACCTACTGGTGTGAGCTGTAAAATCCCATTATGACA
This sequence comes from Puma concolor, assembly GCF_028749965.1. NCBI lineage: Eukaryota > Metazoa > Chordata > Mammalia > Carnivora > Felidae > Puma > Puma concolor. The sequence goes on along the minus strand of NC_141678.1, from coordinate 3,201,323 downwards.
GGCCACAAGAAAAGAAAAACAACTATTTACCTACCTGTTTGTTTAATATCAGAAAATGTAAAGCTACTGTCAAGAAAAGAAAGGAAAATACAAACCAAGATTCAATAAAGGGAATTATGTGCTAGAGTGTTTATCTGCCTCACGAAGACTGTGGTCCACAAGGGGGTCTAAGACGTCTCCGGAAGGCAGCAGCCCCAGAGACTGGCCCCTGGGGCAGATAGAGGCTCACGGCGGCCTCGGGAAACTGGTCAGGATGAAGGAGATCAGGTGTTTGGCGGGGGGGGGGGGGGGGCTCACGCCAATCCAGGAACTGCACACGGCCGCCCCCGGGCAGCCCACCTCCCCTAACGTGACCTTGGCGCTCAGACGCCTGGCCTGCCGTCGCGTAAGCACCGGGTTCTGCCAGTGGCCGTTTTCAAACCACCGGCGGGGCCCTCACCGAAGTCTGTGTGGTTGCTCATCCAGCCGATGGCTTTGATGGACACCAGCTCCAACAGTCCAGAGCCCACGAACGAGCCGACGCCAGAGAAGAAGAAGAAGAAGCCCATGATGGCGCTCTGCATGGACTTGGGGGCCGCCGAGTAGGCAAACTCTAGACCTGTAAAAACAAGGGGGTTGCTTCTGTGAGAGGCGCGGGCTGACGGTGCCCTGCCTCAAACGGCAGGGTGAGCACAGGCCCCACGTGGGGACTCAGCTCCCTGCCCTACTCTGAGGACCGTAGTTAACACAAGGTCAAGAGGTCAGGGGCCCCTTCTCTTCACCATGACAGTCCTTCCAGTCACGGGGCAAAATGTCAAGTCCTTGCTTTCAAACTGAAGGTAGCCTCTGACTTCTCAGTGCTTGGATTTCGGGATGGATCCGTATGGAAAGAAAGAGGTTAAAGAATCAAACTTCTATATTTTCAACCGAGAGGGGTCTGAAAACAACGTATGTACACTAAAATGGGATTCTGTGTTAAGACTTCTTTCTTAACGGCAATATATCTTAAAATAATTTCAACAGAGACATCTATAAGTTCCGGTTTTTATAATAACTAGAAGTGGAGATGTGCAGTGTAGACAACGGTTTGATTTATATCTTTCACAGATCGTGAGCCAATTCTGCGGGAGTCGCTGAGAGGTGAGGAGGGGGAACCACCGCCCACATCCCCCCACAACACACCCAGCTCTGTCGATAATTTTCTCGCCCTCCCCCTCCCTCCCAGAAGCCGGACACAGGCCTGCACACAACACACTCGTCCACACCCCGCAGAACCTCACTCCCAGGACAAGAGAGGCTCGTGCAGACACGTTTAGCAATCAGGTTTGCCTCCTTCACGAAGCCGACCCAGCACACCCAGACACCCAGAGCTCTGGCAGCGGCCCACGGCCGGGGGCCTGGGGGCCGCAGGGTAACCGCAGAGCTGTGCTCAGGAAGTGCCCGACCCGGGACTTCCTCCTTCCCCACAGCAGGGGACAAATGCATGGGAATGTCTTTGGGAAGCCTGGTTTTATACCCAGGAAGGAAGGAGAACCTCACTTCTACAGGATTACCGTACTTACCAACTCACAGTCTGAACCATAGCTGTTGCCAGGAGATACAGAGGCAATCTGCTGTCCCTGCATCACCCCCCCAACACAGGGACACACCCTCCTGCCTTCAAACCAGACCCCAACCCCGACCTCAGAGAAGCCTCACCTGCTATACTTGCAAAGATCTCACTGACGCCAATCAGCACGTACTGTGGGACCTGCCACCATATGGGCAGGTCGGCAGCGTAATACACGACTCTTCCGATGGTCTGGTTAATGGTTTTCTCTTTAACAAGGTCCAGCCTTTTGCTTTCCAAAATTCCTGGAATTAAGTAGGAAATAAGTAGGTTAATAGAACCTCTGTTCGTTAACATTTGCAATTAAACTAAAAAACTACAGGTCTGTTACGATTATTGATTATTTTGAAAATCACATGAAGGAACAAGGCCCAGGGACACAGCTTTCCCCGGAGGTCCCCAATCTAGAGAACCTCCCGGCTCCCAGCTTCCTAGTTACTCAAACACTGATCGAACCATACACGACTCATGTGGGCTTTTCACAGTGCCTCACACAGGAGACTCAACACGTGGGGTTTAATCCTCAAACGTCCAGATGGCTCACCTGTACCCCTTCTGTTTCTAACAGGAGGAGCCAGGCCACGCTAAATAGCGCTGTGACAGAGTAAGAATACGTCCGCTTCTCAGAAGGCAGTGAGGCTGGAGACGTTTCCTCGTCCTGGTACCCGACTCGGGCTGCTGTGCTGACTTATCATCGTTACTCTTGCAACCTACTACTGACAGTGACGCCAGGTTCCTTGTGACCCCAGCGAGCAGACCGCCTTCAGCGGCCCTGTGACCCCACTCAGCTACTGGTCTTTCGTTAAGTGCAACAAAGAGACACTGGAAAACAAGCAGGAGTACAGACAGCCACTCCCTGTAACATGCATGCACGCACACATGCGCGCGCGCGCACACACACACACACACACACACACACACGGAGTGAGGCTTACAAAGACCAGCCGTAGCACCAAGTTCTTAGGTGGAAGAGGCCACCACTTTTGTTTCTAAAGAACTCTGTGAATAAAATCATGGACCTTAGGCTTTGAAAAGCATGCCAACGCGTACGTGTTTAAACCCAGAGAGTGGAGAGGGTCCAGGCTACCAGTGAGGGGGTGGAAGACACATTCTGGAAGCTGTCCCCAAGCTATGTGTCCAGTGAAACGTCCAGAGAGAGAACGTATGGAAGGAGCAAGGGAAGGGGACGCCTCTGGCTCACTGCCATCAGAGACACCTGCGTCCCTTCCCTGGCCGCGTGTCCAGGGGACCCCAGCCCCCACACCACGTCCTCTCACGGGACATGCAGGTGCGGAGCCGTCTGGCTAGTGCTCCCGCCTGCTGGGGACAGGGCGTCTGAGGCGTGCGGTGCCTTATCCACAAGTGACAGCTGTCCTACAGCAGGGCTGTGGACAGCAGTGTTAGCCCGGCTGGAGCATCTTCCAACCACGGGACAGAGTGTGACCCGCTTCCTGTGGGTCGGCCGAGGCCCCCCTCAGACTGCCAGGTCACGGCACCGGCCACCAGCGTGCAGCTGGGTCTGTAGGGAAGGACCCTTCCAACCAGTCCTGGGGGTGAAAACTGAAGCGGGAAAAAACTCTCTTCTTCACAGGGAAGGCCGCACAGTTAAGGGGACGTGTGTGCGTGAGTGTCTGGGGGCAGGGACACCAGCAGGGATATCAGAGGAGAGATGTGACGCGCCGTGGGACAAGACCCCTGTGGTCTCAGCAAGACAACACGGACAAGACACAGACTGCGGGAGAGGAGGCCGGGACAAGGGGCAGTGGCCAGGGGGACCCAGGTGACAGGCCCGGGAGGGGACATGAGAAAACAGATGAGGGTGCTCCTGTGGGGGCCGTGGGGCCAAGCCCACAGCAGACAAGAGGACGCTGCCAGCGGAGGCTGGGGGGCTCCACCAACGACAGAGGCCTGGGCACAGGCCGTCATCAGTGTTAAGAGTGGGAAATAACGAGGAAGCACAGACATAACGGGAAGGAATGTGCTGGAACAGCCAGCGTGGCAAACTCTTCAGTGAAGGACCTGACTCTGCACAGGTCCAGACGAGCACCTGTGGCGGGGGCCGGATGAGGGCCACTGCCCAGGGTGAGGGGAAGGACCAGCCACGACACAGCCGGCAGGCAGGAGTGAGGGGAGAGGGGACGCCCAACAACACGGCAGAAGAAAGATTTGAGAAACACACACCTGGAGTAACAAATGGGCGCCATTTAAGGCATGTTCCTTGAGCCAATGGGCAGCCCTGTGCTCATGGCTTCACAGACACAATGGCATCTGTGATTCACAGAACTGGACAGAATCCCCTCCAAGCTCTTTAACCACGAGCAGCGCTAAGTCTGGTGCCCCCCCCCCGCCCCCCGTGCCCAGGTCTCAGGGGCCCCGCGTGCTCTGCCTCGCTACCAAAGGACCATCCTCCCTTGGTGACGCAGTCAACCCCTGGAGAAGAGCGAGAACAGCATCATCAGCTCGAAACACAGGGACGACCAGACACACACCCCTCCCAGCCCTTGACACAACAAGTAGACAAAAAGTAAGGCTTCGTGTGGGGCAAGGGCTGCAATCTGGAGACCCGCAGGCAAGGCCTGGGTACCATCGACATGACACACAGCTCAGGACTCACTGAACGGAGGGGACACAAAGGTCAGTGCTCGGGCGGCAGTGCGGGAGGCCCACACAGAGTCTCAGGGAGGGTCTGGGCAGGATGCACAGACTACCGCGTTCCTGGACCGTGCGCTCATCCGTGTGGCCCCAGGCCCCTTGAAGGCACTGAGTTTAGGGCCCCTGCTCTAAAGCATCTGATGAACACAGCTGATGGCACAGCAGAGGAACCATTGTATTCAGCACCCTACAGACGTCTTAGAAATGCTACCAGGCCAGAGAGGAGGGCCCGAAGTCCCCAGTGTGGGAGTCATAAAGCCATGATCTCTCCCAAATCCACAATAAAAGTAGGCATCCTTAACCTATGGTTAAATATCAGTACCATGGGAACAATTCTCTGCAATTACTCTTGGGTCATACAGGAAATACAATCCCATTTCCACACCCTTAGAAAACAACAGACATTACAACAAATCCAAGCACAGGAAACCTGACAAAGCAGCAGCAACAGGCAAATTCATACCATTCCACGGTTTTCACTGTTAAACAGGAAAGAGTGAGTGAAAGTAAGTGAAGGATCTAACGCACAAGAGAGAGAAACAGAACAAACCCGAGGTAATAGAAATGCGTCCCTTAATTGTTCTCTGTTATTAGAAAACACAGAGAAAGCGAAATTGATAAATTCAAGAGATGTGTCTACGGAACAATATAAAAACACATACAGTTCTGGCCAACCTAATTTGAAGAAGAAAGAGCACAGAATACACGAAACTGTAAATGAGGAAGGAGGCCCAGCAGGCTTATTTAGAAGACTATATTTATCTCCAGCCTAGAACTCAGTAAAACGAACGGCTTACTCGGGACATTAGAGGAAAAAAAAGCTTAAGGGATTGCGGAGAAAACACAATCTGCACAAAACTGAGAAGAGGTGAAAAAGTCACCCCACGTCTCCTCAGAGTGAGGGGCTCACAGGATTCTCCAGGCAAAGACCTGGACTCCCAGGGAGGAGACAATCACCGTCCCCTGTGGAAATATTGTCCTGCGCACAGGGCCTAGGGGTGCTTCCGGGAGGCCAGGCAAGGTCAACCGTGGTGGGGGCGAGCGGGCGTCAACAGGACAGCAGACTCCAAGCAGTCAAGGCCAGCACCCTCCCACCCTCTCAACACACAGGTGTTTCAGAAATGCAGGAACGAACATCAGGAAGTTAACAGAAATAAAAAACGTGAACATCCCAGGGCGTGGGGGCGGGGGGCACACACGTAACCCTCTTGGAAACCAAAACATGGTAGGAAAAGTCAACATTCATTTCTGCCAACGATACTCAGTAAACGTGAAACACAGCTTACAAATTTGGCATCATCGTGAGTGTGTATCTCACACTCAAGTTCTAAGCTTCCCGCTGAGCCGCCCAGCAGATGCCCCCTACCAGCCTGGCAGGAAGCCCAGCCAACACCGCCCAACAGACACAGGAAGGGAGGGTCACCGCGAAGGCAGGAGAAGAAACCATGTGATCTGAAGGCAACAAGAGACCATTTGAGAAGAATTCACTGAAACTCAGGATTTAAAAAACCTCCGTGTGAGCAAGCGGAAATACCTCGTGCAGCGAGGAACAAGCCTAACACGACCTAAAGTGAAGACGTGTTTAAAACTGCAAGACTCCGGGGTGCCTGGGGGGCTCAGTCGGTCGAGTGTCCGACTTTTCGCCGGTCGTGATCTTGCGGTTCGTGAGTTCGGGCCCCGCGTCGGGCTCCGCGCTCACAGCTGGGAGCCTGGAGCCTGCTTCGGATTCTGGGTCTCCCTCTCTCTCTGCTCCTCGAGGCCCTGCTTGCTCTCTGTCTCTGTCTCTCCCAAAAAAAATAATAATAAAAAAAAGAAACCTGGAAGACACCATAAATAAAGTCAACGGAAAATGATTCAATTGGAAAGAATATGCCTAAGATGAAAGTCTGGATTTCCACATCAGGATGAACAGGAAGAGCCCAGTAGAAAACGCCACAGAGCATACACGGTACACAAATATCAGGGCGGGTTATTTGGGGGAAAATCACCACCACTGCCACCATACGCACTGAAGTGAAGACATAGCGTGTTTAAGCCCTTCAGATAAGAGACTTACAGAAAAGGTGCTCAGTACGGACAGGGGTGCTGATGGAATGGGGCGGGCAGCGAGCCATGAGCGGGCACGTGGACGGACAGGCGTGTGCAGCAAGAGAGGCTGGCTTAAAAAACGACAGGACATTCAACAACGGAATATCATGTAGTTGTTAAAAACCATAATTTAAGTGTGTGGCCGCCACAGAAAAACGGTACATGTAGAGTAAACAAGGAGAGTAGATTATAAATGTGGCTGGTTCGTTTCGTTTCTATTTATTAAGAAAACAAAAAAAACAAAAAACAACAATTTACCTGTAACAGAAAAAGTTCTAGGAAGACAGGACGTGGTGGTCACTGGATGGTGAGGTTCTGGATGCACTGAGGTCGCCCCTGCTTCCTCCGTGTGTCTGTAATGACCACGGATTGACTAGGTGACGCCAATTTCTAAAGACCCACTGTGGACCAGGGGTTCTTAACTAATGCAGGCTGTAGCCCAAGAAAGGCTCTCAGCTGGTTCTGCCCCAATTTCAGGATGCTCTCGGGCCCTGAAGGACCCCTGCCCACACCCGCGGGACGGAGTCCCACGACACAGTCACGAGGGACAGAGGGGCCGGCAGGCGGATGGAGGGCACCACCAGCCCGGGACAAGGGCAGAGCCACTCACCACCTTCCCGGAAGAGAATTCTGTCGGGTTATCAGAAGCCTTCAAAGGGTGCCATGATTACGCTTCTAAGTATTTGGAAAGGAAAGAAATTCCACCGTCGCGGTGACCATGGCAGTGAAAACAAGAGCCCTGACACCCAACACTGGAGAACTGTACGTGAGCATCGGACACGGGAGGATCTTCATGATACTTCAGGGCTTTGTACAGCGCGTGACAAAGGAAAGGAAACACGCCTACCACACAGCACACAGATAATTTTGCCCAGGCACCTGCAAAGTGGTAATTGCAGATTTCCTTAGACGGTGGAATGATGTGTCCTTAAATGTGTGTGTGTGTGTGTGTGTGTGTGTGTGTGTGCGCAATGGCTCATCTATATTTTGGGGGTTTTCTCCTTACATGTAACATGTATAGCTTTTATTATACTCTGTGGTTTTTCTGACGCTTCTGTTTTCTCATCAGGCTCAAATCAGCTTGCACAACAGGATTTCATGTTTGCAAAAACACAAAGGAGGTGCATGTGTACAGATACACGAAGGAGATCAGGCCAGTTCACACCATCCCAGGAGAGAGGCTCTCTAGGGAAATTACAGCTGATTTTTATTTTCTTCTCTATGCTTCCAAGATTTCCTCTCCTCCCGTGAGCACGTATCGCTTCAGTAATTTAAGAACACACACACAATTTTTAAGAAGAAAAGGAAATCTAACCAACGAACACACTTCCTTTTTTCTTATGCACACTTGAGAAAACCCCTCAGGCCTGCCTGATTCTTCTCATCTCAGGGACGCTAAAGAAAACGCTATTACCAGCAGGCATGGTACTAAATGGAAGCTATTGATTGGTTACGGGAGAAGGTAGTAAGTTCAAAGGCAAAACAGTTTCCTTTCGATTGAAATTTTGGTTTGCTATGATAGTTTCAGGTCTCTACTCAAAACGTATTAATGTTCCAATTAAGTAATACTCGCCAGAGCTGGCAGTGACGCTGTGTGAAGCTCGGGCCCCTGTTTACGATGCAGTTAATAAACTGCTGGACTCAAGCACAAGACATTTAAAACCTCTGAACCAGTGACATCGAGGCCCCTCCCCAATATCCGGCCACCAAGCAAAAAAAGCCTTTTCAAGCCTATTAAGAACAAGCATAGCGGGTGTGTTCCATTTCTGAGAAATCAATTCCTACGCGGAGTCTCAGGGCCGTTTGGCCACACGAGCGCCCCGCAGGGCGCGAGCAGCCACTCAGGGCACGGCCTGTCCGCCCCACTGGCGCTGGTGACGGGCGGAACCGCTAGGCCGACCCGGCACTCTCAGCGGTCACCGTCTGCCTGCTGCCTCCCACACGGACACGTACAGAGACCACCGGAATGCCCTCCCCGGTTCTCAGGGTGCCCCCCAGAAGCTGTCCAGCCGGAAATCAGACCAAAGCATAAGACGGTATTAAAGGAGCCCGAGTTTAGAATCTGCTAGGAAATGCCTGAAAACCGAGGACACTGCCCTGCCCAGAGGGACAGAACAAGCTGCCTTCCCCAGCACGTGACCAGTGTGGCCATGGTACAGAGAGGGCTCCCCGATGCAGGGACAGAGGGGAGCTGCCCAGGCCAAAGCTGAGCCCACAGCAGGTGCTCAGGGGAGGCGGGACACACAGACACCAACTCCAGGCGGCTCTGTTACTCCAGACGGCCCCGATGATCTCTGATCCTGCTCAATGAGACCTGCAATTAAAGCCCCACTGTAATTTAGTTTTTATTTGCTTTTGCTTATTTCCCTATGTGCCCCAGGACTGGAAGGGAAACAGAATTATAAAGAAAGCACACAGTAAAAACTTCATTCAGACACAACCTCACTTTAATTATCTATTTGATCAAGAGAAAACGTAATTGTCTTCTAAAATGTCCTGGTCGCTGGAATATAGATCTCTTAGGTCTAGGGACTCATTTCTTTAAATCTATTAAGTACTATATCAATATGTTCACTCTGGGGACAGTGCAGGGAGGCTGCTAGAAAACACTGCCGGAGAATATTAAATTCTGTCTCAGCAGGGCTTCACGTTAAATTCCTCATAACACTGGGTGATATATAGTTGGTTCAAGAACATCAGCTTTTCTGTTCTCGTTATGTAACTACGCTATCTTACGAGTCCATAATTTTCAAATATTGATGAAGGAAGAACTCCAGAGCAAGTTGAGGAAGTCAGTGATACCTCAGTTTCATCAGCAGAAGATATTCCAATCTACGGTTCAGAAGAGAAGAATCACGAAAACACGAGGGAGGCCCCAACGGAAAACTCCCCCCTCAGGGCTGGGATACTTGAGGCATCAGCTCTCAACCGTTTCTTTCTAGGGGGTGCAGGCTGGTCACGAACCTGTGTTTGATAACACCTTTCTTGTCACGAAATGCACAATTTTACATAAAAACGCAAAGGGTTCGGGGCAGACTGAAGCCGACTAGTGGACCTAACGTTAAGAACTAAGGGTTGAGGGGCGCCTGGGTGGCGCAGTCGGTTAAGCGTCCGACTTCAGCCAGGTCACGATCTCGCGGTCCGTGAGTTCGAGCCCCGCGTCGGGCTCTGGGCTGATGGCTCAGAGCCTGGAGCCTGTTTCCGATTCTGTGTCTCCCTCTCTCTCTGCCCTTCCCCCGTTCATGCTCTGTCTCTCTCTGTCCCAAAAATAAATAAACGTTGAAAAAAAAAATTTAAAAAAAAAAAAAAAAAAAAAAAAAAAGAACTAAGGGTTGAGAATCCCCATCTTTGAGAATTACATCAACATTCATCCATTCGGCAATCGACAGTTGTCCAAAATCTCAATCAGCAGGAAGACAACAAGCCTCCTTTGATCCAAGCCAAAAGTCACCTTCCAGAGTACGTGGTTTTGGCTCTAGAAGGAAAATGGCGGAGCCGCAGGAAGAACATCTTACATGTCACATAACGGAAACTAGAAAACAACCACCACCCACGTTCACAGTGTTCTGTTTTCTGGTGCACACGCGGCAGGACCGGGGGCCGGTCACAGTGCTTGGAGTCACCCACAGCTGCCGAAGCCGGTTTCGGGCTCTCCGAACGAGACACAGACGCCATCTCACCTGCAGCGAAAGCAGAGCACATCACAAAGAACATTCCAACGGCAATCCTTTTTAGGGATGATGGGAGTAGGCCATTTCTTCGCAGAATGGGATCAACCAGTTTATCCTTCAAGGGAATTAACAGCAGGATGAGAACCGCGTCGAACATGGTCAGCCAGGCCGCCGGGAACTGGAAACACACAGACAAGGTTAGTTCTTGGGAGGAACACGCAACCATATAACTAATGTCCAACGGGGACAACTGTCTTTCCAGAACAATCCACTCCTACCAAGTGGAACTGCCTAAGGAAAAAGTCCAGGTTCAAGACACTAGAACTGAAAAACACCTCTTTCTAAATGCCTCTGCGTCTGCACTTCTGTGCTTTAAGGGGGGCAAGTGCGGTGAGGATGCTGGTTTAGTGACGTTAGTCAACAATCGGTAAGCGACTCAGCTGACCAAGACCCGTCTCTAAAATGAGCAGAAGCTGCTTCCAGCAAGAATGTTCCTGGTTCCCGCAAGGGCCTGCAGGAGGACCCCGTGTGTCACACAAGCTCCAGGGAGACAATTTCCACATCGCCCCCGTTGTTCTCACCGTGTGAGGAGTGGCCGTGAGGCTGGAAATTGCCGGAATCTTCAGGTGAAGACTCTGCAGAACATACGTTGTCTGCATCTGGGTGAGAAAGCAGTACGGTTGGTGTGCGAAGGCTCGAGCACGCGCCCGCCCCCACCCCGCTCTGGGAGCAGACGCGCAACGCTCAGTTTGCAAACAGCCCGGTTATTTGGTCCCCACACGCGTCGTCTGCAGAGAACTTCGAGAAAGAAGGAACGGAGAAACGAGACTCAAAGGGGGGCCTGGAAAACAAGGAGCACAGCCGCTCCTGGCTCCTCTTGTCGAAGGGTTTTCACGACCCTGAACTAGGCGGAAGGGACTCCGGCACCGACAGTGGGACGCCAAGACCCCGGAGACTCGCAGGAGGGCCACCGAGGCACCCAGGAGCTTCAGGGAGGGGCCGGGGGAGGGGGGGCCCCTGGCGGCACTCACTTGGAAGTACACGGTCCAGTAGGGTATCAAAGCCAAGAAGACGGGGACGATCTTCACAAGGGCCTTCACGTCGTCCACCGTGTCTTCCGTAAACGGCCCTCCGCGAGACCTCTTACATGAATCAAACAGACTGTGTTTAGAAGGGTGCTGAAGGGCTCCAACGCCTTCACTTTGGGAGACAAAATGAAGGAGTTAGTTTTCTTCCACCCCCGGAAATGGGCTGTCTGGCAACAATTTCAGTCTGGAGGCAGGGAGGCAGCTGGCTGCACTGATGTGCCTTCCTTCGGCCCCTCGCTTACTGACTCACGCCGGACGCGGCTCCTACACCAGCGGCCGCACCGCACGGGGGCGGCCGCGGCGGGCGCCGGGTCTCGTCTGGCCTCCAGCTCCGCTCACCCACACCAAGGAGGGCCCACGGCTCCCTCTGCTCCGGCTGCCACCCCAGCTACGTCGCTGCACCAGCGTTTAGGAAAAAAAGCTGTGCGGGATGGTGTGGATTCCGAATCACGCTGCTTTTCAAACGCGAAGACCTTGCGACCATAATACTGAGGTTGTTAACAAAGCCGTTTACTTAACCGCAGCCACCAATGCGGCTGTGAGGAAGGGATCTGTTCGGGGGGGAGGCTGGGGGCGTGACGGTAACACGAGAAGGTCACCTGGCAGCAGGGGGCACTGAGCGCCTGCCCGATAACCTTGACCACGAGCCACGACCACCAAGACGCTCCTGCTGGCCCCACTGCAGAGGAGGCAGCCGGGCCGGAAGGGTAAGCACCCCCTGCCGCGGTGACAAAGCCGGGGGCCAGGACGCCACCCGTCCACTCTCTGGCCACAGGCCTCACCCTCACGCTCAGGCCTTTGGGTCCTGGCTTGGGCACTAGCCACAGAGCTCGCCCGCCTACTCTAGGCCACTGTCACTAGTCAGAAGATGGGCAGGTCCCAGCGGGCAGCTCTCAAACTCTCCAGCGGATATGGATGCTCCTAGGTCCTTAGGGGTGAAACAGCAAAATTTGTTTTGTCGACCAACTACTTTCTAAAGCCAGAAACACTAGGACATAATTAATTATCTTCCAATTCTGCAACTCGGATATAAACGGCTTTCTAGTTGTCTCCTTTGTAGCTTAAACTATCCAACTTAAGTTACCACTATTTTAAATCATTTTTGTCTCATGATTGTTTTTTAATAACACTGACATTTCTTAACCTGAACGTTCGAGGGGGGGCAAAAACTGAAAACTAACTTAATATTTTAGCTACGTCTTGGACAGGAAAGGTAGGTTCCGTTCAACAAACATTTACTGAGTGTCTGCACGTCTGGGTCCATTCTAGCTGGGAGCCAGGGTCACAGAGATGGCACCCGAGCCGCACGCAGCTTATCTAGTAGGGAAAAGAATCAGGAAAACCATGCTCAGGGAGAAATGCTAAATTCCCAAGATAGTATCAGACTCTCTTTTGAAAATATTCACTAAGCTTCTCCAATTTTATTTTTTGGCCAGAAGATGTCCAGTCCTAGGTACGTATTACAGACACGGTCGGTGATTTACCACATCATCTACCCATGTGTTTCTCTAAAATCCTGTCAATGTCGAAGGACAAACCCATTTTTATACATCGAATCATTCCCATGTTACTGGTCACACAACTTGCATTACCAACTGTTCTGAATACCGCTAAGTCAAATGCACCTAACGCTTTCCCTAACTCACACATGTTGTTAGCGTGTTATTGTGCAACACACAAGGGTCCGACAGGAAGCCACAGACACGAATGCCCTGGAACACAGACAGAACCCAGAAAGGGCCCCAGCGTCACGAGGCCGGTGCTCCCCCAGAACTGTCTGCAGAGGCTGCTGTGTGTGCGCAGGTGCGTTCTCCCAGGAAGAGGGTCTAGCGACTCTCAGATTCTCAACCCAAGGTGTGCGTCTCAGAAAAGGATTAGAACTATCCCCACTCAGCCTGACGAGCACATACACATTGATTTTCTCACGTGAAATCGACATGGAGTCATCTCCAAAACACAGACCAGCCCAGACCAAAAAGAACCTGGAGCCACCAGAGCAGATCAGCACCTCGGCAAAACCCCAGGTGAGGCTGCTCATCCCCCTCCCGGCCACGCAGTTCACGGTAACCGGGCTCTCAGCACGGGCCGGGCCACACTAACAGCCATGCACACGCCAGCTTCTCAGGCTCCACGATGACCCTGCAAGATGAGCCCCTGTCCCCTGTACGAAGAGGGAATGCGGGCGTGGCAAGGTCATTAGCCTGCCCAAGGTCACAGAGCCCGGACCCGTGAGTCAGGAGAACATAACTTGAGAACTGTCGGGTCCACCAGCTTCTCTGCCAGACAGTCCTTTCGACCTTAACTGTGCCAGTCGCCCAAAACCGAACCCACAGGGAAATCAGATTCTGAAGTAAGAGTCCAGACCTTTTTCATCATGCCATTTGTGCAGGACACCCCAGAACGTCCATGAGGCCGTGACGTCCTCCTGCAGGAATGTCTACCAGGTACCACATGCACCGACACCCCAAGCCTTCAAGAGGATGGGTCTGCTCACGAGTACTCAACCCAAGGACCGAACGTGTGGGATGAGAGCCCCTGCTTGCGCCTGATGAAGGCAAGGCCGAGGCACAGCACCAGGAAGACGGCACTGCCACCATCTGCGGTCAGGAATTAGGGGTCTGGGCGCCGCACGGACCCGTCAGAATCCCAGGACGGGCGGGGAGAGCTGAGGGGCCACGGCAGCCCCGGGCGGAGGGGCAGGGCCACGAGAGCTATTTTGGAACAGCTTCAAACCCACCGCATGCGACGAAATACCACACGTTCGTATGGCTCAGGGCACCAGCCACGAGAAGGTGGGTGTGGGGGTTGGCGCACGGAACCTTCCAGAGTTCAGTGCCACCCAGCAAGGAATGTGCTGCACAAAGCCCTGTGTGGCTGAGGGGTCGGCCTCTGGCTCAGGGACCGCCCGCCCACCCATCAGGAGTGCCTATCAGAACTCTCCTTGAGGGGGTCCACTACCAAGGGTCCCGGAGACTTTTAGGGATGACAAATATTCTAGATCCTATGTCGAATGAGGCCGTCCTAACTCCAGAACCACCCAGTATGAGGGGTGCACTGTACTACGGGTAGATCACGCTTCAATAATAAACCCCGAAACTGCTGAGCTCTCTTCTTGGGCTAAGTTCCGGACTTCTCTGTATTAACATGCATCGAGGGTGACCTACCATCTGTCCCAGCTTGCCCGGGACTTCCCCAGGATGTGGGACTTCCACCGCTAAAGTTGGGAAGTCCCGGGCAGAGGGGACGATGCAGCTCCCCTACTGCCTCTCAAAATTCTGCTCTTGTGTCGTCCTGTCCCAGAGCGGCCGCAGGGACCAGTGGATGATGGGGCCCACATTGACCCACTCAGCAGCCGATTCAGAAGACAGACACAACAGCTTACTGTTTAGGAAGTACAATACAAGTTAGCGATCGCGGGATGTTTCATTCAAATGAATTTCAAAGCTTTTTAAAGCCAAAAGGGAAACACGGGGAGTATGTATAACGTCTTTTCTCTACCCTCTGCCAATGTCTATCTCTGTCACTTTTACAGAAGTAAGAGGTCCATCCGAACCAGTGGTGACAGGAAACTCAGGGTGGAAGTTAAACACTAAAAGCATGAGTCCCGGAATCAGGCTGCCGGTCTGCCTGGAAGACGGAGACGGCAGGGGCGCCCGGGGGGCTCAGTCCGTGAAGCGTCCGACGTCGGCTCAGGTCACGATCTCGCGGTCTGGGAGTTTGAGGCCCGCGTCGGGCTCTGTGCTGACGGCTCGGAGCCCGGAGCCTGCTTCGGATTCTGTGTCTCCCTCTCTCTCTCTGCCCCTCCCCTGCTTGTACTCTGTCTCTGACTCTCAGAAATGAATAAACGTTACAAAAATAAAAATAAGAGAATAAACATTAAAAAAAAATGGAGACGGCAGCGCCTTACAACGTCCTCGCGTGCGCGTGAGACACTGAAGCCGCCAGCCCAGAGCCCTGCACACGGTAATGTGCGTCAGACACAAACCAGTATTGTATCCACAGCGCTGGGAGCATCGTGTCTCAGCCGGCACTCACCCACTGTGACCGTGCTCTCCGATCCGCTTCTGGGGACGGCACGAATACGCCAGTATCCTGAACACATGCGTGAAGGCACTGCCATCGGGCGGCTTGGTGATGAAGACGCTCTGGCCACAGAGGAAGACCAGGAAAGCCACCCCGATGCAGACCGCTGGGATGAGGTAGCCAGTTACGAAGCCCACGTTCTGCTGAATGTAGGCAATGCCTCCCAGCGAAATGATTGCTCCCAGATTAATGCTCCAATAAAACCAATTAAAAAATCTTCTTGTGGCTTCTGGACCTCGGTCTTTAACCTAAAACAACGGGGAGGAAACAGACTTTAAAACGTGATCATCCTCAAGGAAGAGAAACCTGTGTAAGTGACTACAGTCACCGTCACTGTGGCAGCTTATAAGAAACGCAGCCCCACCAAACGGTGCCTACAGATACATTTGGGGCGCCTGAAAAAGGAGCACCCCATAACTTTAATTACTGCACTTTCTGAGGGTGCTTCTCTTAATCATGCTGAAATCCAAGAAATCCAAGAGAGTTTCTCAAAGTACTGGCTGGGACCACCTGCTCTGGAAACACTGGAATGCTCCCTACAAGTGCCCATTCACAAGACTCACATTCCAGACCCGCCCAGTCACCATCTCGGGGGTTGGGGCCCAGGAATCGGCATTTTAAACATTTTTCCAGGAGACTTGTATTCACAGGTAAGTTTTAGAACCACCGTTGTACAACTCCACACCTTGGTAAATCTGGGGCAAAAAGGAAATCCCAGACTGAACCTAAAACTACATGCTGTTTTCAGATTAGGAAGGCAATCCAGGGAATCGGGAGATTCTGATAAGGGAGAGACTCCTGGGGGGCTCACGAACCCCTCATCTCCTGAACTTGGACATGAGCCCCGGGTCACACTCTGAGAAGACCATATAATGGGCCCCACAGTGCTGCTGACGTTCCACATGGGGACAGGCCCCTCACACCTTCCCACCTTACCTTGATTTCCACATCCACACGGACACCTTGTCTACACCAGCCAGTGATCTCACACGGTTTTTATTACCTTTCCTAAATATTTGCTAACGTTAATTCATTTTTGAGAGACCAAGAAAGACAGAGCGCAAGCAGGAGTGGGTCAGAGAGAGAGGGAGACACAGAATCCGAAGCAGGCTCCAGGCTCCCACCTGTCAGCACAGAGCCCAACACAGGGCCTGAACTCACAAGCCGTGAGATTATGACCTGAGCCAAAGTCAGACGCTTAACCGACTGAGCCACCCAGGCACCCCATCTCACACAATTTTTAAGTAAGCTTCCTAGCTGTGGTTCATGCTGGATTGCATACAAAGACTGCCCTAGGAGCCTCTGTTGTCTCCTCCTTAAGTTATGAAAAGACTAATTTCTGTTCCAGTAACAGACCTGGTTTGTTTCACAGGGCAGAGGCCACACTACCCAAGAACATAGAAGGCTCTCAATGGGGGCCCAGACCACCAAGCACCAGATACAAAAAAAGCACCTTGGTAGCAGTCATATAACCTCATGTGATATTTTCACCTCTATGCTTTAAGATTAAAGTACAGATAGATAGGAAATAGCCAAATCTGTGACTGCAAAGAAAAAACATATTCTAATCCGAAATG
Source organism: Puma concolor (assembly GCF_028749965.1). Taxonomy (NCBI): domain Eukaryota; kingdom Metazoa; phylum Chordata; class Mammalia; order Carnivora; family Felidae; genus Puma; species Puma concolor. The sequence goes on along the minus strand of NC_141678.1, from coordinate 3,184,576 downwards.
ATTAAGGACGCCTACTGTCCTGGCAAGAAACTTGCTTCAAGTAATTATATGGGAACCACCACCCCAAACTGAAAATCTGGGTTTTAAATAACCCGCACGTTGTCAGGAGCTTCAACTTGTCCCCAACCCCCGTCAGAAGCGGACAGAGGTCCTAGACCAAAGGCCGGCATGAACGCAGGCTGAAGGATTTATCCTGGGAATTTCTCGTATTCCAAGACAGTTCTTCTGTATCAGTAAACTGGACACGAGTGTCCACCCTATCGCAGACACAGACCGGAGGAAACACCAATTGTAAGCAGAGAAATGGTTACAGAGAAAACACAACGAAGGACAGAAATAGCATGAGAGGTGGTAGGGGTGGCGGGCGGCCAGCCTAGGGGGGAAGAGAACCACACAATTAATGCAGACAGCGTTCGTATCAGTTCAAGCACGTCGGGCCCTTTTCGTCACCTACGGCAGCACCGCACACATCGTCCTGTGTGAACCTGGCAGTGAACCTGTTCGAACTTCCAAGTGTACTTCACCAGTGTTACTTAAAAAAATTTTTTTTTTTACATTTATTTATTTTTGGAGAGACTGAGACAGAGCTTGAGCAGGGGAGGGGCAGAGAGAGAGGGAGACACAGAATCCGAAGCAGGCTCCAGGCTCCGAGCCGTCAGCACAGAGCCCGACGCGGGGCTCGAGCTCACAAGCCGCAAGATCAGGACCTGAGCTGAAGTGACCTGAGCTGAAGTCGGACGCCCAACCAACCGAGCCACCCAGGCGCCCCAGCCAATGTTACTTTAGAAATCTAAGCCTGTTACTAAGGCCCTAAATAAGCACATACCAGTTGTTTTTTTTTTTTTTTTTTTTCCCCACAAATGGGAAGCTGGCTCCTGTAAGCTGCAAATCACATGCTTCTGTGCCCTGAGCTGGCAAGCCCACAGCCAGCCACTTCTCACTAGTCACATCACATCGTCATCTGCTCCGGGGCTCATGCCCTTCCCCACCGCGGGTAAACAAGTTTCTCATGTGACCGGTCCAAAGGAGCTACGGCAGTCAATTCAGAAAAGTCCAGCGAACAGAACCATGTACAGTAAGTCACACAGCTGGCAGATTTGGAAAAATTCCTTAAAATGCACAAGACTGCAACCTTTCCCCCCTCCAGGAAAAAAAAAAAAAAAGTATCATTTCCTCTCTTTATCTGTAAAGTAAGTTTTTCTTCTTTCAGTTCACTATTTGAAAGGACGGTTGCGACCTCTGAAAAAGGTTAGACACTGGGGAGAAATAAGGGGCTGGCAGGACTTCCACCGAAACGGATCGCCTTGGAGTCCTCAGTGGCCCATCCGCTGTCTCAGGGCCGCAGAGGCCCCTCAAAGCTACACTGCCGGACCCCACTCATCTCTCGCTCAGAATGCTCCCTCGAGACCCTGCTGGGGGGTGGGAGGGGAAGGGGACAGTGATAGAGAAGCTTATGTTACCTTAAGAACACAAGCAGACGTCCTGGACACAAGAAAAGCCGGGAGGTGACGAGCAACCCACCCTGGAGAGCAGCCCGACCAACCGGCTTCACGCCCAGACCTCCCTCCACCCGGCAGTCAGCACCCGGCACGGAGCGAGCCTGTGGCAGAACAGCAGCATCGCTTTCCTTCTGAATGCTTTTCTCCTGATACAGTCCGCATACGAAACAATTCCCCATTTGGAAACGTCCATCTCGGTGGTTGGTGGCCTACCCGCACTTGAGCAACCACGGCCACCATCCAATTCCACATGCCATCACGCCACCAAGACACTGTTCCTTTTCAGGCACCTCCCACCCTGTCGCCACTGGCCCCCAGCTACCGCCGTTCTGGCAGTCTTCTTGGTCTGTCCTTTGTGGGCATCTGCGTAGAAATGGAACAAAAAGGACACGTCGCGTCTCACGTCTGGATCTTTCACTTGACACAGTGTTGTCAACATCCATCACGTCATAGCACCCATCAGCGCATCATTTCCACAGCTGGGTGATATTCCATTGTACGGAGGGACCACATCCACCTTATCTGTGCATTGGTTCAAGGACCCCTCACCATTTTACTGAAATGTTTTAATCTTACAGAAAAGCTGAAGGAACAGTAAAACATACGCTTTGTGTCCCCTTCACTTAGATCCTTAGTTCTCTTTTTCTGCACCTGTAAATGACATACTCTCCAGGCTGAATGATTTAAAAATAAGTTGCAGCAGGGTGGCAGTTCACCCCACATGAATCCTGAAATAAAGCCATTCTTCTACATGACCACAGACCATTATCGCACTAAGAAACTTAACGTCGGGGCACCTGCGTGGCTCAGTCGGTTAAATGTCCGACTTCAGCTCAGGTCGTGATCTCATGGTTTGCGAGTTCGACCCCCACCTCGGGCTCCACGCTGACAGCTCAGAGCCCTCATCGGATTCTGTGTCTCCCCTCCCTCCCCCACTCGCACTCTGTCTCTCTCTCAAAAATAAACATTAAAAAAATTAAAAAGAAACAATGTCGGGGGCGCCTGGGTGGCACAGTCGGTTAAGCGTCCGACTTCAGCCAGGTCACGATCTCGCGGTCCGTGAGTTCGAGCCCCGCGTCGGGCTCTGGGCTGATGGCTCAGAGCCTGGAGCCTGTTTCCGATTCTGTGTCTCCCTCTCTCTCTGCCCCTCGCCCGTTCATGCTCTGTCTCTCTCTGTCCCAAAAATAAATAAACGTTGAAAAAAAAAAATTTAAAAAAAAAAAACAAAAAAAAACAATGTCAATGCGATTGTATCTAATATGTGGTCTATAATCCAATTACCCCCCAAAATGGCTTAAAAAACACCGAGGATCCCATCATGACACACACAATGCGTTTGGTTCTCAAGTGTAACGTCCTTGAATCTAGAGTGGTCAGTCCTATTCTTTTCAACATAGGGTCATATTTGAAGAGATTAGGCCAGTCATCTGGTTGAAGAGAGCACTTTTTTTTTTTTAAATGTCCACGTGATTAAGCATGGAGGGTTCCTTCTTTGTCATGCATTCTAAATAACCTTTACAAGACCATTCACTCCTTATGAATGTTAATTGCTAGTCTATTATCCACTGGAAAGAACTGACTTTTAAGTCAGACAGCCTGGGCCCAACCCAGCTCCCACTCCCTTGCTATGGTTCTGCGCAGGCCAAACGTTCTCAGCCTGTTTCTAGGAAGACAGGTAACTCCAGTACATAGATCGTCAAGAGGCTCAGATCAGGCAGCGTAACAAGAACAGTGAGGGCCATGGCAGGGGATCACGTGGCTGTGCGGCCCATGCTGTGCCTTCACTGACGGCCCCCAAGCCCCAAAGCCACAAGCCCAGGCCTCGAGACCCAACTCTGCACGCTTTGTGTTTCTGCCGCGTTTCCGCCGCAGAATGCCCAGGACCCTGGCTTGACCACTTGCTATGACGAAAAGAAACTATCCTTTGTCCATCCACCTCCTTACTGGAAAGGAGATTCAATGACTTCACGTACGCAAAGCACGTTTCACGGGGCAGAGAAGGAAGCCTTCAGGACGTCAGGCATCCGTCATTCCCAACATCATTAGAAGGTGCCACCTTCCTGTAATGGGTGGCCTGACACAGGTACGCTTACAGCTCAGGTTCAAAGGACAGGCTCTCCCATCCTGGCTCAGTCATGTGCTGGCTGTGTGACTTTGGGCCAACGATTTTTAACCTCCCGGGCCTCAGTTTCCTCGTCTGTGAAACAAGCACGACAACAGGGGTGGTGTCACATAGACTCAGACGCTCCCTGGCATAAGGGCCTGGGGCAGAGCAAGCCCTCGGTAAAAATCACATGGTTATTCAGCACAAAAACCTACGTGCCGTCTTTCCTGTTACTCACACATGACCCGCCAGCAATTCCTGCCCACTCCACCTCGACTTATCCTGAATCCACTCTGCCCACCTGAGTCGACATCCCCGTCTCTAATCCGGCCAGCGTCATCTGTCTCTACCTGGTCCACGTGTGGGCACCACTTCCCTCACTAGTCTGCACTCCAGACGTCACAAACTTTTTCTGGGAAGGGGCAGAGCGCAAATATCTTAGGTTTTACGAGACCTCCAGTCTCTGTTACGACTCCACAATCTTGCGACTGCATCGTGAAAGCAGCCACACCACAGCTACTGTGTGACCAGCCAACAGGTAGGGCTGTTCCAATAAAGCTTTTTGTACGGAGACGGAGATGTTAAGTTTCACAGGATTTTCACTTGTCGCAAAACACTCTTTTCTTCCCCCCCCCCCCACCACTTAAAAACTTAAGAACCCTTCTTATTCTTAGCTTGTGGGCCCTCCCAAAAAAGGAAATAGACCAGCTTTGGCTGTCAGGTCACAGCTGCCAGGCACACCTGCTCTAGAGGCCCCCCCTTTCAGAAACACACATCCGATCATGTTATTTCCTCACTCAGACCCCACAATGGCTTCCTACTGTGTTCTATTTCTTTTAGTTTTATTTATTTAAGTAATCTCTGCTCCCAACATGGGGCTTGAACTCACAACCCCAAGATCAAGAGTCTCACACTCCTCCAACTGAGCCAGCAAAGCACCCCTCAAAGTCTTTTAAAAACTTCCCAGGACCTGGCCCCTTCTTACCACCTCTCTCCTCACTTCTGTTTTGGGTTTTGTTTTTTTTCATGTGTGTGGCATACAACCTTACCTAATTCTGAGTGTGCACATAGGTGCTGACTTAATACATCTAAGTGTTGCAGCATGACTGTCACTTTAACAGCTAGGGCAACAAGGGCATCCCCTCTCTTGCTGGCCCCAGGCCCTTTGCACCTGTTGTTGGCTTGTCCCCTAAAGCTCTTCTGACAGCTGCTACCTTTGATCGCCTTCAAGACTCCACTCCCAGAAAGGAAGTGACTTCCACCTACAGCCACCTGGCCATCACTCCCAAGAGGCCCCTTCCCAGAAGGGAAGGCCGCTCCATGTGCGGGCCCCCTGGCCATCCCCTAGGAGTGCTCACCCCTCCCCAGGGCGCATTGCGGCCAGTCCCTCGGGCCCAGGCTGCCCGCAGCCCAGCCCCGGCGCACATCTGGGCGCACCTGGCGCGCCCGCGCGGCGCTCACCTGGTCGGCGCCAAAGGGCGTGACGTTGGCCTTGACGGCGCCCACGCCCAGGCCGACGAGCGCCAGCGCGGTCAGCGCGGCGGGCGCGCAGTAGCGGGCGGGAGCGTCCGGGCAGGGAGGCGCCGAGCAGTTGCGGACGCGCGTGGGGCGCGGGGCCCCGCAGAAGGCGGGGCGCGTGGCGGGCGCCGCCAGCAGCGGGAAGGCCAGCATGCCCAGCAGGTAGAGCGCCAGGCTGAGCAGGATGGCGCGCGCGCGGCCGAGCTGCGCGTCGGCCAGCCAGCCGCCGAACGGCGACACCAGGTAGGCGAGGCCCATGAAGAGCAGCAGCGCCTGGCTGGCCTGCGCGCCCTCCCAGCCGAACGGCTCGCCGTTCAGGAACAGCACCAGGTTGGCCGTGACGCCGTAGAAGGCGGCGCGCTCCAGCAGCTCCGTCAGCAGCACGGCCGCGCACGCCGCGCGCCGGCCCTCGAACGCCTCCCGTCGCGCGCCCAGCAGCGGCGCCCGCTCCCCGCCCGAGCCCTCCATGCGCTCGCCGCCCCGCGTCCCGGCAAACGCGCAGCAGCCGCCGTGCAGCCGCCGCCGCCGCCCTTCTCGCGAGACCCACCCAGCCGCGCCTCGGCCCGCCCCCCCGGAGCCCCCATTGGTCGCTGCCGCTACCTGGCTTCTCGCGAGACCCGCCCCTCGGCGCCCCCATTGGCCGCCGCTGGCGACTTCCGGTTCCGCCCGGAAGCCCGGCCGGGCAGTGGGTCAGCTTCTGCCGGGAGTGGAGCCCCGGGCCCAGGGCGTTGCCATCTACGGGGTTTTAAAAGCGGAATTGTTCCTGTCACTCCGAGGTCTCCGACCTCCGCCTACGAAAGCGTAGACACACCCCCATATGGCGGCTCCGGGTTCTGCCGGTCTTCCAGGCTGATTTGCAAAGCTGGCGCCTGCCTGCGGGCTCTTTCCTGCCCCGGCACGGGCTTCCCGTGCAGGTGCAGCGCTGACGATTGGGGCCGCCTCTGCACGGTAGGTCGGTGAGCGGCACCCCTAGCCTCTGCTGTCCTTCGGGGGCCGGTTCCACCCCCGTCCCCCAGAGTGGCAAGCACCCTGTGTGCAGACGGTCCCCAGATGGCCCCCAGGAAACATCTCCCCATGAAGAGCCGCTACCCCAGGACAAGTCAGGCGCCGAGTTTGCTTCCTTGTCTGTTGGCTGGCATCCCGTTTTCCCTCAACACTCAGCTCAAGCGTCCATCCTTGCAAGCATTTCTCCACCATCCCATCTGAAGTGCATCCCACCCCATCCCATTGCCTTGTTTTAGTTTCTGCATAGCACCTGTCATGTTTTTTTTCCTGTATTTCTTTGTCCTCCCTGGCTTGTACTGGTCCCCACAAGTATAAGTTCCATGGTGGCAGGATCTCATGTGTCCTATTCTTCACCACGCCCACAGCACCTGCAATAGTGACCACTGGCATATGGTGGAGGGGAAGAGCGTCCTCCAGAAACGGCCCCGGCATGGCTTGAGATATTGGGACCCACAGGTGGATGATGGCCGTTCGTGTGAGACCGTTGCCTCTTCCTTCCTCCCTCTTTGAGGCCAGCCAAGAGAAGGATGGAGCCGTTACCTGGGGAGTGGGCTTTCCGGTAGGTCATCTCGCTGAGAAATACCTCACACAGTGCTGGTGCTGGCACAGCAGGCAGGAGATAAATATTTACTACCCTTTAAAGAGAGAATCATTGAAAGACAGTATAGGACCTTCCCATCCAATCCATTAATGCTGATTGTCCTCAATCATTGTCACATTCCTGGTCCTCCCAGAATAGGTCGCATCCCTTTTCATACGTCTTTAGAGTACTCGCTGCGTGTTGTTTTCACAATACTCTTTTAATTTACGATTACATATTTTGCAAAACGATTTAATGTCAGTCTTCAAACCAGGGAGGGCTGTGATTTTGTTTGTCCGTTACTGTATTTCTAGAATCTACCACAACCCCCACCACGATAACTATGTATGGAATTGGGTGATTGAATGGATGTTTGAAGTTTAAATGGTGCCCAAATAATATTTTATATTCATTGTTTTCTTGGTGTTTTTTGTTTGCTTTTTTGAGACCCCTGTGATTTCCACAGCATGTTAGTTTCCAAATTTAACTAAAAGGCAAACCACTTAAGATTCCTCTCCAGGATCACACACGTAGTAGACAGTAGAGCTCAGTCTTATTTATTTTTTTTTAAGTTTATTCATTTGTTTTGAGACAGAGCACGGGAGGGGCAAGAGAGAGGGAGGGAGAGAATCCCAAGCACTAAGAGTGTGGAGCCAGACACGGGGCTTGAGCCCACAAACCATGAGATCATGACCTGAGCTGAAATCAAGAGTCGGGCTCCCAACCAGCTGAGCCCTCCAGACGCCCCGGTGGAGCTCAGTCTTACATACGAGGCTTTTACCTAATTCCTAGTACAGTGCAGTGCTTCTTCCGTCCTCTGGCTGGTACGTGAGACAGAACCTTCAAGTATTTGTTCAAGAGACTGATACAATCGCCACTCTCGGGCAAAGTGCAGGGTAAACATGGGATAAAAATTAAGCCATTTGACGCGGTTCATGAGATGAGTTCTCGTGAAACTCCGCCCGATGCAGATGTGCCATTTTGGATGACAGCAGACTAACCCAACTGGATGATCTCCACTGAGAAGTGTAAAGCTAAGTGAACAAAGTGGGGGCAGGAGTTGGAGTTCAGGATGTACACTGAGGAAGTGTGGCACTTCCTGGTCCTGGGGAGGTCTGGTCTGCACTGCAGTCTCTGACATCTTGAGGTTGCAAAACAGTCCAACTGGAAGAAGCGTTCCGGTTTGTTTGCAGTGATTCTTCACGCGCAGCCCCGGCCCCGTGACTTGCTTCGGTGAAGAGAACGGCGGAGCGTCCCTGGGCCGGGTCTGGGCCTAAACCTTAGGAAGTTCTGGCAGCTTCTCCGATCACAGCCGCCACACTTCAAGCGCCCAACGGCCTCGTGTGTTTGATGCTTCCGTGGTGAGCAGAATGGTGTGGATTACCCCACCACTGCAGAAAGTTCTGTCGGTCAGTGCCGCCCTATACGGATGTGCAGCGGGCACGACCGGTTACTGCCTGTCCAACACGCCCACCCGCCTGTCCTGCAAACAGAATCCTGATTCCGCTCGGCTGTCTGTTCTCCGTTTGTCCTCCCCCAGCCCGCTCCCCACCAGCTAACCGTGTCGCTCAGGAGAGGCTAACTTCATCTTTGTTTCTGGATCCGACTAGTCAAAACCAATGCTAGTCTGTCATGCCTCTTCTGAAACCCAGACTCTACCCCGTCGAGACGCGACGTTCCCCCAGGGCCCAGCAGAGGACAAATGACGTAAATTGGCCCGGTCAGGCTGAAAGAAAGAAAGGACTCTTGTACCAGGCCTGCGAGAGAGACACTCTTCCAAGGGGGATATGGATTAGGAAGCCTGAGGCCCTCATTGCTGCTGGCAGCTGTCTCACACTCCCGAGACGAACCAGCTGGGGATGTGGACAGCACGGTAGAGAATCAGGGACAAGTTAGGTAGTGAAAGATCACAAATCGTACACGGTTTAGGCCACGTGCTGGGTGTTCTGTTACTTGGAGCCAAGGCCCACCCGTCATGATTCTGTTAAAAAGTAAGAACATAAAAGGAGAGGGGCAGCCTGAGTGGCTCAGTCGGTTAAGCGTCCGACTTCGGCTCAGGTTGTGATCTCATGGTCCGTGAGTTCGAGCCCTGCGTCGGGTTCTGTGCTGACAGCTCAGAGCCTGGAGCCTGTTTCAGATTCTGTGTCTCCCTCTCTCTGACCCTCCCCCGTTCATGGTCTGTCTCTGTCTCAAAAATAAATAAACGTTAAAAAAAAATTTTAAAAAGAACATAAAAGGAGAGGGCAGTCTGATTGTTGTCTCACATTGGGCCAGTTTGTGCTTTGAGCTCCTGCCTGGCCCCTGCAGCCCATGCGTTCGTTCGGAGCCCCTGTGCTAAGCCCCAGTGATCGTAACACTAAATAATTGATACAAGCTGACGGCTCACCACTGTGTGGAGTAGACTCGTAATACGTGCCTGTTCCTGGAAGTGACTGTGTGAGTCTCTCCTTTGAACCGAAAGTAAATGAGTAAACGACCTGAGTCGCACAGCTGGTGTCTGGGGGATAAGTATGGCGTCCGTCATTTTACACAGTACAGCTTTGTCACAGCCTCTTCGCCTCAAGGGCCCTGTGGGAAAGCAAGCCGTAACTGCAAGGGTGCTGGGGGTGCGGACTGGGGTGCACCACTGGCTGTCAGACACGGGACCCTTCCCTGCTCCAGCACTGCCCTGTCCCCTGGGAGGAGGTGCGATCTGATGGAGTGAATTCAGAAGCCATCAGACACTGAGCACATTTCAGGGGCGGTCGAACCTCTCTGACCTTTTCATAATATTTCTGCGGCTCATTTCATCTCTGCGTGGCTCGCCCCTTGCTTCCAGACAGTCGTACCTGTTTACTCACAGTTTCAGCTTCCTCAAAACGCCGGTTCACAGCTAGCCATCACGGATGTTCTGTGCCATCCGTCGTCACCAGTCAACCGTAGTCCGCAAGGTGCGACGGCTCGGTGTCAGCGCTTGCGGCCCATGCTTCTGCTTTTCTGCTCCCCGGTTCCATCCTGGGGACCACGACCGGCCCTGCTGGTCTCTGTGCACCAGACCGTGGTGGGAGGCGTTAGCAACGTTACAGTCAGGCCATCCTGTCCATCTTTGGACTCTCCTCGGGGACAGACTTGTCATAAGATCTGTTTATTTCAGGGAGTCCCTGTTGTAACGGTTCGGTCTGGCCGCAGAGAATCTAGGCAGAAGCAGAAAAGATAAGCAGTAGAGGCACAGTCAACCCCCGGAGTAGAGTCAGGCCTTCCATTCTTTGGCCCACAACAAAGCCAAACTCACCTGCCTGCGCTGCATGAATTAATTCAGCTCTCGGAATGACGTGTGTTTTCTTTTTACCAGGGAGGTGAGAGTGCATGGCCAGGAAGTCAGGTTTGTTGGCTTTGCCTTTTTTTAACCAGTCGTTTTACCTGACCCTTGTGCGTAACGAGCTCTGCTTCTTGGGGTTATGTCCTCATGTGCTTTAAAAAACCCCGGGCCATCTGCAACAGCCAGGCATTCACCAGCAGAGAGGGAAGGTAGGAGAGAGGGGGAAAGTGAAAGATCAGGAACTTCCCCTTCGTCCCTTTTGAAGACGTGCCAGGTGTGGGACCACACCTAACCGCCCTGTCATAACCACCACTCTGTAACTCCTCACGAGTGTCTTAATCCCCATTGCAGTCATAAAAGAGGTAATCGGTACCTCCAAGTGTATTTATTTGGTTTTTAGATTAGGCCTCACAGAAAAGGTCAGTGAAGAGGAACACGCGGGAAAGACCATCAAAACACATGCATAAAATAATTCAGCAAATGGTAATAAAGGCATTTCCAACCCATGGAGAAAAGCACGGAGTACTCAATGAATTCTGTCGGAATAACCAACTATTACATGTGGGAAAAACAGTTTTCACACTCCGAACCAGCATCAATTCCAGATGGTTAAAATATTGTCATGGAGAAATAAAAGAAAAAGCATTAGTTAAAAATGTTGGCAAACGGAAGCTCTTAGGGCAGAGAATGTTTTCCTAAGCCCAACAGTAAAGCCACAGGCCATAACAGAAGACTGTTAAGTATCTGACTACATAAAGACTTCAAACTTCCTTGCGCAAAAGAGGGTAATTGCTGTTGACAGCAAACAAACTTAAAAAGTACTTGAAATACGTATGACAAACTTAGTGTCTTCATTTTACCAGTTCTTGGGAGTCTTATGGGATGTATTGGGTAAACATCCAGTAAATAAAACGCGCAAAGTGAGTGTCTGGGCATTCTGGAGGACGGGCTGCCCCGTGGCCCTGCTTAGCATCTATTCTGAGGACAGCACCTTCTTTCTTGGGTTAACCTGTGCCCCCTGTGGTGCAGGCAGGACTGGCCTCCCCTGGGCGCGGTGTGGTCATGTGACCTAAGCTACGTGATTGGCTCAAAGATGGGATAGTGACCCAAGTTGCTCTAATCAGGGCTAAGCCGTGAAAGACATTTCTGGGTGTAGGTTCTGCCCATCGCTTAAAGTAGGTTTTTTCCTGGACAATCAATTGTGAGCCCATAATTTCTCTTTCTGATTAAGCAAGTGTGACTTTTGTCCCTTGCAATGGAAAAGTTCCAGCTAATAATACAAGCAATAGGCACACATGCATGCACACAATTTACACCCACGTGCACACACATTACATGCACACACATATTACACATGCATGCATGCACCTTACACACGCACATATACGTTACACAGGCTTACACAAGCATTGCACATGCACACATTACACACGCATACACATTACACACATGCACACACATTTTTTTAAAAAATGCCCTTCAAAGGGGAAAAAAAAGTTAACACTAATAATTTAAAAACACAGAAAGACGGGACACGTCACTTGAACTGAAAGGCAGTTTGGGGGAAGTGAAGTGTGTGTGCCCATAAATGGCCAATGGGGAGATACGTTTGGTGCAATGTTTCTAGAGGGCAGTGGGTGTTCATTTCAAAACCACATTCGCCGACACTCCGTGCGTAGTGCCATTTCCAGGAATTTAGAATGCACAGAGACTTAGCTATAAAACGTTCGTCGCAATGTTGCCCAGATTAGCAGGATTGGGAGCAGCAAAGATGTACAGGAGGAAGGCATTGATTGTAGCGCATGGGGACACTGGGATGCTGTCCTTCCTCAAAGGATACAGGGTTCTGAGGTGGAAACCATTTAGGACACACTGTATTTGTTTTCTCTCGTTACTAAACAAATCACCACAACTGTAGCGACGTCAGCACCACCAGCCCACGCTTGTGCAAGTCAGGAGCCTGGGCGTGGCTGACTGGTTCTCAGCTCAGGGTCTCGCACAGCAGAAGTGAGGTCTCATCTGGAGCTCTTTCTGGTTCCCGTGGCCGTGGCAGGATCTAGCGCGTTGAGGCGGGCGGTAAAGGTGCCAGTTTCCTGCCAGCTGTCAGGTGGGCGCGTGGGGGTGGCCTCCGCCCCAAGGGCCTGCCTCTGCTCCGTGCTCGTGGCCGCCGTGGGCCCCAAGGGCAGCAGCAGAGAATCTCCCCGACCTCGCGTCCCTCTCCCACCAGAGCCTTGTTGACATCAGGAAATGCCCAGCACCTTTAAAGGGACAGTTACTGGATGAGACTCGCCCCGCATAATCCCCCCATTTTAAGGGCGACTGATTGGGAACTTAACCTACAAATTCTCCTCACCCCACCACCTGGTTGGGCGTTTGATTGAGTAACTGGAAGGTGACACGCATCAGGAGGCTGGAAATCTTGGGGCCATGTTAGCACTGTGCCTACCGCGATTATTAAGTAAAAGTGAAAAAGAGCGAATAACAGAACAACAACAAAAACCCAACCCGTGTAAAGCATTTTTACTTTTTATAACGCAATGACAAGCACAAACCAAAGCAATGACAGTCAACAAAATACCGTGTCCGTATAGCCGAGTCAAAGGGACCGCGGCATCCGTTCTGTCTGCTACTCTGGGAGACATCCTACCTTCTCGAGTCTCCGTTCCTTCATCTGTAAAGGGCTGAGAACAGTAGTGCCTACCGTCCAGGGTGGGGGGAGGCCTGGTGGGGGAGTAAACTGCCCAGTGCCTGCGACCCTGGCAGCCGCAGGGGGGTGGGGGGTGCGACTGTTTTCGTGATTAGATTCACAGACTCTGGAGAAACCTGAGACCCGAGTGCTCATAGTGTTTACCTCAGGGCGGTGGGATTCAGTGTGATTTTTAAATTGTTTTGTGTATCTGTATGTGCTAAACATATGTGGGCGTTTAATACAAATAAATGAAAAAATTTAAAGAATAAATACGGCTCTCAGCATACAACAGGTTGTTACTAGCAGCAGGTGAAATATCTTCCCTTTCATCAGCCTCTGCGTGCACAGAATTGGACCTTTGTCTCTTGTGTTATGAGACCCATGGGGCCATAGAGCAGCAACGGTGCGTTCACGCGGACCATCTCGCGTGGCAACGATGAGAATCTTGGGGATGAGCTTCCTTGTGCTGAAGAGTTAAGAACCCACCACGCCCCACCTTCAGAACAGCAGTGGGAAGAAAGGGCTGCTTGCTTTTTGCTGAAAGCTCGAAGGGAAGATCGTCTGGTTCTGGTTGACTCCCCATTCCTCCCCCCCCCCCCGCCCCCGTTCGCCAAGCAACACTAGAAGAAACCAGTTACTTTAGACCTGTGGCTTTCTTTTGCATTTGATCATGTCAAGTGCTGTCCGGAAAGCCAGAAAAAGGAAACCTAACCAGGGCACTTAAACCACAGTTGTATACGTGCCTTCTGTTTTTAGGAAGATCCCCGCCCCCCACCCCGCACGCCACATTTGTAGTTCTCACTACTGTGGTGGGGGGACAAAGACGGTGCAGAGACTGGAACCTGATAGAAACAGAGAAGGAGCGTACCTCGTTTGTTAATGTCATGAAGCAAAAAGAGAGAGAGAGAGAGAGAAAGATGTCAAGGGTTGATTTTTATCATGAGCCATTCCTAAAGTCAGTATCTCGCCCTGAAAATGCGATCACTTTTACACGGGGCAAATAACATAGTTTCATTTTTCCTGGTGCCGTGAACTGGAGAAATAGTCTAAGCAAACACTATGATGAAAGAAAAAATAGATTTTGCTTTACATATATTTTAAGACCCTTGTGTTAGAAGCATCTGGAGAAGCATAAGAGATGCTTACGACCTTTTCTGTTCTAGTCGTGCCCCCCCCCCCACTAATTATTTCTATGTCATCCCGTGACGTCACATTTGTCTTTGAACCCTTTTCACTGCCTACTTGGGAGAATCACAAAAGACTTCACCAAAATGAACTAATTAGCTATGATACTGTTTACGGTCCTTCTTTTGTCTCCTAAACAGGCACACGGAAGCAATGAATGAACAAAGAAATGGGCCCCCAAAGATCTGTCAGAATCTCCTACCCTACAGAACAGGTTTATGCCAGAAAAATCCAACGACAGTGAATTTCAGCCCAGCAAATCCTATAGCAGCACTGACTTCCATTAGAAAATCAGGAGGGACGCCCGGGTGGCTCAGTCGGTGAAGCGTCCGACTTTGGTTCGGATCACGATCTCACGGTTCGTGGGTTCGAGCCCCGCGTCGGGCTCTGTGCTGACAGCTCAGAACCTGGAGCCCGCTTCGGATTCTGTGTCTCCCTCTCTCTCTGCCCCTTCCCTGCTCACGCCCTGTCTCTCTCTGTCTCAAAAATAAATAAACATTAAAAAATTTTTTTAAATCAGGAATGCATCATCGTGGGAACAAAATTTCACAGCAGTGCAAATTCCATGATTTCACTTAATTCAACAAACATCTACCCGGTGCCTACCCTACTGATGACATCTTCCCAAGCAAGGGGGAGGTTGGAGCCGTGACTAAGCTCAGACTCAGGGGTAGGAGGATTGGGAAGGGTCCCAGCACGGCGGTCAGGGCGTTCACACAAGCCATCATCTTTGATATGGGCCTGTTAGCGGGTGGAGTGCCTTGCCCTGGAAAAGATCTGTCCACATACAAGCCCCTGGAACCTGTTATTGCTAAGTGACTGCCATTTGATTCAGGGTGATGATGTGCCCAGCAGTCACACTACATTTCCCAGCTGCCCTGGATAGAAGATGTGGCCAGGTACACAGTAAGATAAAGGCCTCAGGGCTGGGTGACACTCCAGGAGGAGCTCTTAAAAGTAAAAGTGTCATTTTGCTGTGCCCTTTTGCCCCTGCTCCCTGCTGCCTGGAACGTGAATGTGATGGGTGGGGCTTCAGCACTCAAGCTTCACCTTGTGGCCCTGCTGGGAACAGAGGCCAAACACTGGGATGCTGGAGTTAGAAAGAAACCTGAGTCCCTAGTGACTGTGGAGCCAAGAAATAAGCTTCAGATTCTTCTTAAAACAGGAATTGAAATGGAGATCATGAAGGAATTGAAGTGAGTCATCAGCCACCGTGGTGAGCTGAAGAGCCCAGGCCCCGGGCCCTGTGTGTTAAATTAAACAAAGGCCACTAGACCCACGGGGCTCTGATGCCTTGGTGCTGATGTGAATAAGCCCGGAGGGAGCCTGTAAAGGCCTCAAGGTTAAGGTTACCGAATCGAAATGTAAGAACAACCAATCGGAGACAGCCAACTAGGCTTCAGGCTGTAGCCAATTAACCATCTGGCTTTGCGTCAGCATTTTCTGTGTACAGGTCTCTCCCGGAGCTCCTGTCCCGCCCCAAACTCTTCCAGTTTAGTACTTCTCCACTGGAATCAACTTGTGCTCAAATGAACTTAGAAAAGTTCAATATAGCCCAGTTTATCTTTAACACATCTAAAGGGGTCGGTTGCCTCTTAGATCTGGTCAGTTGTGGAAATGATGGCTTCCTATCTGATTTCTCAAGCATCATCATAGATCCCTGGTGCTGATACCCATCGGGCAGACGCTGGCTTCCCGGGTGCGGATGGCAGTCCTTCCGTGGCCGCCTCTGTCTCCTGAGGGAGGGAATCGACAGTCACCCCTGCTGCTGGCCCCTGTGGAAAGAGACCCAGCGCCTCATACATCCCATGGGAGCAACCCGCAACTACCCCTGGTCCCAGGGGGCTGGAGGTGGGGGGCGTGACCAACCCTGGTCCCTGTGGGAGGGGACCCCAGATCCCCTCTGCTGCTGGTCCCCAAGGGAGCACACCTACAGCCTGGTCCCCTTGGGAGCAGACCCACAGCCACACCTGGTCCCTGTAAGAGCGGACCCACGGTTTCCCCTGGACCCCTGAGAGTCCAGCCGTGGTCTCTTCTGGTTCCCCTGGGAGGGGCCCCGAGGAACCCGGGGTGCCGGTCCCGCGGGAGCGGTGTCGCGCTCCCGCCCCCCCCCCCACCCCCACCCCGCGCGCGCCTGGGACCCCAGCGCCGAACCGGCGAGCGCGGGCGAGGCCTCGGGAGCGGCGGGCGGGACCGACCGAGCGAGCGCCACCGCCCGCCGCCGGGGTCCGGGTCCGCGTCCCCGGCCCCGCCCCCGCCCTGGGCCTGGTCGGTGGCGGCGGGCGGTCGATGGCCGGGCGGCGGCGGCGGCATGCGGCTCCTGTTCCTGGCCGTGCTGCGGCGGCACACGGGCAACGCCGTCACGGCCGAGCGCGTCCGGTAGGTGCCGGCGCGAGGCGCTCCTGGGCCCCCGGCCCCCCCAGACCGCGCGCACAAACCGACGGGCTCGGCGCGCGTGGGGCCTGTGCGCGCGCGGGGCCTGGACCGCGGCTCCCGGCTCCCGGGCCCGCCGCACGCGCCGCCCCCACGGGCCGCTGGGGGAGGGGGGTCCGGGTGGGGGGGGGGGTCCCCACGCGGGTCCCGGCGTGCCTGGCTTCCGCGTCCCCGGAGCGCCCAGGTCTGGGGGCTGCGCGGCGCCTACATTGCGGTGGGCAGAAGACAGCGAGGAAGCGCAGGGCCGCACGCGGTGACACGCGCGCGCAGCGTTATCTGATGGGGCAGGGACCGCTCTGTGCACGGCAGCCGTTTGGGCAGGATGCTCCGGGAGGCCTCGCGGCCGGAGTGGCGTTGGCGCGGAATCCTGGGTGCAGGAGGGTCCGCCGAAGCCCGGGCTTCGGGAGGGTTTCCAGCCCAGGGCGCGGCACACGTGCGGGCCTGCCCTCCTCGTTGGGTGGGCGCCGGGGGGAGGGGGGGGAGGGGGGGAGCGGGGGCGTCATTGCTCGGGGCCCTGCCGCCCGCGGGGGCCTCCCGGCGCCCCACCCCCACCCCACCCCCGCGCTGTCTGGGCGCATCTTCCTCTTCCAGGGTGCTTACCTGCTCCACACTCACTTCTGCAATTATCTTGTCCTTTGTTTCCCTGGGGACTTGTTCTCTCCTCCTCACTGGCCTGTGAGCCTCCCCGGGGGGGTGGGGGGGGGGGCGGGAGCAGATTGCTGCCTGGGCTTAATGGAAGCTTCTTCTTTTTTTGAACCGGCTTGCTTCATGAAATTTCTTAATTTACTTCCCCTCTGCGGGTCAGCTTCCCCATCATTAAAATGAGCCATCGGGGCAAAGCCCGCCCTTTAACGTCCCTTTCCACTGAAACATGTTACAGGTCTTCTAAAGATGGAGAGCAGCAGGATCCTCTCTCATGACGGGTAGAGGGTACATCAGTTTTCTGAGCTTGGCGATTAGGATTTCGCGGTGAGGATGGGCGTCATTCGGGTTTATCTGCCGTTGGATGGCAGTGACCCTGCTTCACTCATGGGCACCCACAGTGAGGAGGGCAGGGTGGCCTCTGCTCTCGTGGAGCACGTGCCAGCAGGGGAGAGACTCTACGGGAGTGAAGAGAAGTAAAGGAGGCAGCTCCAGATGGTGATTAGTGGCGTGGGCTTAGGGGAGGCTCTCTGAGATGGTGACATTTAAGCGGAGACCTCTGTGACCGAGCGAGGCAGTCCCTGAGATCTGGGAGGACAGCTGGGGAGGCAGGTAATAGCACGAGCACGGGTCCCGAGGCCAGCTTGACATGCCTGAGAGACAGAAAGAAGGCCAGGCTCTCTGGAAGGCACGAGTCAGGGGGCGAGTGCCGGGAAAGGGTGTCAGAGAGAGAGGCCAGGTCCCACAGGGAGCCAGAGAAAGCATGTCTTTCTTTAACGTTTGGCTCTGGATGTGAACTGTCCGTGTGAACCTCAGGATTCCAAAGGCCCCCAGGCGCTCCCAGCCAGGGGGCCGTTAGCAGAAGGAGGCAGGCATGTCCAGTGAGACCGCTGGCCTTTAGCTGGGGCGCGGGGCCCCTCAGTGACTCTGCTCTCTTCCCAGCTGTGCTTCATGAAGCATGACAACAATTGTTCTTTGTGCTTTGGTCTGTTCAGGGCCAGCTTTGTCTGCCCTTCGCCCTGGAGGGATTGCAGAAAAAGAAAAATCAGAGGTTGTCATAGGCGTCCTGTGTCGCGTAAAAACGGAGGTTCCTTGAGGAGAATGCCAGGTGTCCTGGAAGGGGAGGGGACGGAGGTCCCTATGATGACAGAGGTTCTTGTGGAGCCAGAGCCAAAGACCCCTCTGACCCTCAAGTGACCCTGGACAGTGGGGGAGGGAGACCCCCAAATGCGTAAGATTGGGGTTCCCTTCAGTCTAGCAGAGGAGGGTGTCTGAGTTAGATAAGATTGGAGCTTTACAGAGAAAAACGGGGCCCCTTCTGGTGCATCTGTTTGTAGTTGTAAGTTAACCCCCTGTCCGTAAGTAGGGACGCTGAATTGTCATGAGTACATCCATAGGCAGGTAGAGGTGAGGTGTCCCGAGAGCAGGGAGGTGGGTGATCCATCCCAGGCTAGGGGAAACACACAGACCGGTGGAAAACACAAACTCTGGGGCAGGGCTTCCTGCCTTCACTTGCGGGCTCCCTAGCACGTGCGACGTAGGTCTGGTCACCTGAGCTTTGCTGCTCAGAGTTCTTATCCACAAAGAGGGGCTACTGATATGACCTGCCTCATGGGTTCCTTAGGAGGTTTAAATGCGAGTTCGTACATTTTCAGCATTTACAACAGGGCCTGGTGCTCAGTATGCATTTAATAAATGTGAACGATTCATGATACCATGGGCCCTAACTGGCCAGGTGGGGAAGGCTGGACGTACGGGGAAGACGGTGTCCTGGGCAAAGGGGCAGCAGGCAGGACCATGGGGGAGAGCGCATCCCTTTCAGATCCAAGTTGTGCGGCCTTAGCAATGCCCGATATGCTAGATGAGTGATTCTCAGTGGGATCAGGGACCAGAAGGATGTGCAGAGGAGGAAGGAGCATTGGGCATTGTCTGGCGACATTTTTGGTTGTTACACTGGGTGTGAGAGACCACTGGCATCCAGTGGGTAGAGGCCAGGGTGCTGCTGAACAGCCTACGATGCCCGGGGTGGTCCCCACAGTGGAGAATGATCCAGCCCCAAATGTCAGTAGTGCTGAGAGAAAACCCACTCTGGCTGAGGTGGGCAGATAAGGCTGGAGAGGTAGGCGGGGCCCCGTCACACCGGACCTACGGTTTTGGGCCACCAACAGAATTAAGCCACCAAAAGCTATCTGACTTCTGTGTTGTAGAAGGTCCTTTGGACTGCATTCTGGAGGGTGGATGAGGATGCGCACAGGAGGTTAAGTGTGGGTTTGCCACATTTCAGGAGTAAAATAAACAGGGCTTGGCTGTGGAATGTGGAGCGTGTCAACGACAAAGCTAGAATAATTGAGTGAGAGGTCTGGTGCCCTTTATCCAGGGGAAAACGAGGCACGGAGCAGGGCCGCCCCGTCTCACAAGCAGCGGAGAACTTCCCGAGGGATCGGGGACAAGAGCGGGTTTCATGGAGCCTTGGAACAGCAGGGCGGAGACAGGCCTGGCTGGCTGGGAGGTCAGGGCTCCTGGGTCCCGTGAGCCAGCTGAACCCAGTCGGAGGGGCCCGACTGGTGTGTGCTAGGTTTCCTCAAAAGTAATGCATTTCCTGGCTACTGAGGTTCAGGTTTGGGATGTGGGCCAGGCCAACGGGAGGTCTCCATTTTATGGGTCCCGACAGATGAAGAGTTTTCGAAGGTGCAAGCTTGGAAGACGCTGTTTGGGGGGAATAGTTTGTCTGGGGATCAGTCACTAGACAGGGACACTCTTACTGTCTGTGTGGCCCTTCAGGTACCCCTCCGTGTGCTGTGCATGTGAGCTCACCTTGTGTTCTTTAAAGAAAAAAATTTTTAACATTTATTTATTTATTGAGAGAGCACGAGCAGGGGAGGGGCAGAGAGAGAGGGAGACACAGAACCCGAAGCAGGCTCCAGGCTCCGTGCTGTCAGCACAGAGCCTGACGCAGGGCTCGAACCCACGAACCGTGAGATCGTGACCTGAGCCGAAGTCGGACGCTTCACCGACTGAGCCACCCAGGCACCCCAAAAAATTTCATTTATTTTTAGAGACAGAACAAGTGGGAAAGAGGGGGGCGGGAGAGAGAGAGAATGAGAGAGAGAGTCTCAAGCAGGCTTCATGCTCAGTGCAGAGCCCATTGGGGCTCGATCCCACGATGCTGGGATCATGAACTGAGCTGAAAACAAGAGTCAGATGCTTAACCAGCACAGCCACCGAGGTGCCCCAGTTCATTCTGTGTTCTAACTCCGGGGCCGGCTGTTAATTAGCATTTTAAATACCCTAATCTGGAGTTGTTTCCTAAGCACTGCAAATGTTAGATTTGTTCATTAGCGTAAAGCATCTCAGAAATAATTACCAGTGTCAAGGGTCTGTGGTTTACTGGAGGGGTTCTGGGGGCCCCTGTGTGAACACGTAGTCAGGGAGTCAGCCCCTGGCCCCACTGTGGCACAGATTCAACCGCAAGGTTGGCTGGTCTGGCTGTCCGAGCGGTGGGCAGAGGGGACCTGTGGTTTCCCCACCCACCTCTAATCCCCTGAAGCTGTAAACATCTCCCAGAAGAACCTGACAACAATCTTGACAAGCCTCTAAATCAGGCGGATGGGTTCAGATCAGCCCTTAACAAAAAAGGTCGCAATTAGGAGGTGCTCTGGTAAGTTAAAAACAGGGTCAGAAACCTAGGGAACAAAGTTCATTTCACTGGTGGTGGAGAAATAAATTGCGTGAGTAATGGATGTAAGATATATATGTGTGTGTATATATATATATATATATATATTTTCCACACAGTTGTTTTCGTGAAATCATGGGGGATCCATAGTCTCAAAAGTGGGAGGCTGGTCCTCAGAACCCTTGAAATAATCTTCTCGCTCAAGGGCGGACAAAGTTATGGCCCAGGGCCAAGCGAGGCAGGGCCTGTCCTATGAGTACAATCTGGAGGACGTGGCAGCTCCCAGGGGTGGTGCTGGCCGCTGCTTGCCAACGGCGGTGGCTGTCCAAGCAGCTGGACCGCGACCAGCTGCCCACAAGCCCCAAGGTGTGTACTCTCTGGTCATTTCCAGGAAAGGACTTCTGACCCCTGCTGTGAACCAAGCTCTTGTCGGGGCACTGGGGGCCGTGCCTGGAGCTTTGACTGCAGGGCTCCCAAGGCACAGGGAAGGGCAAGGCTGAGGCTGTTCCAGCCCGAGAAGGGCGTTCTGAGGCTCAGCGACGCCCACGGACGATCGTGCTGGCGTCCCCATGAGCACGAGTGTCACCCACGGGGCGCTGGACTTTGCATGGAGGCTGTCGCCGGCTTGTCCTCTTTCTCCTTCCTGAACAGGGTGTGCAAGACTGGGCACCGCTGTAGATAACAGAGGCAAACAGAAGCCTGTATGGAGATGTGCTGGCAGGAAGGGAGTGTCCCCAGGGCGGCGTGGACCCAATCCGGGCTGCTCCGCTGTGGCAGTCCTGGGTTCCACGGCGGCCGCCCAGCGTTTGGGAGGAAGGAAAAGTGAGAACAGAGCGCTCACAGGACCACAGGCCGCTGCGGAGGCCACCAGGGGGGGGGGGGACGAGGGAGAGCGGGGGCCTGAGAGCGATGGGAAGGGCTGGGAGAGGACAGGGGTGGTTCCGCAGACCTGTGTGTATGGCAGAGTGGGGCCAGGCACTGTGGGGGGTACACACTGCGAGCACATCCTGTGTGCCGTCCCGCCAGGGGCTGCGAGACCACAGAAACACCCCTGGCCCAGGGCGGGACACACACGTCCCAGCCAGGCCGCGAGAGGCAGACACCCAGCCTGGGACCCAGGCAGCCCTGGCTTCCGGGGCGGAAAGCGCAGGGGAGCCAAGGGAGAGGCACGCTCCAGTGAGGATGGCGGGGAACTGCGCCCTGCGCTGCGAAGGGTCCCTGAAATGACGAGCAAGGGGGCTGGGAGCTGGCGCCCGGGGCCACGGCCCTCCCACCCCATCTCACCCTGCAGCCCTGGCCAAGCCTAAGCGGGTGGCTGGAGCCTTGCTGGATACACAGAGTGTGGTACAAAAGGCCAGGGGAGAGGAGAGGCCAAGGTATTGACAAGAAAATCACTGAAATGATGGGAAAAGGAATCTTTGCCCGGAGTGGGAGGCGGGGCGGCTTGGAGGTGAGGGGCTGTGAGGTCAGAGGTCTTTGTGGTTTTCGTGATTGAGGAGCCTGGGGGAAAGATAAGATTGTGGTCAGAGACTGGATGGCTTCACACAGGGCTTGGTGTGGCAAGCAGGTGAACGTGAACGGTAAAGGCTCTATGCTCCTTGTCCGTAGCGGCATCAGAGATTTTCAGCTTTAAGTAACTGAAAGCCAGCGCAAACTGCCTGGACAAGGCAGGGGACTGAGCGGCTCATCCTGTCAAGGGTCTGGAGGTGGGGCAGGCTTCAGGCTGGGTTTTGCAGCTCAGACGGTAAGGACAGGAGTCCACTCTTGCCTTGGTCCACTTCCCATTCCTGCTGGAATTTCCTTGCTGGTCCTCCACTTCCAGCCCAGCAAGAAGGAGAGTCTGAGTCTCCACAAGTCCCCCCCCCCCCCCCAGGTCCCAGGGCTACATGTCCAGGGCAGGGGCTTGGGCAGCTGGATGTTCCGATGGGCACAAGCCAGCAGGAACACGCCTGGGCCTGGGGTGGGGTGCCCCCTCCTCGGGTGGGTGACACGGACATTCGGGGTTGTAGGAGGGGGAACATGGGATGCCTCTGCTGTGGAGGCCACCAGTATGGGTGTGAAAGCTTCACTGATTTTTATCAAGGAAAGTGGAAAGCAGACCCCCAGGAACTTCTGAACACATTGGAGGAGCAAGAAATACCTTTGGGAACATTAAAAATCAGAAAATTCGGGGGCACCTGGGTGGCCCAGTCGGTTAAGCGGCCAACTTCCGCTCAGGTCATGATCTCGCGGTTCGTGAGTTCGAGCCCCACGTCAGGCTCCGTGCTGACAGCTCGGAGCCTGGAGCCTGCTTGGGATGCTGTGTCTCCCTCTCTCACTCTGCCCCTCCCCTGCTCACACTCTGTCTCTCTTTCTCTCTAAAAAAATACAAAATCAGAAAGTTTTCCATAGATACTGAAACACCTTTTTTCTCCTGGTAAATCGGCAGAACAGGCAGCAATGGGACACCTGCCTACCTGGTCCCTGAAACCGTGCGAATGAGTGCGTCATTTTACATATTCCAGTGGCCACATTAAACAAAGCAAAAAGAAATGCATAAAATTAATTGTAATGTATTCTTTTGAACTCAGCATGTGAAAAGATCATGTCAACATTTCATCACCGCAGAAATTTTTAATGAGCTGTGTACGTATTTTACACTCAGCTCATCTCTATTCAGGTGCTTAACACACCTCTTCAGGCACTTAGCACATCACTTTGGGCATTTAGCACATGTCTATTCAGGCACTTAACACATCTCTGATGGGGTTTTGGAGCCTTTGGGGGGGGGGGGTGGTTCAGAGCCAAAGGCCAAGAAAGAACTCTTGACATCTTGGTGCGAAAATATGATTTTATTAAAGCTCAGGGACAGGTCCCGTGGGCAGAAAGAGCTGCCTTTGTAAGTGTGACAGTTTATATACTGTGGAGTCGGGGGGAGGTGAAGTCAAGAGGAAGTTTCTTAAAGGGATTTCCATCTGCTGAAGACCCACAGATCACTGGAGGCCTGGCTGTTGTCAAGCTAAGGCTATTTTCCCTCTAGCAAAGCATTAGCCTGAAGACAGTAGGGAGTTCCCAGACATGAGGCTATTGATAAGATGGCCCTTTTCTT
Source organism: Puma concolor (assembly GCF_028749965.1). Taxonomy (NCBI): domain Eukaryota; kingdom Metazoa; phylum Chordata; class Mammalia; order Carnivora; family Felidae; genus Puma; species Puma concolor. The sequence continues at coordinate 3,160,859 of NC_141678.1, read as the reverse complement.
GTAATTTACTAAGATATTTGTAAACTGATGGAGACTCTGGTCCTGTGATCTCTGTCAGTTTAACCATTTGTTTTCTGTCCTTTCCTGTGTTCTTGGGCAGCCAGCAGTGCCTGAGGAATGTCACATACATCCCACTTGTGTGGGCGGGGGAGGGGAAGGTGTTGTTAGCTCCTGCTTGGCCCTCAACTTGCCTTAGGCTCCCTCATCATCCCTATTCAGGCACTTAGTGCATCTGTTTGGGCACTTAGCACATCTCTATTCAGACACTTAGCATATCTCCGTTCAGGCACTTAGCACATCTCTGTTCGGACACTTAGCACAACTCTGTTCAGGCACTTAGCATATCTCCATTCAGGCACTTAGCACATCTCTGTTCAGACACTTGGCACATCTCTATTGAGGCACTTAGCATATCTCTATTGAGGCACTTAGCACATCTCTGTTCGGACACTTAGCACATCTCTATTCAGGCACTTAGCATATCTCCATTCAGGCACTTAGCACATCTCTATTCAGGCTAGCTCATCACATCTCGTGGTTTTCCACCCCATTTATTTATTTACTTACTTACTCACCTCACGAGTCCAATCTCAGCAGGCCCTTCCTGACCTGGTCATTTTGCCTGTTTTCTCATGGGACTTTGCACCCTTTTAAAAACGACTGGCTCCACAACAGTAACCTCTTGACTACCAGATTCCAATTAGAATCCCAGTCAAAAAGGAGATAACTCTACAGCTTACAAAACACACTGACAGCATATTGTTCCAAGTAATACCCTGTCCTGCAAATGTATTATCAGCTCACGTAATCCACCGAAGGTTCCCTGGGGCAGTGTCTCCTCTGGTTTGCCATCCCAAACTAGGGCCTGAGCCCTTGTGCAAGGCCTTCACACATCTCCACGAGCGCCCTCATCCCAAGACCAGCACGATGTCTTTGACATATCACAAGTTCTTGAAATGCTGTGCAGAGAGCACCGTTCTGCCCCAAGCCAGCCAACTTTCCCCCGCAAGAAACAGCACATCCCCGTGTCTACCCGAGCTGCCAATGAGGTGGCCGGCCGGCCAGGTGGTGCTGTGTCCTGTGAGAAGCACTGGGCCTGGCCAGGTGCCCGCACTCCTTATTTGCATAAGTTCAACACACAAATGATCAAGCTTCTCTACCCACTGAGTTAAAGAGGATGGCTTTCAGGCAGGTCGAAGCAGGTAGGATCCCATCGAATCTGGAGGCAGGTGTGTGTGCATAGTTCCGTCTCTTCCTAGAACTGCCGAGTAAATGCTTAAAACCTCTTAATTTGTTGGCGATGCTTTCTTTCTCCAAAAAGCCTTCAGTCAAGTTCAGGTTCAAGTTTAGTTGAACCAAATGATCACTTACAGAAGGAATCGGGACAGAGCAATTTAAAGGCATCAAAAGCCAACCAGAAACAAGGGCAAACTCTTAGTCATAGAGAATTAGGGAGATTATATATATACGTAGGAATATTTATAAGATCATGAAGTTGGCGTTAAAATGCCATTTAAAAATATGTTTAATAGACCAAGAACAACCCATTATCTGTACCTAACCACCTCCATTCCATATGTCCTATCCTATCAATTCCACATAAGCCAGAAATGGCTCAGCAGTGGATCCTCCAAGTGGAATTCAAACTGTTTCTTTTCCACTCATCAACACATTTGGTTTTGGTTTCTTCTTTCTTAGAGCTTTAAGGAAATGGAATGACAGTTACTCGCCCATGCTCAGAAGCACGCTGCATTCCTCTTTTCGTGTAGTACCGAGTTTTAGGCTGATGTGAGCTGATTCTGCTCGTAGGTCGCCCTCAGCCCTGCCGGAGGAGTCGGGGTGGGGTGAGGGGAGGAGGGGCGGTGCTGCTGGCCAACAACGATTGATGCGCGTTAAGGGCGGAAACGATGAGATCAAGGCACTCACTGCACCTCAACGGCTTAAGCAAACTTACATGTCAGGATCTCAGTTCGTCTTTATTTGCTCGGTGACAGCTGCAACATTGTGCATTTAATCACAGCACAAGAAGAGAACACAGAGAGAGCCATTATCATTCCCAGAGTAGTGCAGGTGGATGCTTCTCGCCCTACTCCCCAGAGTGGGCGGGATCAAGAAGCGTGAACCCGCTGTTTGTGCAGAATTCCTTAGTTTGCATGTGGCTCCCACATTGCAAACAGCTTGGCCATTTGATGACCACTTTGCTTAAAGATTCTACTTCCCTCGTTCTTTTATCCTTTTCCTTGTTCTTTTCCTTACACTATTGCTCGTAAACGCAAGCCAACTAATTCACCCGGTGTTTAGCTGAAGAAATAACAAGCCATTTTATTGTTGCAGTAAAAACAAACAGAAAAAAGGCTTTGTTGGACTTGAACTTTGTACTACAGTGACTTCTGGATGATTTAAGATGCTCGAGTGTAATTTTAAGTGTGTTTGATCGTCACCTACGGGCTGGCTTTGTAATCAAAGCTGACATGCAACGTGACTCCCTTATCTGCGCCTCAGAAGGATCATGAGAGAGAGAGAGAGAGAAAGAGAGGCTCAGCGTGATGGAGAGACAGATGTGTAATGCGATCAGGGGCTGTCGGATGTCACTGAGAAGAGCTGGCATCAGGAAATGGCCTGTCGTGGCCATGGGGACGCAGAATGCACGCCACGTCGGGTGCCTTGCAGGTGGAAGGCAGGTCTGGAGCTCAGGTGGGTGGGTGGGTGGGGGGTGCGGCTGGCATGCACTGGCAGGGCATACAGCCTGTTGAGGGCGCTGTGTATTAGGCCAAGGCATTTGGACTTCATCCCGGAGACCCATTCAGCCGTTATTTCATTCAGGTGGCGAGACAGATGCGGGCCCCCTTCTCACAGCTGAGCTGGTGACCCTGAGCCCTTTGAGGGTTTCAGTCAAGGGAGACCTGGGTCGGTTCATTCTAAGTATTCATGCACATGTGCCTGCAACAATGGTAAAACAGTATCTACCCGTGGTAAAAGTATCCAGTGTCTCCTCTGGAGACACAATCCTCCGGATTTGTCACTCACCCTACAGATATTCTGGGCACACACACTACATATATACAAAGTATTCTTCCCCTGGCTCTTTTCATTAACCACGGATCCCGTATCCCATGTATCTGGGCAGTTGATTCCAAAGTAGAGCTGACTCTGGAACAACATGGGGTTTGCACTGCACCGGTCCACTTACGTCCAGAGTTGGTTTTTTTTTTTTTTTTTTTTTTTTTTCCAAATACAGTACAGGACTGTAACTGTATTTCCTCTTCTTTATGATTTTCTGAATTACATCTTCTTTTCCCTAGTTTATTGTAAGAATACGGTATATCCTACGCGTAACATACAAATTCTGGGTTAATCGATGTGTGTGTGTGTTGTTAGTAAGACTTCCAGCCAGCAACAGGCTGTCAGGGAAGTTTTGGAGGAGTCAACGTTATACATGGATTTTCAACTGTGTGGAGTGGGAGTGACACCCCAAAGTCCCATGTTGCTCAAGGGTTCCACTGTGCTTTGCAGAGGTCTACTGCACGAGGGCAGGGGAGCTTTAATGGCAGGAGAGCTTGTCTTGTACGTGCCGTCATGTAACCGGTCCCCTCTGCCGCACACTGAGGTCACTTCCAGGCTTTTCGGTAGGTGAAACACAGCCGAGGAGCCTCTTCATGGATGCATGTGTTTGCACTCACATCCAAGTGTGTTTTTGGAATAAATTCCTGGAAGTGGAGGTGTTTGGTCACCGAGTGTGTGCATTTTAAATGTGCTAGCTGTTGCTTCGTTGCCCACCAAAGAGGCTGTACCAGTTCACCTGCTCAGAAATGATGCAGAGGGGTGTTTATTTCACAAAGCCTTAGGCAGACTTTTGATCTTTACAGATATTCTTTGTTAAAAAGACGACTAAAGTTGGCCACCATTTCCTGTATCTAAGAACCCCAGTTGAATTTCTGTTTCTATGCACTGCGATTTAGGTCCATGCCTATTTTGGTATCGAGTTGTCACCTGTTTTTTTCTTCTTATTGATCTATGAGAGCTCTTTATTTATGAAGCAGATTCGCTTCTTTCCTTTTATAAGTGTTATAAGTAGTTTTTTTTCCAGTTTTCTGTTTGTCTTTTGATTTTGCTCATGCTGTTGTCATTCACAAAGTTTTTTTGAAATCAGATTTATATTCTAGATTTATGTTACAAGGAACTGAACTAGGATGAGAAGAAAGACACGTGTGAAAGATATTTTTGAGGTAGAATGGAAAGGCCATGAAATGTCTTTTGAAGTCTCTATTAAGAACTGAATTTTAGGGGCTCCTGGGTGGTTCAGTCAGTTGGGCATCTGACTCTTGGTTTGGCTCAGGTCATGATCTCACAGTTCATGAGTCTGAGCCTCACGTCAGACTCTGTGCTGGCAGTGCAGAGCCTGCTTGGGATTGTCTCTCTCTCTCTCTCTCTCTCTGCCCCCCTCCTGCTTGTGCTCGCTCTCTCTCTCTCTCTCTGTCTCAAAATAAATAAATAAATAAACTTTAAAAAAATAGCTGAATTTTAGATGCCTAAAAGCTAACTTTGGGTATCATCCATAATTAAGGGACAGGAGAAAAAAGCGGAATCAAGGACATAAAACACAGAGCTTTCTGGGACAGCAAATGCCACTGAAAAATGCGCGTCTTTTGTCTCAGGGCTGCAGAGACTTCCTGAATTAGCCCTTCAACCCGCTGGCCTTGGTCCTGACCACAGTCCCAGGGACCGGACCCTGGTGGGTGAATGGTTGTCGTCAGTGGCTATGAGCCTTGTCCTGTATTTTGGGAGGATTGCCCCTTACAGGACAATTTAGAAAATACGTTTTCTTAACTTTTTGACTTAAATAAACTTTGGATTCAAGATCTCAGTCGTAGCAGCCGCCTGGGGTATATTTATCTTTTACCTCCTTTTTTTTTCTCCCTCTGTTTGTATTTGTCGATAAAGGGACCACCTGGAGGCTGCAGGCCACGTGTGTATTCTGAAAGATGCCTCCGACTTGGAAAGCTCGTCCGAAATCGCCAAGCTCATTGAGGCCGAGAGCCTGGAGGCAGCACTGGCCCTTCATCTGTACAGAGGAGGCAGACTTCTGCAAGGTAACGGTCTTTCTCGTCAAAGTTGACACACCAAAAGCCATGAGAACCAGACGCACGCACAACCCCAGACTAAACAGCTGAAACGGTTTATCCTGTTTATCCGGTTCGAAACTGGGAGGGACACAATCGTCTTTCTGCTCTGGCCTTCTTTGTGAGTAAGCTTCTAAAATGACATAACCGTGCCAGTTGGGGACCGATGGGTGTTGAAGGTCTTCTGCTGCACTGAAAGTGTAACTTTCAGGAGTTAAACATACACGTCTTTTGCAAACACAGAATGGGCACGCATGAAAAACTGCATCCAACACTAAGATCCTAAAGCCCGCTTAAATACCATTCCATTTGAGGAACTGGGTGTTAAATAGGTGATGTAACGCAGAACATTAGAATTAGTTTGCTATTCATGTCCAGTGAGTGGGCAGCGAACAAAGCTTTGGGGCTATCTTTTCTACTGGTGCGTTAGGCAGGGCTCCCCAGAGAGACAAGACCCAGGGGACGTGGAGAGACGCATTTAAGACGAGATTTATCATGGCGAGTGGCTTGTGTGAGTGCGGAGGCCCCGAGGTCTCATGGTCTGCCGTCGGCAGGCTGGAAACACCAGAACAACCAGTGCTGCATTTCAGTCTGAGTCTGGAGGTCTGAGAATCAGAGGGGCGGCTGGCATAAGTGGCTGGTTGAGCCTGAAAGCCCGAGAACCAGGCACTGGGATGTCCGGGCACAGGGGAAGGAAGAGGGCCGTCTCAGCTCAACAGAGAGAGTGAATTTGCTCTTCCTCCGCCTTCTTGTTCTATCTGGGCTTCCGGCAGATTGGGTAGGACCCGCTTGCATCAGACTGGAATGCTGATTGATCCCACCCAGGAAATTCCCTCACAGACACACCCAGAAATAAAGCTTACCGGCTGTCTGGGCACCGACAGGGCACAAACCTTCACCGCTGCACAGAAATGATGTACTTCTCTCTCTGTGGCCTAAAGCCGCGTAGTATTTAGTGTAGCTTTATAGAGTACGAGCTCTTTTTTTTTAATTTTTTTTTTCCAACGTTTATTTATTTTTGGGACAGAGAGAGACAGAGCATGAACGGGGGAGGGGCAGAGAGAGAGAGGGAGACACAGAATCGGAAACAGGCTCCAGGCTCCGAGCCATCAGCCCAGAGCCCGATGCGGGGCTCGAACTCACGGACCGCGAGATCGTGACCTGGCTGAAGTTCGGATGCTTAACCGACTGCGCCACCCAGGCGCCCCCAGAGTACGAGCTCTTAATTGGTAAATAGTGAAGGTGAACAACAGTACCCTCTCTGAGAAATTAACCCATCATTGCACGCGGGACCTTCAGACACTGCTTCCCAGGGTCATTGAAAGCACGTGCACACAGTCCCTCTTTTGGGTGTAGCTACAGTTTGGGATATTTCTTGTTAACACTCACGAGGCCAGCCTGACGTCAGTGAGAGCACAGAGACCGCCAAGTGAAGGCAGAACAGATCGTTTCGTCGTAGCCGCACAACGCGCGCCTTTTTCCAAACGTGAATTAACTGACATGGCACCGGTGACACATTTCGGGAGCTTGTGTGTCACCTGAGGGCCCCAATTATCCACGGGAGTGCAGCTTTAGTTGGAAAAACGCGCCAAGCTTCTGAAAGTTTCGGAAGCGTCATGGCCAGCGGTGATGCCCTGCTTCCGAACACAGCGTGCAAAGTCACTTCCTGTTCCCAGGCTCTCCCCCCTACCCCCCGTGCCCACCGCAGGGAGCTGGGTCCTGTCTGGATGCTCATGTCCTATCTGGGCGCATTCTACCGTGTACTCTTTGTAGGGGCTCCTGGTGGCTCAGTTAAGTGTCCAACTCTTGATTTCGGCTCAGGTCCTGATCTCACGGTTCCCAAGATCAGGCCCCCCATCGGGCTCTGCCCTGATGGTGCAGAGCCTGCTTGGGATTCTCTCCCCCTCTCTCCCTCTCTCTCTCTCATAATAAATAAATAAACATTAAAAAAAAAACCCAGTATACTCTATAAAATTGAAGCTGCGACATGCACGTGTTAAAACCTGCCTTCAGTGTAGCGCGAACGTCACAGAATGATACAGCACAAAAAGCAGACCTTTCTCCCAATTCTTATTCCACCTGTCGAATTTCTTATCCCCCGAGGCAACTACTTATCATTTCCTTGTGTCCTTTCCGGGAACTGTGTTACAAGTCCTGTACCAGTTCTCTGTTAGTACCTAACAAACTACCCCCAAAGGCGAGCAGCATGCAGCGATGCACGTATTATCTGAATCGCTTCTGTGGGCCTGGAATCCAGAATCAGCTGCGCCGGGGGATTCCGTCTCAGGGGCTCTGGCAAGGCTGCAGTCGAGACTCCTTACCACATGCCAAGGCCGGGGCCGCGTCATCTGGAGGCCTGACCAGTCCCGCGTGAGCCATTTCATTTGCAAGGTGGCGCCGTCGCACGGCTGTTGACAAAAGCCCTCAGTCCCTCGCCACGCGGGCCTCTGCCGAGGTTTCTGGGGTGTCCTCAAGACGGTCAGCTTCTCCAAGAGAGGGCACATGGGAAGCTGGTTTGTCTGTTATGAGCCAGTCTTCGAAGCCATACGGCGTGAGGTCTATAGCCTCTGCTGGTTACACGGGTACACGGGTCAGCCGTCTTCAAGGTGGGCAGGGGCCCCGCCGAGCGTGACCGCCAGGCGCTGGCCATCTTGGAGGCTGGCCGCCACGTAAGCCCGTGCCCGTATTTGTATGATCTCCTCCACAAAAACATGAATGGGAGCATGCTACAAATACTGAGCATCTTGCTTTTCACCATCTAACAGTGCCTCTGGGAGGTTTTTCCCCAGCAGCACAGGTATAGACGCACCTTGTGTGAGTACTTGCATAGCATCCCATGCGCGGGAGAGCCATCATCTAGCCAGGCTTCGATCAGCGGGCACGCAAGTTGTCGTCAGTTATTTTCTCCTACCATCATTACAGCAAATATCTCTACACGGACGTCTCAGCTTCTAACCCTATGAGAATACACCCGTGCTTCCGCATTTCTGCCACCCTGCCTGGAACCGTCAGCATGAATTGTTTTCTGCCAGCAGAGAAGATGTTCCCGAGAGCATTTCTCCCAGACGGCTCTTTTCTGCTGAACAAGTTTATGACGGTGGATTCTGTTGCAAGTGTCCTGGGACACAGAGTCTGAGGTTGATCTCAAAATAGGAAAAGGAACAGTGTGACTTGCGTCGTGGAGGCCAAGATAAAGTTCACGGCTCTTCAAGCTCCTTGGGAACCTTTACGAGGTTGTCACTGACTGTCGTAGGTGCTGTGCACTCACAAGGCTTCAAGCCCTGAGGCTGGTGATTCTGTTGGCCTTCAGCTGTATTATTGTCTATAAAATTATGTCTGTTTTTTAAATGTCCTGCACACACAGGCGTGGAGCGTGTTTTGTGTCCACAAGTGGGTGACTCAGCATCTGCACGACACATCTCAGGGACCTTTCCAGATCAGTAGGGCTACGTCTGCCTCACTCTTTTTCCTGGCTGTGTGGTATACCTCTGGAAGGATGCGTCGTGTTTATTAAAAGTCTCTCCAGGTCTCGCTCTCACAAGTAACGCCACAGCAGCTCTGACCACATTTTTCACTTCACTCTGTGGGGACACTGGTGGTGTGAATTCTCTGAATAAACCAGCGGCCAGAGGACTGTGTATTCTTTGCTTGGATGGACACCAACAAGTCGCCCTCTAGAAAGGCTACTCCCGTCCGTGCTTAACCAGCAGATGGGAGGACCGATTCGCCCTCACTCTGGTCACGGCCCCGGGTTTTTCCCTGCAAACTTCAGTTTTTCTCAATTTTACCATGCTTGGCCTTTCTTTCAGATAAATGGAGGAAATGCACAATGTTGCCCAAGGCTGTGCTTTACTCTCACGATTGGTAGGAGGAAGGAAACCCTCCCAAAGCCTGTTGCACAAGGGAAAGGGATCTTACTGCTGGCGGTCCCAAATGTGGAGAAGTGAAACAGCGCCCCCCTTGGTAGATTTAGTTAGACTTTTATGTGTTTATTCCCAGCTGCCGTCTTTGTGGTAGCTACACACCATTTATTCATTTATTCCCGAGGGTCATCTCTTTGAAAGTCAGCCCCGGGGCGCCTGGGTGGCACAGTCGGTTAAGCGTCCGACTTCAGCCAGGTCACGATCTCGCGGTCCGTGAGTTCGAGCCTCGCGTCAGGCTCTGTGCTGACAGCTCAGAGCCTGGAGCCTGTTTCAGATTCTGTGTCTCCCTCTCTCTGACCCTCCCCCGTTCATGCTCTGTCTCTCTCTGTCCCAAAAAAATAAATAAACGTTGAAAAAAAAAAAAAAAAAGAAAGCCCCTCCTCTGAGCAGCAAACCACAAAAGCATTAGAACCGCTAATCTCGGCAAGTCGAGATGGCGCCACGCACCTGGTGACTTTCACTTACTGTGTCTGGGGGTTTCCTTGCACGGGACCGTGTGGCCACCCTGTGCTGTCTCTGTGCCCTGGGCCACAGACGCCGCCCTGTGCTGGTAGCTGGCTGCGTAGGATTCCATTCTGTGCTATGTTTCTGAAAGAGTCTTCGTTAGATTAAACTATCTTTTAAAATATATAGCATTCAGGGGCCCCAGGGTGGCTCAGTCGGTTAAGTGTCCGACTTCACTCAGTTCGTGAGTTCGAGCCCTGCGTCGGGCTCTGTGCTGACAGCTGGGAGCCTGGAGCCTGCTTCCGATTCTGTGTCTCCCTCTCTCTCTGTCCCTCCCCTGCTCACGATCTCTCTCTCTCTCTCTCTCTCTCTCTCTCTGTCTCCCCAAAATAAATAAAACATAAAAAAAATTTTTGAATAAAAAAATAAAATATATGGCAATTATTGGTTTTTTAAAATTACATATAAGCAGGATTTGGAAACTTCATAAAAACACAAAGAAGGAAATACAGCACTCCAAGTTTCACTACCCAGACATAACCACTGTTCTATGTGTTTGTTTTTATTTATTTTGTATTTTTTTTTCAAAATTAAGTTTATAAAACAAGAGACACTCTTGCAACATAAACTTGCAACTTCTTAAAAAAAAAAAAACATGAATTGTTGCCTGTGCCAAGAACTGTGGTAATTGCTATAAATGTCTGGTAATGTCCAGTCTCCTTCTCTCTGCAATTTGTGTATTTTAAAAACCGCGATCAATGTTTATAGCAGCGCTTTCAACAATAGCCAAATCACGGAAAGAGCCGAAATGTCCATTGACTGATGAATGGATAAAGAAGATGTGGTTTATACACAATGGAATACTACTCGGCAATGAAAAAGAATGCAATCTTGCCATTTGCAACAACGTGGATGGAACTAGAGGGTATTATGCGAAGCGAAATCAGTCAGAGAAAGATATATGACTTCACTCATCCGTGGAATTTGAGAAACTCAACAGATGAACATACAGGAAGGGAAGGAAAAATAAGATGAAAACAGAGAGGGAGACAAACCCTAAGAGACAAATACAGAGAACAAACTGAAGGTTTATGGAGGGGAGGTGGGGGGGATGGGCATTAGGAGGGCACTTTTGGGATGGGCACTGGGTGTTGTAGGTAAGAGATGAATCAGTGGGTTCTGCTCCTGAAGCCAAGACTAAATCGTATGTTAACGAACTTGAATTTAAATAAAATAAACAAATAAATAATAAAAGCTGATCCTATGACAGTTCCACAGTCTGGTTTACCTACCAACACATCAGGGACATTTCCCCGTCACTGAATGGTCTTCGACGGTGTGATTATGAACAGCCACGTCTTACTTTCCGTTTTTCCCCTCAACTGTGAACGATGTTGTGATGAGCCGGTCTCTGCAGGAACCTTGGGGACCCGTCTCTAGGATTTTCTCAGAGTGACACAGCAGCCTCCCAGGCATGTGCATTTTTACAGCTGCCGCCAATGCATACTGCCCAACAGTCGCTCGTCACTCATCACTTGTGTATCTCTGGGCGCAGTAAATATATCTAAATAAAACAAACCTTCACAGCATGGACAAACGGAAGTTCACTTTTCGCTTTAAAACCAGTATTTGCTGAGCGGATAATTAGGTAATCACGGTTGCTAAGACCAATAGTCAAGGGACGAGAAAAAGCACATTAACAGTATGAATATTTACTGCAGCTATATTCCGGGTGCAATGCAGTTATTAAAAAAAAAAACCATATGAATTTCAATGCTTTATTTAAGCGACGGACCGATGACCAGATTAGCTTTCAAAGTAACACATTGTATTTGTTCTTCCCTCCTGGACACGTCTGTGAAAGACTTTTGACGTGTATACCCACCAGTCGTTCAAGTATATGGGAACAGAACTTCACAGCTACCCTTGTCTAAAAGCACAAGACTGCTCTTGTGCAGGACGCCCCCTGGGGTCTCCTTCATATGCCCTAAATGGCGCACCAAGCAAGTTTCCCAGGCGACCTGACGTTGGCAGGAAGCTGCATGAAAAGCGTTTTGATGACGCCCTTTCTCCGTTTCTCGTTGAGAATCTGCTCAGGCTTGAACCTGGTGAGGAAGCAGGTGGTGCTGTGTGGCTGATAAAGGAGCCGGGTTCAGGAACCTGTGGTGTTTCTTCCCAGCAGACTATTGGGAATGAGACATGTCTAGCAGAGCCACTGATCTGTGAAATATGACCAGCCGCTTGGGTGGCTCTGAGTAAATGCACTTGGAAATAGTTTGTATCCCAGTTCTCAGGCTCAGCTCATTTCCACAAGTGCTGTTGGAAGATTGAACTTTTAGCAGGTATCGCATTAGGAGCAAGGGGTACAAAACTAATAAGCCACAATTCCTGTTCTCCGGGATTTTCCAACCTACAAATCAATCCCAAAGCCTTACGATACGTGGCCTGGCATCCAAGTGCGGTGGGTGACTTCTGAGGAACTTGGAGAAGACGTTAGCGAGAAGGGCATGGCTGAGGGAGGTTTTGAAGGGTCAGTAGGAGTTTGCAGACATTTATACACATCATGCTATAGCAGAGGACTTCTAGAATTTTGGGTGCGTTGCTTTGTTTTCTTAACCGTAGAACAAGTGTTGAGAAAAGGATAGAAAAGTAAATGAAATATCCCACGTTCCATTCTCCCAGGTGCTGACTTAATTCAGACAGCTTCTGGATTTATGTATTTTGAAACTTCTTCAGCGTAAAGCACACTGATACTGTATCACATGGAGTCCATGCTGTACCCGTACGGCTTATGCAGGGAGCCATTTAATCTCCCGAGTACGTCAGCCAATTGTGACCTCCATTTCACAGACGAGATGGCTGAGGTTCAGAAAAACTCAGTGACTCACTCAGTTACGCGTTTTCCAAGTGGAGAACCTGGATTCTGAGCCAGGGTGGTCTGGTGTTAGTCTGATGTTTTTCCTACTAAATTAGGTTTGATATATGTGAGCGTTTGTCAGTTGGCTTAATTAACTAGCGGGGCTGATCATTTTCATTCCGGAACGTTCTCATAACTTTCGAGCAGCTTCTGTGATTACTCGGTGTAATATCTTTCAGGTGTCCACTGTTCTGTCTTTGGAGATTTCAAGGAACGAGACTTCCTCTGCGATTTTCTTTCCCCTCCTAAAGTGGCAGTTTTTGTCAGGAGGATGCCATCCATATTCGCCCCCTGTCGGCACTGTCACAATTCGCACAAGCCCAGGGGCACAATACAACACACATATATGGTTCTCCAGCTCGCCAGGTCACAGAGCTGAAAGGGATCTCATGGGGCTAAAAGCAAGATGTTGGTGGGGGCTGTGTTTCTCTCTGGAGGCTTTGGTGGCAAATCTGTTTCCTTATTTTCCACCTTCTGGAGGGACACGCACTCCCATCCCGAGAGCCGGTGAGGGTCAGTCTGGTCCTCCTCACATGGCGGCCCTGGGAGCTCATTGGTCCGCCTCTTCCACCTGTAAGGCCCCCATGATTACACTGGCCTGCCTCGGTAATCCAGGATAATGTCTCGCATTTTAGGGTTAGCTGACTGGCCCCCTCGATTCTAAATAGCTTAACCTGCCTCTCCCCTGAAACATTCTTAGGATCCAGGAATTAGGAATGGACATCTTTGGGGCCCATTATTCTTCCCACCTCATACCTGCCTCCCGTCCCCAAAGATCGGTGTCCGTCCCACATGCTAAACCCATTCCCCCTGTCTCGGCATCCCCAGAAGTCCACACCCATGACACGCGGTGACTTATCTCTGCCGGGAGTGGTTTTCTACAACCACCTGTGGTTTTGGAAGAGGGCATACCTGTCCATGGTAAACAGCACCGACAACATAAAATGTTAGAGTGAAAAGTAAGTTTCCGTCCCATCCCAGATCTGTGGCCTTGTGGGTCCCTTGTCCAGGGGCAATGACAACCAGTATTTTGTATATTCTTTCACAGAACTTATACATATATACAAATGTGTATTTATATATGTATATGTATATGTGTATGTATATATGTAGATACATATACATATATATATATGCCAGTCTGCACTTGATTTTTCTCATGTGACAGTAGATTGTTTTGAGTCTTTTTGTGTCCGTGTAAACACACACACACAAAACATATGCGTCTCTTGTTTCTTTTTCTTTTTAATTTTTTTAATGTTTATTTACTTTTGAGAGAGAAACAGAGAGTGGGGGAGGGGCAGAGAGAGAGGGAGACAAGAATCTGAAACAGGCTCCAGGCTGTGAGCTGTCAGCACAGAGCCCGACGCGGGGCTTGAACTCACGGACCGCGAGATCATGACCTGAGCCGAAGTCGAGTGCCTAACTGAGCCACCCAGGTGCCCCATTTTGAAAATTTTTTTAATGTTTATCTGAGAGAGAGAGAGAGAGAGAGAGACAGCACAAGCAGGGGAGGGGCAGAGAGAGAGGGAGACACACAATCTGAAGCAGGCTCCATGGTCTGAGCTGTCGGCGCAGAGCCCAACGCGGGGCTCAAACTCATGAACTGCGAGATCATGACCTGAGCCAAAGTCGGACACTTCACTGACTGAGCCACCCAGGTGCCCCTCTTTTTTTCTTTTTTTCTTCTTCTTCTTTTTCTTTTTTGCTAAAGGCTGGTCTTCACTGATGTATCTGAGTTGCTTCCCATCTTTGCTTTCCCCAGCCACCTCGTGGTGCCCGTGGGTGCGATTCTTGGGCTGAGTGTCCTAGAGGCTGAATCCTTAGCCGTCAGATTGCAGGGAAAGGGCCACCTTGCCAGAGAGGAAAAAAGACGGAATGTGCTAATTTGCACTGACAGAAAGAACTCTCAGGCGAAGAAGAGGGAAGGCGAGTCCCCCGTGACCGACACACTGAATCTCGGGCGGGATGGCTGGTTTGAGAAATCCCAGTAGGAACACTCCGGTTCGAGCTGGTCTGTTTGGTGGCTTGCTGGCCAGTGTTTCCTGCAATTTTTGGCCGACTCTGCAAGTCCCTCTGGGGAGTCGCTTCTGCTAAGCACGTCATGTGGCTTGATCTGTGCACACCCGATGCCTCACACGTCTGAGCTCATCCAAAGTCCCCTGACTCAGCCTGTCACCAGCCCAGAGTGCTTCACTCCAAACAGACTTGCTCCCTGGCAGATCCCCTCTTCCTTTACATGTGCAGGGTCTCGGATGGCTCGGGTTCCTACAACAGCCCTGCATCATGCTCCCTGAAGCCATGGTGGCCCCGGGGCGCCCTACGTCTCCCCTGGGCCCTCGCTAGCACGGCACCTGCTACTCTGATCCCCAGCCTGGCTGCACGTGGACTGCTCCTTCTCCGTCACAGATGCCGGATGAGCCCGTCTCCAATGAGCTGGGTTCTGGTGGATGGTGGCCACAGCACTGGTTTTCACCTGTTAAAATTTAACGCTAATTGATTTAAAATAGTCCTGGCACCCGTGGTCTGACATGACCAATCCCCGTGTCATGTTTATAACAGGGATACCTATTCTGTTCCTCAGGCGAGCTGGATAAAATGAAACAAACAACAAAGCATGGTCCCCGGGTTTCCATTGCTTGGGGGTGGGCTGGCGAGGGCTGTTGGCAAAGCCACGCTCTGCCTCACTAACCGTCATAATTTTGCAGGTCACGGGATTCCCTTTGGAATCATCTTCGGTGGAACCGATTTAAATGAAGATGTTAACCATGGAGAGAAGAAGAAAGTGATGGGGAAAGTCCTGGAAGAAGCCAGGTAATGCCTATGAGAACTTCACGGCCGGGGGGAGGGGGGGGAGGGGGAGTTAACCCTTTGGGGCCTGGTGCATCGAAACCCAAAGACTCAGGAGGCAGTAGCTTGGGAAGTTTCCATCTTCACATAATAAAGCCAGTGTCTGCGTTTCATTTCTTTCTTTTCTTTCTTTCACTCGGCACGTTTGAATTCTGCCAGGAAGAGTCACTGTAAACAAGTCATGGCATGAGGATACACTACGGTTAATATTGGGCCAAGCTTCGTAGAACAGGCTGGAAGGCAGGGCCCTGCTGTCCTGTAGCACAACACACGCAGGTCCCAGATCTCGGGTGCACGAAGCGGGGTGTCTGGAGTGTTCTGAGCAGGGCTCTGAGCCGCGTGGGTTTCTGAGCTATGTGAAGCCGTCCATCCGGGACAGGGGTCACCGGGGGGATTGCTCAGCGGGGTGCCCTTTGACGAACACCTTCCTGTGTCCCCCTCCCCCGGCCCCTGGCATCCACTGTCCTGCTCTCTGCTTGTCTGCATTTGACTCCTTTAGACTCTCATGTCAGTGGGACCATGCAGTGTGTGTCCTTCGTGCCTGGCTTGCTTCGCAGAGCACAATGGCCTTGATCCGTGTTGTTACAAGATGGCAGGATTTCCTCTTTTTTCAAGGCTGAATAATAGGTCACTGTATGTGCTCTCTACATTTTTTTTTTTTTTTGGTGAAACATATACTACTTAAAAATTTTCAGTTTATTTGTTTATTTTAAGAGAGAGAGAGGCAGGGAGGGCAGACAGAGAGGAGAGAGAGAGGACCCCAAGCAGGCTCTGCACTGTCAGCACAGAGTCCGACGTGAGGCTCAAACTCATGAACCGTGAGATCATGACCTGAGCCAAACCAAGAGTCAGAGGCCCAACCGACTGAGTCACCCAGGCGCCCCTACAGTTTCTTTATCCACTTGTCTGTCGACGGACATTTAGTTTGCTCCCATGCCCCCAATAAATGGCCAACCACAAAATGTCTGGTCCGTCTCTACCCCTCTCCCAGCTGGGAAGTCGCGGTCAGGGAATCCAGAACTCTTTGAAGCTTTATGTCACCGGAGCATTCCTGATCCCTTTAAAGACAGCACTCCAGGGTCCACGGTGCAGCCTAAGGCAGCCCCCTCCCCTTTTTATAAGGTGGGAGTCAGTCTTGCCCCTGAAAGCTGGGGTTACAGCGGTGTATTCGTCCATTTCAGACCCACTTCCTCCTGACAACATCCTGGACGTGAATGTGGGGACACAACCAAGTCCAAATAGACAGTTTACTGTGTGCGTGTGTGTGTGTGCACCTGTGTGTGTGAGGGAAAGGGAGAGAGGGGGAGAGAAAGAAGGAGGGAAACGGGGAGAGAGAGGGAGGGAAAGGGAGAGAGGGAGAGTGAGAGAGAGAGGAACAGGGAAAGAGAGGGAGAGAAAGGAGGGAAAGAGGGAGAGAGAGGGAGGGAGAGAGAGAGGAGGGTTACAGTAAACAAAGGTATACAGAGTTTGGGTTTATCTTGAAAGGTGATCTATCATTATAGGTTTTCTTGATGTTGTTCTTACGCCCTAAAAATCTATTACCCTTTGATTCATGCAGTTTACTATGCACGGTCTTACAGAAGGAAAATAATTCTGCTTGGTAGAAACATTATTGAGTGAATTCATCTTGTGGTATTATCATTAGCATTATTCATTGTATTGTTATTAAAACACATTGATTTTCATCTGGGAGGGGTATTGATTGAAGCCCGTGCGTGGGAAGTCGGATGAATCCTAGATTCCCCGTCGGACAGCACACGGCGTACTTCTCTGTAAAATATTGAACTTGTGTAGCTTTATAATGAGTTTTGTTTTTAATCAAATACTTTTAAAGTAGTTATATTTTTCTTCTAAAGTCTACTTTTGAACTTTTCCAACGTTTGGAACCTTTTTCCTCTCTGGTATAATATTGAAATTACTTCAGCATCAGCTATTTGGGTCCTATTATAATGTGGTAAGTATCTGGGACTTGTAAATACTAACTTAAGTAAGGGGTTTGAGGCCTGTGGAAATTGTTTTGTGAAGGATTGTGCAGGCTCACCTTAGAGAAACCTAATGCTGCCAAGCAAATGAGCAAAAGAGCTTATGTGAGATACACTGCCTCAGAGATAGTTTCGCCGCTAGGAAATACGTAGCACGTGATGGGTTAAAGCCCATGGGATGGTGGGTCAGAGGGTTCAGCATCAATAATTTCAGAGGGTCTTTGAGCTACAGTGTTACTAAAGATGTTTTCCAGGAGCAAAATCACGAGTCAACGTGAGTATGTTTTGAAATGGCGATATTTGTCCGAAAGTGGGAAAGCAGTAGTTTTCTCGTTTTCGTAAGAAATGCATTATTTTAGGGTCACCTGGTGGCTCAGTCGGTTGAGCATCCGACTCTTGATTTTGGCTCAGGTCATGATCCCAGGGTCACGGGATCAAGCCCCACGTCAGGCTCCAATGCTGAGCATAGAGCCTGTTTGGGACTCACTCACTCTCTCTCTCTCTCTCTCTCTCTCTCTCTGGGATTCTCTCCCTCTCTCTCTCTCTCCCTCTCTCTCCTCTCTCTCTGCCCCCTCTGTCTGCCCCCCTCAAAATAAATAAATGAATAAAATAAATAAATATGTATTTATTAATGTTATTTTAAATTTATTTTCTTAGGATCGTGGGGTCAGAAGCTCTCTTAGTGGTTATCTGCTGGGTGGGTGGGTGCGAACCCAGGGCAGGGGTCTGTGTGGTGAGTGAGGGGCCCCGAGAAGGAAAGGGTCACCTGCCACTCCAGAAGAAGCAGAAATGATGGAGCTCAGTTGGTGGTCCTGCTGGCTCCGGAGACGTTTACACGTGCCCTCTTTCTTTCTTTCTTTTTTCATGTTGGTTTATTTTAGACAGAGAGAAAGACAGAGCATGAGCAGGGGAGGGGCAGAGAGAGAGGGAGACACAGAATCCGAAGCAGGCTCCAGGCTCCCACCTGTCAGCACAGAGCCCGATGTGCCATGAGCTGTGAGACCATGACCTGGGCCGAAGTCGGATGTTTAACTGGCTGAGCCACCCGGGCGCCCCAGCACGTGTCCTCTGTCTGATGCAAACCTTCCCAAGGCTGTCGTTGCCCCCTTGACGCCTTGACCCTCTTGAGGCCTAGGTCCTGAGCGAATGGGGCGCCCGGGCATAAGGGGTCACGGGGCGGGGTGGGCGGGGACAGCCCCTGGGCGAGGGTGCCCAACCCCCCTCTTCTGCGCTCGGGCCCACGCACCTGCTCTTCCTGTTGGGATGGACGGCAGGACTCACCTCCGTTGGCTGGTTGGTTTGTTCAGTCCGCGGGTGTTTTTGCCGCTGTGTGGGTGCCGGGCACGAGTGCAGGGCTGGGGGCCTCCAGCGCGGAGCGATACTCTCACGTGAGGGGGGGGGCGGTCCTGCTTGCCAAATGAGGGGATTCACTTTGGGCAAAGCACCCGGAGGATGCTTTCAACACGCCCCACCAGTCCTGAGCCATTTCTCCCGGCAGGGGGCCCCCCTGAGATGCCCCTGGCTCATCCTGTGTGTACCCAGCCCTAGTTCTGGAAACACCATTGCTCAGTGAAGGTAGACATGAACATTCCGTGACCACGTGCCTTCAGTAAACTTTGAAGACGTTAGCACCGTCCTCCTGTGCTGCAGTCAGGGCTAGATGGCCTGTCCTTGGATCTTTTGCCCGTCTCCCGCTTCTGGCTTTCTGGCTTTTTCCCGGCTTCCCTGACCTTGCATGGCAGGGACAACAACAACAACAACAAATTGAGATTCTGAGCTTCATTTGTTTATTCCTTGCACACCCAACTTGTTTCGATGCGCGTGGAGATTAAACCTGATGGCCTCTGACCACACGTGATAGAGATTGATAGCACCTGAAACTCAGCGCCTTGCTGTCTCTGACCAGTGGTCCCAAAGAGCTGTTCCATGGTCATGCTAATTGAATTCTGCCCTAATTGTTTTCCTCATTTTTGTTCACTTTTACTAGATTTGCCGTCGCCTTCACAGAGTCAATGAAGGAAATGGCACAAACACAGTGGGTATGTATTTATTTTGTGATGTTATTTGGGCCGTGCTGGTGAGGTTTGGGGGGGGTGGCGCTGAAGGCACTTTGATTCGAACTGACGATGTTCCCATGGACAATGCTTACTGTGGCCACAATAGTGTATTATGTTTCCCGTATATCGATGTTTTTTATTTGTGTAGATGCTCTTTTTTTGTTTGTTTATTTATTTTTGAGAGAGACAGAGATAGAACGTGAGTGGGTTAGGGGCAGAGAGAGAGGGAGACACAGAATCTGAAGCGGGCTCCAGGCTCCGAGCGGTCAGCACAGAGCCCGACGCAGGACTCGAACTCACGAGCTCTGAGATCATGACCTGAGCCGAAGTCGGACGCTCAACCCACTGAGCCACCCAGGCGCCCCTGTGTAGATACTCTTAAGACGTCACTGATTTTTTTTTTTTTTTTTTTACATTTCTGTTTTCCTTTTGTGCGCTCAGATTGGGTGATTTACAGGCTGTGCTGCAAATGTTGCAGCCAACTCAGGTGCACGCAGAGCAACAGTCAGTCTTTTAGGCGGTAGATGTAATTTCCAAGGTTGGACCATTTATCCAAAGAGCTTTAAAGCGTAGAGGACTTTTCGTAGCTCTGCAAGTTAATTCCCTTATTGACTTCTTTATTCACGATGGCTGGGGGGAGGGGGGCAGGGGAAGGAGCCGGTGGCAGTCTGAGTTCTCAGCGGGGAGTCACAGAAAGGCCCGGCAGAGCAGGCTGGAAATGGAAGGAGCCAACCCAGAGGCCGCTTTGCCTCCGGAGCCACAAGCACAAGGCTCTGCTCTCGGGGCAGGGGGGACCTGCAGGGAGCCTCGGTCACCAGCTCACCCGCTGTGCCCAGCACTTAAGCCCTTAGCATTTGTCCGCATTATTCCTGTTGGGAGTATTTTACAGGCTAGGCACTTTCTTTATGGGATTTCTGTAAGATTTGGTGCTCGTATGCTGCTGCGTCGGGACAAGGGCAGAGGCAGTCTTTCCTAGGACCGGTCCCTCACCAAAAGCTCTGGATTCTGTGGGCACGTGGGTACGCTCACCCCCACGGCCGGGGCGCACACACCTTCTTTCTTCACATCAAACGCTTCCCGGGCAGGAACTGGAGGTGGCCTTTTCTGGCGCAATTTAATACATTGAGCATCTCAGAAGGAAGATCGACGAGCTTCCTGGCCCTGAGTTTCCATGTTGCACCAGTTTGCCCATCTGCGTCCTCGTGGCGTGCCGGTCCTCTGAAGTGATGCTCGTCCCCCTGGGGGATCCCGGGACTCTTTCAGGGTCTCCACAAAGTGGAGCCTATTTTCGTAAGAACAGGAAGCCGCTGCGTACCCTTCTCACCGTTGCGAAATGAGTGTTGAGAAACACCGCTGACCGCTTTAGTCCCGGTGAAGGCCACCAGTGGGAGCCAGTAATAGTTGATTTTTCACACCACCCACTTGTAGTTTAAAAAAGAAACCCTTTAAGATTTCCTTGCTGAGCCAATAATATTGTTTAATTTTATCAACCCTCAACCTTTGAATGTAAGTTTTTTTAATGTCCCGTGTAATGACACAGGGAGTCTACCTAAGGCTGTCTGCTGCCTTCTGAGTGAAGCATGGTGTTTATCTGGAGATAAAGGCGCTTGTGTGGTTGAGTCGCAAATGGAACCAGATACTTGAATGATTGGCAGACAGGCTTGGGCGTTTGTCAGACATTTTTCTTCCAAACGAGTGGCTCGAGCCAGTCATGGTAAGCAACACGGCTGGCATTATCTGTTGCCCACAATAACATTTGCCCTGTCGAGCAAAAAAAAAAATCAGAATTTTGGAAAGCCACCATGCGGTCGACAGCTTCCCTGGTCATGTTAACACAAGACTCTCCTGCTCATGTTAACACATGAGATTTTTGTTTCGATGTTGTTTCACGAAATGCCTCAACATTCTGAAGATCTGCACCGCTCAGGGAATCCGGTCTTTTTCAGATGAGGGAGGTGTGGCGTGTGACATAGTCGTGCACAGGTGAAGTAGCCGTCCAGAGTGCAAGATGGACCCACGGACTTTACTGGAACAGAGCATGATACGATTTCGGGTTCCTTTAGGACATTCCCATTGGTTGAGTTTTGGTGCAAGCATCTGAGAATAATGCTTGCAGTGATCTGAAAGGCCCCCCCTTTCCAGAGACCTCTCAGGGAGATGCTGAATTTCTTCACATTTCTTCACATACCTGACTCCAAACAGCATCCTCGAACAGGTCCAACGGAGCAGCAGATCTGGGACCCCGCCTGTCTTCTGTTAAGCCAGACAGGAAAGGAAGCTTCTACCTGTTGAAGCGTATGTTCCTGGTCTGTGAATCTGTAGCCCTCCCCCCCCGCCCCCCCCAAGCTTCTCCATCTCCAATGTCACCTCTGTCCGTTGACCCTAAGTATAGATGTGTTCACTTACTGTACGTGTTAATTTTTGTTACGTAACAAGCCACACCAAACATAGCGCCTTAGATCAAACACTTGTTATTTATTCTTTGCGTTGCCTGGGTCAGCTCAGCCAGGCTGGGTAGTCTGGGGTGGCCACCTTGCTAACACGGCTGGAGCCTTCGCTAGGATGGTGGGGACAACTGAGGCCTCCCCCCCCCCCCCGGTCTGCTGTCCCCCATGAGGCTCCGCAGCAGGAGAGAGCAGGCACCGGTGTGAAAGCTTTCAACCTGATGCTTGCCTAATGTTTGGCCAAAGCAAGTCAAGGAGTGGAGATATAGAGTCTGCCTCATAATGGGAGGGGCTTCAAGGACATGGACACAAGGAAGGATGCACTTAGCGCCGGTCCGCTCCTTCGCCCTATGTGGTTGTGAGCTCCCTGAGGACGGGGACAAAGTATGGGTCGCTAGTGCGTCCCCAGAGGGGTCACACCTCCTCGTGTTCAGTACACGCTTGTTGAATTGGATTTACCAAGGAAGGACCCTGCTTGAGAACTTCTTAATGTAGAGATTTCCACACACAAGCAAAAGCAGCAGGAATGGAAGAGTGAACTCCCATCACCTGCCATCTGCTTACACCCTTCAGTGCTTACTTAATCTACCGTCATTCTTCCCGCTCGCACACACACTCACACACACATGCGTGTGCCCACACACATACACACACACGCGCGCATGCACAGTCACACACACACTCACACACACACATGCGTGTGCCCGCACACATACACACACACGCGCACATGCAGTCACTCACACACACATGCGTGTGCCCGCACACATACACACACACACGCGCGCATGCACAGTCACACACACACTCACACACACATGCGTGTGCCCGCACACATACACACACACGCGCACATGCACAGTCACACACACACATATGCGTGTGCCCGCACACATACACACACACACATGCACAGTCACACACTCACACACACATGCGTGTGCCCGCACACATACACACACACACATGCACAGTCACACACACACACTCAACACACATGCGTGTGCCCGCACACATACACACACACGCACACATGCACAGTCACACACACACTCACATACACATGCGTGTGCCCGCACACATACACACACACGCACGCACATGCACAGTCACACACACACACACATGCGTGTGCCCGCACACATACACACGCACGCACATGCACAGTCACACACACACACATGCGTGTGCCCGCACACATACACACACACGCACGCACATGCAGTCACACACACACACACACACGCACAGTCACACACACACTCACACACACATGCGTGTGCCCGCACACATACACACACACGCGCACATGCACAGTCACACACACTCACACACACATGCGTGTGCCCGCACACATACACACACACGCGCGCATGCACAGTCACACACACACTCACACTCACACACACATGCGTGTGCCCGCACACATACACACACACGCGCACATGCACAGTCACACACACACTCTCACACGCACGCACTCTCACACACATGCATGTGCCTGCACACATACATACACACACGCGCACATGCACAGTCACACACATTCTCACACACGCACACGCTCTCACACACGTGCATGCACACACACGCACACACTTATTTTCTGGAATATTAAAAAAATTCACGCCATTTCACCCGCAAATATATGCCATTTTACCTACAAATGCACTTTGATAATGATTTTTTTTTTAAACCTACGTACCACGTTCTGGACAAATTTTTGTGTGGGAAGACCGTGGGAAGCATGTAAGGAAGGAGTAAAGCGGGACTCGAGGATATTAATGTGATTTAAGATTTTTATCAACAAATTCTGGACGAGCTCGACTGAAGGAATTTGGATGGGGAAAGGAAGGAGAACGAAATGGGAGCCCCAGGCACGCTGAATCTGAGACAGATATGGGACTCAGTCGTAAATATCCGGAGCATCGCCGCGGCGTGAGGCTGTCCCGGGGAAGAGGGCGCAGCTGGAGATACAGAGCCGGGAGTCACCGGTGTCACAGTGATAACTGACGCGTGGGACAGTTACTCTTACGTGGGTCCAATTTCCTACGTGGTGAGGACCGCACCGAATGCACAGAGCCGCCACGGTCTGGGTGGGTGTGGCAGTAGGGGTGACGATGCCCCAGAGGTGCCCGTAGAAGGGCCAGCTTATGACTGGGAGCTCACCTGAGACCACTCGCGTTCTCAAAGGGAGGTGGCCACACCAGAGGGACTGTAATCCCAGGTCAGTGGTCTTTGTTTTCAGAAGAGGCTCTTGCAAGTAGCATAACAAAGCTTGTTTTGTTTTGTTTTTTAAACCAAACAGGAAGCAAATGTTCAGTCTGGGGTGATGATGTAAGAGACCGTATATACTAAAGAAAGGAGGCATCTCGTTTTAGAGTTTAAAGTGGTGGTGGTTAGTTATTAAATTCGAACATGAACCTGTGTTTTTAATACAGTGTTTTGTGCTATTTTTGGTGGATGATTTTGCAGTAAAGTTCCGCTCAATGCTTCATCTGATCAGTTTTTACAGATAAAAAAAAAGACCTATAAATAATGTAAAGCTTCATTATTCAGCTGCGTTTGTATAATTATTTTAGATGGATTTTTGTAGACAGATGATTTTTTACTTAGGTCTTCTGAACAGAGATACGGTTTTTGAGTAATGACGTTTGACTCTTCATTATTGAATTGCCAGCTTTTGTTTTTAATTTTGTGTCCCTTCATTTCGGGAGCAGGCTTGACTCGGGTTGTTGTTTACTGCATCCTACCTAATTATTATGAAACCGGAATCAAATTCCGATAGTCTCAGATTAGAAAGATGTGTGGCGTTTGCGTCTGATTGCACAGAACTCACTGACCGTCATTCTGCTCTTGGTTGTGGTTTATTCTTGTGGCTGCTCTTTATCAGGCTCAAATCGGCCCAAAGAGCCATGTAGGGCCAAGGTGCCATTGCCTTCTTCCCCGTGGAGTCCAATCATTCCACCCCCTGGTCATTGACCTGAGACAATGTGCATGGAGCATTAGCCACCCAGAGAGCTACCCAAGTTGAGGGTCCAACATTTTTATTGGAGCTTCATTCTGTAGGTTTGGGTGGTTGACAGCTCATGTGCAGGAATCCAGTGTTCGAAGGGGACAGATTCCACTTGACTCCAAGTTCCCACCCTAAATGACCCGGTTGGTCTTTGTGGCATGGCCGGCCCCCACCCTAAGCCCATTGGTTGTGACTGGCCCTGCCCTAAACAAAGACACTCCTATCATGTATCATGTAGATTATCTCCCAGAGGTCACATGCAAAGGCCAAGTTCTTTATTGTACATCGTCTAGCTCCAAAATCTTATTATTTCAGCATGTCATCAATATAAAAATGACGAATGAGATAGTTCACTTTTTTCCTGGTTTGTTTTTGTACTGTCTTCAAACCTCATCGCGCCTTATACACTTAGGGCACATCTCCGTTCAGAGCAGCCCTTGTTCAAGGGTGCCCTGGTCTCCTGTGTCTGGTGGCTGGTTGGTCAGCCCAGCCCTGTACATACAAGTGGGGGATGAGCTTTTTCAAGATTGCGAAGACACACTCTCGCACAGCATTGGGGAGTGGGAGATATCTTAACGGAAATGTATCCAGAACGGGTGTATTTTGCCAGCCCCGGGTCCCTTCCCGCCCTTTGGGAAAGCCAGGGTACTACTTTGGAGGCTGCTTATGGTCCCCTATCTATCTCTGGCTGACTACACAGATTAGTTGGATTGGATTTCAATAAAGATGATTTTATTTTATCTCTTTTAATTGGAAATGCCTTTGTTTGGGCTCATCGTTATTATTTTTTAGTGTTGTTTAAATCACCCTTAACGTGACAACGTGCCTACTTTGTGAAGGGCACACTCCCAGCGGGCTCTTTACCGGGTCTGCACGCTGTGTCGTTAATATTTATCACACAAGTTCAATGCCGGTTGTGTTTTGGGAAAACGCTGCTCTGTTGGTTTGTGAAATTATAACCTTGATGTGGCGTTTTTAGGAATTTGAATCACTACCCATCTCTAACTTTGATGTGTGCCTTATGGAAACGTAAAGCTAATCTATACAGAATGTTGGTTTCTTATTACTGTATGTAATACACATTTCAGCATGCAAATTTGGTTTAAAAGTGAAGGATGCTTTCTCTAAATTCACCAGACTTTCACCAGAAAGTGTGACTATTTCACAGGAAGAAAGAAAGAAAGAAAGAAAGAAAGAAAGAAAGAAAGAAAGAAAGAAAGAAAGAAAAAAGGAAGGAAGGAAGGAAGGAAGGAAGGAAGGAAGGAAGGAAGGAAGGAAGGAAGGAAGGAAAATTAGGTATACATCTTAATGGAAGTTTTTTCTCTCCACGGAAGCAGTGATCGTGGGTTTAATATGTCTCCGTTGGGTCCAAAACCCCACAGGCTTACAGAAAATTCAACTGCACTCTTGACCCACTTTCTCTAAGAAGTTCTCTGCTGAAAGGACTTTCCCCAAATTCAAATATTTATAAGCTGTTTTGTAAACATCTTGAGTTTGAATAAACATTGCTTGAAGTGGTTATTGAATTCGAAAAACCGCAATGATAACCAAAATGGCCCATGTGACTCTCTGCCGACGTTAGCACTGAGCTAAGCCTTCTGGTGTCTTGACATTTTGGAGTTTTTTTGTTTTTTTTAGTTTGGAGACTGTGCGTCACTGCCTGCTGGGGCTTACCGTTCTGCGGCTCACCTCGGCACTCATTAAAGAAAAATAACTTTCTCGAAGCAGTTTAGGTATAGGCAATACTTTTACTTTCAATGTGTGCGTATACTCATCAAAATTCTTTTGGAAATTGCAATGCAGAAAGCAAGACAGATTTCGTGGGCTGTCACCTGTGCAGCTGGCAGGACAGGTGAGCTCACTAAGCCAATGGAGGTGCTCCCTCGTGCCCGCCCGTCTGAATGAGCCGCGTGTGAACTAATTGCTGACCTATGTACTGAACGCATGTTGTCCTGTGAACGCTTTCTCGCCTTCTTCCCGCATGGTCCACGGCTCTGTACCTGATTATCTCTGAAAATCACACCGGCGGCCGCAGGAGCCATGCAGACCACAGCTTTTGTTATGGTTCCTACTGTCATGGAAACTCAAAATCATTCCCCTCGTCAGTTTCATCCTTAGACGCCCTCCCTACTTGTATGTGGCCCTCCCTGCAAATACCCTGTAACAGAAACTCCAGGGACTGATCACACCCTAGGAAGCTAATCGTTTTTAATAACTTCCATTAAGATTGGCTTTCCTCAGAGATTTCTCGATAGAAATGCAAGTGTTCTTTGCATTTTTCTTCCCCAAATGAGATCCCTGGGAATTGGAAAGTTTTAATGTAACTCAAAGAATGGAAAACTCATCAGTTCCAGAGCGTAGACCGCCTCGCCCGGCACCTTTTACAGGATCATGACCTGGGGCTCAGACATCTGGAATGATCAGAAGTGCTGAGAATTCCTCAAATCACCAAGGAACAGAAAGGCCGGGGAAGCTTTTGAATCACATCAACGATTCCCAGTAAATCTATTTACTCCATAGATTTAACTGTTGTTGCTGTTGCTGTTGTTGTTGTTTTTTAAGACGTCTTCCTTCAGGTTTTCCTGTTGGCATTTCTATTTCCTGGGCTGCCAGTTAGCTTTGGATCCCATGGGACTGGGTCCCGATCCAGTCTTCATTCAGAGATATTCCTCACCCCATTCACGAATCCTTTCTTTTCTTGAAAAATCTCTCTTTGCCTGGTTCAGTTGCAAGAGCTCAGTGAAAAGGCTGTGCCCCATCTATCTTCTTTCCTTGCTTAAAAACTGATTTCCAAGGGAAAGTGTAGGGAGAAAGGAAGAGAACCACGTTCCCTGAAAAGAGCCCGAGTCCTAATGCGTTTTTGTTTTTATTTAACATAGGTATACTTTGAAGCTTTCCACTTATGAGCCATGAGTTTTGTAACTCTCTGAAAAGCACTTTTATTTTTTTTTTAATTTTTCTTTTTCAACGTTTATTTATTTTTGGGACAGAGAGAGACAGAGCATGAACGGGGGAGGGGCAGAGAGAGAGGGAGACACAGAATCGGAAACAGGCTCCAGGCTCCGAGCCATCAGCCCAGAGCCCGACTCGGGGCTCGAACTCCTGGACCGCGAGATCGTGACCTGGCTGAAGTCGGACGCTTAACCGACTGCGCCACCCAGGCGCCCCTGAAAAGCACTTTTAACGAAGCCATCGTCAAAAGTCACGTTGTAATTTCAAAGTAAAAATCAGTATTTCGTCACAGAGCCTGTGCGTATATTTCAAAAATAATACTTGCTGTGGTTTCTACTTGCAGAGAGCTTGATGTCAGAAGGTTATGTAAATCAAAAAACAGGGGTTTGTTGTCACTGCCTGTTATTCCATTATAAAAAGGCATCAGTTACCGTTTGGACCTGCTAGAAAGTCAGGTGTATTTGTAAGTATCTATCCGACGGGACACTGGCTTTTTATACCTAGTAATGGGCCAAATTAAGTAATGGTTTCTCGTAGACACTTCCCCACCCCCTACATGCACACACGCTCACACACAGTCTTCTTTTTCATTTCCTGCATCAATGAGCTAATCTTGCAAGGGAAGTGATATACAAGGATTTTGACTCTTGTGCTACTTCAAGGCAAGAGAAACAATAATAAATACTGAGAAAAGAAAGCTAATTTGTACTTAGAGCATTTTAATATAGATAATGTTTTTCAAAATCAATATAAGCCAGTTGGCTTTTGCCAGATTTCTTTTATTACAGAGATTAAAAATAACCCAGGTCCAGATTTTATATATATATATATATATATATATATATATATATATATATATAGTAACTGCATTTTCTCGACTTGCTAGGATGAGATCTTAAAATACCATTCATAACATGTTTTAAACATCTATATAGGACTTGATACTTATTTTCTCATGGTCTAGTAGATTTAGGGGAAATAATGCTCAGATATATGCCAAGACCAGCAGATAGATCCAGAAGTTTCCACACAGAGTCCATTCATTCTGCTTATGGAGTTTGGATAGCAGTTTAATTAATTTTTGTTTGTGTCAGATGGAATTTTCTTGAAGGCAGCATTTTGGGCTTATGCATTTCTACAGTAGATGGAGCGTATTTCCGATGAAAACAGCGGCAAGGCAAAAACCCTATTTTGCCTTCCCTCAATGAATCAAATCTGTGTAGAATTATATTGAGTCTGTTTTTGTCAAACGCTGGTGTTCACGTTAATGTTCAGATGCCAGGCTGGTCTGTGTTTGCCAGTGTGTTAGCCTCGCTTTCCGAGCCAAGGTTTTAGACTTGGGGCTGGCCGAAGGCACCCACAGGCAACTCCATACTCCAGTAAAAGTCTCTCCAGCCTTCCAGTGAAATTACAATTACACAAAAGGAGTATTTTAGGGCTCGGAACTTCTATTTCTAATTTCAAATTGTTGTTAGTAGCCATTTTTTTCCATTAAAGTTAACTTTTTTTTTTTTTTTTAACTGGTAGGGAGGAGAATTTTTTTAAACTTTTTTTAATGGTTTATTATTTTAAGGGCATTTTATTTTATTTTATTTTAAAAATTGTTTAATGTTTATTTTTTGAGGGGGGCAGAGAGAGACAGTGTGTGAGTCGGGGGCAGGGGGAGAAAGAGAGAGAGGGAGACACAGAATCCGAAGCAGGCTCCAGGCTCCAAGCTGTCAGCACAGAGCCCGATGCGGGGCTCGAACTCACGGACCGTGAGATCATGACCTGAGCCGAAGCCGGACACTCAACTGACTGAGCCGCCCAGGCGCTGCTTAGGGGCTTTTTAAAAGGGGGGTTCCTCCCTGCTTTATGGAGAATTGAGGATGGTCCAGGCTTTTGAGGTCTTGGGTGCTTCTAAGGATTCGATAGAAAACGTAACACTCAGGACCAAAGCAAAGAGCACCAAGTCTCCTGTCTGTGTACCAAGTTGCATTCAGCTCCCTGGAGATGGCGGGATGCTGTGCCTCCCACCCCCTTCCCATCCACCGGGTGGAAGGCAGGGTCACCCCCTTCTCCCTGTCCACTGGCCTCCTTGGTGGGACCGCTTCAGCGTTGGCTAGTATTCCAAACCTAGAACTGATTGAGGGTGTGGGTGGAAGTGGGTCTGCACCCACGTGCACCAGCATGGGCTCCACGTCACCTTGGGGGTGACGGCACCCATCCACACACATGCAGTCGGGGGAACACCATTCCTGAGCTGGGCTGGTCCCTTCACGCACCGGTGGCATGCGTAGGTCTCATGACAAACCGGTAAAGACCTTACCTTCCCATCACGTTCTAAACAGCCACTGGCGCCTATGTGACCCCACAGCCTTCCGCGCTTTGTGTCGAAACTCGATTTTAAAAGTATTTAAGCCACCGATGCCAAATGAGTTTAAGAAATGGATTCTTTTTCTCTCTAGTAGTTTTCTGAAGGTCCACCAGAAAACACCGCCAGGAATAGTAAGTTTATATCTTGGTGCAAACGTGCTCCGTCATGCAAAGTGCCGCCGGGTCCAAGTCAGAGAGGCACTCGGGGAGGGTCCTTACGGGGTCCTGGAGACCAGTCCTTCCCTCGCCTTGAAGAATCTGCCCCCACCCCCCCACCGTGCCTGTTTTCCTGTTTCTCAACATACTGGATGTGCTTTTCCCCTCCCCTCACGACCCTCCCTTCCCCCCTTCTCTCCCTTTCCTCCTCTTCTCTGATCTTCTCCACAGGTGGGGACTGGGGAGTGTATTGCTTCCATTCAAGGATATGTGTCCCCAAACCGCTAGGGCACAAGGTAGACAGACACCACACGGGCTCTGCCGCTGGCTTGTTCTGTGTCTGACCTTCAGTAACTTTTCTACTAACGTCGTAACTGGAAAATTGTGATAACGCACTGCGCCTAATTTAAGGGACCTCTTTCTTTGTGCTTCTGACCTTAAAGATGCTGTGTTTTAATGGGCTAACCCCATTAAAGGCAGAAGGTAGTCTGCTTTTAGAAAGTAACTAGTCTGTGAGCATCTGTGTGGATGATCCTTTGTGATGTTTCCAAGGCGATTTTTTTAATGGCCTTCCTTTTACTTCTAAAAGACACTTGTAACGGGCTGTCCGATTTACTCTGTTTTCTCTCTCCTCTCTTTTCAAAAGCCGCATGCTAGGGGTAAGATCTGTGTCCAGAGTCAAGGTAAGAATTTTAAAATGTACGTATTTTTAAAACATGAGTCCATTCAGAGACCTGTCCTGAAGTGTTTGTGGATGAATACAGTGTCTTAGACTTACCTAATAATGATTAGTAGAATGGGTATGCTTGGTATTTCCTTACACGAAGACGAAGGACAGACATGAGAGCATTATAAAAGGGTCATTTTAAATGCAGTTCAGTTAACACTTTCCACCAGCAGAAGCACGGTGCGCGCTCTCGATGGCGTGTTTACAACAGGAGACCCGAGTGTGTCTGTTTTAGTTGAGATGAGGGGAAGTGCACCCCCCGCTTCCTGCCCTCACCCAATCCCAGACTTTCCCGGAAGCTCTCAGCATCTCCTAAACACAGTGAGGAAACCACTGTCTTATTTTTTTCTAATGTTTATTTATTTATTTTGAGAGAGAGAGAGAGAGAGAGAGAGAGAGAGAGCAGGGGAGGGGCAGAGGGAGAGGATCCCAAGCAGGCTCCGCACTGTCAGCACAGAGCCCTACACGGGGCTCGAACTCATATACCGTGAGATCGTGACGCGAGCCGAAATCAAGAGTCAGATGCTCAACCCACAGAGCCACCCAGGCGCCTGAAAGCGCTGTATTATTGTTTACACAACAGAAATCACAGAAAGAAGTGGTTCCAAAGAACGTGTAGCTGCAAGCTTAGGTCAGCACAGGTGTTGCGGCCAAGGCCATGAGTTCTAGTTTCGTGAGGAGTTTTCCAAGGTGCTGAGCCCCAGAGGGGCCCGGGGCCCCCAGATTCCACCTCAGCCGCACGGTATAAATCCTCTAGGGGGTTCGGTGATATCTGTAGCAGAAGAATCACTTATCAAATAAACCCTTTCTTGGAACTCCCACTTTAAAAAGGATGCCGTGACTCAGTATGTACAGAAGGCGTGTGAGTGTCAGGGCAGGTGCGGGGTTAACACCTCCCTGTTCCTCCGTCATGGCCTGATTTATAGCCGGGGAGCACATGGGTGCACCACGAAAACACGGCTTTGAAGCACACATGGGTTTGGACACAGCCTCTACCCCCTACGCCCTGAGTCGCTGTGAACACCGTTTGAACCTTAGTTTCCATGAACCTTAGTTTCCAGCCAGATAAACCGGAGGGGTCAGTCTGCCTGGCGAGGCTTTAAGGGTTTCCAGGAGTGCGTGGGCGCCTGTGCCCAGGGCAGGCATGTGTGCATGCTCATTAAGTAGGACAAAACTGAGTAAATCTGCATAGCTCAGGGCAGATGACAGTCTCACAGGTACATTGCAGACAGGGTTACATGACTTAACTTACATTTCATAAAATGTCAGATTTTCCCCGTTACCAAGATAAGCTGTTAAGCGTTGCCTCTGAATTTTCTACATCTTAAGATGTGCAACTCAGAGAATGTTAAACTTAAATCCATCCGAGGCGATGATACAGGTAACAGGATGTGTGATTTGGAGAGGGTTGAGATCAGGAATTTTAGATTAAGAGGTAATTGCTACAGGGGGGCTGTGTTTTAGAGGCCCGTAACTTGCATGCATTTTTTAGGGACTCGCGTTTTCCATGACCTGGCGGCTGTCCCGCCCAGTAACAGATGGTGAGGTTGAGGGGGTGCACCTTTTCTAGTTGGGGACCCGTGAGCTCCCATGCTGGAGGGATGAACAGGTGTTCACGAAGCACTCAGAACGTTGAGTTCTTTGTAAGAACCACGCGTGAGACCATTATGTAAACATCAGCACAAAATAGCTGGTTACTTCTCATCATCACGAACTTTCTTTCTCTTTCCCAGGAATCGTGACAGGACCAAACTCTGCCTTTAACTGGAACACCTTTCTTCACCAGTCAGGTGAGAGATGAATCTTCTTACATGAGTTTGACTGGAGTGCATCTTGTCACTGGCGTCGGGTACATGGTATGCTCACGTGGCTTTGGAAACGAGGCCCAAAGAAAGGGGCTTCCTCAGGTCAAAGAAGTCTACGGTTTTAGGTGAACAAGGGAAGGAGGTAGCAGGAATGGGAGCCAGACAGGATTAGGACAAACGTGGCTTCTCTCCGTTTCCAGAGACGTCATTAGTGGTCTCATCCTTGGGAGAGCAGGAGGAAGCACGGGTTTGTAGGAGGATTTTTTAAATCTGTTCTGGGTTCAAATCTTCTATTAGATACATGTATATACGGGGGCACCTGGGTGGCTCAGTGGGTTAAGTGTCCGACTCTTGATTTTGGCTCAGGTCATGATCTCACCGTTCATGAGATCAAGTCCCACATCCAACACTATGCCAACAGCACGAAGCCTGCTTGGGATTCTCTCTCTCTCTCTCTCTCTCTCTCTCTCTCTCTCTCTGTCCCTCCTCTGCTCACGTGCTCTCTTTCAAAATAAGTAAACTAAAAAAAAAAAAGAAGGTACATGTATATATGTGAATATTTTCTCCTATTTCCTCTGGTTTACCTTTTCATTTTCTCCTAGCTCACCCATTTTTATTTAATGGTTAATTAGCACAGTTTGAGCCCTAAGAAACCTTTGCCTGTTCACAGTTCACAGAGATATTTCCCCTATTTCTTTTCCTCCAGAGGAGGAAGTGTTTTAGTGTTTTGGCTCTTTCATTAGGATCATAATCCATCTGAAATTAATTTTTAATGGACTGAGCCACCCAGGCCCTTCCATCTGAAGTTAATTTTTGTTGTTGTTGTTGTTGTTGTTTTTAAATTTTTTAAATGTTTATTTATTTTTGAGAGAGACAGAGACACATTGTGAGTGGGTTAGGGGTAGAGAGAGAGGGAGACACAGAATCCGAAGCAGGCTCCAGGCTCCGAGCTGTCAGCACAGAGCCCGACGTGGGGCTTGAACTCATGAGCTGTGAGATCAGGACCTGAGCCGAAGTCAGACACTCAACCGATGGAGCCACCCAGGTGCCCCTGAAGTTCATTTTCATGTGTGGTGTGAGATAGGGAGGAAATTCATTTCTTTCTGAAAGTGGTTCTAGTCTCATTCGTTGAAAGTGTTTTTCTTTCTCCGTCGAAATGCTTTGCTGAAAATCAGCTTTCCATCTACCAGTGTCCGTTGATCTATGTACGTCTGTCCTTATGCTGATATCACGTTGTCTCCTGCTGTTGGTTTATATAGCATGTCGAGAAATCAGGTAGTGTGAGTCGACAGCTCTGTGTCGGCTAACCTAGGTTTTTTGCATTTCCATATACACTTAATACACCTTGTCAGTCTCTATAAAATCTATAGATCAAGTTAGGGAGAATGGACATCTTAAAAATAATTTGTCTTAAAATCTATGAACATGATATATCTGTCCTCTTATCTAAGTCTCATTTATCTTCATAATGATTTGTACAGGTCTTTATGCCTTTTTAAAAAAAAATTATTCTTAGGGATTTTATTATCTTTGTTGCTATTATAAAGGCTTTTTAAGTTTTACTTTTGAATTGTTTGTTGCTAATATGTAAAAACACGATTGAGTTTCGACGTTATATTCTGAAATCTTATGCACTGACTTATTAATTCTAATTACATCATGAGTTTCAATTCCTTTATAGTGTTATTTTGAATTCTGTAAACTTATTTGATCCGTCCCTTCTTAAACTTTTGGATATGTAGTGGCGGAGATGCTAGGATTTCAGTCTTCGTATATTTGCCAAGTTGTTTTCTTTGGAACACCTAACAACAGAAGCTCTGGGTTAGGTTATGCCCTTAATCAGAGCATTCGTACGTTGTGCGCAGCGTCTCCTGGAAAGGTAGCATCAATGTGCATGTCTGTCAGCCATGCTGCGAGGGCGCCATTTTCCCTACACGCGGTGGAAGTAACAGTCTAGCCTTTGTATCTTCCGTATATGGTGGATCCAAGTGCAGTCACAATGTTGAAACAAAACTTTGTCGCACAACATCTTTAAATGTAGAGAGTTTGCTGTCCACAGATGAGGCCCCTAAGTGTATACTATTGGGGACTATCACTCCCCTATAGTCTGACCAACCCGGTAGCTCTGCTCAAGATGTGGGAACAGCTGAATGGACTCACCAAATGCAGTGTCAAGTTTCGGAATACTTCTGTTTTAACCTGAACTGCTTCTCCCGAGAGTCAACGGTGCAAGGGGACTGTAGGTGGGGAGCTGACGTTGCAAGCCCACTGGTACCTTCGGAGAAGAGGCTGAAAAGACAAGACTCCAGGCGCCGTCCACAGCCAGCATCTGCATAGCTGGTTTTCGCTCCAAGCACAGCAGACAAAAGCCCACACCCCCCCACACACCGAACGTCAGAGTCAGGTTCCCTTGGAAGAAGAACATTTCCAAGCATTTTATTAGAAACGGTTTTTGAAGTGCATCCATCAACCTCAGGGCCAGCAGCAGGGCCGTCCTCTGCCTCGCGAGTGAACCCTCGCTGTCCCGCTGCTCTGTCACGCCAGCAGGTGTGGGCCATTATTCAGAACCGGTGCGCCCATTTGAAATCGCCTCTTGTGCAGTGACTTCATCGTCCATATCTCACGGGACGCCCGTTGTGGTGTGCCTAAGAGTCATAATTCCCAATGGGGGAGAGATTTCTCATCAAGCCCAGAGCCTCATGGCTCATCGTTTCACCGGTCTTCCTACCGAGTGATTAACGGAACAGCCGGGAGACATTCAAGACGCCTCAAGACGGCCCTTCCCGCAGAGACCCGCTTGGCGGCTCTGTCTCGACGTGGACAACTACACGCTGTAACTGTGTCCAGGATACACAGCAGAGGCGAGCTCGCTGGGGTCGTGGTAGCCGGCTCTGTCGGATCTTGGCGCAAGGGTGGATGCGGAATTCATCGGCGTCTCTGGGTTTGGTGACCAGGCGTCCAATCTCATTTGCGGAGCCGTTTATCTTTGTCGCAGGTGACTCTGGAGAGAGACTGCCTTCCCCACCCACCCTCGATCGTACCCTGGCCTCCACAGCCCGTGATGGTGATTTGTCACTTCTGCTTTGAGCTTCAGACAGCAAAGACAGAAGAGACGGTGAATTGGACACAGGATGTTAGTGATCAAATACTCACCCTCAGAATCCTTGTGAACTGTGTAACCTTGCAATCAAGGGGAGGGGGTGGGGAAGGGCCTTGGTTAGCAGCCCAGACCCACAGGGGGGTACTCGATTAGTCACCAAAGTGTAGGGTCTGTTTCCTCAGTATCTGATGTCGATTTGATGACGCATCTCCTTCCTCACGGTATGACACAGGTTTTGCCAAAAATGCTCAGTTCTCTCTCCAAGTCCTAAGTTTCAAATTACTGAAACTTTTGAGTCCAAAACATTGCTTTTATGCTAACCAGATTCCATTTTCCAACAGATCAACTAGGAAAAAATAAAGACTAAAGTAGAAGGGCACCTGGGTGGCTCAATCGGTTAAGCGTCCGACTTCGGCTCAGGTCATGATCTCCTAGTTTGTGAGTTTGAGCCCCGCGTCGGGCTCTGTGCTGACAGCTCAGAGCCTGGAGCCTGCTTCGGATTCTGTGTCTCCTTCTCTCTCTGCCCCTCCCCCACTTGTGCTCTGTCTCTCTCTATTAAAAATAAATAAATGTAAAAAAAAAAAGACTAAAGTAGAATTTTTTCACATGATATTTACAAAAGTTATCCTGATCAGGAAATAAAAGCACAGACCTCAGGTTGGTTACCTTGGAGTTTGTGCATTTGCAGGTACAACTTAAACATTGTTATGGTTCAGTGATGGATGATTCTTGCTTCTCGATGGCAATGACCGACACATCGAAAGTTAGTGATTCTTTATTGGTCATCAAACCCCAAAACTATGAAACCTTAAATTTGACCGTACCTTCCCAGTGTTCTGTTTCCCGTTTTACTCAATTTCTATTGTTAATTTGTTTATTTCATTTTCTGCCTCTCTCCTTTTGTAAACTATACTTCTATTTTCCTGTGTTTCATATGGAGAATTCACGTTACCAGATCCCGCGATATATCCACAGCCTCCAAATCAGATTTTTCAGCTAACATTCACCATGTCTAATGCACTCAACTGAAGTTCTTGGATTCTTTTCTCCTTATAATAACCCATGAGAAAAATACACAGAAGACAGCAGAGAACATGGCTCACTGCGGACTGGGTTTGTGTCGTGGAGTCATCTGACGAATCACTGGGGGGCTGGGCAGTGGGACTGGCACCTAGCCTGCCGGGGCCCATTCGGTGCCAGACCGCGAGAGCAACTCACTCTGTTTTGGAGACAAAAATACCACTCTCCAGGAAATGGTAACATCGGAAGGACGGACGTGTAAATCGTGCATTTGTGAGGGATGAGTTCAGACCTTGAGTCACGGTAAACGTGATTGCTCATAGAAAAACAAAGGGAAGAAAACTAAGTGTGGATTTAAAAGGAAGAAATGAAATCCACTAAAACGTTGCCGAGGTGTCTGCATCACCTCCAGATGTCCACGGGCCAATTTCTTTTCATTCTGTTTTGAAATCTAAGAATGGCCACCGTACGTGCCCGTAACCCCGGCCAGGGACACAAGGGGAGGCTGTGCTTCTGTGTGCTGCTTCGGCACATGCTTGTTTGATCATGATTTTCCAGCTGTTATCTTTATGTCTTTGACAATGCTACCGTTGTGTGTGAGAAGCGCACAGAAGCTGTTCAAACCCAAAAGCTGCGTCTGCATTTTATTTTTAAAAATCTTGGAAGTCCTAGAATAAAGCAGAGCATTTAGTCCTTTGTCCTGCCGTTGGCTAACTTCGTTTCCTAAAGTCTCATGACATTTAATCTCAACCCGGGAAGGAGATGAGGAGAGAGGCGAGAGAATATTAGGTTAGCACTGTGTCCCTCCAGGGTCTGGTGGGTCGGGGCCCTCAAAATCAGTGAGCGAGTTGGGGGCCAGCACATTTAAAACTTGAAATGAGATGAAAGGAATACTTCCATCAGAGTTCCTTGTATGTAATAAGGCTAATATTGTTTGGAACTGTGTGCGTATACAAGCTGTATCAAGTGTATGAGGTCTCAGTACGGTATGTATATCTTACCATAAGTCGTGGAACATTTTGAAGATCAATGTTGTAAACCGTGCGTTGCTCTCCCTCAAGGTCGGCTTCCCAGGCATCTGGGGTTGGGGGCAGGTGGGACCTCTGAGCAGAAGGCCAGCACATCTCCTGAGCCTGCTGTTCCGGGTAGCTAACGTGTGTCACATCCAAACAGAGGAACACAGCAGGTTTTCACATCTGTGCTTGCCGCACCGCAAAAATACAGAAGAGAGTGGAGTCTTTTTACCAAGACGTCACATAAGTCCTTAGAATACTGTCGCTTTGGCTGCCGTCTCTGGACGCCATCTTGCCGTGTTTGCTTCGGCCATTGTTCCTTTCCTCGGTTCAGTAACACAGGTTCTCTGATTTCCCCCATGTGGGCACTCCATGCTCCTTCTGTCTTCTCTCCTCCTCCTCCTCCTCCTCCTCCTCCTCCTCCTCCTCTTCCTCCTCTTCCTCCCCCTCCTCCCACCTCCTCCTCCTCCTTCTCTCCCCCTCCTCCTCCTCCCCCCTGCTCCCCCCCTCCTTTTCTTCTCCTTCTCCTTCTTCTTATCCTGTAATTGAATAGATATTCCATGTACGTCATGATGATGATGCCCGTGATGTCGTGCCCTGCCCAGTGGGCCACATGTGGAGATACATCACATCAGTTTCTCCCTCACTGGGGATTTTTTAAAAATATAAACTGAGTGCATGTTTATGTGTGTGTGTGTGTGTGTGTGTGTGTGTGTGAGCACACATACCTTGTGCCCTGGGCTAAGGCTTCCTCCCCTAGTTAAGTGGGTGTCCCCTGAGTTTCTCCTAGTACAGCTGTTACCTTTCTGTTGTAATTAATACATAATTTCCATGAAGGCACTTGTCATTTTTGTCCTCACCACACGTTCACTCTCTGGTTTCAGTGTTCATTGAGGTTCTGGCCTAGTGATGTGATTTATCTTTCTCACACCTGACCTTCCTGTCCTTAAAGGTATTTGTCAACTTCATTATTTATTAAAGGGAAGAGCTTCTGTCCTGGCCTCAAACCCCTCCACTCTTGAATTCAGATTCTGCACATAGCTTCTAGCTTCAACTTTTAGTCAAACAAATACTAAACTTTGTATTTTTTTTTAATTTTTAAGGTTTATTCATTTTTCAGAGACAGAGCATGAGTGGGGATGGGGCAGAGAGAGAGGGAGACAGAGAATTCGAAGCAGGCTCCGGGCTCTGAGCTGTCAACGCAGAGCCCAACGTGGGGCTTGAACTCACAGACCATGAGAACATGATCTGAGCCAAAGTCAGATGCTTAACCTACTGAGCCACCCAGGTGCCCCTAAGCTTCGTATTTCTAAGCTTAGTCTCAGGGTACTCAGGATATTGGGGAAATATCTTACAAATGCAACATACGTCAATGCAATTGTCAATAGTTACTTTAAAGACTGTGATGTATTTTGAAGGGTTTTCTCAGAGGTACATCCCAACCTTAGCCTCTCAGTAGAGAGTTTTCTGAGACTTGGTCACACACAAGTGTTGTGATTCTCCAGCGTTTGTGATTGTGCGAAGGTGGCATCACTGTGTCTTCTCACAGCCACCCCCATTTGTATTACTGTCCAAGGTCCGCAAAAGCACAGAGTAACTGAAACTTTTTGTATTAAGTCATGGGGGAAATGAAATGCATGAATGAGAACCCCCCCACCTCATGATTTTACGTCCAGTCATATGTGTGGAAATGATGAAGTCATAGGTCAGCTTGCACTAATTATACGGGTAATTTCTACTGAGTCACTTACCTGCAGCCCCACATCAATGCACCTCAACATTAAGGGGCTTCAGACACCAGCTGGTCTCTCACGATGGAGTGGCTGGCAGCTCGGCCCAGGCCCGGGGAGCGGCACCTGCCAGCTTCACCTGCCTGTGGCTGGGCTCATGCTCCCTTTGCAGTGGGCTGAGGCCCACCAGTCCTGCGTGTGTCCTCCCCGAGCGGGGGTGGTGGGGCATCTGGCCGCAGAGCCTCGTTATCAAGGAGGCCAGATCGGAAGGTAGTGATGCTCCAGTGGGCAAGCGAGACTGATGCACGCGCCTCCCACGGCTGTGACTCGGAAGTCACTCCCTGTCCTTCCCCTGGGCTCTGCTGGTCGATGCTGTCACCAAGCCAGCCCAGAGCAGAGGGGTGAAGAAGCGGGTTTCGGCTCTCCAGGAGAGGGGCCACGCTGAGACCTATCCCCTTTATATTATGGATTTGTGGGCACATCCGCGTTCGGTGTGGGAACCTATGTGTACGTGTGCGGACCCGAGAGCATATGACTATACAAAACCGCATCTTACTGGCATTGTCTCCAGATATTTTCCAGGGCCACATTTCTGTAATAATTACCCCTTCTCACTGCACAGAGGAGTTGTGTTTACTGGGCTGAGCTCCGCTCAGCTTTCCCACCAGGACAAACTATTCCCCGCCGTGTTGTGTGAAGGTTAGAGGTCAGGGCCCCGTGGCTTCTGAGATCTACCCTCATGGAATCAAGCTGCCCCCTCTCTGCCCTCTCTGAAAACATCTCAACTCCTCTGTTGCAGGGATTAACCAAAGTGCTGATAATTTACACATCTTCCTCCTGGTGTGTGGGCTGAGACAAGTGAAGGACCCTCTCTATCTGGTGGATGCGTTCTCAGGTACATCTGGTTTATGGAGCTCTGTTTGGGGGTCTGGCCTTTGCGTTTCCGTCTTTAGGGTTTTGAGTTTTGCTGTCTCTGTGTTTCCACACGAGCAGAATGGCTTCTCGATGGTTACTCTGAAACAACCAGAAAAGGAACCATGCTGCATAGTGACCTCCGGTGCCCTTGGCATCTGAGGAAATAACAAAAATAGTGAATAATTGCAAGAATAATGTAAATGAATCCAAAAATATTTTACACACGTCAGTTTGTACGATGCATTTGGACTTTTGTTGCATAGCTTGAGTTAAATGCTTTGGTGCATCCCAAATTCCATGCTGGTTTGCTCAGTGATTACTCCTGGTGGTCCAGTCGGTGGGAGATCTGGACAGTGCGTAACGTTCCAAAAGGGAGCATTTTACGTAAAAGCATAAGGTATTCAACATTTACGTTTCAAATACAGGAAAACCTTGGTTTGAGAGCATAATTCATTCCAGAAACATGCTTGTAATCCGAAGCACTTATCTATCAAAGCAAATTTCCCCATAAGAAATAATGGACACTCAGATGATTCGTTACACAACCCAAACATATTCATATAAAAATGATGACAATACTGTAATATAACACAAAATAATAAAGAAAATACAAAGCATAGAGAAAAATAAACAAATTAACCTGAACTTACTTTTGAAAACTTTCGTGGCTGGTGTGAGGGAGACGAGAGTGGAGGGTTATTTTGTAGGACGACTTTCACAATCACTAACGGAACCACTGCCATCTACTGGCTCCATGGAACCTTTTTCTGCATGGGGGCCATTATATATGCTCACACGGATGTTGACTTTATTAATAAACTCTTGTCATATTCTGTATTTAATGTAACTGGCAATAAGGTGGCAGAGGAACGGGTCTATATCCGCAGGCAGCCTGACCTGGAATGAAGCAAAGCATTCCTAAGCTCACTCTTAGATGGAAAAGCAAAGGACTGTCCACAGGTGCTTTGAAGTGACAGAAAATA
This sequence comes from Puma concolor, assembly GCF_028749965.1. Classification (NCBI taxonomy): domain Eukaryota; kingdom Metazoa; phylum Chordata; class Mammalia; order Carnivora; family Felidae; genus Puma; species Puma concolor. The sequence goes on along the minus strand of NC_141678.1, from coordinate 3,119,350 downwards.
CACCAGTGCCCATTATGGGCACCTTCTAACATTCTGAAAAATCACTGATTTCTGCCAGACACCACAGCCTGAGACCGAGTGTGGGAGATAATCACCCACAATCCTGCAGAGAAAGAGAGAGAGAACCATTGGCTCAGCTGTGATCATGTGACATTGCACATCATGTATGACTCGTATTGCAAGACATCGCTCATTTATCAAGTTAAAATTTATTAGAAATGTTTGCTCATTTTGTGGAACACGTGCAGAACAAGTTACTCACAATCCAGGGTTTTATTTTACATATAATTTGACTGTATGAACGAGAGCCAAATAGTATGAAATAACTCATATTATCACGAACTTAATGTTAAACTTAATAATGTTTTCAGCTGTGACATAAAACCATTAACGTTATTTTTTTTCTCTTTTTCTTCCCAAGAATGGCATCGAGAAGAGCCTAATGTTTACATGGTGATCGTGGGTCCTGAAGTAAGTTGATGCGCCATACACGTGGCCCTCATCCCTGCTTTCTTCTTTCTACGGATTTCCCAAAAGTAGCCGACGTTCCTTTTCTAGCCAAATTTCTTCCTTTTTAAATAAGTAGAGTCTGCCTTTTTAAAATGAAAACCACACCAAGATTATGAGGCTTTGTAAGTCTTTACAGCTAGTTTATCGCTACAAAGGCTAGGTTTGTACAGAAACACGGAGGAGTCATGTAAGGAGAAAGTCCCGTGAAGAGAAAGTCTAAGCCGGTGCATAGGCATGCCTTATGTGTGGCCCACATGGTCTCTGAAAGCCCCCAAAACTGCACAACAAACCAACACAGAGCTATTTCTTCAGCCGAGCAGCAGATTAATTGGCTGACTCACATGTAGGAGCCAAGTGGCTTGGAAAACGGCTGTCTGTAAGCACGAGAAAGCCACTCGGCCCGGGGAGATGCTCGTAGCCGTTGTCTGGGGAGTGCAGGCAGGTGGAAGGCCCGGGGACCCTGCCTCTCGTTCCACGGGCCTCTGGGGTATCCGCTTGTCCCCTGGACGGGGACGCAGGTCAAGCAGGTGCTGCTCTGTTCCACACGCAGGTCTGAGTGCTCAGGATTCGGAGACTCTGGGGGGACACATCTCTTGAGAACGAACCTTGATTTCCTCCAAGCAGCTTGGAAAATGAAGCACGCTTGGTGTTTCAAGCCGGCAGGGGTGTGACACTGTAGGAGCAGCTCCTGTCCTCCGGGGGGCAGCAGACGGCACCTTCCTTGGGAACAGCATCGCCCACTTCCTTTGTCCTTTCTGCCATCCTGGGTTTAGCTGAGCTTGTGACCTCGCCGTGTTCCCCCACTTTATACGACGGGTGCGCCCCTGAGAACCCGATTGAGTGTGGATTCCCACACGACTCTGAGTCCCATCTGTCTTGTGGTGTCCCCGCTGTAGGTTTTCTGGCTCCCTGGGGACCCACAAGGCACGTGGTGGGGGACACACACTTGTCTCGAGGACTTTGGGAAAACAACCCGTCTACCTGGAAAAAGGCTACTTAACCTAATAAATGTATCAAAGGCTAGAATCTGCAACATGGAAAATGAATGGCCCCGTAATCCCTCCACGTGTTTGGTGGAAAACACGCTCACACTCATACGTTACACGCGCATATACAGCTGCTCAGTGCCAGCCCGTCAGTGGCAACAAGATTATACCCAGTGACTAATTAATGGTAAGTCCCATAGTGGCAGAGTTGTTTATTATGATTTAAAAAAAATTTTTTTTAATTTTTTTCATGCTTATTTATTTTTGAGAGAGGCAGAGACAGAATGCGAGTGGGTTAGGGGCAGAGAGAAAGGGAGACACAGAATCCGAAGCAGGCTCCAGACTGCGAGCTGTCAGCACAGAGCCCGACGCGGGGCTTGAACTCACGGACTGTGAGATCATGACCTGAGCTGAAGTCGGACGCTCAACCGACTGAGCCACCTAGGTGCCCCTGAAGTTAATTTTTTTAAATGCTTATTTATTTTTGAAAGAGAGAGAGAGACAGAGTGGGAGTGGGGAAGGGGCAGAGAGAGAGGGAGACACAGAATCTGAAGCAGCTCCAGGCTCTGAGCTGTCAGCACAGAGCCTGATGCAGGGCTCGAACTCATGAACCACAAGATCATGACCTGAGCCCAAATCAGATGCTTAACGAACTGAGCCACCCAGGCACCCCTATTATGATGATTATTTTAATTCTCTTTCCACCCTTCTGTTTGAAGAGTGTATTTGGAAGAGAAAGTTTTAGTTTGATGCTAAAATCCTTGCTAACCAAGAGAGAAGGCCTCAGGCTCAGACAGAATTTAACGATGTGGCTTTTGTTTTCCACTGTTTCCATTTTCATGGCTACATTCTATTTATGGCGCATGATCCTGGCTTTCCAACTATGAACACTTTCTTTAAAAATAAATGGAATTGGCTTCAAAAAAAGTATTAAATCAGCAGCAGTACAGATGGTATGCAGATAGGACAAATTATGAAAATGCACGTAAGTGGCCGAAGTTGGGGGAACAGTTGTTATAAAGTGCTCGCGTTCGGGGTGGAAGAAACATGGGGAAGAAGGCTTGGTGAGCAGAAACGTTTGCCAGCACTGAACAGAAGATGACCCGACTCCTCCAGCAGACCCTTCCTGTGCCGTGTTTCCTGGAAGGAAACCTGTCAGGAGGTGGCCCTCTTGGAATCACATGTGAAGCACCAAGTGCATGACAGAGACCCCTTTCCAGGAAAGTAGTGACCAGGAGACACAGGAGCTGGTGTGTGTGTGGCGGGGGGAGGGGGCCATGGTCCTTTCCTGCACCGCCCCCCCACCCCGCCCCGGGATCCTCCCCTCAAGCCCCGTCGCCTCCAGGTGAGGGACGCAGTGCCCCTACGTTCTTGAGGCTTCTCAATCCAAAGCCTTTCAGGAGAGACACGGCCATTATTTTGTTGTGTGTACTGAACAGTCAACCGCTATTTCTCACTTCCCAGAGGAAAGATGTCTTTTCTACCATTTGCCTTCGGAACACATCCCTTTCCTCTAACTTTTGCCTGCCTACTTCTGAAAGAACAGTGCACGTCCAGAAATGTGTCTCTTCCCCCCTAATTTCAGTGCAGGGAAACTTGTGGGCTCGGGCAGGAGGTCGGACAGCAGAGGGGGGGCACCGAGGGGACAGTGGTTCAGCTGCACGTTTTTGTGCCCAGACCTGCAGGCCCTCTCTGGACTCCCCAGAGGAGCCGCGGGTCCACACGGCCGCCTGGAAATGGGCGTGCGAAGTGTCTATTTTTAAGCGGGTGCTGGGAAGTAACTAAACACGCCCATGTGTGCACACACATACACACACAGAGGCCCTACAACTCGCCCCCTTGTAGTTTCTTTTTATTTCTTTAACTCCTGGAAGGAGGTGACAAGTGGCTTTGCCAAAGGCTGTGACAACTCTGCCTCGTGATGAGCTGATTGGACCCGATGTTCCAGGATGAGGGGCCCGGCGGTGGTGCGGAGCCCGGTGAGGCGAAGCTGGGCCACGGTGACGCTGGAGAGCATGTCGCCAGAAGCCTTCTTGATTCCCTAAGCTCCAGGGGCCCCTCCTTGCTCTTTCCAAGCTAGCCTGATAAGCCCACAACACCTGGGGACAGGCGCTTGCTTAAAGAATGCAGACCCAAGACAAGCCCCTGCCGACTGGACCACCTACCGGGGCCCTGAGGACCGTCTGGTGCGCCAGTAGCCCACACACTCCTCTGCTTGCGTGCAGCTCGGAACCCAAAGTGGCGACGGGAGAGGGGAGCCCGGGAAGGGGCACTTCGGGAAGGGTCCTGGGACCCTCGGTGAAGGGTTATGACCTGAGAGTCACTGGCCATAAGTGACTCAGGATTCTAAAGCACCGTTTCCCCAAGGCCATTCCCCGCAGGAAATGGGGAAGCACATCCACTGGGTGCACGTTTGCTGCTCAGCAAAAGCAGGAGCCAGCACGGCAACCTGGAGCTCCGCTAGGGTTCACCTGCCTCCTGCACCGCCGAGGGAGACCACGTCTTCCAGGCCTGAGTCCGCTTAGGGTAACACAGCGCCGCGCCCTGGAGAGGGCCTGCGTGCAGAAGCGAAGCCTTGGGGTCTCGCCAGTTGTACGTGTCTTGGTCCCTTTGGGCGGCTGCAACAGAATCCCACTGGCGTGATGGCGAACCAGCCACAGAAAAGTATTTCTCACGGTCGTGGAGGCTGGAAGCCTGAGAGGAAGGTGCCAGCACGGTCGGGTTCTGGTGCGGCCACTTTCTCCCTGTGTCTTCACGTCAGGGAAGGGGACAAGGACGATCTCCAGGGTCATTTGGGAGACCTGATCCCTGTTCCCGAGGGCTCCACCGCCTTGACCCACTCACCTCCCAAAGACCTCACCTCCTGACACCATTGTCTTTGAGAGCCAGGATTTCAACGTATGAATTTGGGGGGCGGGGACACAACACTGAGGCCACAGCAACATATCCCTGTTCATAAAATGTCGTTATCAAATCTAAGGGACAACGAAAGTCACCAACAAAACCTTGATGTGTCACCGAGCAGACAGAATAACTTGAGCTTCTAAATAAGGCCGCGTTGAACCAACGAGTCACAGATTCGCGCAGACAACCTGTCTTCTTGATTCCCTGTGTCCCACAAAAGATATAAAACTGATCTATCGAGACACACATCTCAGATCCTCCAGTGACTCACGCGGCTAGCGTCTTGTTTGTTTGCTTCGTGACCAAAACGGGGGGTGGGGATGCTGGTAAGTGCTCAACAGCTAGTTCTCCTGGGGAGCAGGACAGGGGAGCCCTATTGCCTGGAAGCCCGACTGGCCTATTTCCACGGTATAGAAGCTTCTAGCATGGTCAGTTTCAAGTTATCAGGGGAGATGATTCTAAAGAGAGTTGAGATATGTGTGTGCATATGTGGCTGGCGTGGGCAGGAACCAACCCAGCACACGGTAACGTGGTGCCCTGCTCAGGTGCGTGCAAATGCACACACACGTAGGAACACGCACATGCACGGGGGCACACGCACCAGAAACCAGCTTTACTAGACAAAGGCTTCTACGGCTTCCTTCTGTTCTGTTCTCCGGTCCTTTCTAAAAGACTGCTCTACCCCACTCTTCGCTGCTCTCTTCCATGTCACTTTTAAAAAGCTTGTTTTTACCCCAAAGTCGATTTCATGATTTGCTTCCCAATCTGAAGTGTGAACATCACCGACTTGGCCACGCTGGCTGGCGCGGTTGAGTGAGAGTCCCGCTAAACGTATGCGCCCTCCAAGGCCCCAGATGCAGGCCTGGCTCTGTGGGGACCTGACGGCTCCGTGGAAACCAGCTTTCCCTTCGTCGTTACAAGATTTCCAAACATCTGTCGGCTTTCACCGCCAAGGATTCAACCCAACATCACTCGGGAGCACGAGGACGGCACTCCAACTTTGCACTTGAATTTGAGTCCTTGCTGCGACATCAGCGGGTTAATGGAGTCGAGAAGTGGGTCAGAGTCAAACCTTGGGACACACCGAAACCCACGCTTCAATGGCTGTGTCACGTGCGAGATCGACCACCCCGAACATTACCGTTATTTTTGGCGTCTGATGTGAGTCTGGTCCTCCTCACTCCGTCCCCTCCTTTGTTAACCGCCAAGCTCAGAGGCTGAATAAACTCTTTAGGTACGAAGTACACACTTTGGGAGGGCTGTGGCTTTTCCAGGTCCTATGCAGGGCCTCTCAGCATAAAAGTGCATTGACTTGGTTAGCCAAGGTGTCTCGAACAGTGCGCCATCTAGTATTAGGGAATTAGTGAGGTGTGGGCAGCAGTGGCCCCTCTCGTCCTGTCTGCACGGAGCTCGGCCACAGGGAGACCCCAGGGCAGAAGAAAGTGCTGCCCAGCCAGTGCCCCTCGGCTGCAAGCGTCAGACCAACCCCAGCAAATGCAACTTACTGGAAGATGACAAGAGTCACCAAGAGAAGTGTTGGGAGGCTGGAGACCGGGCTTGGGTTTCTGCAAGAGCCCGGAAGCTCCAGAGGCCAGGGGAGTCTTAGCCGGGGACGTTCCATGCAAGGCGCCCCATGGGAGAGGGGGACAAAAATGAGCTCTATCCACTTCTTAGTCTCTGGATCCTTCTATTCAAGGTCTGAGTTCCAGCTTGGGTTATGTCCCACCCTTTTGTAAGAAGAGGACCAGGCACCCAGTTGATTCTACTTTGAGCAACCATGTCCAGGGGGAGGAGACGAGGAAAAGCCCAAAGGAAGGTAGACTCTGGCAGAAGAGGGGACGCTGAAGAGTCACAGAAAAAACAGATGCTCGCGGCATGTGTGGTTTCCCTGTTTGTTTTAACGATCGGACACAAGTGGATACTTAAAAAAATTTTTTTAATATTTACTTATTTTTGAGAGACAGAGAGAGACAGAGCATGAGCAGGGGAGGGGCAGAGAGAGAGGGGGACACAGAGTCCAAAGCAGGGTTCATTCAGGCTCTGAGCTGTCAGTACAGAGCCCGACGCGGGGCTCGAACTCACGGACCGTGAGATCATGACCTGAGACGAAGTCGAGTGCCTAACTGAGCCACCCAGGTGCCCCATTTTGAAAAATTTTTTAATGTTTATCTTAGAGAGAGGGAGAGACCGAGACAGAGTGTGAGAGGGGAAAGGGCAGAGAGAGAGGGAGACACAGAATCCAAAGCAGCTCCAGGCTCCGAGCTGTCAACACACAGCCCGACGCGGGGCTCGAACTCACGAACCGTGAGATTGTGACCTGAGTCAAAGTCGGACACTTAACTGACTGAGCCACCCTGGCGCCCCAAAAGTGAATACTTTTATAGGTCAATTGATGGGAATAATACAGCCACTCTCTTTGGTCCCTAGCATTTATTCAGGACTTTTCCTTTAGGGAATGGAAAGAATGCCCCTGAGCAGTGACAATTGTGCTTATTGGTGAAGCTACAGTGTGTCCCTTGCTGTGTCATCCTTTACGGACGTGTCACTGTATGACAGAGCTCATGGGCAAAGCGTCAAGAGGAGACTTGGTTATTTTTATTTATTTCATCGCTCATTTTCATGGACAATATGTGTGTGTGTGTTTATGTGTGTGTATGTATGTGTGTGTGTGCACGTATGTTTACACGTATAAAACCTAACTCCCCTAGGCAATCCTTCAAGAAATACTTACTGAGGGCCACCGTGTTGTGGGCACGTGGACGTGTCCCAGTGAATAGCGCAGACGTGCCCCCCGCCCTCATGGAGCACGTAGTTCAATGCAGACAGAAACCAACAGATAATTAGGGGCTGGGGGCGTGTCAGCAAAGGAGAGCCAGGGGCTGCCGGGCATTCACGCGGGCTCCTGCCGCTTCCCGAGGCCCAGCCCAGAGGGCAGGTGCCACACCGCTCTTCCGAATATCGTGGTTCTGCCTTTCGATTAGCATTTATCGACTCTAGCATCTGTTTAGAAAATGGCGTGCGTGTTCTTAGGTCGCTGGAAAAAAAATCAATGATGTTGTGTACGTTTTATCCTGTAGATGCCACGCATATGTTAATGTTTGTGGCAGTTGTTAGCAAGCACATTCTAGAAAGCTGGCTCTCAGTCCCATACGGAATCTACAGAATCACACATTTGCTGCTAACCACTGGCGGGTGAGTTAACGCCCTTGGACCAAAGGGCATCGTCTGTGTCGCGGACAGGGAAGTTCTGCATGGCCGTGTAGTGCGGCGGCTACATTCACAGACTCCAGAGTCAGCTCATGATCGGTGCGCTCAGTGCCTCAGATTCCCCATCTGTGAGGTGGGTACGACCCAGAAAGTGCTGCCTGCCTCACCGTCTGCTGTGGGGACCAGACGGTCGAGCTCTAGTATGGTGCCTGGTTCCCAGGCAGCATCGTTCGACGTTGAGGGAAAAAAGACTTCCCCATGCCAGTGTCTCCTTTCGGCGTGGACACACTAGGATCCTGCCTTAGCAGCAGGATGGTTTGAGTCTGGCCTTGGTTTTCTAGTAAAGCTTCCTTGATCTCTCAGTTCAACCATTTTTGCAAAGCGTGTGGCAAGCTCTTGAGTGGGTACGTTTCCTGGGCTCTTTGATAAGGAGTGTGGTATGAACACTGGGTTTGAGCACAGCAGTTTAATGACTTCCCACGGTTACTTCTTATATCAAAGATTATTCTCCTTAAGCCTGGGAGTTGAAACAATATATTTTGCTCAGAAATAAATAAGCGGAGAAGGAGGAAATGAGAATTTTCTTTGATGCCTGAAATGCTTTTGCGTTTTGTTCCACTTGGCTTCACTAGGAGATTTGAAAATGAACTGATGTGGAAGATAAATCCAGAAAACTTTCATCCAGTTTGTATTTCCAACTTGAAAGTTATTGTTCATACCTTCAGCTACATTTTAGTTAACACGCTGGGTATTTCAGCAGATTTCCAAAATTTTCCCCGATGAATTACTTTTCTCTAATAGCTAATCATGAGGGCAGAGCATGCTAATAAAATTAAAAACGGGGGGTCTCTAACTAAAACTTATCGTAAAATACGAATTTGAAAATCAATATGTAAAGCCAAAAGAAGGTTTTCATTAGGCTGTTTCCTTTTTCATGAAAAGATGTTAGGGTTGTGATGCAATTCAATTATTTAAAATCACTTCAACGAAGAATCAGAAAAGAGAGACGGAAAGGGTAGGGAAGCCGTGCATTTAGCAAATATCGTCAAGCAGAGAGCTGTATGAAAGAACCCGGGCCTGGCCTCGGAGGGAAATGGATGTGCATATGGGGACAAGACGGACATGTACCAGACCAGGCAGGCCTGCATTTGGTAGCAGCTAGAAGGAAGGTTGGGGAGGAGATACTGCTTCCGGTGTAGATGATCGGGGAAGTTCTCCCAGGGAAGTGGCTTGTGCCTTTGCCTTGGGGCTGAATAGGTGTTAGGGATGGAGGGGTGGCATTCCTGGTAGTGAGAATGGCAATAATCCCGGGGTGGGGGTGGGGGGGTTAGAAATAGAAAGCTACAGGTGGTAAATCATGGGGAAATAAATAGGTAATCCACGTTGGCTTTTTATGAACTATTTGATCAAATCCATGAGTAGACACCAGAGAGGCAGTGGAGGACAGTTTTGAGAATTCAGTCTCCTGGCCCAGCACCTGTGCAGCTCAGTGGTCCTGGTTAAATCACAGAAGCTCTGTGAGCGTCACTGTCCTCTTGTGTAAAATGGGGTACCAATAGCATTGTTGGCAAGAGCAGCTTAGTAGAACTTAGCCTAGAACTTAGCCACGTTGGGCCCAGAGTAGGTGGCGAATAAATATTGACTCCTGACAGCAGTAAACAACAAATCGTCCATAAGTATGAGTTTTTGCTCTTCAAAGATCCATCTAGGAACAGGGGTGTGTTCGCAGCCTCCGCACGTCTGTCTCTAACCCCCCAGCCCAGTGGATGGCTGGCCGAGCTCCACCACGGGAGGAAGCTGGGAGGTGAGGAGGCCCCTAGACCACAGTTCCTGCAGAACCTACTGCCTGCGGGTTGACCAGCCGACCGGTGGTGAGGGCCCCGCCAATGAGTGGCACCTGCAAGCGTGTGCCCTCTACTGGGGGCTGAAGAAGCTTCACCCTTCCGGACCCGCCCGCACGGGGTGCTCAGGGAGAACTGTCCTTCCCGGAAGTGACGCAGGGACTTCGCTTCCCAACATCCTGTGCACAAATTGCTTGGGACTCCTGAACACATCTGAGCGTCCAGGGCGAGGCTGTTGCTGGTTACCAAGAGGTGAGCGAGGCCTGTCTGGTTGTCCTTGGGGAAGACACCGGCCTGTGTGACACCCCCGCAAAGTCTGTAGGGACTTTGCCAAGGGACACACGGCCAGCACGCGGCACACACGGAGGACATGCTTAAGAATCCTCTAAAACGGGAAACTGCTTGTTCTGAAAACAAAAGCTCTCCTCTTGTTATCAGTGGTCCCGAATATTAGAGATTTCCACCCCCCCAGGGGGCCAAAAGGCACCCAGCTATGTGATCATGAGTGGAAAAACAGGGGCAGAAATCAGGCATTGGCAACTTCTCCTTTTTCATTTGTGTGCGAATTTTTCGTCTAAAAGTGGAGATTCAAAGCATGAAGGCAGGTCGAAGTGCCCCAGCGAGAAAGTTCAGCAAACAGATTTTATAACAATTATACACAAGCCTGTTAAGTTTTCCTGGATCATGCAAGCATTTGGGGTTTCTCAGCAAACTGTTTGTCGACGGCAACCAAAAGGTGTTGCCGAATTGTACCCGCACAGTGGATTCCACCCGTTTATACTCTCTCCTCACTGAGGTGTCTACACCCAAGTACATCTGTCCTCTGTGCTCTTCCTGTAAGTTCACTACGCAAATACGTTAAACTCTAAAAATATTTTTTTTTCTGGGAATAATCTCAGTGTTCCTTATGCATCCACGTTTGCTGTGTTAGCTTTGTGGGATACGTCTCAAGTCATGCCGGTTGTTTGAAGGATTTGGGGTCCAACACACATGCACATGCGCGCGCGCACACACACACACACACACACACACACAGTGCTTCCTGGCCAAAAGAAATGAAAAGAAAGTTTCAGGAAAGCAACACTTTTTTTTCCCTTCCGTTTGCATGATAAAGTACGGGGATATTGTCATTAAACTGGCTTGTTTTGTCATTCCTAACACCTGCTGGCAAAGCGTGGATGAGACTAGAAATTGAATCTGCCCTCACTGCTAGCTCACGGGGAGTAACGGGCCAAGCCAGCAGGCACCAGATCAGTAAAATGTGTCTATGCCCTCATTGTCTGTATCTTTGGTGACGTGCTCAGAATTTCATGTCACGCTGGCAGAAACTTAATACTTGTTATTCTTCATGTTTGTTTATTTTTTGAGCGGTGGGGAGGGACAGAGAGAGAGGGAGACTCAGAATCCGAAGCAGGCTCCAGGCTCCGAGCTGTCAGCACAGAGCCCGACGCGGGGCTCGAACCCACCGAACTGTGAGATCATGACCTGAGCCGAAGTCGGACGTTTAACCGACTGAGCCATCCAGGCTCCCCAAACTATTTTAAAAGCGTATTCGTTGTTGATGACACCAGGGGAGGAAGGGCCAAGGGCAAACCGTGGTCTGCTGGTTGTGTCTGCATTTGGGTGAACACCCGCCCAGGGGGTCCCCTCATGTTCTCCTGGTCCCTTAGAGAGTAAGCTCGATGGATAAGAGGTCACGTGCACCCGCGGCGTCACGGCCTGGGCTCCGAGGGCCAGGCAGGGTGCGAACCTGTGGGCACCGGGCACCTGGCACCTGGCTCTGCACCTGTCAGTCCTGCGCGTTGAGAAGTGAGGCAGCGTCGCGGGCACCGTGCGTGTGAGGCGATGTTTGCAGGCCTCGCCGGTGCCGTGGTGCCGTCTGCAGCTCTTTCTAGGACGTTCAGCCTTTTCTTCTGCTGTTCGTAACGGTCACGGCCCTGCACTGACGCCTTTGGTCCTCCCTGCAACCCTGAGGCGCTGCTCCGACGCTCACTCGACGGCCGAGGAAACTGAGGCCGGGAGAGGCGCACGGATGCAGGTGCGGCCGGGGGCTCTGAGGGGCCTGGGAGGATCTGAGCCCCGCTGGCCTGCACCCCCTCTCTTCCCGTCCCTTCCCCGTCTGGGAATGCGTTTGCTGAAAACCCCGCGGCCTCTCTTCCGGGACGACACAGTACGGCTACGTCAGTTCAGCACGTCCCTCAGCAGGGCTGCAACAGACAAAGCCCGGGGACAGAACGCCTCCAGACGTGGAGTGGGAGCAAACTCCAGGCTCGAGGACATGAGGTTGTGACTAATTAAAGTTTCACTTGCCGCCCCACCTTTTCTTGAGATATAATTCATAGGCCATCAAAATCACCATCTTAAAGTATGTGATGCGGTGGTTGTTAGTATCTTCACATAGTTATGCAACCATCACCCTTACCTAATTCTGGAACATTTTCCTCACCGCGCTGGAAACCCCATGCTTATTAGCGGCCACTGCCCGCTGTCTCCACCCCTCCCCCCCCCATTGTCTCCACCCCCACCACCAGTCCCTGGCAGCTGCTTACCTGGTTTCTCTCCCTTTGGATTCGCCGCATTCCGGACGTTCCATGTAAATGGGGCCACATGGTATGAGGCCCCTTTGTGACCACTGATTTCACCGAATGTCTTGTTTTAAGGGTCACGCATGGTGTGACAGGCGTCCGTGATTCTCCCCTTCGTGTGACTGAGTTATATTCCATTGTGGGGGCGGACCTATTTGTGTATCCACACATCCGCCGATGGACATGCCCTTGGCTTTACAATTGCGTTTCCACGAAGACGCCCTGTCAAAAATAAAACTTTGGGGCGTCTGGGTGGCTCAGTCCGTTAAGCGTCTGACTCTTGATTTCGGCCCAGGTCGTGATCTCCCGGCATGAGATTGGGCCCCACATCCAGCTCTGTGCTGACAGTGTGGGGCGTGCTTGGGATCCTCTCTCTCCCTCCCTCTCTCTCTCAAATAAGTAAATAAAATTAAAAACTATTTTTTAGAAATAAAATACAATGTTAATTCTGTTGGATCCTTTGTCTTAGTTCTGCTAAGGATTCCGACTCATTCTGCCCGAAAGGTTTAGGACAAGAGCCACCAGACCTTCACAGGACAGCTGTGTGGCCGGCAGACCGCACTGGCTGTGGATGACTTCTGCTCGACACCGTCGGTGGCTGTCCCCGGGGCTCCCCCAGGCTTTGTGTGACAGGCTGAAAAGCAGACACGAGGTCATGTGTGTTTCTCTGAACTGCGTCCCCAGTGCGACTCTGTCCCTCGTCGCTATTATCTAGGAGCAGAACCCGTTTGACTTGGTTTTCTCCTTCCTGAGTTGTTGAGTCCGACTCTGTTGCCGTGACATGAAATTCTCTTGAGACCGAGGCTCTTCCTAAAATGTATCCTGTTGTCTTTTCAGGTGGACCCAGTGTTTACAAGGGAAGTGGGAGCCAGAGTAAAGAGGTAAGTGTGGGACGTGAACAAGCATTTCGCAGGACAGGAAACCTGGAGGCTGGTACATCCCCCGCCCCCGACTCACGGTGCCCAGGCTCTGTTCCCGGCCCTTCCGAGCGTCACCCCCTGTAATGTCCCGATGATCCCGGGAGGTCCGAGGTGCTCTCCCTCCCCCCACTCGACAGGAAGGACACCGTGCAGGTAGCGTAATAAATCCCCGCGGTAGTGGCGATGCCCAGCCTCGCTCGCTCAGGGAGACGCGGATGAAGAACACTTAGAATCGTCACTGGTCACACTGGCCAGAGCTGAAAAGACCTGAACTGTCCAGAGTGCGGTTGACCCGGGGGAAACAGAAACACAGGCTTCAACAATTGCTCACATAAGAAACAACCCGGACCAAGTATGAGTCCAGTGACTGGGGTCCTGTCTCTCTGTCCCACTGTCCTCGACCTGAGGGTGGCAGGTGGACACTGTCGCCCGTCCCCCTTCCTGCCCCCTCCCCACACGATTCGCAGGGACAGAAGCACGTCCCCACTCGTGTTTCAGGGCTGCGGGCGTGCGGCTGATCCGAGAGATGCCCCAGGGGGACCTACACGCAGCGCTCAAGAACTGCTTCGCGGTGGTGAACAGCTCAGTCTCCGAGGGCATGTCTGCGGCCATCCTGGAGGTAAGCACCTGCCCCGGTCCCGGCACAGGAGCCGGCAGAGGGCCCCTCCTTCCCGCTCTCCTGGGCGGAGGGGGCGTCCTGGTCAGTCGAGGTCCCCACTTCTCACAGCTGCAGGGAACAAAACAGCATTCCCTGGGATTTTCGGAAGCCGGTTTTAAGTTCTACGCGGGACTTGACACCATTTCCTGTCTCTTGGCCGTTTGTCCTTGCCAGCTACAAAACAAGACAAAACTCGCTGGCCTCTCTGAGCCGCTAAATCTCTGTGATGGGAAGGCGCTGACTTGTAAGAGGCTGGGCCGGGAACTGGGATGGGGGGGGGGGGCGTTATTGTGGCACGAGGCCTTCTGTTTCTTGATTTCTTCTCCCCCTTTTCAGTACGCTCTCTAATCCCAGAATTCCCGGCATGAGGACGGGTCGGACTTTGGCCTGTGGCGGGGTGGGGGCGGGGACGTGGAGGGGGGGTTGCAGGGGCAGGGGGAGGGGCCGGGCCGAGCGGATCCCCTTACCCAGCATCCGGCTTCCTAGGCACAGAGACTCACCTGTTCTGTGGGGGTGGGGGGTGGGGGGTTGGGAATGGAGCCTGTCTACTTGGGGGTCCTGAAACAGGAGTGGGCACATGCTGTGTCCCCCCGCCCCAACATGTTGTGGGGGGTGGGCGGCAGGCTGTGGCTTCTGAGAACGGGCTCCATCCAAGCCCTTGAACCTTCCGGCTTGAGCCTCTGCAGTGGCCGGCTGGCTCACCAGGGTATCTCGGCGGTTTCTTGGGGGGCCAGCATGCGTCCAGCCCAGAGGACCTCCCTTCCCCTTCCTGTCACTTCATCGCACTCTGGAGCCCTTTTCCAGAGGGGGCTGAGCGGGGGGCGGCCTGCGTTGGCCTGTGGCCCTGACAGCACGTCACGAGTTGCAGCACATACCTGGCTCTCACGGCCCCGAGCACGCGCCTTGCACGCGGTAGGCACGGCCAGGGTCTAGGGCAGGATAAGCCCTGCTTGGAGAAGGAAACGGTGGCCATCGGGCCTCCAGGACCGTGGACCGGGTTTCTCGTTTTCTTTCTCGCTACGTGGCTTTCTCCTTCCGACGGCTACCTGGAGCGTTGCCGTCTTTTGTGGTCCGTAAGATCCATTTCTTCCCTCGGACACCAGTCGAATTTACCGAACTTGCGGGCAACAGGTACCATTCGGTGTCTCACAGAACACGGTTCGTAACTAAAGCAGGAAAAGGAATAAGCCTCCCTAAACTAAGGAACCACTGATGTGGGTGCCTAATATTTTCTCGTGGGATCGTTTAAAGAAGCTAAACCCAAACAGCATCAGGAACAGGGGTAGAAGCTGAACACGGGTGCCAGGCGCCCCCAGAGCGCACAGCGCGGACCGAAACCCGCTTGTCGTCAGGCACAGCCGGGACCTCCATCCGAGCTGGATGATGAGCATCTGTCTCCACGAGGCTTGTGCCCGGGGTCAGTGCAGGCCTTGGGGAGACGCCTTCCACTCCTGTCCCAGCTTCAGAAGCGCACCTCTCACAGCCCCAGTCCTTGAGCTGGTGCCGATCGGCTCCTTTGTATGTAAATACACATTTTCTTGTTCAAGTTCCCTAAGATTCAGTGCAGTCAAATCCAGGAATGATTTCATAACCAGCACACGCAGCGTCTGACAAGGCAGCTGGGAGAGGATCCGACCGCCCCCTGTGTAGCTGTTGTGCGCCTCCTGAGAACCCCAAGTGACCGTTGGGTTGAGGGTTTTGAATGAAACTGATTTTAGGGGAGTGGTCTGGGTCCTCGTCATTAGTGGCCATTCAGAGAAGCAAAGTGGTGAATCACAGAATGAATGCCTATCACTTTTGAAGGAAGCGATCTTCCGACCTCTCAGAATTAGCTTTGTTCTGTTTTGTTTTGTTTTTCGTGGAAGCAAATAAAAATCTCATTTGCTAAAACACATCTCTTCCCAAGAAACTCCAAAAATCAAGCCCTAGCTGGGTGTGTGGGCGGTAGGGTGAAAATTCCTACGGCAGATTCGTGGTTTCAAGTTTGGACTCATTATGGAGTTGAAGTCCCCTGGCATCAAACTGAAGTAATATAAAAAAGTATGCTCTTAGTCCAGTCTTCCTACTTAGGGCCTCCTCCCCAACCCAGAACACACACACACACACACACACACACACACACACACACACACACACACCACTCTGTGGGTCAAAGTTTCTGATGCCGGTGAGGGAAGGAAGGCTGTATTCTAATGGTTGTTTTTTTTGTTTTGTTTTTTTTTTTTAAGAGAGAGATAGAGTACGAGGGGGAGAGGGGCAGAGAGAGAGAGAGAGAGAATATCAAGCAAGCTCCATGCTTGGCACAGAGAATTTATGTCCTTGTTTGGGGCAGAAAGAAGGAGCTGGAAATAGGAGGGAGGAAACCCATAAATGAAGGTGGGGTTTTGGGAAAGTAATCACTGCTTGGCAAGAAAGGCGGCTGCATGACTGGGACAGGGCGGGAGGTGAGGCAGCGGTCAGTGGTCGGGGAGGGAGTGGTGGTCAGTGGTGAGGGTTAGTGGCTGAGCTGTGTCCCTGCAGGAGCTCGGGTGTCGGAGTCCTAGCCCCCAGAATGCAGTCTCTTCTGGAGATGGGGCCTCTACAGAGGTGGTCACACAAAGATGAGTGGTTAGGGTGGAGCCCAAGCCACCACGCCGGGTGTTCTCGTGAGAAGAGGCCATCTGGACAGACAGGTGCACACGGAGACAGGGAGAAGATGGCATCTCAGAGCCAAGGAGGGAGGCCTGGACCAGATTGATCCTTCCCACGCCCTCGGAAGGAACTGACCCTGAGCCTTGATCTCAGACTCCCCACCTCCGGAATTGCGACCGCACATCCCGCATGGCTTAAGCCGCCCTGCTGCCGTGCTGCGTTAGCCCTCGCACACCACTGCGGTGGGAGGGGTGCCCGACCTCGACGCTAGGCATTGTGGGGAGCTGCACCCATCAGGATCCAGGGGAAGAGGGACACAGCAGGACGACTAGTGGGGCCCCGAGAACCAAACGCATTCCTGCTTCCTGCCTGATTCTAAGCTGCTTTCCTTCCGGGAGGGATGGTGGGGCTTTTACAGAAAACAAGTGTCCCCACCAGGCTGTGTAGCTGCATCCTACCTCGATCCTGTGTGCTCCTCGACACTGGGGAACACGCCTGTCCTGTGACCTCACCTGTTCCCGACCAAGGCAATCTCCAGTAAGCGCTGTTTTTGTACGGCCAGGACAAGGCATTAAAGAAAGATAAAGCCACAACATTTATCACCGGACTGAAAACGAAGAAGTTTCCGAGATAAAGAAAAACTCATTAATTTGTGTTCAGTGACATCACCAGCCGTACACACAGCATTTTATCGGATTTAGTATGGTAACAGTAAAAAGTTAGCAACAAAGTAGTCGCTTACTGTGCAAATAAATTTATTGACAAACGATATTTGGGCATGCGTTTTACAGATTGTTATCCTGGGCTTTTGTTCTGGACTGTGGGGCCCACTCTGAATATAGTGAGAGGTATTTCACACTGTGTCTTTTTTAAATGCTTCTTTTTTTTTTTTTTAATTTTTTTTTTTTTCCAACGTTTATTTATTTTTGGGACAGAGACAGAGCATGAACAGGGGAGGGGCAGAGAGAGAGGGAGACACAGAATCGGAAACAGGCTCCAGGCTCCGAGCCATCAGCCCAGAGCCCGACGCGGGGCTCGAACTCACGGACCGCAAGATCGTGACCTGGCTGAAGTCGGACGCTTAACTGACTGTGCCACCCAGGCGCCCCTTAAATGCTTCTTTAATACAACAATTTTATTGAGCTATAATCCACATAATGAGCGTGTACATTAGTTCACTCATTTAAAGCATCAGTTCATTCCAAGTGTGCAGATTCAGTAGCTCTTAGTCTATTCGCAAGTTGTGAGCCATTAGCAGCTTTAGAAAATTTTCATCGCCTCCCCCCCCCACCCAAACATTGCACACATCATCAGTCACTCGCCGTTTCCCCAGCATCCCCTGCCCCCACACCAAGCCCAGCCTGAGACAACCACTGGTCTGCTCTCTGGTGTCACAGATTTGCCTCTTCCGGACGTTTCTTATAAAGGGATCCGACAACACGTGGGCTTTTGAGACCTGCTTCCATCACCGGCACAATGTCATGTTCTAGGATGTGTGGGTAGCTCCTTCCTTTTCACTGCTAAACGCACCATGGTAGGAACACACCGCGTGTACAGGTCCACGCACCGGCTGATGGACGTCTGGGTGGTTTGCACTTTTTGGCCGTTATGAATGCTGCTGCTGTGGACACCTGTGTACAGAACTATCTGCTTGACCACGTGGTTCCACTTCTCTTGGGTTTACATCCAGGAGTGGAGCTGCTGTCCCTTCGAGGAGGAGCCAGTCTGTCTTCCAAAGTGGCTGCGTCATCTCATATCCCACCATCAGGCCCTGGGGAAGATCCAGGTCCTCCACACCCTCGTCAACGTGTTACTGTCTTCTTGGCGACAGCCGTCCTATGCTGTGTGACGTGGTCGCACGTTGTGCACTTGACCCGTGATTCTCTGTAGATGAATGATATTGAGCATCTTTTCGGGTGTTTGTTGTCCTATTTATATCTTCTTTGAAGAAATCCCTTCTCAAATCTCTTGCCCATGTTTTAAAACAATTTTTTTTTAACATTTGTTCATTTTTGAGAGAGAGAGAGAGAGACAGAGACAGAGAATGAGTGGGGGAGGGGCAGAGGGAGAGAGGGAGGCACAGAATCTGAAGCAGGCTCCAGGCTCTGAACTGTCAGCACAGAGCCTGATGTGGGGCTTGAACTCATGAACCTCGAGATCATGAGCTGAACCTAAGTTGGACACTTAACCAACTGAGCCACTCAGGCACCCCTCTCTTGCCCATTTTTAAATTGGGTTGTTTCACTCATTATTGAGTTGTAAGAGTTCTTTATATATTATAGATACAAGTCCCTTACCAGATAGATGCTTTACAAATGTTTTCTCCCATTCTATGGGTTGTCTTTTCATTTTCTTAATGGTTTCCTTTGAAGTTCAAAAACTTAAAATTTTTATCAAGTCCAATGTATCTATGTTTGTTGTTATTACTGTTGCTTGCGTTTTTGGTGTCATATCTAAGATTGCTTGCCTAATCCAAGGTCTCAAAGATTTACTCTTGTATTTTCTCCTAGGAGTTTTATGAGTTTAGCTCTTCCATCGGGTTGATGATTCATTTTGAGTTAATTTTCATGTATGGTCTAAGAAAAGGGTCCAAGTTTATTCTTTTGCTTGTGTATACTATAATTTTTATTCCAAACTTTAATATAATTTACTTTCTTTCCAGCTTCCTAGTTCCTAAGGGCACCTGTTATTTATTTGGGATTTGGGGGTTTGGAATGCAGTCTTGAGCTCTGGGACATGTAGTTTTGCTGTGTGAATCTTACTGATTCAGGTAGAGAAACCATCAGCAACCTTAATCTTACTTGTAATGATAACTCTCTGTCCCAAAAATAAATAAACATTGAAAAAAAAAATCCACATGTAAGTGGGCCCACATGTAAGTGGGACCCTGTTGTTGAAGGGTCAGCTATACTTAAAAGGACCAGGATTCAGACCCGGTCAGAATAGCTTCAGAGCTTTTACTTTAATTATTATTATTATTTTTTATCTTTAAAAGTTTAAGCCTCAAGTTTAAATCCTGTTACGCAGGGTCTTTCTTACCCCCCCTCCACTCCATATTTACATTCCCTTCTCCCACAGCCACACTCTGGTTCCCAAAAATGTGATCAGAGAACATACTTTTTATGATTTCAGTCATTTTGAATGTATGGAGGCTTACTCCTTTTGACTTAACATATGGTATGTTCCGGAGGGAAAAAACCATGTGCGCTCGGGAAGAATGTGTCTTCTGTAGTCATTGGAGGCTTGTGCTGAGAATGTCAGGTTAATTTGGTTAGTCCTGTTCAGGTCGTCTTGTCTCCTTGATGGTTGTCTGTCTGGTTACTCTATCGGTTATTGAGAGTGGGGTATTGAGATGTCCCATTATTATTATTAAATTGCCTATTCCTCCTTTCAATTCTGTCAGTTTTTGCTTCACATGTTGTGGGGCCTTGTGTTTAGGTGTGTGCACGTCTATAATTTTTATGTTGTCCTGATGTATCGCTCCTTTTGTCGTTATGAAATGTCCCTCTTTGTCCCCAGTAACAGGTCTTGCCCTAAAGTCCACTTCATCTGGTGTTAACACAGCCAGGGCAGTTCTTACGGTTACTGTTTTCGTGGTATATTTTCTCATCCTTTTAGTTTCACACTTTTGTGTCTTTGAATCCAAAGCGTATCTCTTGTGGGCAGTGAATACACTTGCGTCTTGCTGTTTTTAACGGAGCCTCACAATTTCTTCCTTTTTAGTGCAGTGTTTAGTCCATTCACATTTAATGTAGTGACTGAAACGGTTGGTTTCCATCATTTTTTTTTATGTGCTTCTGGATTCTGTTTGCTACTCTTCTCTTTAGGAATTTTATGGAGAGATTTATATGTGACATTGGCCTGTGGCTTTCTTTCCTGTGCCATCTGTCTCATGCTTCAGTATTATTGTTGAGCTTGTTTCATAACAACTGTTTGGAACGTTTCTTTCCTCTCTGTGATCTGGAACAGTTCCTGGAGCCCTAGGATTATGCAGCTTGATGATTTTGTCCAATTCTCTTGTGACACCGTCTGAGATGATCCTTTTGTTGTAGACGGTTTCCTTGATGACTTCTCTGTTTCTTTTATAGAAATTGATCTGTTTTAGCTTTTCTACTTCTACCACGTTTAATTCAGTAAGATGCATTTTTCTTGGAAACTACCCATTTCAGTTAGATTTTCAAACTTATTTGCAAAGATTTCTATAAATATCCTCCTAGAACTTTAAACTTCTTTGTTTCAATGGTTACTTCCCCCCTCGGTCTGTCTTATTTGCTTTCTCCTTTCTTCTGGCGATCAGGGTGCTGGTGACTTCTTTGTTTCATTGGCTTTTCTCCCTCCAATGAATCTCCACATCAGTTCCTTTGTTTTTGTTTGCTACTTCATTAATGACACTTCTATTATTGCCTTTCTCCTACTTCCTTTGTTGTCGTTGTTGTTGTCTTCTTTTCAGGCCTTTTGAGTCCAGTAAGTCTCCTCTGCTGTGTAATACCACCTCGTTACCTCCCCTCAATCAGCTGGTCCCGTCACCTAAGCCTCCTGCATCCTGCCATTTGCAGGTTGATAACCAATGTTTATCAAATGAGTGGACAACTCTCAGCGGTGTGCAGCCTTACGTGTAGGGTGGGCCCTCGATGAGTGCTGGCTGGGTTGACATGCGAATGAGTCTACACAACAGGAGGGGTGATAATAAGATCATTTTTGCGTGAAACAGGGATATGAACTCTGTCATCCCTCAGGATCGGCGGGTCCTGTGACTCTCTGATCACCGGTTTTACAAATCTACCCTTGTCTCTTTAGCGCTACATCTACCTCTGTAGAGATCTCCTCTCAATCTCTGTATCTGCCACAGATTCCTCACAAATACTCCGGTGCTCGACCCAAGTCGGGGGATGAACGTACCGCTCGAGTATGCAAGTGCTGTGGGGGCTGCCTGGGACACAGGAACACGCCACGGGGCTCGCCATGCACCCTGACGTGTGGCTCATCTTCTTTCTGAACTCTGCCCTGACACGAGGCAGTGGGTGAAACAAGACAATCTCAAAGGTCTCATCCGTGCGGAGGATTCGGCAGTTAGTTGACAAATGTCTAGAAACGAAATCACAGTGTGTTGCGTGAGTTTAACAAGCTAGCGACCTGCACTGTGTGACAAGCAGAGAGACAAGCCACATGACTCATAGCTTCAGTCACCATAATTATGTTACGACCTCGTAACTGATGTCGTTGATGTGCCAGTCAGCTTATGCCACAAACCACATAATGGTGTTTGCGCAAAACGACATCTGAATTTTTCATGCACTGTGGAGAGGAGAGTTTAGTCCCTTCTTCCCAAATGATGCAGCCAAGACCCAGGGAGACGTCCAGGACCTCGACAGTATACTTGCTCCCTTGGCGGTTCTTGGATTGAACAATAGGAACTTTCACAAATGCCTCACTGTGGGGTGGGTGGTATGGGGCAGGAGCCCGGTCAGTTTTCCTCCAGCCCTCCGGGCAACTGGGCTGTACTCCAATGGGGACACCCACTGTGTTCGCCTGGAACAAAGATAATAAGACCGGGATCTTAATTCAAGACCAAGGCCTCTTGATCCCCAGCCCGTGCCGTCATCCAGGATGCCAGACCATGCCTGCAATGTGTCAGAACCCAAGGGGCCCAACCAGGAATCCATAAGCACTTGAGACCTAGCGTTGGGACGTGACCATTTCAGGTTACTTTTCCCTGGTGCCATCGAGGTGCCTCGTTCCCGAGTGTGATGACCATTGAAGATCCTGGTCTTGGCCCTACAAAAGGAAAATGGAAAATCTGACTTGGAGACCTTCTGTGTGCTTGAAACGCCAACAAGAGAGACTGACCAAGACGGACCCATCACTGTGTTGGGGACGCAGCCGGGCGGCTGGGGAGGAGCAGTTCAGCAGGGGCTCTCGTCCACAAGTCAACCTCTACCACTTTCCCCGATGGTGGAAGCAAAGTAGCCCCAGAGGAGTGCCGACAGGAAGGGTGTCTCCAGCTCCTGCATTCTCTAGGGCCTGGATCCTGAGCTCAAAGTAGACCTGGAAGGGGTAGGTGATGAAGAGCCAGAAAACAAGGCGAGCCCACAAAGCAACAGCGGGTGGTTAAGATGGCCACGGTGAACAACGCAACTGAGAATTCACTCTGCGGATGCTCCTGGGGCATTGGCCCCACAATATTTATTGAGCGTTTACTATGTGTGACGCCGGGCTCTGGTGTTCGGTGGGTGTTGCTGACGTCCCTGCCTTACGAAGGCTCTGGTGTCACAGACCTTCCCACTGCGGTGCACGAAGCGGCTGTGGTTGGGTAGACTTACGTTTCTGAGAATGGAGTATCACCGCTTCGTGAGCAAACTTTGATTCCACAGAAGTAGACGCCGCAGGCAGAGGCAGCGTGCCCACGACGTGCTTTTGTGGAATGAGAGCCAGGTTATCGGTCTGCTGTTGGTGCAAGCCAGTCCTGCCCGTGGGCACCAGACTGCAAAGGGCGTCCCTCTTACCCGCCGGACGGCACCCCCCGCACGAAAGTCCCAGGTGATAGTAGCCACCGGATACTCACTGTCAGAGGCCGGAATGGACCCGGAAGAGCTGGCCTCTCCCGATACCCTTGCAGGCCGAGCTCCCCAAAACTGCAGGAAGAGAACCAGAGAGGTGCTTCCTTGCCAGGTGGGCGAGGCCAAGTCTTCCCGCTGTGCTCGCGGGCACCGCCCGAGGTCTCCGTGCCAGCTGCTGCTGGGCTGCAGATGCCATGTGCGGGCCCCATTCCCTGGGGGGTGGAGAAGCTGCTTGGTGAATAATCAGGATGATGAATCACACCCCTTCTTTCTCTTGTGTGCGTGCCGAGGAGACGTGCTCAGTCCTCCCGTTCTCACTGCTTGTGCTGCGGGCAGATTACCCGCCGGGGGAGTGATGAGGGTAATTAAAGATGTGTACCGCAGGCTGGCGCTGCCCAGGCGTCCAGGGAGCGTTTGGAGAGCGCGCGTTTCTCTGTGACACTGTGGCAACCGTGTCAGACAGAGCCTCACGGTATGTAGCTTTCCAGAACTAAAATTCAGCACGTACTTTGACAATGGCGTGCTTCGATTGGCTCATCGCTCTGGCAAGCGGTGTTTCTACGAGCTGCCAGAGGTCCGGTTGCCATAGAAGTTATTCCCCCCACAAACTGGCTCAGGCCGCCGGAGAAGCTCCCGATCGCGACTGCCCACCTGCCTCCTCTCTCTCTTACGTCCTCAGGCGATGGATCTGGAAGTTCCCGTGCTGGCCAGGAACATCCCCGGGAACGCGGCAGTGGTGAAGCATGAAGTCACAGGGCTGTTGTTCTCAGACCCTCAGGTAAGGGAGGTGGGGTCCCCGGGATCGGCTCATCAGAATGATTTTCGTTCCGCGGTTCCCATCTTTTCTCCAGCGCCCAGCACCCCCCTCCCGCCTGCTCCCCCTCGGCGGGAGCCCCGTGTGCAGCGTGTGTCCCCGCCCAGAACAGTCTGATCCTGCCTCCAACAGGTGGCGTGGCCTCGAGCAAGTCAGGTCACCTGTGAGACGCCTGGCTGTCTCGCTTCCAAAGCGGGCACGGCCTTCTATTTCTAGAATACCTGCTGGTTTCTAGAAGGTCGCCGTATATCCGATCACCTGTACTGCCTCACAACAATGTACAGGATAAGCGGGGGACTCGCATCTATGCACGCGCACACATGTGTATTTTGGAAGTGAGACAGGATGGTGCCTCTGAGAGCGGGCATGGCTGGGGCGCGCGTATGTGTGCGCCTGGACGTCCGGGAAGCGTGGGAAGGGGTTTCCCATTTGCAAGCTGCTGAGGTTTCCAGAGTACTCGTGTCTGCCTGCGCCCGAAGCCCCAGGGACCGCGTGCGAGGCGTGTGGCCGGGTCTCCAAGCCCTGTTTTGTCCTCTGGACAGCTTGTTGCACCTCCTGCCGCCTGGAGGTGTGAGGGGGGGACACGCAGGGCTGAGCGTGTTCACGGCCGCGGCAGAGCCCCGGACCTGTCATCACAGAAGGAGAGGCACTACCACTGACGGCGCCTTGTGTCAGGCGGTCGTAAAGGAAGAGCCTCAGGCCCGAGTTCTGTTCTTCGAGTCTTTAAAAATCAGGTTCTGCTTCCCCGCGTCTTTATTAAAGCACATGTGCTATTCAGAAACGTATGGGTGTGTGCTTAAAAATTACAGTCGATTCACCGGTTTGAGAATGCGGTTCTTCAGACTTCCCTGCGGCAGGTGTTTAAGCCGAGGCGGCCCTCCCTCTCCCTGGCTATGACGATGGGTCACCTCTCGTCAGGGCTGACTGGCGCGTTGGCTCGCCCGGAGGGCAGGTGCACCAGCCGGGGGGGGCCGGGGGCTTACCCTCGGCACCAGGGCCTTCCCTTTTGGCAGCAACAAAAGCCACAGCGATACGAGCCTGTGAAGCCTTCAGAGTGGGCACTTGCTGATTCTCCAAGCACCGGTTTCTGGATCTGTCAAAATCAGCAGCAGCCAAGCTTTTCGGCCCGACGGCATCGTCTGCACCCTGGCAGCTGCTGTCACTTCCATCTCCCAAAGGCCACGTCTGCTTATTTTATAGCTCAATTTCAGAGCGCTGTAACTTTGCCAGCGAGAGTCCCTCCGGTGGGGGATGCCTTCTAACATCAGCAAGTAACCGCCCCCCCCCCCGCCATAGGTCAGGTCACTTCTGCCGGTGACCGGCGTTCCGACTCTCAGACACGGAGCTGCGGCACTCACAGAGTTAAGTCAAGGACTTACTTTGATTCCAACACCTCTACGTTGGTTTTCACAAAGGATGTTTTTAAAAAATGATTTGGATTGCACATGGTGGGGGGGGGGGCGGTGGCTGTGTTTTTTAACAGACCTTAAAAACCGCGCTAGACGCGGCTGTCACGCACGGCGTTGTCTGTCTTCTTTGCGGTTGGGACCAGACTCGCCCAAGCCCAGAGTGGGAGCTTCCTTCCAAAGCAACATGCGTTTTAAATAAACCAGCACCTCTGGTTATAGTCACGTCAACCGAGGGGCTCCAGTGGGACAGGCCGCTGCCTGGCTAGTTCAGCGCTAGCCCTCGGTCCCCGGGGACGGGACGCAGAAACATGACGAGGCCCCTGGCTCATGGGCTCCATTCCCCGCTGGCCCACCCTTCCACCCTTCGAAGCAGAAGACACGCTTTGCATAAGTTCTGCCTGAATTCAGGGCATCAGTGGTTCTCGGGGGGCATCCGTATCATCTGGCTCATTTTGTGAACCTTTTATTAAAACTAACACAACAGCAGGGGCAGAGACGTGACCTTTCCCCCGAGAGCATAGCCCATACTCGGCGACGGTCCCCATCAGGGCCTTCACTCCCTGACCCCTTCCCTGTGCACCCGTGGCCCCGTCTTCACACTCCGTGCCAGCCAGCCTGCCCGTGGCCGGGGGGGGGGGGGGGGGGGCCAACCGCGTGCTGAGCCCTGAGGGCTCACGTCTTCCCGCCATCGGGTTCGGAGCCAAGCCAGCTCTGTGTGCAGGCCTTCTCCCAGAGCCCCTGGTGGTGCCCGTGTCTGGCCAGAAGGTAAACGATCAGGGCGGCGGCAGGGGCCACGGTCATACCTGGTCAGCCCGGACGGCAGAAGTGAGTCGGGGGAGGAGGCGCGTGACGTGTGCGCGTGGCCGGGAGCAGGGAGAGAGAGGAGAGCAGAAGCGGGTGTGAATGGGGCTCTCTCGGGGCCAGGTGGCTGGTGCCCTCATGTGTGGGGCACGCGGTGGAGACCACACCCCCGGGGGGAGTGAGTGCCAGCCACCCCGGGCCCTCGGCTGGACTCACGGTCGTTGTCCTGTTTGAAGACAGGCTGGAAATCCCAGAATTGTACTTGGCTTTTACCAATTTGTAAATCTCGATATTTCGGTTTTTAAAGTCATTAAACACAGCACGGGCCTGTCCCAGCATGCCGGGGAAGACTGGCCGTGCAGGCCGCCGGCTTGATGTCTGCTCCGGACGAGGGCGGCCCCGTCTCTGCAGGAAGGAGAGATGGACATTCCCAGCGAGGTCGTGTCCCAGGTGGCGCATTCCTAGGCCCGAGGCTGCGTCTTGCTCTCCGGGCCGCAGGGTCTCATGAGCCAGAAAGAGGGGTTTGGGCGGGAAGGACAAGAGTGGGGGGTTCTCCCCGTGTCTGTGCGACAAGGCACGTGAACCGGTTCACGCACCAGGCGGGTGAGGCAGAGGACTTTTACTGAGCCTCCGGTGTAGCAGGCGCTGAGCTCAGTCCTGGGGACAAATGCTGGGAGAGAAAGGGTCCAGGCCCCCTGGGGCTCACGGTCTAGGCAGGTGGTGGCAGGATAGGGCAGTGTGTCCCTTTCACGGCCCTCAGCACGAGGGGCACCACCCCTGATGGGAGGCTGGCCCCGTGCTTCCCAGGGATGGACTCCTGTCACGCTCACAGGTCCTGCCTGCGGTGGACAAGGCCGGTCTGGAAAGAGGGAGGTTCCCTGCAGGGAAAGGCACTGGGGGTCGGCAGGGCCCCGCGCGCGGAAGCTGGGGTGCGTGAGGGCGTGCGTCGCGGGAGAGCTGGAGGCAGTGCAGTGCGCCGCAGGGAACAGCATGAACGAACGAGAACTCACGAGTAGGGTGCCTGGGACTCAGGAACGTGGGGGGCACAGATCTGGTGGGGTCCCCGCGGTCTCCGTGTCCCGGTGCTAGGCTGTGGTTGTTTACATGGTACATTTTTTATAGGAAAGTTGACAGCATAAAAATTAACAAGTGGCCACAACTGGCCATTTGGAGACAGCCTCCTCTTTCTCCAGGACACGAGCACACATGGCCCACCCCTTCCCGCGTGGACGGGCCACTCTGTCGCATCTTGGTTTGGTGACACGTCGTGAGCTGCTGTTGTGTCCACGGCCACGGGACGGAGTCTCGCTCCCGTGGATGTAGAGACAGGGCGCCTTTTCTCCCCGGGGCGCCGCACAGCAGAGGTCGGGTGTGTGTCCAGCAGAGCAGGTGGGGGGCGGGGCACGCTGACCCGATGCCTGGGTTCCTTGCCAAGTACTCGCTCCTGCTTTGTTGGGGCCGTTCCCGGAGCTGGTGGTCCCGGAAAGCGTGGCCTTCAGCTACCGCCCCCGGGAGGCACGGCTGGTGGCTGAGGTCCGAGGGAAGGAGAGCGTGACCGCCACGAGTGAGGCTGTGTGCGGACATCCGTGTGGACGAGGGCAGTGGCTGTCACCCTCCCCTATGGGTTTGTGGGCCGAGGCGGCCACGCCCGGACTCAGCAGGACAGCGCTGGTCAGGAGGCTTTGCAGGGGCCGGAGGGGGTCTCGGCCGGGCTCTGCCCTGACCCCCGGGCCTGCCTCTCACAGCCCGCCGCAGCCAGCCTCGTATCTCGTGTCCCCGAAGGGCGGCCGGGCTACCTTCATGGCCGCTCTCCTTACGCATTTCTCGAGGGCTTTGCTCTTTCTGGCTCACTCTGTGAGGCTCCTGACCCTGCTGTGGTCACCGTGCATCCCCCAGAACCGTCCCCCGGCCACCTCTCCTCCCAACGCCTTCTCTCCCATTCTGGTTCTTTGCTTCCCGAGACCGGAGGCTGAAGGGTCTGAGTGTAATTCCGGCTTCGGCCACTTTGCCTCTTACTGTGTGACCCTGAGCACAGTTCCTGGACCTCTCTGTGCTCCTGCCTCCCTGTCTGTGCGAGGAGCCGTGAGAACAGCGCAGGGTCCCCGTCCCTTTCTGCAATTCCGAAATCCAGAAAAGCGCTTGGAAGACAATCTAATTTTCCGTGAGCTTCGTGCCAAAACCGACTTGGCAGCGAAGTCGTATCTGAGCCGACGCGAAGTTATTTGTGGCTTTGTTTATCCTGCTTAGGGTGACCGTTTGGACGTTCTGATTCGGAAATCGTGGTTTGTCGCGTACGGGGCGCCGTCTGAAGCCACCGCAGGGCGCGCGGAAATGGAAAAGGGCACAAACGCCATCGTTAAATCCCCCAAATCCCGGATTCTGATCATGAGCCGCTGCCCGGCAGAGAGCACGTGACAGGCGCCGGCTGCCGTTTGCTGCTGATCTGCGGCCCGTCCCAGCCCCGCTGGAGGCTCTGGGCCAGACTCCAGCCGTCCTCGCGGAGACGAGAGTTGGAGCAGGCTTGCACCTCCCCGAGGCTCTCTCCTTGACTTGCTCGGGAGCCGGAGAGAACGAGGAAGGGATTAGCTTTCCCACCACGTGGACCACATGGGCTGCCCTTTCCCCGCCTGTGCCACGCAGCCCGGGGGGTCAGAACACGCGCCCAGGCCTCCGGCACGCTGTCCCTCGTCCCGGGGCATCGCCGGCTTCGGGGGCCTCGTCTGTGGGGTGACCGGTTGGGCACGAGCCGTCCTACAAAGTGGCCTGAGCGAGGGGGTTGTTTAATAGCCCGAAGCTCGGCTTTCATATGGTCGGGTCTGGCTTCTCTTGGAGGAATAAGGATAAATGGCTCAGAGAAGGTGGTTGGAGGGTAGAACTCTTGAGAACCATCTAGTTAAGCACCAATGCGGCATTCCGGCTGCAAGGGCGCTGCTTTCCAGGGAGGCTTCCCCCCTGCCCTGTGGCGTTAGGGGGACGTTGTTGTGACAAGGGTCCCAACAGGGCTTTAAATGTCAGTTCTGTGAAACTGCCCCGGCTCGCCATGCCCTGGACCTTGGCAGGTGCCACCGGGAGAGAAGGCGGGTCAGATGGACTCCGTGGCGAGTTTCCCACCAGCCACGGAAGACTCCTCGGGGAGGAAGGGGATCAGAAAATGGCAAACTGCTCGCTGAATCGTTGGGAAAACGAAACCACGCTCTTTCGCGCTGAGTTTCGTGTTTAACTTTAGAAACGTGTGACCTGAGCCCTGGTTTGCACACCTGTGGCCCTGGGGTGGCTCAGGGCCACACCTGCGTCTCACTTACTTTGCCACGTGCTTCACGTTGTGCATGACTTGTTGGTATTTATCACGAAGAGCTTTTATGTAAACATCCGGAATCTGGGCCTCTCTTGAGGAGCATGGAGAATGTGACCTCCAGTCCAGGCCTGTATTTTCTGTGGCTCGGGTGGGCGCTCGAGTTTCCAACGCTGGCCTAGAACCCTGTCTGGATCTGGATCTGTCTTTGAGCTCTCTACGGTGGGATGTGGGACGTGGGATGCCCACACCTGGCTTCTGTTTCTTTTTTCTTTTCTTTTCTTTTCTTTTCTTTTCTTTTCTTTTCTTTTCTTTTCTTTTCTCTTTTCTTTTTTCTTTTCTTCTTCTTTTTTCTTTTCTTTTCTTTTCTTTTTTTCTTTTCTTTTTTCTCTTCTCTTCTCTTTTCTTTCTTAAAGCTCATTTATTTTTCAGAGAGAGAGTGGGGAGGGGGTAGTGCAGAGAGAGAGGGAGAGAGAAAATCCCAATCAGCAAAGAGAGAATCCGCTGACAATGCAGAGCCCGATGCGGGGCTTGACCTCACGAGCCGCGAGATCATGACCTAAGCTGAAACCAAGAGCCGGGCGCTTAACCGACTGAGCCCCCCACATTTCTGTTTCCTCTTAACTGTCTCAGCGGATGTGCCTTTCACACCTTTTAACTTATTCTGAACGACCGGCAAGAGTAGACCGTTACGCTGCATGAAGCCCCTGATGAACGTCCCCGCCCCCAGTATTTGCCCCATGGGGGGAGAGTCAGCTAGCTGATCAGTTTTCTGGCAAGTTCTACGGCCAACAGCTCTGCAGAATCCAGGGCATTCTGGCCGGCCCGCTGATGCCTTGGGACCTGTGCTGGTTTCCGAGGAGCTCTGCTGAAACTCTCACCGCCTCGCTGCCCGGCGTGTTTGGTGAGCCATGCTTCCGCCCCGGTCCTGGCGGGCATCTCTGTCCACGTGCTGTCGTCCTCAGGCAGGCCAGCTCGGGTTTCTCCAAGCGGCGACCTCAGGGCCCGAATGCGAGCAGGAGATGCCCGGGGGCTTTGCGTGGAGGTCAGACACATCACCCGTGACACATCCCGCCGGTCAAGCAGGGATTCAAGAGCTGGGGACCCACCCCCACCTGGTGTGCGGGAGGAGTGGCTGAGTCGTACTACAGAGCAGGGTGTACGTGGGGACGGGGGTTGTGGCCACGCCCTCGTGTGCAGTCGGCCCCGGCAGGTGCACCGCCATCTGTCCACCGGCGTTCTTCAGGGTCCATGGGTGTACCCTCCGCGTGTGGCCTTGGCGGTCACGCAGAAGCTGGTTTAGTCCAGAGGAAAACAGTCCCAGAGCCCCCGGGAGGGAGTCTGACCACCCACCAGTCAGGTTCCCCTCTTCTTTTCCCTGATACTTCTCTCCCTTTACCTCCGGCCACTCACCCAGGGTTTTGTTATGTGATGGCCACGGTGTTTCTGATTCCCCACCTGAGTCTCTCGTGCTAATTTATTTAAGTCTGCGTTCTGTTTGGTCTTCTGTGCTGAGAGGAGACAGTGCACTTTGTCACATTCCATCCGTACAAGCTCCGTCATTCAGGATTTTGCTGTCAAACAGTCACACATTCTGTAGAAATCATAAAGTCCGTGCGTTAGATAAATCCAAGATATGACCAGAGTCGTAAAATAATATGCCAAAGCCATAAGCCTCTCGAATAATTTTTATAAGAATGTTGTTCTACTATAAGGTGAGAATAAATATGTTACGTTTTTATTATAGAAGAACACCCATTTACTAAAAACTATATACATAACACATAAAAATATAATTCCACTCTATCATAAATATCGCTGTTTATATTGCTAGCTATAAAGAGCATTCAACGTTTAATTAACAATAATTTTGAGAGTATGTGGACATTCCTTTCAAACAGCAAAGCATCGTATGTTAATCCGAGTCCTGGCTGTCTTCTTGGCGTTTGCACAGGCTTCCCGGAGTCCTGGAGACAGTGATGGCCAAGCGTGTGCCGGGCTGTGCCCGGGGCCCTCTGACCTGACTCGTTCAATCCCATAAGCATATCACGAAGCAGATGCTGTCATTGTCCCTCAGTTACAGATGAGGAAACACAGGCACAGAGAGGTTAGGAAGCGTCCCCATCTGGAAGTGGGGTGTGAGGGTAAACGCAGGCCTCCTGGCTCACGAACTTGGCTCTTGGCTGAAATGCAGTATTAACACGTATGCTTGTGACCCTCCTCTCTCTGAATACTGTTGAACAACCGAAAAATAATCATTCTAATTCTTTCCAGCTTTGAAGGGCTTTGATATTCGAAACCCGTCAGCAGGACCGCACTTGGGTTAGTGACGATTGTCTGAGTGTGTCAATAGATAACGTCAATAGATAGTACAGTTAGTTAACGGAGGAAAAGCCCAGAAAACCAAGGACATTCGGTCTCCTCTCCCTCCTTCACCCGGGGAGTCTGGGGCAGGGTTGGGCTGACCCATCTGGTGCCACTGACCCCGAAGAGAGGGTAAACATGAGACTCAGAGAGTTAACTGGCTTGGCCAAAGGCACACAGCTCACTTAGGTCCTGCAGAAGGATTTGAGCCCAGCTCTGACTCTGCAGCCTGGCACTCGCCCCCCACGGCAGAGCATCTGAAGACAGGCTCTGCGCCCGGGAGAGAGGAAAGAAGGCCCAGCACAGTGGGAAACCGATGGGGCAGGGGTAGCATCGGACAGCGTGTGGGGCTCAGATCCTGGAGCAGGACCCAGGTCACCTCTCAGCCGACACTCATGAGCGAGGGACCAGAGACTGGACCTAAGAGTCATTGCAGAGGAAGGAAACAGCAGCTCTCGGCAATCCAGGGAAGAGAGGGGGGAGGCATGGTTGGTGGCTCCGCGAGCTTTCCCCGGACGGTCACCCAGCACGTGTGTGTGTTTGCTTACACCTGTCTCTCTCCCACCCGTCTCTCGGCAGGAGTTTGTGCAGCTGGCAAAGAGACTGGTCAGCGACCCCGCACTAGAGAGAGAAATCGTGGCCAACGGAAGGAAGTACGTGAGAGCGCGTCACTCGTGGCAGGCGGAGAGATGCACCTACCAGAACCTCATCAGGACCCTCGAGGGAAGCATCCAGGACTAAGGGCGCTCGCCTGGTGCCCTCACGCGCCCGCCTGTGGCCGCTGCCAGAGCGCAGCCCCGGGCAGATACCCAGAGACAGAGCTCTGGGCCACCGGGTCCATCCCGGGACAAGTCACACCGGTTTTATCAGAATCCTAGATAAACAACATCAGTTATAAGGCAGAACCTCATCCGGATGTCTGTGCTTCCAGATAACATCCCGGATGTGTTTACAGATCGGTCCTGATGGAGACGCGGCAGCTCCTGGGCTCATGGGGGTGGGGGGTGGGGATGGGGGAGACCACGTTAGCTGCCGTGGGACCCCAGGTACCACAGGGCCTCATTTGCAAACCACCCAGTGCAGACGCTTCCCTGTGGGTCTTCTGATGACTTAGGACCCGTCGTTGTTCAAAAAGCAAAAGCAAAATCGCACGTCCGCACAGAGGGGTCCTGGCAGGTACGTGCACGGGGCCCCCGGCTCGGGGAGGTTTGCTCCTTGGGACACCAGAGATAGGGCTGTGGGTGAGTCTCCCGGCAGCACGGCTCGCTCAGCAGTTCCATAGCTGAGAGGCATGGCATGCTCCCTGGGAAAGCAGGCAGTCCACACTGCAGGCTCCTCCTGGGAAAGTGGGCAGTCACACTGCAGGCTCCTCCTGGGAAAGCGGGCAGTCCACACTGCAGGCTCCTCCTGGGAAAGCGGCTGGGAAAGCGGGCAGTCCACACTGCAGGTCCTCCTGGGAAAGCGGGAGCAAGGGGACGGGGTACACGGTGCTCACAGCCTGGAAGACACTCCAGCAACCCCCAGATGGAGCTTGGGTCATTGCGGTCAGCGTCAGGGACCCAGGGGTGGGGGCCCAGCAGGTCACAAGCTTCCAGCCCGTGGCAGGACCGGCCGTCTGGTGACGTTACCCAACACCCCACCTTGGAGACCCAGTGTGGCGAGTTCAGCCAAGTGGAGCCGTCACTGGTGTGATGTCCCTGCCGCAGCAGCACGGCGTCCCCAGAACCGGTGCCTACTCGCCTTTGGAGGCCACACCGGCCCCTGGTGGGTCTTGAGTCACCGCATTCCCGGGGACGTGCCGTGGCAGCAAAGGGCGCGGAGAGTTCCACCGCGTGGTGGGAGGTAGAAAGCAGTGGGGACTTGAGAAGGTAGAGCAGCCTCGGGAGCCCACGGCACGTGGTGCTTCGTTGGTCGGTCTAGACGCCGGCAGACCTGGGGGCAAGCAGTCACCTCGACTGGGGCTCCATCCAGGACGCAAGGACACGTTCGGGGTCTGGACGCTCCCTGTCCACCTTGCTCAGAGCCGAGCCAGGAAGGCAGCCACTCCTCACGGCTGGGGTTTGCACTCGTGACTCTGCCGGGGCCGAGGCTCCTTGGGGACACAGCAAGGAGGGGACTCGAGGGAGAAGCCGAGCCCGAGGCGGCTCCCTCTGAATCTGGAACTGGCAGTGCCCCTTAGAGAGAGCCTCGTGATGGCTCAGGGGCCACCCAGCGGTGCTGCTGGTTAGAAAACTCTGGTTGTTCGGAAGCTTGAACCCATTCCCTGTTGGAATGCTGCAGTAGATGCTTGATCACGCCGTGCCTGAACGCCATCGGTCTGCGTCCCTAGATAAACATGCTCCCAAGCCGGACGCACTTTGGGGATGGGCGTGTTTCTGAACGAATAAAGTGCGCCACCATCAGCCCAGGGAGACGGCTGCCGTGTGTTCACGTTGTGTGCGGCGCTCTGCGAGAAAGCGCCACCCACCCCCACCCCCCCGCCGCCTCCAGCCCCCACCCAAGAGGTGCCAACGCTCCAGAACCTCATCAAGAGGGGTTTCAAACACGATCGCTGTTTTAATGCCGAAGCGCAGACGAGAAACGGCGCTTTTCCACAAACATGGCAGATGATTCTACTTTCATACGCAGTTAACTTTACGCTTAAACGTTTTGTGTATCGTTTTCAAATTTGCTGACGCACAGGCTTGAGTGACGCCAGGACTGAATCTCCAGATAGAGCTGAGACACGACAGCCTTCACATACGGAGGGAAACTGCATTTTAAGGAGGCATCGTGTGAGGGAGCCAAGGGGCGCCGCCTCCTCGCGGCCTCTGGTCCCGCGACAGTTGGCGCTGCTGGCTTCCCGTTGAACACCCCCCTTGCCCTTCCACCCTGTTCTGGAAGAGCTCACTGCCTCGGGGCCCTTCTGATCTGAAAGCTTCCTCACAGGCGTTCAAGGCTTACAGACGCAGACCACATGGGCTCTCTGGGGGCGGCTCTTGGTAGCGGGACTTGCCTGGCGGTGACCCCGAGCTTTCCGCCATGTGGGGAGGGCAGCTCTTACGCGTTTTCCCGATGAAGGACGCAGTCCGTGTCTTGCCCCCACCCCCGAGTTCCTCTTTCCTTGCCTCTCCCCACGCCCCACCCTCACTTCGCCTTCCTGACCCAAAGTCCTGGGAGGGTCAGGGGGCTCATCTGGAAAGACCTCCCCACCAGGCAAGCCGCCCTCATGGGAGAGGCCACTTTTTTTTTTTTTTTAAGTTTGCTTATTTGAGAGAGGGAGAGAGAGAGAGCACAAATTGGGGAGGGACACAGGGAGAGGAAGACAGAGAATCCCAAGCAGGCTCCACACTGACAGTGCTGAACCGTGAGATCCTGACGGGAGCAGAAGTCAGATGCTTCACTGACTGAGCCACCCAGGCGCCCCAGGGACAGGCCACTTGTCGAAGCAGTGGTTCGGAGCCTTGGCTTTTAAACTCCTGGTGCCCGGGCTGCATGGCAGACCAGTGCCATTGGCTCTCGGGCGTGTAGGCTCCCAGGCCCGCAGCTTCTCAACCATCCGGGCTGCCGCCGAGAGGGACCCCTGCCGTCTTCGATGCTCCATCTGAATAGGGACCAGAAGTTCGCTGAAAACGAACTTCTAGGAAGGGGTTGGATCGTGCCCTTGTATTGAGAAGTGAATCCAGAATTAAGCACATGCGTTACATTTGCCTCATGTTTAAGATGATTTGCTTACACACGTAGAATTGAAACTCCAAGGGCAGGGCCGAGATGTACTTCCCCCAGAGTAAAAGGCAAGCACGACAAAAGCCCCAGGACCTGGCACGTGTCCCCAGCGCCTCTCCTTCCTCTGACCGCTCTGTCTGCAGGTGCAGCGGCTACGAGATACCCTGGCTGCAGACTCTGCCGTTGCTTCGGGCATCCCACTTGGTTTTTTTTTAAAAAAAATTTTATTTTTAACGTTTATTTACTTTTGAGACAGAGAGAGACAGAGGATGAACGGGGGAGGGTCAGAGAGAGAGAGGGAGACACAGAATCTGAAACAGGCTCCAGGCTCCGAGCCGTCAGCCCAGAGCCCGACGCGGGGCTCGAACTCACAAACCACGAGATTATAACCTGAGCCGAAGTCGGACGCTGAACCTACTGAGCCACCCAGGCGCCCCTCGGGCATCCCACTTTGTACTACTCGCTGGGTACTTTTTAATGCCAAGAGAAGTGTTTCTTTCCCACGAGGTTTTAATTTACCCACCCAGACACAGCTCACCTTTTCTCCCCAAGATCTCATTTGCATACAAGCTCTCAGCTAGTGCAGAGGATCCATTAGTGCCTCACACCCCGCAGCTCCTAAATTAAAGGCTCTGAGTCAAAGAACACGGGTTTTCACCCGGATCTCCTAAGAGGTTCACCCGTCTTGGGTGAGACACCACCCTGGAAGACACAATAAAACGGTTAAATGGGAATATGTAATTCCAGCCACTCAAAACGTTCTTGTGATCGCCCTGGACGCGTAGGCAGGTCACCGTTCACGTTAGAAGGTCTTGGGAAATTGATATCTTTTCTGAAGGGATCCGTGAGTCACAGTTTGGCCCAAAGGAAGAGTTTACGTCAAAAAGAAGATACAGGGGCGCCTGGGTGGCGCAGTCGGTTAAGCGTCCAGCTTCAGCCAGGTCACGATCTCGCGGTCCGTGAGTTCGAGCCCCGCGTCGGGCTCTGGGCTGACGGCTCGGAGCCTGGAGCCTGTTTCCGATTCTGTGTCTCCCTCTCTCTCTGCCCCTCCCCCGTTCATGCTCTGTCTCTCTCTGTCCCAAAAATAAATAAAAGTTGAAAAAAAAAATTAAAAAAAAAAAAAAAAGAAGAAGATACAGCGAACGACCTTCTTGCCTAGGGTTTAGGCTCTACAAGCAGCATTTAGAGGAAAAGTCTTGTGTGGTCATGTTACCAGCACGAACAGCCCGGAGTGCAGCGCCCTGTGCGCTCAGTCCTGGTCCAGGCAGGTTGTAGAACCCACCGTGTGAGGTTAGGGAAAGCCGACCTCTGCATGTCTGGTCATCAGAGGGTTCCAGATCTTAGATGGAGAACTGAATCCCTCGCAGGAAGCGGGGAAGCCTCCCCATTTCCCGCTGGGGGTGATTTCATCCTGTTTCTTTTGTTTATTTATTTTGAGAGAGAGAGTATGAGCAGGGGAGGGGCAGAGAGAGAGCGGGGAGAGAGCGAATCCCAAGCAGGTTCTGCACTGTGAGCACAGAGCCCAACGCGGGGCTCCAACTCACATCGTTGAGATGGTGACTTGAGCCAAAATCAGGAGTTGGACACTCAACCGACGTGCCACCCCGGGGCCCCTCCGTTTTCGTGTTGGCCGTGTAGAGAAGTATTTACGGGAACAGCGAGCCAGGCCCCGTGCTGGGGCCCCGGCGCGGATGTGGGGATGTCGTGGGGTCAAGCCACAGGCAGGACTTGGGGTCAGAGTCAGAGAGGACACACCCTGCAGACCAGTGAGGCCCCAACCGTCTGTCAGAATGGAAACGGCGGCCGAGCAGTTTCTCGGAGAATCTCAGACTCCAAGGCGACTTCTGGTAGAAACGGTTACAAAAAGGTGCAGGGGGGCGGGGGGAGGGGGGGGCGTTAGATAAAAGGAACAACTTCATCTTTGTGGCCACGATCTATTCGGAAGAGATTATCTTACAATCCACTTCTATCAGACTCGTAAATAGGCCTTAAAAATCCAGGCTGGGAGAAACGTCTTTCCAAAAATGTACACAATTCAGCTAAATCACAAAGGCTTTGTTCCTGGGAAGGAGAATGAACACAGTGAAGCCTTTCTCAGCAGAGGCCCTGAGCTCACTGCGCACGTCCCAAAGCCTCCGCCCTCAGAAGGCTCGTGCTCCGCTTGAAACGGATTTTCTTCTTCAGCTTCTAACGTAGAAATACGCTCGGCATTTTCCCAGATCAGAAAGGCCAGCAAGCAGACGTCTGCAAGAAGCCGGAGGCCACGGGGCCCGGGCGTTCTACGCAGTGAGCTTTCTGACGTGGGTTTGCCGTGCCCGGTTCTCGCATTTCAGAAACGCCCAGAAAAACGGCTTACGGGGTCTCAAGAGCTGCTGACTTCCATCCTCGAAGGCTTCCTCCCTTCTTTGCGCCTCTGGCCTGTGTTCCCGGATCTCTAGACGCGTTTAGAGGCTTGGCGGGCGCAGAAACACCTGTGACCGCAAAGGACCTGCGTTTGTGATGTCAACAGTCTTGTGACCCCGTTTGTGTCACTGAGGGTGAACGTGAATGCCCACGTGCCGGCAACGGTGACCGTCCCCCGAGCTCCTGGAACACAGTGCAGCTTGGGAGGTGCCCCCCGACTTGCACCTTCTGGAAAACACTTACCGCACAGGACCCTGTCCCCACACGACTCGTCTGGACTCACGGACGCCCCACCTGCCAGACACAGATCCCGCCAAGGCCCAGCTGGTCTCACCAGGGGTCAGCCCAGTGGCTTTTCCCCGCCGACCAGTCGAACGACACGCCCGCTCGTCAACCTGTGTTCAGGCTCTTTCCCTCCCTGGGTCTCCCCGGAGCCACTTCCGAGCCCCATCCTTCCCAGCCTTGGGGGCCTCCTCCCATAAGAGAGAAGCCCATGTGCCCAAACCCACGAGACGCCCGCTGCTCTCACGGGCAGAGTCCTCCCTATCGTGAGAATCCTCAGGCGTCCTTTCCGATGAAATGTCTCTTTGCTCAGCGGGGTTTACTTCCCATTCAGTGGTCTCTTCTCCGCAGTAAGTCTGTGCTCACGACAGCCCCGGGACCTCGTTCTGGCTCTCTCTCCTCCTCCCCCTGCCTGTCTCTCCCTGTCACTCTCTGATGGGACGCGGGACCGTCTCCATATCCCATGCAGCCATCATCAGCTGGACACCGAGGAATCTCATTTGCATGGCGGTCAGACAAGGGTTCAGCCCAGGTCAAAGGCAGCACCAAGTTGGCGCATTGAAGGAACTTAACTAAACCACCCTTATCTCCCGTGAGTTGCCCTCTGTATTTACCTTCCTTCCCACACTTTGCTGCCCTACGAGCTCAAAACCCTTCTCCACAAATGTATTGCCCCTTGTTAAAGTGGGTTTCGTCCAAGTCTGCGGGTCTGGCCACCATTTGGGGGGGATTCGGTTCATTTCTGTGAGCCTCCCTTCCCCACATGCACAAGGAATAAACTTTTTTCTCCAGTTCATGGGACTTGGTTTGCAGGCCCCCGGGTACAGAACCTACAAGGGGGTTTCCTCCCCTCCGCTTTCACATCAGCATGTATATTTTGAACGAGGTACCTAGTTACAAGAAGTGGTTTTTTTTTGGTGATACGGAAATGGAATTCTGATCCATAGGACTTAAATACAATAAGACTTGATTGTTTCTAGAGTGTTTCTTAAGTAGTTTGGGAACAACTATTCTTTGAAGAGCCTCATAAGCTGACATTCTGCTTTCACGCTAATTTTTTTCTATTTTTTTTTTTGACGGAAGAATAACATACCCGTGTATTAATGGATACGTGTGTATATCTGTGCATGCACACACACGTGTGTAATTCTTCGTGCAGATAAGACCGTTCTGAGCTTATTATGTTTGGGGACGGAGATGGGCTCACATCCATGCCAGATTCGAGAAGAAACAGCCACATCCTTGGCCTTCGGTTTCTGAGGGGGCTTTTGAATTTCCTGACGGAGAAAACAAGTCTTGGAAAACGAAGCTGTTCGAATCGCAGAGCAGGAGTGTTTGAGAGAGGAAGGTTTTCATGTCCAAAATGCAAGGCCCAGGCAAGCGTCAGAAGCAAGCCCCTGAAGGAGCCGATAGCTGCTTTCATGATCCGATTAGAAAGACATGGGTGGGGGGTCAGGTGAGCGGGCGGGGTGGGGTGGGGTGGGGGGCAGAAAGCCGGGAGCTGAGCCTGAAGACTGGGTGCCGGAGCCCTGCCTCCCTCTCCCACCCCGCCTGGGGCATGCACTAAGTGCGGGGACCCTCCCCTCGTGGAGCCCAGGCAAGGTGCGGGCCCCAGAGCCGCAGCCTGGCCCCCGGTGACGTCGGAGCAGAAAGACGTGACCGTTTATAGCAGCTGTTCTAAAATACGCACATTAGAACATTTGAGGTAGGGTAAAACCAACATTTAAAAGACGGATTTTTAGGGGCGTCTGACTCTTGGTTTCGGTTCAGGTCACGACCTCACAGTTGTGAGATCGAGCCCCGCGTCGGGGCTGACGGCACAGAGCCTGCTTGGGATTCTCTATGCCTCCCTCTCTCTCTGCCCCTCCCCTGCTCGTGTGCTCCCTCTCAAAATAAATAAATATACTTCAAAAAAAAAAGATTTTAACTCCCAGTCCCCAACAGGGCCACAGGGAGCACCAGGGCCCTCAGGAAGCAGCAGGAAGGGGGCAGATGTGGGCAGCAGCCTTTATGGAGGCCTCCACAGGGACGAATGGGCTCGTCAGGGGGAGCACGATTAGGGCTGGCCCGTGTGAGTGGCTTTCATGGGCTCTAGGGCCTGGGGACTGTCCCTAGTTGTCCGGCACGAGGCTGTCACGGGTCAGGCCGGAAGAGAGTGTCCACATCTGGACGTAGGGCCGATGTTAAAACCTCAGATTGACCAAAGCAAGAAACCTAGTTACACACTGTCAGGGACCAGGGGAAAAAGGAAAGGGGAGGGGGACCCCGAAACGGTTGAGTTTAAGCCCAACATCCAAAGTAATAAGAATAATACCAAAGGCTGGAGAGAGCTCACTCTGCACCAGACGCGATCCTGAGGGTCTCCTATTGATTTTAACCCCACAAAAATCCCAAGTTTTGTTGTGATTCCCACGGCACACAGGAGGAAACAGAGGCACGAGGGGGCGGAGGGGACGTGGGAGGGACACATCGGCCTGGAAGTAGGCAGATGAACGCGGCAGCCCAGGGGTGTGACTGGTGGCAGAGGCTGCGTGGCCTCCTCCCCTCTCCCCTCCAGAGGGAGGCCTGGCCCCCCGTTCCTTGAAAGCTGCAGACAGACCCCCCCCCCCCACCGCCTTCTTGGGTGACGGCCTGAGCCCCAGAGAGCTTCCTTCCTGGGGGGTCCGGACGCTGAGATGATCTGACGTGGGTTCTAGAGGCCTGGCCCCCTCGCCCACCCCGGACGGCT
This sequence comes from Puma concolor, assembly GCF_028749965.1. Classification (NCBI taxonomy): domain Eukaryota; kingdom Metazoa; phylum Chordata; class Mammalia; order Carnivora; family Felidae; genus Puma; species Puma concolor. The sequence goes on along the minus strand of NC_141678.1, from coordinate 3,078,753 downwards.
TCCAGAACGCGGGGCTGAGGCCGTCCTCGGGACAGCGTTGCACATCTGCGTCTCCACTCACTTCCTGTCCTTCTCTCCCAAGACGCTCTCCGTGTTGGGGTCTGCCTCCCGGGGACCCCGACCTGGGACGGTTCCAGAAAGATAACTCTGCACCTGAATGTGTGACCTGAGACGCCTGCGGCCACGACGAACAACTTTCCACACCCGGGACAAATTCTTCTTGCTTGAGAGAACGTAAAACTCATCTCCCCCCGCAAACGCAGAATCTCCCCGAACTCGCACTCAGAGAAAGTTCTGTGGGAAAGGCAACGGCCTTGCCCTGCTGGCCCCACCCAGGGGGGAAATGAGGTCGGATTCGCTAGGACCGGTGCCGTCTGGGACATTTTTAAAAACGGTAAAGTAAGATCAGGTAAACCCATAAGCGTCGTGGTTGGCTTCTCTAAATCAACTGCGTTGCGATTATGACAAGAATCATTCGGTTAATATCTGATTTTGCAGATTGCTACGTGTCTGAGTCCTAATCAGTAACTTACACATTATTACCAATAATATACGTAATGTACAATCTCTTCCTCTGGCTACAATCCGTTCGTTGGTCCAGAGATGAACATTTGATCCAAGACAGGCATTCGGAATCTTTCTCTGAGAATTCTGAGCTGGGATAAAGAAGGAAAAACGCAACAAATACTCAGAACAGAGCAGAATGTGAAACGGAGACAAAGGCGGGGGCAGAGACAGAGATGGGGACAGAGCCAGAGACGGGGACAGAGACAGAGACGGGGACAGAGACAGAGATGGGGACAGAGACAGAGACGGGGACAGAGCCAGAGACGGGGACAGGGACAGAGACGGGGACAGAGCCAGAGACGGGGACAGAGACAGAGACAGGGACAGAGCCGGAGACGGGGACAGAGCCAGAGACGGGGGCAGAGACAGAGACGGGGACAGAGCCAGAGACGGGGACAGAGCCAGAGACGGCGACAGAGACAGAGATGGGGACAGAGACAGAGACGGGGACAGAGCTAGAGACGGGGGCAGAGACAGAGACGGGGACAGAGCCAGAGACGGGGACAGGGACAGAGACAGGGACAGAGGGTTTTTTTAACGTGTTCAGTTCCCAGATTCTGGTCGTCCATGCTATAGTTCCAGCCCTTCAGTTCCAAGGGACCCCCTTGTCTTTCAAACAGATTCTTCTGTCATCTCTTGTTATTTTCGGTTGCACACAATGAAAAGAGGCTACAGTTACTCCAGAAAGGTGACACTCCGGGCTGTTCAGAGACGACAGTGTCATCGGAACCAGGCACCGGCAGGTTGAGTCTAAAAGCTCGCGCCCGAGTCAAGCTTAGCGGTGGGTGAGTTACACCATTCACCAAATCTGGGGTCTGGTCCAGGCCCTTGAGGGAGCACCGGGTCATGCCTTTCTCAACCCATGTTGGAGCTGCTGGGTAGGGACCCTCCCACTGGCTATGAGACTTCCGGCAAGTGGATTCACGGTGGGGGCCAGGAATGCTAAATGCAGGCCCATATCCGCTCTCTCCTTCTCGCTTAGCACCAAGCCCTGCTTTTGCTCAACGAGGCAACGCGCCCGTTAAAAACACACACCGTGAGTCCAAGTTGTAAGCAGGATTTTCCAGGTGTGACATTATGAGACACACCTCCGCCCATTATGATGACCTCTGCCCTTAAACTCTTCCCCTTTTTGCTCAGAACTCAGGCGCAATGGCTGGAACTCCAGCAGCCATCTTGCAAGCATGAGGATGGTAGGAAGACGGCAGCTGAGATGTTCTTGAAGGATATCTAGAGGGTCTCTTCCCATGGCCACAGTAACCCTTCTTTTTAAAAAAAAAAAATTCTGGGGCCCTCGGGCGGCTCAGTCGGTCAAGTGTCTTGGTTTCGGCTCGGGTCGTGATCTCACGGTTTGTGAGTTCAGGCCCCGCATCGGGCTCTGAGCTGAGAGTGGAGTCTGCTTGGGATCCTCTGGCTCCCTCTCTCCCTGCCCCTCCCCCACTCTCTCTCTCCTTTCTCAAAATAAACAAGCATTAAAAAAAAGATCTGTGTACAAGGTAAATCCATCATGCCATTCATTACGATACCCAATTTTAAACAATGCAAATATACAGAAATAACCAATTAATTATTATCTGGTTATATAACACGGAATCGTGTGCTGCCTTTAGAAATTATATTGTCAATGATATGACTGAACAGGGAGACATAGTCACCATAGTACGTGGAGTATGGTGACAGTTTTATCAACACTTATGCATAGATATGCATAAAGCGGGACTTACGATGATGCACACGCATCCATGGTTGGGGTGATGAGGTGACGGATGGGATTTATTTTCCTAGGCGTTCTTCCTATGGCTTTCTGCTTTCGCAAAACGAGCATGTAATGCATTGTTGCAGGTTAAAACTACGTTTTTCTTTTTTTAAGTGAAGGAAACTAAGCAGGGAAATTCATCACGGAGCCCTGAGTCCCCCCCCAAGTCTCGCTGACTGTTTCCCAAGTTCCCACTAGGTCCAAACACTGACATGCCGTGCCTATGTGTTATTTCTGGAACAAACCGGCTGATGCCGTGCCATGAAACGAAGGGCTTCCTTCCCTCTCATTTCTGGGGTTCTCATGGGAGCTATCTCTTACAAAAAAAAAAAAAAAGGCTTGAAATCTTCATCAAAAGCTAAAATCATGCTTTGTTTTCATATCTCACAGGCTTCTGGTTTAAGGCTGTATTTTGATCTTCTTGGGAAGTAGTTAAAGAAATGGAAGCAATAGGGCATGCACCAAATACAGCGCCGTGGGAGTTCACCACCCACCCAGACCAGCACCTGCCTTCCACCTGCGAGGGCTTTAAGGGGGAGATCTGGAGTCACTCTCCAGGCAAATACGGCCGAGGTACTTCTTAAGCCGGCTGACACGACCCTGAGCTGTGCTGTGACTGTCCAGTCACAGTGGCTTAATGTGGCTTAAGTCAGTGGCTTAATGGCACACACTGGGGATGCCGGCTTCCATTCACGGGTGCCCAGGGTGACCTAAAGCCCTAACGGCCCTTATCCCTGGAGCACCCAACTACCCAGATCGGAGCTCTCCGAGCTTAACTTTCGTTATATAATAACCTCAGTCATGAGAACTCGAGAATCTCCGGGCAGGAGGCTCTATTTTTCCAGGTGGAAGGCAGTGATGAGCCACGTAGGCAGAGGAAGACAGCCCTCTTTCTCTATGAGCAACTTGTAACTCAAGCTGAGACCAAACACATAATTAATAACTCACTATATAATCGCACGCACAAAGCACCATCCGTCTGCGGACTCTCTCGTCCTTCCGGCCGTGGCTGCTGATCAGTCAGGCTCACAGACGATGCTGTAGTTGGGTGAAGAACTTTCTGGCTAATCTTCTTCGCCCATAACATTTCCATGAAAAAATAAAGAAACAGTTTGTCAAGGGCTTGTCCCAGGCGACGAGGCTTCCGTGTGGAAGCCAACGATTTAATGCCTCAGCGGGAACCGAGAATTTTCCATTAAGTTGTCCAGTGCAATCTCGTCATTCTGGGAAGGAGCCCCCCTTTCTTCTGTGCTTCTGGGTTGGGCGGAAGCCAGATGCTAGAAAGTCCACGCTGTATCTAGGTGCCCCCGCTTCGTGGTCGGGGAAGAATTCTCAGAGCGTGCTCTCGAGATGCATTATTTACCGGTTTGCTGTTCACTGACTTGCGAGCACTCTGCCCGCGGCTTTGTTCTTCCAAAGGGGACACTGGTTGATTACCCCCAGGCCTGCCCCACACTTCACCCGCTGTCCGTTCCGATCCCATCCAGTGTGCCTCAAACGGCCTTTGCGCATTCATCCACTCATCCGTCATCCCCATAAGTCGTTTCCGAGCACTTACTCTGGGTCAGGCCCTGTTGTGGCCCTGGGGACCACGGCCGTGAGCCAGGAAAGGCCAGCTCTGCTCGCTGCCCTCGTGGCTGGCGATCTTCTGGTGGGTGGAGTCCAACCGCGTACCAGGACACAAATCAATTTTTCAAAAGGTATTTCCAGGTTGTGATGAGTGTGGCGGGAGACAAGACAGGGCTGGAGAGTGGCCGGGGTCTGGGTGAGCTGGGCGAGATCTGGCATCAGGGCAGGGGGACCTTACGCTGATGTGGGTGCACGAGAGGCCGGAACGGAAGGTACCCCAAGCCGGAAGAGCAGATGCCGGTGCCCTGGGACGGAAGGGGGCCCCGGAGCTGGGGGAACAGGAGAGGCGGCGGCCACGGGTGGAGCTCGGGAGAGGCCTGGAGAGAGGTGGGCCGCGCGCTTAGGTCTCGGGGGTGCCGGTTGCGGAGGCCCTCGACGGCCCCGGGGTTTCAATGCCAAACCAGAGAGTTTTGAGCAGGGAGGGGGTGGCCCGGTCAGACTTTGCTCCTGAGCAGAGGTGGATGGCAGGGAGCAGAGTGGTGCTGGAGGAGACCACAGTGGAGGCTTGCGGAGGACGGAGGAGGGGACAGAGCAAAAGGGACAGCTCGGGGTCCGTTCTGGAGGCGGAGCTGTTGGAGTGTGCTGTCCCCTCGATGTGGGGGGCGCAGGCAAGGGAGGAGTCAGGGGCGCCCCCTGCTTCTGGCTGGGCAGCCGGGTGGGTGCAGTGCCGGGAGGCGGGAAAGCGGACACGGTGGGCGTGGGTGGTGCAGCTGATGCCCCCCCCCCCAAGACGACCACAGGACCTTGGCTCTGCTAGGGGTGACACCTTCCCCAGGTGACCGTCCACGCGTCCTGGCTTCCCTTGGCCGCACAACGAAGTCCTGGTCCATCTGACAGAAGAGGCGGCACCGGGAGACCTTTCCAGAAAGATCTCTCACAGGGAGCAGCCCCAGAGGCTCACTTTCTCCTTCTCGTTCCTTGGAATGATTACGCGAGAGTCGGAGCTGCAGGGTTCGTCTCGAGGCCTTGAGGCGGGAGCCCGGGTCTCCGATGAGGCTGGGGGGTCGCCGGGTCAGGCCCGGGCTGCCGCCCCTCCGCCTCTGGAGCCCGCTGTGTTTATGTGGCTCTTGCCTTTGTCCCCCGTGGCTGCACCCTACCCGTAAGGGGGGTCGGAGGCGGAGGGTCTGTCTGGGCCGGAGCGCAGGGTTAATTAATTAGCTCGTTATTAGTCCTGACGCTGCACAGTAGGGAAGTAGGCTGCTTTTCACGTCCTACGAGAAAACTGCTTCTTCAGCAGCTTTGCAAGATCAGAGAACGAGGACCGTCTTTCCAGAAATGTTCCAAACTGACAGTAACCGGCTCCCGCTTCTCCTGACGGGTCCGGTGTGTGCCCGGGGCCCGGGGGGCCGGGGGGAGGGGACCCTCTGTGGCGTGTGGGAAGGAGTGCAGGCTGGGGCGAGTGGGTCAGGGCTGGAGCCTCCTGCCGAGACGCCCGCGGCGGCCCCCAGGTTTTCGGGAAGTACCAGAGGAATGGCGCGACCGGCGGGAGCTCTGCTACGAGGTCACGGTGACCCAGGAGGACGGGCTCCAGGCGCGCGTCCGTCACCTGTGCCGTGGCTCTCGCGGCTGTGACATTCTCCGGGCTTATTTTAGAGAGATTTCACCACAGCGGTCCCCACGGGGAAAAGCAGGAATCGCAGACCCTCATGGGTTCCCTGTGCGCCAAGCACCGGCCGCCTCGCCAGCCTGGAATCACGAAGGGCGTCCACGGAGCCTGCAGCCGGGCCATGGGGTCGTGCGGGCTGGACGCTGATGACGCCCCAGGGCAGCTGAGTTTTCAGGGGCCTGAGAGCGGCCTCCCTGCGTCCCAGTTCAAAGGCACAGCAGTCCCATCTCTGAGGTGCAATGAGGACACAGAGAGGGGAAGGGTCTGTCCAAGGTCCCACAGCTGGGTGAGGGGGGCGTGTGGGACCCAGGGCGGTCCTACTCCCGAGCCCCGCTTTGCTTGGGCCTCTGCCCGGTTCTGCTGAATCGGAGCCTCTGGGTGGGGCCCAGAGACTATTCAGCAGGTTCTCTGGGGGCTTTATGCCCAGAAATGTGAGCAGCGTGGTCTGGTTGATTCCTCGGGTGAGAAGCAGGCCAGATGGGGCAGAGCTGAAGCTGGACCCCGGGCCCCCTGCCTCCCTCAGCCCTGAAGAAGCTTGCCAGCCTCTGGGGGTCATGGGGTCCCTGTGGGAGCACCCAGCTCTCCCTCGGCGGCCCCTGGGGGGGGGGTGGAAGTGGCCACACAGGTAGGCACAGTAGCCAAGACCTGTCACCCTTCCTGTTAATTCAGTGTGGTGAGCCTCTGTGTGCACCTGCTCTGTCCCCACCTGTGAGGTCCCAGGTCAGGCTCAGCGGCCACCGCCAGGTTTGCGACAGCCTGGGGACAGAGACCTGGCATTGATTCCAGCCCTCCCTGCCCCTGAGCCTCTGTGACCTCCCCCAGTGGCCAGGCACCCCTCCCCCACCAAGCTCCCCCACCCACGGCCCCACCCCTACCATGTAGAACACGCCGGTGACACTTTGAAGGCCCGACTTCCATTACATCACGCGGCCATGAACGCTAAGCGTGAGGGCAGGAGTAACTTGTCATCTTTTTTTTTTAAGCTTATTTATTTATTTTGAGAGAGAGAGAGAGAGAGAGTGAGCAAGAATGGGGAGTGGGAGAGAGAAAGGAGAGAGAGTTCCCAGCAGGCTCTGTCTGCACTGTCAGCACAGAGCCCGACACAGGGCTCGAACCCACGAACCGTGAGATCATGACCTGAGCCAATCAAGAGTCGGATGCTTAACCGACTGAGCCACCCGGGCGCCGCTCATCTTTTTCAAGACAGACAGACAGACACACACACACACACACACACACACATGCTAACATAAGCACAATAAAATAACTATTGCTCAGGAAAAGAAAAGAAGAGATAAATGTTCCGAATCGGCACACGTGCACCCTATCCACCTTCACCGTATCCGGCAATTTCCAGCCCATCCTTCCGCACGGCACGGCAGACTGCACTGTGGGCGAGCCTTCCCGAGGAGGGGACTGGAGGGGGGATGGGGGGGGGGGTTTGTAGAGTGTGAGCTTTCAGGGTGTGAGCACACGCACGCGTTTCTCTACAGGGAACCAAGGGTGAGCGTCGGTAAGATGGAAGCGAAGGGGCACTTTCAGGGCTGCTCGGGATCGAGGCTTTGGGGAGCGGGGGACCAACGGGACATGTGTCCCTTCACATGATGCGTCTCTCCCGCCTTTCTGGACAAAGGCCATCCACCGCTTAAGCTTAGTCTAACCAATACTTAAGCAGCCATTCAGCCATGTCGGAACCATGTTCGGAGGCTACTCACACCACAGGGAGATCCGAGTTATTGCCAGGGCCCCGGGGAAATGAAATGGGAAGCAGTAACTTTAACGCAAGCGATCCGGCAAAATTTATGTGTGCAAACAGGCCCATACGTGCGCACACACGCTCACTTAGTTGTAAGGCTCGTACAGAGACACACTGCCCGGCGGGCTCGCGGAAGCTACAGTCGAGTCTCCTCCTGTCTTTGCACTGAGTTTGAAATGGCAATATGTTACATTAATACTCTGTTAGTTACTGTGTATTTTTTTTATTTTTATTTTTTATTTAAAAAAATTTTTTTAACGTTTTATTTATTTTTGGGACAGAGAGAGACAGAGCATGAACGGGGGAGGGGCAGAGAGAGAGGGAGACACAGAATCGGAAACAGGCTCCAGGCTCCGAGCCATCAGCCCAGAGCCCGATGCGGGGCTGGAACTCATGGACCGCGAGATCGTGACCTGAGCTGAAGTCGGACGCCTAACCGACTGAGCCATCCAGGCGCCCCTACTGTGTATTTTAAAAATGGGTTTGAAGTCCTGGGGTCTGGAGGTACCGCACACAGATGGAGGTCGTCGGTGGCGATTAGTGTTGCATGGTGACACGTAGCTGCTAGACTTGTGAGCCCAGCATGATGTATAGATGTGTCGCCTCACTGTGTCCTACACCTGAAAGTAATGCAACATTGTGGCAACTACACTTCAGTTAGAAAAAAAAAAAAAGAGGGTTTGAAGTTCCCCAGGAATCAGGCTGTTTTCATACATAATAACCTTTGTTTTTATCGCTGGAAGCTAGAAGCACATTTCCTGCGTTAATTCACGTGGTCCTTGCATTCTTGCTGTGAGGCACGGGCTGCGACTGTCGCCCATTGTGCAGATAAGGAGACTGAGGCACAGGGGAGTGGACAGCCATCCCTCCCCTTCCCCCGGCCCTCGGTGTCCCTCCCGTAAGAAGCGGTGAGCACAGGGTCCACCTGGCTGGTCCGGGCAACCTCCTTGCCTCCAGCCCCCGGCCTTCATCCCATCTGCAAAGTGTCCTTGGTCAAGAAAGGCAACATATCCATCCACGAGTTCCACGGATTAGGATGTGGATCTTTTCTTTGGGGGGGTGGGGAGGGTTCACATTCTAGTTACCACATCAGCTAAATCAAGAGTTGGGGAGAGATGCCTGGATCGTATCTGATTCACCCACACTGCTGGCTTCTGCAAACCCATTTGTGCTGGGTGTGCCTGTGAGTGTCTCATTCTGAGAAGCAGGCCATCAACCTTCGTGGTCAGCTGTCCCTCCACTCAGTGGACGTTTAGTAAGCCCTCCAGCACATTTGCGATGTCTTGCTCTGAGTAGGTTCTCACCAAGATTTTCTGGGATTTGAGTGATCATAGTGAGTTTGCACAAATATTGTTCACCTTTGTTCTAGGAACTGTTCTATTTTTAAATTTATTTTATTTAAAAGTTTTAAAATGTATTTTCAGAGAGAATCGGGGAGAGGCAGAGAGAGAGCGAGAGACAGAGAACCCCAAGTGGGCTCTGTTCTGCCAGCTCAGAGCCCGACACGGGGCTCGCATCCACCCATGAACCCTGAGATCGTGACCCGAGCCGAGATCAAGGGTCGGACGCTCAATCACCTGAGCCACCCAGGCGCCCCACTGTTCTGTCCTGTTAACACGAATCTGCACATCCTGGAGGAAGGCAGGAAAACCCTCTCTGCTTGGGCCATTAATACAGCACCCAGCCTCCATTTTTGCTAAGCCTGTTCACTTTTCCAGCATTTGCAAGGTTCGCGGTCTATAGAATTAACTCCCGATGGTGCCTCTAATGTCAGCTTCCTTAGATGACTGTTTCCCTGGGAATAGGAGCAAAGATTAAAACTGGGCCTGAACAGTTGGAATTTATCAGGTGTCAATGAGCCACTTCCCTTAATCGCCCTTTTGAAAGCCTAATTGCTCTCCCCAGACTTCGGCTCTCATTAAAGTAACCGGCCAAGGCTTCGGAGGGGAGTCCACACCGAGGAGGCGGCAGGCCGGCCCCCAGCAGGCCGGGAGGCGAGCACAGACCCCTGAGCGAGCCCGGCCGCAAGCGGCACCCAGTCCACGGGCAACAATTATAACCGTTAGCCAGCCATTAAAGTAAAGTGTCATCATAAACTGTTTCCTATATCACAATTAATAAACGACAACAATAAATGAAAACAAAAGGTCCATCATTTCATTTTTATGTCACGGGGGTCTGCTGACGTCTGTTACGCAGTGACACGCGCAGTGGGTTCGCAGTCAGAAGAACTGAGGGCCAGCGTTGTGTGGGCTCCGCCAGCCGGGTCTCCGAGAATCACCGAGACGCCACGAGGTCACTGTCAGCGTCTTCCAGCCCCGTATTTTTATCCAGTTCTTATCCAGAGGTTGTGACGTGATCTAACTGAATCAATACTTAACTGAGACGTTTCGTAAGGAAACCCCCTTTCTGACCCCTTTCAGGAGGATGCGGAATATGCCCTCCCCAGGGGCAGCAGGTGCACAGAGCGGACTCCGGCTGCGGCCTCCGTGTGGTGCACGCTTCTGCCCTGCCCGCTTGGTCCCGATTCGGCCGCCTGCTAGCTGCGACAGCAGGTGCACTGCTCAAATCTCTCTATGGCTCGGTGTCCTCCTCTGTAGGATGGGGATTTGAAGGCTGGCTGTGAAGCTCAGATGATTGGCAGCAGGCAAGGCAGCTTGTCCGGCGCCTACCACCCTGAAAGCAACATGTAAGGGTTTTCCGCTATTTGTTACGATTTTTAATTACGATTGCTACTTTGTGTTATCAGCTATGCCCTGCGGGTACGCGAGGTCTCAACCCCTGCTCTAATGCCTTTCCACTCTTCTTTCCCACTGTTCCCGCGTTGGCAGTCTATACCAGGAAAAAGAAAGGACAGCAGTTGGAAAACAGATTGGCGTCACTGTAGGATTCCGAATACCTAGATTTCCAATTCTCTGTGGAGGTTTTCCACAGACTGCATGGCAGGAAGCGTCCTTCAGGCCACGTTGCCTTCAAGAAAAGCCCACAGTTGTCATCACTTTGTAAGACAGTGTGGCGGGAAAGACGGAAGCTAAGGATGCGATGCTCTGGGACCGCGACCCCCTTTCTGAAAGGCCACTCGAGAGGGTACTTTCGCGAGTGCGCCGGCCGTCAGGATGACACATACAAAAGTGGTTAACTTTTAAAAATTAACCGAATCTTTAAAAAAATTGACAGACAACATTCTCCTTCTTTCCTCTGTAGTTGCCTGAGTTTTAACACACGTATGGGTTCTGGACCTAGCGGCACAGCCAGGGCCCACGAAATTCCCTCGTGGACGTTCCTTCCCTTTATGCTCCTGCCCTCGCCTGCCCGCCTCTGGCAACTGGGACCGCTTCTCCATCAGTACAGGTGTTGGGTTTTTGGTTTTGTTCTGTTTTTGAGAATAAGACAGAAATGGAGAGATGTGATGGGCCTTTTGAGATTGGCCATCATCTCTAATAATGCAAAATCGAAACTAACCTAAAAGTACACCCACAGGGGAATAGTTAAGTCAACAGGTAAAAACAGCGTGTGAAATACCATGCAGCGGTAAAAAAAAATAAAATAAATAAGGTAGGCATATATGCGTTAACACTGATAAAACTCCATGATACGCTACGTTACCACTCATGCGAATTCCCTCCCCTACATAAGGTCCTACGTGAGTGCCCAAAAGACTGCCAGGAAGACCCCAACTAGACGAATGGTTATCTGATAGGGGCTGAGATGCTCTCTGCAGACAGCCCATCCCTCGTCCTGCTAGCCCGCGGCCACCTCCCTCACCGCCCCACCACCACTCCCCCACCTCACCCCCGGCTCTGTGACATGTTGGGATAGAGACTCTCCAGCACAGTCCCCCCAGTTCTGCTGTTCACGCCCACTCTCCTCATCTCGTTTAGACACCACGTTCTACGGTAATCAGCAGACTCTTGCTACACCCTGCCCTTCCCCCCACCAACTCTCCTGGCTGTCTTGCCATGTGTTAGACTCACCTAGGGAAAAACCACCCCCAGCTGAATCTAACCCTCGTTTCCTACATGGCTGCACCCAGGCAGGTAAAGGTGGTTGGGGGAAACATCCACCTGCACCCACTGGTATCGCTGCACATTCTCAACTGACAACCTGATAATTGATTATTATCCCCCACGGCTGCTGGTACAAAAGCACCAGAAGCACGTTAGCAGACCAGCTTTTCTCTGCCCCAATGTGTGTAAAAGTTCCCACTGGCTGGGGGAGGAGAAGGGACCAGAAGCCTTCCGCATACCGGATTGAGATGGAGATAACGAGTGTCTTCCATTGACACGATCCAGAAGCCCCGAGAGAGCTGGTGCGGCACCCAGACTCACTTCTCCTTCCCGTCCAGCGAGGACGTCTGACCGAGAGATGGCCAGTGAGATGTCTGGTTTTGATTTGCAAGAGCCACCTCCGAGATGGGTTCAAATGACTCCTAAGAGTGTAAGAGCCCAGGACACCTGGGAGGGTCAGGGGGTATGGAAATAAAACCGGTCTCTCGGCCACAGCAGGGCTAGGAAGAAATAAGTGGAATCTCCTCTCTGGGCACTAACAGCTGCACGGACCACCCTCTGGTAGGGTGATGTGAGTGGAATCTGGCATAGCCGATGCCCAGCCAGACTCTGTATTTCCGGGGAGGGCGACTGAGCCTACACGGTCTTTGCTGAATAACTAAAGAGGCGGGTAAGCTGGTTCAGGGTAGAGGGAGAATATCTCAACGAGGGATCTCGGGCAATGCCCAGATCCCAGCAGAGGGCTTCTGGAACGTGAATATGGGCAACGCCTTGTCAGGGCCGGGTTAAGTGATTTAACAGTGGTCATGTTCGTGTTCCGGGCAGGTGCACAGAGGGCGTCCTCCACATGGTGACTCTGGGACCCAGGTCCTCTCCACCTTGTGGTTCTGTCCTCCTTCGAGGCTTCTTCGTCCAGCTGGTGGATGGGGAACGAGAGTCGGGCTTCTCCGGGCCGGGCCTTCATCGGCACATGCCGTGTCCGTGTGCAGTGCACTGACCAAATCTCAGGCATTTGCTTTATGCGGCTGCCGGGACGCCAGGAGCTTTAGCTGAGCTGCGTTCCCAACAGAGAAGGAAACTGGGGTTTGGTGAGCCAGCAGCAGTGTGTATAGTCTCCAAACGAAGCAGGTGAATCTCCTTCCTGCCCCCTCGCCACCGGGTAGGACCGAGCTCCCCTAGGCTCCCTAGCGTCGGAAGCAGGGGTGTGAGGTCGAGGTGGACAGCGACGCAGGGGGAACGAAGACACATGGGAGCCAGGAGGGCTCCCTGACGAATTAGCACTTGCTGGCCACAGAGGCTTTCCTGGATCACCTGTAAGTGCACCCCTTGCTGTGCAGACCGTGGCTAAGTGTTTTCCGCAAGGCCAAAAGTTCCCTTAAGCACCGCAATTATCCCAGTTGGAGATGTCAGGAGAGTTTACAGTTAAGGAAGGAGTCAGTCTGCTGTAAGCATGATAATGAGGTACACCCTGTGCTGTTTTTACGGCTTTGGAACGGAACATTCCCGCGGCCGCCCTTACATACGGACGGAGGACTCAATTGTCCTTTGGGGAACCATCGAGACATAATTTCTCTTCAGTAGAGCAGGGTAAGTTATTCTGACCCACACGGCTCACACCTCAGGAGGGAAGAAAATAAATCAGCACTCTGCGGAAAATCTTCCTTCATTAGGCCCGGCTCTGATGAGGCCCCGTGGGCCTTGCTGGTCTGAAGGCAACACGCAGCTGACTTCTCCAGAAATAAAAAGAGACCCGAGGTTATGTAAGAGGCTTTCCCGGAAACCGAGGGCTGTTGAAGCGAAATGGGACACGGAACTTGGATCCTGGCGGGAGAGAAGTCATCTGTCGTAATAAATGGCCTCAGAGAGGGGAGGCGGGCTGTGACGCGGAGGGTATGGGGGGGGGGCAGGGAGTCAACACAGCACGTGTGTGGCCAGATAGGCACATATACGTGCACATACAGTAACACACGCAGTGGTACCCACTTCTGGGGGAGCACCGCATCACGACACGTTTTTTCACATTTACGCAGCAAAACGCACACAAACGTAATTGCAGTAAGTGTGCTAAACGAACACTTTACACGGTTCCTCATTATTAGACCGGGAAATACTTTTGCCGCAAACCTCCGAAAAAAATTTCTGGGTCGTAGAGACATATTTTATGTAATTTGGGAATTGTGGATGAGGGACTGCAGATCGGTGAGGGTGCACAGAGGCCCCTGCACAGTCCCGGGCACGCGCAGGAACCCTGTAAACGTCGACACTACATCTTGGGCGTTGGAAGAGGGTTTCGAGGATCGGTCTGGCAAAGCCAACAAGAGAAGAGGGTTGAGGAGTGACAGAGATCCAGAAGAGCACTGTGCAGCCTGAGCGAGGAGGTGAGCCACCAAACGCTCCTGTCCCTGGAGGAAGCAGGGTGTGCATGATGAGAACACGTGCTTTGGCACTGGATCAGCTTACACGGGCCCCCAGCCCCGGCATCTCCTCGTGTGTGACCTTGGACGAGATACCTAGCCTTTCCGTGCCTCCTGGAACCCGGCTGTGCCGCGGAGACGTGAAGTGGTCTTTCTCCGGGGACCCTCGGGGGCCGCCACCGGAGGCCAGGCCCCGTGACGGTACTTTTGTCAGTGAGGAGCAGGCGGTGGAGACAGACCGCATTTGGGGAAAAAGCATGTGTGCCCGGGGGGCAGCGAGGGAAGGAAATCTTTCTAGGGAACGTTGTTTCGGTCACACTCAGGGAAAGCAGACTCCTCACTGGACACACGGGCTCAGAGAGGTAAGGTGACTGGCCTGATGTCACACAGGAAATCCTTCACAAAGCCTGCTGTGGGACTTCTGTCTTCTCCTTTCTGGTGCTGCCTTTCCCCCGCCATATTCCTTTATTTTTCTACTACAGGAGCAAACGAGCCCAGGTTTTCTTGGGATCAGTGTCAGTGTGACTTCAAGGGGGATGGAAGCATGACGTATTGAGCACGATAGATGGGGACCGCATTCTCGAGTCCATGGCTGGTGCAGCTCACACCTACGAGAGCCAGTGGCCCGCAGGTCATGCTCTGAGATGCAGACAGATCCAGAACGCTCCGTGAGCGTGCAGTCTCCGGCCCCGGGCTAGAATTTAGAAAAGGCTGCCTCAAACTGTTCCTGCGCTTTAAGATGCGACCAGGACCCGAAGCCTGGGGTGAACTACTCAGAACGAGGCTGTGCCCCGACTGCCAGGGATGCCGTCCGGGCGGAAAAATCCGTTGAGTGAGGCAGAGCCCGAGAGAGGGGCATACACAGCAGAAGCCACGGTGCCTGGCGCCTCGGAGCAGAGGCACCAACATAGGACCATTCGGGGAAGTATTTTCGCCTGCCCAGTCCTTGCACCTTACTGTACCGCCCACAATGTCCTCAGGGTCCACCCGCATCGTAGCACAGTGTCAACGTTTCATTTCCTTTTCTGGACGAATCCCGTCCCCTTGTAGTCAGGCGTTGTGAGCAACGCTGCTGGGAGCGCAGGTGTCCAAATAACCGTCTGGGTCTCTGCTCTCAGCTCTGCAGAATCATTCTTGCTGATCCCTTACAAGGCACCGTGCCGGAACCTTCCGCAGCTGTCCCTGTATGGGAAATCCGGGACGCACAGCTTGTCTTTCTAGTACTCATTCACCTTCTTTGCCTCTGAGCAAGTGTCAGTGAATCTGCTGAATTTAATTGTCCTCGCTTTACTTAGGGGTTCTTCTAAATCGCTAGTGTTTTCGCAAGCCCCTTTTATCATTCGTGGAAGGTTATGTGCTCCTTTGTAACGGGGACCTCAACTAAGGCATTCCCCTCCCGCCACTGTCCCCAATCCCCAGAGAAAACGTGCCAGCCCTGTGTGCCACCTTGCTGAGTAATGGCGGCCAATCTTATTGACCCATGTCGAAAATAACGGATTAAAGTCACTCTTCCCTGGGAATACACTGGCATCCACCTAAGACCTGAAGCATCTTAACCGAAAGCAATTTCTAATGCAGGGATTTGTGGCATCTGGCCACCTAGATGGAGGAAAGGATAATCGGAATTTGAGGGCTTTTTTAGGTCAGGAAGACACCTCAGCACAACACGTGCCCATCAGCTGGGTCTGTCAGCTTTGCGCTTAGCAGCGTCTGCAGTCAGCCACAAAAGCTGCCCGCGCCTCCCGGCCTGGCGGCTTCGCCAGCGGCCCGGCGGGTCCTGACAGGGAGCCTGTTCTTCACGGCCGCCCGGTCCTCCTAACAGCCGGAACGTCCCCTCAAAGGTCATTTTTGTTTTCGAAAGATGTGACATTTTTTCAGTTGGTTAATGACAAACTGGGGATCTGCAGTGTGTAGGTCTGTGGTGCTCAGATCAGAGACAGCCATATGGCTCATGTTTGAATTTCAGACCGTGGGCGAATTTAGGAGAATTTGCTCCTTCGCGGGCTTGCTCCCCATCTGGCCCCCTGGGGAGTCACAGCTCGTGACACTTAGGTGTCGGCTGGTCCTTTCCTCGGGTGGCTCCCGGACTCACGGCTGGCTGTTCTGTTTTCCTGGAGTGGTGATTTTTAAGTTATTTTGGTCCCTGGTCTGGACACCAGCAAATTGCAGATGCGGTGCTTGCGTGCCCCACCTGCAGGGGGCGCCCCTCTCTCCCGGCTGGCCTCCGGCGTTCACCCCTCCATGTCCAGGCTCCACCCAGCACTCAGAGCCACCCTGCACGAGCTGCAGACCAGGCTCCGGTCCAACAGGAGTTCTCCTTGCACTTAGAAGGATCCCCATCACAGCCGGGTGGCCCCGCCCAGGGCCCCCGTCTCCCGCCCCAGCACCGCCCTGTGCCCCACCTCCCCTGCCCCTAGACACGATGCACGTCAGCCCTTGGGGTCCCCTTTCCTGTGATAACCAGCCCGCCTCTGCTCAGAGCGCTGGCTCAAATGTCACACCCTCTGGGGACACCACTTCCTCCAAAGGGCCATCCGCCCCAGGACTTTCATGTGTGGCCCAGTGGCACGATCTGAAACGACCTTGTCCGTTTACCGCTTTGCTCGTGTGCTGCGTGCCCCTTCCCCGCCCCTCAAGACGAGGACTCCGGAAAAGCAGTCACACTGGCGAAGCCGCGTCCAGGGCCGTGAACCCCGCCCGGCCCGCGGCAGGTGCTTGAGGGGCATCTGAAGAACAGACAAGCGTATCCCTGAGTTGCTAGAGAATTGCATGACACACGGTCTGTGAGGCTGGGCGGGGGCTGGGCGCCGAGCTGAGGCTGCGCCGACGTCACCTACCTTCACGATGCAGGAGCCTCGAATCCCAAGGGTCTGTCTTTCTGCAGCAAGGGTGGGTTGAGGCAGGAGACCCACAGTGGCCGTAACCTCCCCCCCCGAGGCAGGCCCCCTGGGGTCACGGATCGGGCTAAGGTGGCTGTGGGTGATGCTGGCCGCACGCCTGCCCCCCAGGAAGCTGACGGCCACCAGCTTTGTGCTCCCATCCCGCGTGGGAGGGCGATTCCACTCTGCCTGTAAGTCCAAGCCTTCCAGCCCTCAGACGCTGGGAGCCAGGCAGCGTCCCACACTGCCACCTAGCTCTCCACCGTCAGCCAGGAGAGGGGCAGAGACAAGTGCGCGTCTGACCGCCCGACACAGTGAACAGGGAGCTCTCACAGGCGCGCTCTTGCTCAATCAGGCCGCGCCCCACACCTCCTGACGGCCCGCCAGGATCGGGCAGGGAAGGAGCTGGCAGACGGCCGGCGTTCTCGGATTTGCCCCTAAAACCGGGGCTTGAGGGGAGGCACTGTGTACAGTCATCTCGGTCCTGCTTGACGTGCCGCTCCGCTTCTGGACTCTTCCCTGCACACACAGACACACACGCACACACGCACGTACAGGCGCACGCGTGCACGGGCCTCGTCTCCCTACTGCGCGGCACTCGGGAAAGACGTTGTCAGAGAAAAGCTGTCAAGATCCGAGGTGCAGAGTTTAGTTTGTCAGGTAGGACCCCTGGCACTCGGCTTTTCTGTGGAGCTCCAACACCACCTAGAACGTGGTAGAACACTTCTTAGGTTGGTCCTGTTCCTCACCCCACGGGGTGCTCGTCTCCTCCCGGAGTCGTCCCTGTCTGTAGTGGGACAAAGAGGTCCTCTCAGATTGATGTCCGCCCGGAACCCCAGGGGTGACCTTATTTGGGAACAGGGCCTTCACAGATGTCATTAGTCAGGGATCCCAAGATGAAGTCATCCTGAATTCAGGGTGGGCCTTAAGTCAAGGACTGGTGTCCTTATACGAAAGGAGCGGCAGAGAGATGCATCGGGGGAAGGAGGCCACGTGAAGACAGAGGCAGAGGAATGCCTAGGGCCACCAAGAGCTGGAAGAGGCAGGACGCGTTGAAGGGGACATGGCCCTGCCCACACTTTGATCTGATTTCA
Organism: Puma concolor; assembly: GCF_028749965.1. Lineage (NCBI taxonomy): Eukaryota > Metazoa > Chordata > Mammalia > Carnivora > Felidae > Puma > Puma concolor. The sequence goes on along the minus strand of NC_141678.1, from coordinate 3,061,045 downwards.
GATCTGGTGCCTCCGGAACTGCAAGGGAGTAAACTGTGGTTGTTTTAAGCCACCCAGCTCGTGGACGCTAACACGCTCTGTGGGGGATTGCAAATCACCCCGGACCGTAATTACCGGTCTCCTCATTTGACCGTAAGTCTCTGTATCCTTGGTTCTGACCATGGCATGTAGCCGGCAGGATTCAGAGCTTGATGGACGAGTGAGCAAGTCAGTGAATGAGTAAACGGATGTGGCTGTGTGAGCCCATGGTGCTGGTGGAGCCACTGAGGCATCATCCCACCAAGAGCCGCGCCCCTCTCTCTGGGCTGAGAACACACGGAGGCAACGGATCCGGCCTGCAGACCCCTCGTCCCCATTCCGGTCCCGAGAGTGCTCAGATTACTAGGGCTCAGTTTTGGGCATAATGCTCAGAGCGGCCTCTTGAGGGCATTCACCTAAAAGAAGTCATGCTGTCTGTTGAAATTATGAGAGGCGATGCAGGGGTGAGCAGACGCCTCTGTGCACACCTGCGCTGCCTCAAAGCTCAGTCACCATCATCGCCGTGGGATGACCCGTGGGAGCACAGAGGAGGCGTGAGGAGGCGGCCTCCGTCCTGCTTCCCCACGGATCCTGTGCACAGCTGGCAACAGTGACCGAAATGTCCACCCTCGCCACCCCGCCCGCCCTTTGGCTGTCCGGTCTGCACCGGAAAGAGCACGTACAGTTCGAGGACAGGAAAACGTCACGACCTTGGTCCCCGATCGGCGTGTCGCGTCTGCCGCTCTCGGCCTCCGTGGGCCTCGCAGCACCAGGTTACCTGACTGAGAGCAGGTCCGGGAGGGCAGGGGGCTCCTGGAAGCGCTGGGTGTCGGGGGCGAGGCGGACGGGCAGGTGGGAAGGGGTGGCCAGGAACCTGCCCCCAGGGGTGGGCCCTGTGTCCCCGCACAGCCACGCAGCAGGACAGGACAGCCATGCAGCTGAGGAGGAAGGGCCCTTCGGCTGGGAAGGGTGAAATCCAGTTCGCCCCGCTTGGCGGCTGCAGGGAAATGGGGCGATTTCAGGCCCCGGGCGACATGAGGTCGCCTTCCGCCGCCTACAGGAAGTCTTTCTGTTCAGCCGAGGAAACGAGCCGGGGACCTGGTTTCCAGGCCAGCGGACATCCGAACGCCCCCTTGTTTTCGTCACAGCCTCCCCGGTTCTCCTTTCGGGAAGCCGCCTAACACACCGCAGCCATGCTCCTAAGGGGGTCATGTGACCCACGCCCAGCCAATCCAAAGATGGCAGCCTCAGGCCCATCGTGATTGGCTCGGAGATAGACACATGGCTCAGTCGTGAGCCAATGAGGCTCAAGTCCGGGACATTTACCGGAAGGGCCCGGAAGAGGAAGAGAAAGAGGTTCTCTGTAGGAGACCGGGCCTCTGTGCTGCAGCAGGTGACCCGAGGGACGACGTGTCCGAGACCGGCTGCGGTGTCCGCACCAAGCGGGGCCGCGTCTGGGTGGTGCCCGCCCTGGGAGTCCCGCCTTCTGGTTACGGCGGCCCGGGTGTGGCGGAGCTGTGTGGACAGATGCCCGCAGGTGCACGCAAGACCCCGGGGAAGGTGGCTTGCGGGGAGGCCGACCACCACGCGCCCGGTGCTGTAGAGACCACCCATCAGCCGTGTTCGGTCTGAGGCCCCTCTTCTCGGAGCTTCCCACTCACAGGAGTCAACATTTTATCTTCCACGGACTTTTCCTAACATGGGAGGCATCTCATACTTCCAGAAGTTTCTGCCTGGTTGATGCTTCCTGGTGACATATAGAGGCACTCGCATCTCATCAGTAACTTCTGTCGGAGCTGTATTTTTCAGAAAGATTTGCTTCCAGGAAGCGTGTCTGCAGACAGCTAATTCCATTCGTGTGATTTGTTACCATCTCACAGTTTGATTCACACCGTCTCTGGAAGATTAGGGGAGCATCTTTGGGGGTTCTTCCAGCGTTCTTCGGTTGTCAGTGACAGGTTGGTTTTGACCAGCTTCAAGACGGAAGGGGTTTCGTAGAAGGTTATGGGTGGGACGCCTGGGTGGCTTAGTCGGTTAAGCGTCCGACTTCAGCTCAGGTTATGATCGCATGGTTGGTGGGTTCAAGCCCCATGTGGAGCTCTGTGCTGACAGCTCAGAGCCTGGATCCTGTCTCCCTCTCTCTCTGCGCCTCTCCTGCTCACACGGTGTCTCTCTCTCAAAAATAAATGAACATTTTTAAAAATTAAAAAAAAAAAAAGAAGGTTAAGGGGTACCTTACGAAGTAGAAAGTTAAACTGAGACTCTGGACTTAGGCTGGAGAGGAAGGAACAAGGCAGCAGAACCGGGGTAGGTCACAGGAACAGAGGGCACCTGTGGGGACGCCCCTTGGAGGGGATGTCTTGACTGATGGCTCCACCCACATCCAATGGGAGGAATGTTGCTCCCAGAGCAAATTCGGGATGCTGCCACCCATAAAAAGGGTGATCAGCAAAACAGCACATGCCTGTTATACCCTGTGTTGCCCTACTCTCTCTTGATGGACAGAGGGATTGTAGTCAAAATATTTAAGGGCCAGTATGACACTGACCAGTCAGAGAGGGAGCCATGGGCATGGGTCTCCTGGACATACCAGCTGAACAGCAGCCCAACTGTAGGCGTTCAGATTCCACTCGTACAGAATCGTTTCTTTCCCTGAAGGCTGGAGAGGTCGACACAGAAACACACTGCTTTCTTCTTTACCTTGTCTCCCTCCTCTGTATATTCTCTGGATAATTTCGGAACCAGCGTGTCTAAGGGTATGAGTACCGGGTTAGGAATTCTGACATTCTGTCATTTCAACTGCCCTTCTGACATTGAGCCCCGTCGTCTTATTTGCGCCTCAGATTTCCAATCGTGAAACTGGGGTTGTGGTCCTTTAACTCTAATCGAATCCGACAACGGTTCCTTAGAATCCTCCTCACCTAGCATCTCTCTGTGACGGATGACAAGTTCATTCATTAACTGTCAGAAAGCAACGTTTCCTGAGTAAGACCGCCACCCGTCTTGCGGCCGCTCCCTCGGATGGAAAAGCACGGTCGCCAAGGACTTGAAGATCCCCGTCTCGTGCTCTGACGACAGTTAGAAGTACACACACTTAGCGTTACTGCTCTCGCAGCCAGCTTTACTTGGAGAAACCCACCTCCTCTTCCAAAGGAAAAAAAAAAAATAAGTACAAAGCCAAACAGTGTCTCTTTTCATCCAGGAGAACAACAGCTTAATTGCCTCAGCCATTTGGTTACCAAATGCAGTGATACGTTCACTAATGAAATGTCTCATGCTATTTGGCTCCTTTGAGGGGAGAAAAGAAAAACAAAAGCTCACCCCAATCTATAAATCAAGTTGAATAATTCTGTTCCCTTCTAAGGGAACTTTTTCCCACCCTCTGTGTGTTACGTTATCTGTGTCCAACAGACGGTGGCAGAGGGAAAGATGACAGGACGCTCTAGCAAATCTAATGAAGGAGCTCCAAATATCGTATCCAAATAAATGAAGGGAATAATGCAAGCGCTCATTCCTGGTTTTTTGTTTTTTGTTTTTGTTTGTTTTTTATAACCACCCCCAGCGCGCGAACCACAAGAAGACGTGACTCACGATGGCTGAGTTGCGAGGTGCCACCAACACACGTTTCTTAGCGGAAAAATCACAGCCTTTTTTCCAAGTCCAAGTTTTTGCTTCGGATTCCATCGGACGGCAGAAGACGGGTTCCTGGGAGTGAAGTCTTCCTGGATCCGCGGGCGGGCCACCCGTGGGAGATGTCGCCCACGAGGAGAACGCTGCTCAGAGGCGGCTCCCACCGTGGCAGGCCCTTGTCGTTTTCTGGCTGCAGCACTGAGATCCTTCTCGGGAAGCCTCCCCGGGTGTGGCGATTTCAACAACATCCTAGGGCTGAAGATGAGGCCATGCTCAGCAGATGCACTGAGCGCTCGCCATAGGCCAGGAATGGCTCTAAATAACTTATTATTTCTTACGACAAACTACAATATAAAATTAGTGAAGTATCTTCATTATAAAACAGAACAGCTCACTGAATATCACTAATAGTAACATTAAACATCAAATTATTATTTTGTTATTTATTTATTACAGATAATTTATTACTTAATTATTATCAACTCAATCCTTGCAATTATAATTTGAGGTGGCTCGTTATTGTCCCCATTTTACAGATTAGAGAACTAAAGCAGGGAGACTTGTAAATCCATTACCTGCACGGGATCAAAAGGCAGAAAGGCCCGCAGCTGAACCCAGGAAGTGTGGCTTTGGCTCCTTCTTGCCTTTTAAGGACCGCATTCTATTGCCTCTCTTGAGGAATAAAATGCCTCTAGGTGCCCCTACAGATGTCTGTTTATAACATTATACAATTCTTGGGGCGCCTGGGTGGCTCAGTCGGTTAAGCGTCTTACTTTTGGTTTTGGCTCAGGTCATGAGCTCACAGTTCGTGAGTTCGAGCCCCGCGTCGGGCTCTGTGCTCACGGCACACAGCCTGCTTGGGATTCTTTCTCACCCTCTCTCTCTGCCCTGCCCTCTCTTTCTCTCTCTCTCTCTGCCCCTCTCTCCTGCTCGCTCTCTCTCTCTCTCTCAAAATAGATAAATAAACATTAAAAAAATAATGCTGTCCACCTGGAATGTGTATGCTGTTCTATACTAATTTTACCTGCATTAAAGAAAGACCATTGGTTTACTTGGTAGACAAGGTTGATTTGGTGCTAATGGGGGTGCCCTGAGCATCCTCCCCAAACAGAGTGGCTGACTGAAATTCCACTTCCCTCCCGCCCGTGGTACCACATCACTTAGGTGACACCACAGACTGGACACCTTACTGATCTGGAAACGGGGGACGGCGTCTGCTGCTTTTACCAATCATCCGGTGGCCGTGGCCCCTCTGTGTGGGTCCTGGCTAAGTTTGCTGTGCCTGGTCCCCCCCCACACACACCTTAGAGAATTTGGACTCCTCCTGTCCAAAGACTGCGATACGGTTACAGCACAGCTCCCTGCATCTTGCTTTGTTATTTTCATATAATTTACGGACCACACAGTAAAACACCCAACCTTGTACTCAGTATGGTGTTGAAATTGAGGAGCGGCAGTGCACTCGAAGTAGTTTTTGAAATCAGGAAAGGTGGATGGGGGGTGCTTTCAGAGTAACCTTGTTGGGGATGCAGGAGGCTTGCTAAACCCCACCTGGGGCTTCCTGCAACCCTGGGGGGGGGGGGGCGCTGAGCCCTGGGCTCAGTCTCGGTGTCATAAACACACGATCACCGGCCCAGCCCAGTTAACAGATTGAGGGGCTGCAAGTAATATCATGTTTTGCACAGGACATTTAATCTACGGATATAGATCACAAGGAGCACGCATCATTGTTTTCAGCTAAGGTGCGCTCCATTGAATCATTGAGAAGTACAGCCTCACTTGAACGGCTGAATGCTTTGAAAACAAAACGGAAAATGGAGAGGTTACATTAAGTGGGTCTTATCTGTAGTAGACACGCACAGATACAAAGTGGGATCGTCCTGTTGAGCGTGTGTGTGTGTGTGTGTGTGTGCGCGTGCACCAAGCATATCCATAGGATGCAGGCTCTGGAAACACCCAGGCTAATGTCATATCCTGGGTGAGCTACTTAGGAGCTGTGTGATCTTGGACAAGGACCCGGGAGCTTGGAATTCAAGGCCAGGCATTCCGGTTCCAAGTCCTTGCCCTCAACCATTATGCTGCCCTGCTTCTCCGGCATGATAATACATGGTGAGTCAGGAGACAAATGTCCTTCCCACCCCTTTGCCTCTGATTCCTTCCAGAGCCAAACATAATTACTAATATCTTACGTATCATCCCAGTAATACAGAGTTTGATTGAACGGCTACCTGATCTAGTCCTTACATTTGTACATGTTTGACATAACAACAGGACGCAATGTTTCACACCATGCAAAGGTATTGGTTTCTTTTGACATCTTTTACCTAAAGCCCATTACATAGAGCTGTCTCTGGTGTGAGCGGTGGTGAGCCACTCCTGGTAGAGTGACATCATGCTGGTGAACCAAGGGGTGGGCAGCTCAGCCCACATCCAGATTGACTTTCCCAAATCCAACCACAATGACAAGACCCCCTTTGATGGCTCTGAAGGCACCGTGGCCATCGCTTCCCCAGAAACCATCATACTACCAAAGACACCAGGGACCCTGTATAACCCCATAGACCCTACATAACCGTGGAGTCTGCAGGATCCTGTGTGGTACTACGAAGCCACACTGGTCCTATAAAGACTAGGGAAACCATCATGGCCCTAGCAAGGTGTCCTAGTTAGCTACTGCTGTATTTACATCCAAGCATGAAAATCTGATGGCTTAAGTTAATAAATACTTGTTCAGCTCACGAATCTGTGCACTGGCTGCACGTTTCCGCTGGTCTCGGCTGGGCTTACTGTTGTTCCTGTGTCAGCTGGTGAGTCAATCGTCAGGTTGACTTTGCTGATTTTGACCAGACTCTGGTGTCTGGGGCTTTGGCTAGGATGATGCAATCGCCTCTACTAGTCTACATGATGCATTCCCCAGCGGGCTGGCCTGGGCTTGTTGATACGGAGGGAGAAGCTTCCAAAGGGTGACCAGGAGTGGGGCTCTTAAGGCCTGGGGGGGGGCGGTCCAATGTCACCCCCACCAAACAGGAAGACTAGCTCAAGTTCAAAGAGCGTAGAAATAACGCTCCACCTCTTGACAGACGGGGTTGCAAGTCACATTGGAAATGGCGTGTGCACACAGGCAGGAAAAATCAGGCGGTCACACCAGTGGAGTAACTGACCCAGGAGCCTTGGAGACGCTTCTGTGTCTACAGAAGGCCTGCGGAGCCCAGCCTGCCCTCAAGGGAGCCCCGTGGATGCCCTGGCCAGTTCCCTGTTGACAGACATTTAGGTTGTCCCCAGTGTTTTGTTACTTCCCAGAGCTCTGCAAGAAACATCTGCACATCCCCATCTGTCTTTGTGCAAACGTGCAGGTCCAGATAGAGGATCAAATACCCAGTGTGCTTCACAGAAGGAACCTTCTCTTTTCTGGGGCGGGGGCGGGGGAGAGGGAGGGTCATTTGGCGAGATATCTAAACAACTACACACAGGCCCCGCACGAGAACAGAGCTCCTTGAGACCTGCTCCCGAAGGCTCGTTCGTCGTCAGAGGCAGCGGTCCTGGGCCCGCGGCCGTCTCTGTGCCAAACCCATTTGCTCAGCACACTTCTGCAGGAGTCAGCATGGGCCTCCCGCGCCTTCCACTGAGTGCGCCTCCTCCCGGGTCTCGCCCTGCCATGCACGCGGAGCAAAGGGATGCAGTAAATCAAATCTCTGCCTGATGGTTCAATACTGCAGAGCACCCCAAATCCCGCCCCACAGGTCAGTGCTACTGTTTAAGAGAAAAATTCCTCGCCCATCTCTGACCTTGGGAACCAGCCCGGCGCATGCATAGGAATGCCAAAGGCTAAGAGGAAAGCTATTGATCAGGACTGGAAGGAGAAGGGATAACGGGGAGTCATAAACGCTTATTAACAGCAGAGAAAGGGCTGGCGCTGGGGTTTCTGGCATGAAAATAAAAGGGCAGAGAGGGAAGGTACAGAATTGGAACATAAAATCTCAGAGTTGGAAGGAACCCAGCCATCTACCAAGGTCAACTGAGGGAAGATTTTAAACATACCAGCCCCCAGGCCCCCTGCCCCAGATCCACCAAGTTGACATTTCTTGGGGGGGGGGGGGTCTCCATCTGTATTCCCTAAACGCTCTCCGGGTAGATTTTGGGACTTGCTGACACAGCCCAGGGCCATCATCCACACCCCGACACCCACGAAAGACGGACATGGACATACCTATGATGATGGTAATACCTGTTTACTGAGCGCTTACTATAGCCAGGCAGTGGGTTTCATTGCCCAGCCGTCCTCGCCCCCCCTACACTGTGCGTGTAAGTATTTGCCCTACTTCCCATGTAAACAACTGACCATCAGAGACCGGAAGTGAACAAAGGCCCAGGGCTGGGAGGCGGCAGAACCTAGCTTCACACCAGAAACAATGTGATCCCAAAGCCTGTGCCCTCCTTGTCCCTAACTGCCTCTTCTGTGAGATGGGGTGGTGGTAGCAGCCAGCCCAGACCCGTCCCCAAGGCCCCCAAAGCCCTCGCTCTTAGCCTGTAGACCTTACTGCACTGCATAAGGATGTGCTTCTCCAATTAAAGATAATACCGAGTGACTCTTATTACAACCGCTACCTGTTCTAGGTTCCTCTGCCTCTGGGGAGGGGGGGACACAATAAAATACAGAGGTGTGTATAAATATATAATAATGCAGAAATATATTTATGTGCATGTGAAGATATACACGTGGTGTGTATGTGTGTGTGTGTGTGTGTGTGCATGCATGTGATAACACACAATCCTCTCCACACATACCCAGCCAAGGTAACTGGAATTCATGGGCCTTCTCGGCACTGCCTTTGGAAGACCCCGTGAGATGGGCTTTTCGAGAGGTCAGGGCCTGGGCAGAGACTGCCCGTGGTCCCCAGAATCCATTCTTCCCGCCTTCCTTTGCGTGAAAGGATCCCCCAAACTTGAGCTAGGCACATGGCTTCCCGGGTGGTGATACTTCCCAGCATCCCTTGCAGCTCAGGGTGGGTGGGGACGAGTCCAGGCCAATGGGAGGTGAGTGGAAGAGAGGTGTGCAACTCCAGGGTCACGTCCATCTGAAGGGAAATTGCTCCCTCCCCTCCTCTGCCTTTTACTTCTCCCTGGAGGCAGAAACGAGGGCTTGGTTCAGTGGAGGAGAGGTTCTTGGCCAGAAGCAATTTTGCTGCCCGTGGGACACTTGGAAACGTTTGGAGACATTTTCCGTTGTCAAACAAGGAGGGGGTTGCAACAGGTGCTTAGAGAGCAGAGGCCAGTGGCACAGTAAAACATCCTTCAATGATCAAAAAATTATGCAGCCCCCAATATTGATAATTCTGAGGTTGAGAAAGGATGTAATGAATGTATTTTCTTTTTCCTGGAAGCTTAGCTTGTACCCTGATATGGGACTTGAATCAAAATGTAAGGCATCGGGGGGGGGGGTGCCTGGGTGTTTCAGTCGGGTAAGCATCTGACTCTTAATTTCAGCTCAGGTCATGATCTCATGGGTCATGGGATCGAGCTCCACATCGGGCTCTGTGCTGACAGTGCAAAGCCTGCTTGGGATTCTCTCTCTCCCTCTCTCTGCCCCTCCATCTCTCTTTCTCTCTCTCAAAAATAAATAAACATTTAAAAAAACCCATAAGTGTCAGAGATCCCAAATGACTGTGGCCTGGCTGTAATACTAGGAGAACAGAAATGCCCCGTTATTATCAGGAAACATATAATAGGAAGATCGGTTTGTTTGTTTGTTTTTTTTTTTCCAGGTAGAATGATTGAAGGCAAGGAACTGACTCATAAATACGAGCAAAGTAAAATTTTCTGGAAGGCCACTGGAAGCTCAGAAATTCACTGGGGAGAGAGGACACAGGCAGGGAGCAGGGTAGCTTTGGAGACTGGGAAGCAGAAGCGGCAGGAAAGGTCCCAAGCAGGGACACATGGGTTGAGCAGCTCCCGAGAGAATGGATGCATTTCACCAGCCCCTTCTGTCCTTGGTCATTTGTTTGAGAGGTAATGGCCCGAGAGAGCATGTGCCTGGTTAACCAAGCCTAGAATGTGAGTGCACCTGCTGGCTGGGCCCCCAGGTGTGATAGAAAAGCTCCGGGTCAAGGGGCGTCCAGGTGATCTTTGACTTCTGCGCAGAAGGTCAGCCACCTGTCTTTACTGTCCCACCGAGAATGCACACAACTGAGGTCATCCCCTAATAACTTGGACTGTCACTAGGAAACGGGGCTGGATAATACAGTGGCCCTAACCAACAAGCACTGGGTGCGAAGTCAGGAGACAGGGCTCAAACCCTGGCTTTGCCACTCACAGGCCATGTGACTCTGAGTAAATCCCTTTGACCTTTTCCGTCTACAGCTCAAGACCAGGCTGTCTCTCTCAATCCATATCCACCGACCCAAATTGCTCAGCCCTGCTCGAGCGTGGGTACAATATGCTTAATAGCTGCTGGTAATATGTCATCCTCCTTGCCAAGATCTATATATTGACGTGTATGGCTCAGGCTATTTGTCTGTACAATTATACATCAAAAAATGGACAATTTTAATTGCACACATTGATTATGGCTCAGTTATTTGAGGAGCATTTAGACAGGCTGGGTATGATTTTCAAAGCCTTCATATACTTTAAACCATCTCAGCAATTGGAAAGAGACAGAACAGCCTACTGTGCGGTGAATCGCCCAGGAAGCCCAGAGAGGCAGCGGTGAGGTCTCCTCTCCCCTTCATCCCACACGAAAGGTCCCCAAGTTGAAGGTCTCATGCTCATTGATTTACTTGGTGAGTGAGGAACAGGGCCGGCAGCCAATTCTTCATTCTCTGAAGGGGCAACCAGAGCCTTACTTGACCTTGGTTGATCTTCCCTGTTCCTTATCTGTTCCCCTTTTTTATGGAAATGAGAAAATTTACCTGAATTTTCCAAGAGGAGTATCATGTGATTTGGGCGGGAAGGATTCAACCCACTGCTGAGGAGTGGGTCAAAGTTTGGCCAATGGAAGATTTCTATTTTCCCCTGGTTATCTGGTGAGTGGTTCAAGGATGGTACCTAACTCAAACCAGACCAATGACTCCCTTTCTGGATTCTTGTTGGAACCATTGGGAAAGAGATGTTCCCTTTCCTTAGTGGTTTTCTGAGCAGTTGGATATAAGCTCATCAATATGGAGAAGGTCATTTTTGTTAGTGGTTGGACAGAACCTGCCCGCAGGGGTTGTGGTCTCCAGTCTGCAAGATGGCCCTCTAAGATTCTTTCTTTTTTATTAAGTTTATTTATTTATTTTGAGAGAGAAACAGAGAGATAGAGAGAGAGGGAGAGAGGGAAAGAGAGGGAGAGAGAGAGAGAAAATCCCAAGCAGGCTCTGAGTTATCAGTGCAGATCCCAGCATAAGGCTTGAACTCACAAACCATGAGGTCATGACCTGAGCTGAAGTCAAGAGTCAGACGCTCGGGGCGCCTGGGTGGCTCAGTCAGTTAAGCGCCTGACTTTGGCTCAGGTCATGATCTCGCGGTTCGTGGGTCTGAGCCCCTCATCGGGCTCTGTGCTAACAGCTCAGAGCCCGGAGCCTGCTTTGGATTCTGTGTCTCCCTTTCTCTCTGCCCCTCCCCTGCTTGTACTCTATTTCTCTGTCTCCCCAGAATAAATAAATATTAAAAAAAAAAAAAAAAAGAGTCAGACGCTTAACCAACTGAGCCACCCAGGTGCCCTGGCCATCTGTGGTTCTTACCTACAGGTATTCAGGGCCTTGTGTGGTTCCCTCTCATACTACATACAGCTAATTTGTGTGACCAGGAGAATACCAGAAACGATGACATGTGACTTCCAGAGCTGGGTCATGAAACACACTGTGGCTCCCTTCTTGCTGTCTCTTGGATCTCCGGCTCTGGGGCAAGCTGACTGCCAAGCTGTGAGGTCACTCAAGCAAAACTTTAGCAGAGTGGAATGTTCAAGACTTTCAAATAAGCACTAACTTTCCAGACAAGTGGGCGAGCCACCCCAATGTGTATCATCCAGCCCCAAAGTGACAGATGCCTGCAGCCTCAGCCGGCATCACGACAGACCCTGAGCCATAATCCCCCGAGGGACGGCTCCCAGATTTCTGACCCTCAGAAATTGTGATGAGTAATAACTATGCATTGCTGTGAGCTGCTAAGTTTGGGGGGTGTTGTTACGCGGCAGTGAATAATGAGTACATGCTACTAGCTTGGGTGCAGAAGCACCCCGCCTTGGGGAAGGTGGGTCCTGCCCCATTAAGCGCTCACTGAAACCCTCTTGCTCCACACGGTGGTTTGGTTGCTGTTTCCGTGGGGGGAGAGTCAGCCCTGCATCCACTGAAACACCACTGGGGGACTGTTTGGACCACAGGCTCGTTATTTAACCCATGTGTGAGCTCTCTCTCTCTCTCTCTCTCAACCACAGTTATTTTCAAATACCTTAAGGAGAACACTGAGTTTTGCATATTCCTTGAGGCTTTTTAAAACTGGGAGTGTAGAGATCCACAGTCAGCAGCGAGAGGCACCTGATGCGGTGGCACATTGATGGCAGCCAGTGGGGCCAGGGCACAGGCGGGATGAAGGAAGGACACAGGGCATGAGGACCGTGCCCCTTCAGGACAGAGGGGACAGAGGGAGCCCAGATCACCCTCAAGACTTACGCTCCTTCCTTTTGGGAGCAAGGAAAAATCTGGAATATCAGTGGGATATTCAGCTGAATCTGGTGACTCGGTAGATATTCTCGGGTTGACATTTTCCTAAGACTGTGGGAAAAAAGGAAGGCGCTAAAAGGAAAACGAGGATCTCATCTTCCGGGACGTCTGTGTACGTGCTGGGATGGGACAAAATTCCCACTTTCACTCGTGTCCATGTCTTCCGGGGAGTAGCACGCCCTTCCCGTTTTAAGGCTGAAAGACCATAGTGTGTTTTGGTAGAGGGGCACAAGGTTCGAGAAGGTGGCCGGCTGGGGACCTTAAATCACTCCAGCTGCCCTGTAGACCCACTGGGCTGGAAGGGAGCGAGCGCCAGGCTCACAGCCCAAGAGGATGCCCCACGGCCCCCAAGCCCCAAGGGTCCTCCAGGCCCAGTGCCAGTCGGCCGTCTTCACCGCGGGCTACAGCGTTCTGTGTCCACGCCAAGAAGACCTTGCTGCTTGGCCAAGGTCCCATGGCGACACCTACGGGATCACGCCCGCCATCTTAACGAGGCAGCCTGGTCCTCCCGTGGGACCGGCTCGCCTGCTATGGCAAAGCCCCGCGTAGTGCACCAGAAAGCATACACTCAGCCGTAGGACTTGGCTGGGGTCACAGGGAGGTGGCTTCCAGCAGGTGAGAGCTTCTAGGGCACAGGTGTGAGAAGCAAGGCGTCCGCAAGGGCTTTGCAAGGGGTGCCCAGGCCAAGCGACATTCTCTCTGCACTGTAGGTGGTGAACTGAGGCTGGGGGTGGTGAAGGGACTTGTGTCCGTCCCCTGGCTCTATCACAGAGTCACGGCAGCACCACAAAAGGCTGCAAATACGGACAAGGGAGTGACCCCAGCTGTCCTCTAAGCAGCTGAGGCCACGCCAAGGTCTGAGCCCGGAAGTCCGCCCATGTCTGCCCCTGGGGAGGAGTGGGAGAGCCCAGTCCTGTTACCTGACCTTCAGCGGCCGTGACACCTGCACCCCATGTCCACGCGGCTCCAAAGGGCGGATGCGGAAGGGGGCCCGCGGTGTGGCCGGAGAACCAGCCAGCACCCAGGCCGTTGGGGGAAAGTCGGGCTCTTGGGTGACACCGTCACAGGCAGAGCAAAGCAGGCACAGTTCTTGGCTGACTGATTAGCCTGCAGTAGCAATGAGAGGCCGACAAGTGGGTCCCCAGTGTTTTCCCCACGTTGGCATCAGAATGAAGATTAGGACTCCAGAGCACACTCCTGTCTCTAGGTGGTGCCTTCGTCCTGCTCTTCCTGGCCCAGCCCACGGGGGCATCTAAGTCATGCAGACCCTTGATGGGGGTGGGGAAGTGGCTGGTCTGGCAGCAATCCGGTCCTCTCCTCCTGCCCTCGGAGCTCCCGCCTCAGCATGGAGGTCTGCTCTCAGGAATCCAGCGGCTCAGTGAACCAAGCGGCATGTGATGAACAGATCGTATTACGATATTGTATCCACCAGGTTGCTGCGACACTAAAAATTACACCGTAACTGCAGTGATGTAACAGAACACAGGCTCCTTTCGTGTCAAGAGGAGTGTGGGAGGGTCGGCGCCCTCTGGGTGGGGGGTCCAGGCTGCTCTGACTTGTGCCCCATGTCAGCATGTGGCTTCTGGGTCACCAAAACAGGATAAGAGAGAGTATGGAGAACTCCCACTGTCTCTTCCCCACCCGCACTGGGAGTGCCACCTGTCACTACCCTTCATAGTCCTTGCTGGTGCCAGTCATGTGGCCCCGAGTGCAGTGCAGGGCAGGCTGTGAGCACCCCAACTCCCCCATGCCCAATCATGTCCAAGTACCTGGGGGCTAGAAAAGAAGAAGGGACCCCCTTCCTGTCCGTGGGGACAAGAAAGAGCCAGAGAAGTTCTCTTTGTCAGCAGCCTCTGGGGATAGGTTGTATACAACACAACCGGCAGAACACTGAGACGTCTGTCCAATGAGGTTAATCTGGGAAGAAGCGGGATCCTGAACTCATAACCATGCTTTGTTCTCTGAAGCTTAGGCCTTCAGAGCAAGCCAGAAAGGTCTCTATAGAAAGACGAGAAAAGGTATCATCATCTGCGTGTCTCCCGAGGACAGGAATTGCAGCTCCTTTAGTTTCCCTCCCTTGAAGACCAAATCTGGACTTCCCTACTGGCCCAGAGGAAGATGCTTGTGTCACATCCACATGGGGCAACAATTAGATTCTATTTTAAAGTTCCCCTAGTTGTAGTTTGGTTTTCTGGTTCCCACTAAATACCACCTTAATTTGTTAGACCATGCCTTTATCTTCCCTGATCTGTAAGCCATTCATTTTCCATCTGTCCTTCCATCCATCCAGGTAAACATAAAAACATCCATCCAACTATCCAGTCGTCTGTCCATCTGTCTACCCACCGCTCATCCATCCACCCATCCACCCATCCAATCATCCATCCAACCATCCGTCCACCCATGCACCCATCCACATCACATCTGTCCATCTATATGGACATCCATCCATGCAATCAAACACCCATCCATCCATCCATCCATCCAGCCTTCTTCCCATCCATCCATGCAAACATACAAACATCCATCCATCCATCCATCCATCCATCCATCCAGAAAATGCTTATTGACTGCTGACTCTTGCTAGGCATGGCTCTAGTCACAGGGTATATAGCATAGAACAGGTTAGACTAGGTCCTTATTCTTCTGGAAATATAATCTACGAGGGAAGACACAAGCAAGAAAGGAAATACTTAGAAAGGACAGCTCCAGAGTGTTCTGGAAGCCATGGTAGGCAGAAGAGGGGATTGTAGGTGGGGAGGGCTGACAGGAGAGCATGAGGTTGCTCTTAAGGTGGTCAGAGCGGGCCTGCGGAAGGGCCAGAGGAGCTGGGGCCCCAATGATGAGGAGGCAACAAGGGCAGAGGCTCCGAGGTGAGGACGAGCCTCTTTTGTGGGAGGACGAGACTGAAGGAGACCCGTGAGTCTGGACTTCGTGAGAGAGATGGGCAGAGGCTGGGTGGGGGCAGGGTGACGGGTGAGGCCACATCACCCTGGGCCTGTGGGCCACAGTCCCGACTCCGGACTCCATTTGAGGATGTGTGGGCGTCACTGGAGGGTTTTAAGCTGGGAGTGACGCGATTGATGCTTTTAAAAGGTCACCCTGTTCATTTTCATTTAGCAAACAGTGAAGTGTCTACCTAGTAGATTCATCCAAGAGCCATGAAATGCTCTGGACGCAGAGGGAGCAGAGTAGAGCAAGGCAGGAGCTTTTAAATTTATAAACCAATATGGGGCGCCTGGGTGGCGCAGTCGGTTAGGCGTCCGACTTCAGCCAGGTCACGATCTCGCGGTCCGTGAGTTCGAGCCCCGCGTCGGGCTCTGGGCTGATGGCTCGGAGAATGGAGCCTGTTTCCGATTCTGTGTCTCCCTCTCTCTCTGCCCCTCCCCCGTTCATGCTCTGTCTCTCTCTCTGTCCCCAAAATAAATAAAAAACGTTGAAAAAAAATTAAAAAAAAAAAAAGTTATAAACCAATAAACCAAACGCTGGCCGGGGTGCTCTGAGCCTATTAGCATGGCGGGCGGATCCGACTTGACGGACCATCAGGGAACAGCAGCCACGGGAAGCCCAAAGTCTGGCCGACCAGGCAAGAGGCAGCGTGTGGCCCCGTAAGACTCTGCGGGGGCGGCGCCCAGCCAGAGAGCGGAGGGTGTCTGCAGCCATCTGTGAAGGGGGTTTGCTCTCGCTTCCTCAGCCTGGCCCTCGGTCTTCTGGGCTCCTGCACACGGTTCCAGGGTGGGGTGCCGGAAAAGGCAAGGAAAGAGAAGCGGCGTCAGTTGCTTTGCGGGAGCTGATGCATTCTCATGGCACGAGTCTTGATTTTCCTCTCGGAAACCGTCCTCTCTCTACTGTGAGCCCCTGTGGTTTAGGTGGGGACTTAGCCCTTCGCCAGCTTCCAGGCCTGGAGGGAGACACCCATGAGCAGGGCCTGGGTCACTACGTCTTACAGGTGGCAGACTCCTTTTAGCTTCAGCTCGTGACCCAAGCTGGCCTGCAGGGGTCAACTGAGCGACTTTTTCTTTTTTTTAAATGTTTATTAATTTTTGAGAGAGAGAGAGACAGAGTGCGAGCAGGGGAGGGGCAGAGACAGAGGGAGACACAGAATCTGGAGCAGGCTCCAGGCTCCCAGCTGTCAGCACAGAGCCCGACGTGGGGCTCGAACCCAAACCATGAGATCATGACCTGAGCCGAAGTCGGATACTTAACTGGCTGAGCCACCCAGGTGCCCCCTGAATGACTTTTTCTGAAGGCATCCGGACAGTCACTGTCTTTACTCTGAGATTCTTAGCTGGGGAACCAATGAGGCTGGAGCTTCTGGGGGCCCCGTGTGAAAGAGCTCTGCCTGAGAACGAAGTCAAACGGGCAGGTGCAGAGCTGGGACTTGGGGAGGGTTAAGACACAGGACCCTTGGGTCAACTGTCTGGGAGTCCGACGTGCTCCCTGGAATAATAAATTCTGTGCCTGTTCCGAATTTTTTATTTTCCTTTCCGAAGTCCAGTTAAAAGATTTTGAAATATCATTTGTGATAAAAAGATTCTCACTAAAGCAAATATCCAGACAGGTCTCCTTCCCTCCCAAGGGGACTACTTTGTCCCTGGAGTGGGTACAATTGTCCCTCCCCCCAGAAGAGATACTGAAGTCCTAACCCTCAGAGCCTGTGAATATGACATTGTTCAGAAAGAGGGTCTTGGCAGATGGAACTGGGTTCAGATCGGGTCATACCGGAGCGGGGTGACTGCAGCCCCTATTAACAGGGGAAAATGTAGACCCAGAGACACAAGGAGAAGGCGGCGTGGTGACAGGCTATCATGAGGACCACCAGAAGCCAGGGAGGAGGCATGGTCACAGCCCTCAGGGGGAACCAAGTCTGCCCGCACCTTGATTTGGGGGCATCTGGCTTCCAGAGCGGTGGGACAGTCGGTTCCTGCTGTTTGAAGCCTCCAGGTTATGGGAGCTGTTGCGACAGCCCCAGGGAAATGAACACACCTCCCAGAGTCACTTAGCCTTTCCGGCACCTTTCCCGCTCCTGTCCACACATGTACGATACCCGGATTAGCCTCCTTTCCCACAGACCCAGCATCGGGGCCAGGGCTGGGGGCAGGCGCGCGGCAGAGAGGAGGGCCTTTTGGTCCTGAGCGGGTGTCCACTGATCCGAGTCAGACTTCCGTTAGACCTCTGGCCACAATGTCCTTCTCCCGCTCCCCATCGCTCCGTCACCCCCCCCCCCCCCCGGTCACCCCTGGCGCAAACCCAGGCCCTCGATCACCACTGGACTGGGGGACACAGGCCGCCCGCGGGGTGCATCCCAGTTCACCCCCATCCTAGCCAGAGTCTCGAGGGCTGCTGCTACAGTGGGGGGGGGGGGAGAGGGTGTCCCCCAGGGAAGCGCTAATGACCACACCCGCGAGGCGCCCATCGGGGTAGTTAATTCACAGTTACGAGCCTTCCCAGAGGGAGAGGATACGCGTCCCCTCACGTTTCCAGGGTGTCCTGGCACCACCCCGCTTGCAAAGCGGGTGTGGACAGAGGGACGCAAGGCTTTTGTGGACGCATTCGTGGAAGCCCGCTGGGCCTGTGCCCGGTTCCGGGTTGGCCTGTGTCACCGTCAGCAAGTGTGGCTGCCGGGCCTCTGGCCAGAGGTCATGGTTACGGGTCAAAACGTGTCCTGCCCAATTCACACACTGAAGTCCTAACCCTCGGTGGGAGAGGGGACCTTATTTGGAAATGGGGTCTTTGGGGTTCTTACAGAGGCAATTGGTGAAAATGAGGGCTTACGGGGGGGGGGGCCCTCCGATGCGCCTGGCGTCCTGACCAAAGGGGGATCTGGACACAGACACACACCACGGGAACATGAAGGCGGGAGGGGGTGAGGCCAAAGAGGCCAGCAGAGCAGCAGGTGCTGGGGAGAGGCCTCCCGCCCTGCTCGCCCCCGACACAGCTGCTCCAGCACTTGCGGCCTCCAGGCGGGGAGGCGGGAAGTTTCCGCGGTCCGAGCCCGGGTCCGGGACGACGAAGGCAGCCTAGCAGAGCGAGGCCCCTGACGACAGTCGGTCGGCCACGTCCCGGGCACCGAGGAGCCGTGAAGCCGCCACCTCCAGGAGGCACGGGTGAGCCCGGTTCCTGTTCCCCAGGGGCCTGGCCTCAGTCGGCAGCCTAGCGGCCTCCTGGCTCGAGGGGGCCCCGCGGGGGCAGAGGTGAGGGCGCAGGCCGGGTGCGAGGGACAGCCGGTGGCAGCTCTTTATTACAAAAGACACCGGCTGAAAAATCACCCCGTCAAGACTCTCACACGGCTTCTTCCTTCCTGAGCTCTGGGCAGAGATCGCGTTACGGGCTGTGGGGTGGTGGCCTCTGGGGTGGCGTGTGTTAGACAACGACGTCTCTGTTTTCCTGGGAGACCACAGGGTTGTTATTCTCTGTTTCACAGAGCAATATACTTTCCCCTAATTGTCTTGCGAACACAGCACTCCCCTCAGCCTACATTTGCCTCTCTCACTTTTGCGTAGAGTCACGAGCAGGGAGAAATATTCCTCTATTATACGGAAAGTTGTGGCACAAATGGCAACTCTGGGTCAGGGAGACAATCTGGGTGTCCTGCCTGGAGGCGGCAATAGCAAACCCACCGTTTCCAACCAGGGCCAGGTTGGGTTGTCAGCCCCATTTCACCAAAGTGTCCGAATTTTCAAAAGGGGATACAAATCCAGATTTTTAAAAGCGAAATGGCCGAAGCGTCTAGGGTCGGCTTCGTCTGCGTCCCGTAACGTGTTTTATCTCCTGTCTGTAACGGAGGACGATCTGAAATGTGTTTCGAGGTCACCTCCCTGCCCCCACCAGATGTAACATCCCGGAGAGCAAGCATGTGATGTTTCCTGTCCCACCTGTCACATTTACTGTTCCATCGCCCAAGCCTGCGGTAGTTTCTAGCACACAGTGGGTGCCCAGTAAATGCCAGTGAGTAAGTAACTGGCCCACTGATGCTGTTGCATGAATGCAAGAATTTCACGCGACTTCTTTTTCTGTGGAATGGCCTTGGGGCTGCATTTGACTCTTAGGGGAAAGGAAAAGTCAACCTTTTTCATTCGGCCCAGAGCCACGGTGGGCGTCCCTCAGGAAGCTGACATCTGAATGCACACGTGAGATCCAAAAAAAAGGACAGAGCAATTTTCCCCGCTGTAGCCCAGAGGGAGCCGGGATATACGCTCGCCTGCCACGGCTCTCACTTACCACCATCCGTCAGCAGGCTTTTAGCAGGGAATTGCACGTGTGATTTATCTGAAAATCCTTTCGGGTCCTGAAGGAGAGATACTTAGCACACAGTGCACTTTGTCACCATGTGTCAACATTGTCTCGGTGCACAGACCACATTACACCGTGTAAGAGTGTAATTGGATTGTGCTGGGCCCCTTCAATCTGCATTTTCATTTACCAGAAGCCGCAGCGTTTGGAGAGCCGTCCGCCTTGACGCCAGCCCCGCGGAGGGGGTCAGAGTGTGGAAAGACAAAGGACAGCCATAAAGCCGCTGAATGCAAACTTTATATTTACAGTCAGTAAGTTTATAAACATATATTACATCCTCACGACCTACGATACATTCTGCAGGGAGGCGGATCTGGGAGCGGGCAGCGGCTGCTGTATTAAACGACATCACGCGGGTAAAAATGGAAAGAAATACAAGGAGGCTGCAGAGAGCAAAGCCCCGTCATTGAGCGAAAGGGTGACAGTTTAATTGTCCAACCAGACGAGGTGAGTAGACTTGGGGACAGGAGCAGGTGGCTTATGGCTGCTGGAATCCCAGTCTTAGAGCAAATGGGGAGCACCTCAGTTGGGGGGGGTGCTAAGGTGGGAAGGGTGAGCTGGCAGAAACGACACCCATGATCTTAGGAGAATTCAGTTATATGCACTGGAGAAGGGGTGGGAGAAAGAGAGAGGGGAGGAGGAAGAAGAGGAGGGGGATGGAAGGATGGGGAGAAGGGGAGGAGGGGGAAGAGGGGAGGACGGTGGAGGAGGGGCGGAGGGAGAGGAAGAAAAGGAGAGAGGAGGAAGAGGAGGGAGAGGAGAAGAGGAGGAGGGGTGAGGAGGGGGAGGGAAGGGAGGAGGAGGGAGAGGAGGGGTGAGGAGGGGAGGAGGAGGGAGAGGAGGGAGAAGGGAAGGGGGAGGAGACAGAAAGGGGGAGGGGTGAGGAGGGGGAGGGAGAGGAGGGGGAGGGAGAGAGGGAGGGAGAGACACAGAGGAAGCAGAGAAACAGGGTCAGGGAGACACAGAGACAGACAGGAACTGGAGAGGAGAAGGAAGGCAGAGGGACAGGGAAAAGTGACAGGCAAGACACCCAAGAGACCCGGCCTCTGTGCCCCAGGCCGCTGGCCCTCTCCCGCCCCTCCCCCACTGTGGCGGGAGCTGGAGCTGGGCCGGAAGCCGCTCATCCCCCCCCCCCCCCCCCCCCCCCCCCGTTCTTAGGCTTCCCACGGACGGGAGGGGGACATTCCGAGTCCTTCGGATTCAAGCCACAGCAAACCTCTCAGGGCTGAGCAGGGTCTCTGTCTGCACCCCACGCGCGGACGCCTTGGTCCCCCCACGTGTCCAAGCCCGCGCAGGGGTGTGGACGGGCTTCCTGCCCCGGCTCTCCCCGGCCCCACACCCCGCAGGGACGCCGGCACGTGTCTCTGTGGCCGCGGACGGGAGGCCCGGTGTGGCCGTCGCAGGGCTGTCCGCGAACAGCTCTCCCGTCCTTCCAGAGGAACAGGGGAGCCAGTGTCCCTTGGGGTTGCGTTCACCGTGAGAACCACTTGCCCGCAGAGACCTGCCTCTTCAAGAAGGACGCGTGATGTTCGCCTGGCGGGGCCACTGCAGACTGTCCCCTGGAGCTGACACACCGGGCGTGGGGGAAGAAGGACGCCGTGAACGCTGGAAAGGCCCCCACTGCCGAGTGACCAACGGCTTTCAGAAAGGTGGCCGGGTGGGGGGGTGAGTACAGATTCTAACGCAGTGAACTCGTCCCCAAAAAGCCTGGTTCTTGGAACCGGCCTGACATTCTACGCCCTGTATCCCGAGCTTACGAAGGAAGGAACGCCCGGACCGCTCCGAGGGGTCTGTTGGGTTTCTTCTCCGCATCCAGTTACAGAGACATTTGTGGCCCCTCTGCCCACGTGCTCCCTTTCAGTCCCCATCAGCAGCGCCCTGGTCTGTCGTTGGGCCGGGCTGGGCTTTGGGAGACAATCCGCCGCGGTGACGCCTCCCAGGAGCTGCCTCGCCCTGGCCTCTGCCCCCGACCCCGTGCACGGCCAGCTGTGCGTCCGGACCCCAGCGACACGCCGCCTCCCAGCGAGGCACACGCTTCCGCGGAGTCTTGGTCGTCTTCCACGGTCTGCACGATCGCACACGGCAGCCACACGGCTTCACAATCTCCAAAGTGCTGTGATTAAAGACAGAAAGAGGGCCGTGGGCAGAGGGGGGCTGCTTATTCCCAGAACCTTTCGGAAGCTCAGTGATTCAGAACTCGGTTTTTCCTGCAAGTTTTAAAAATCCTGCCATGCACGGTGAGCCTCTCGGCACTGACCAAGACACCGTATGGTGGGACGTGTGCACGGGTCCCGACGTGGGGCCACCCCCAGGTGAGCCAGGGGCATTTTCCGGGGCTCTGAGGACAGGGACGACCTCATCGTGTCCGGTCGCTACGCTCCGTCCCCAAATTAAAGGCTGGGAGTTGAGTGCGAAGTAATGTGTGCGAGTGTCCCGGCTTACACGTCCTCACGTAACCTTCCCGCGTAGCGGTGTGGCGGTCTGCTTTCCCCAGGGTCCAGTTCCCGGCAGACCCAGTCCGTGTCCTCACCACTGGTCGGGACGGAGTTCACGGCAGGGCATCCTTCATCCGAGGGGATGGTGGTGAAGGTGGTAAATTTTACCCTTTTCCTTTTTGAGGTCGGGGACGTTGGGGGCTCACTCTTCTGATCCTTCCCATCAGCAATGGTGGGTCCCGAACACTTGAACAGCTGCCCGTTGATGCTTTTCTGGGAGTTTGTGCTCAGGAGATACTTACTCTCCTCGAAATACATGTCC
Source organism: Puma concolor (assembly GCF_028749965.1). NCBI lineage: Eukaryota > Metazoa > Chordata > Mammalia > Carnivora > Felidae > Puma > Puma concolor. Next base: position 3,038,648 of record NC_141678.1, on the reverse strand, counting down.
CTGTCAATGGCGGTGATCTGCTCATCTTGGGAGGAGGCGAAGTTAATGTGGTTCTCCAGCAGTTCTGACCGGTGGCTCAACCCAACCCAGTCATGGGAGTGACTCATGCCTTCTTGCTCTTTGAAGGGAACCTGTTTGTGCCTGTACTTCAACGCAAAGGCCACACAATTTATCAGGAAGACCAAAATGGCCAGGCAGAAGACACCCAACAGGGCATACATGCCGATCTCCAAGTCGCTCAGCCCTTTGGATGCCTGTGTGAGGCCGTTCTCGTCCACCTCCCCATTGCTGCTGGGCGGGCCCCCCTGGGTCGGGAAGCTGGTGAAGTCAATGGCGACGGTCTGCAGATGGCGGCCATCGTCTAGGAGGCTTTCTTGGTTCTTCTTTCTCTGGAAGGTTGACCTCTCTGTCGTGGACCCCCTTCCTTCCATGAGGCCCATGGAGGAACTCCCGTAGTACGGTCCCCCCTGACCCCCCCACTCTTGCAAGGGTTTTTTGGGTCTTCTGTCACTGACATTATTTTCTAGGTGAACTCCTGCCCCCGTGTGTCTGCTGTCACTGGTGTTGGGGTTAGCATCACTTTGGCCAAATTTAACTCTGACGTTGGCCGTTCCCACAGCCAGCACACTCTTCCGCTTGGACTTCTGGCACGATTCGCTAATAACCATTTCCACCTTGATCAGAGGACCCTGTCCCTCAGTTTCAGCGGTGATGATCGGCCACTTGACTTTGGGGTCTTGGTGGATGGAGACCACTTTCTCGTCCAGGGACGTGGTCATCAAGGAGAAGTCCTTCCCATCGTAGATATCCAAGGGGGTGATGGAGCCATCGCTGAACTGGACCCAGCAACTGATGGCTGCCTCCTGTCGAATAAAATAAACCAATCAACATGGCCCCAAAGCTCACCGAACACCAAGTCTTTGTAAAGTAGACATTCTGTGGCCAGGATAATACGACCAGAACAAAGGAAAACCTTTTAAGCAGCGCAGAAATAAGAGACAAGACGCACGGGAGGTCACGCAAGAAACCCAATTCTTAGGAAGACACAAAACCGACAGCAAACAACCACCAGACTGAAATGACAATGAACCCGGGCCCGTAACAAACACTCCATAATAAGATCCTCTTTTTCCCTCTGGGGTGTGGGAAAAAAGACGGGGTTTTGAGGCAGGGCAAGATCTATGTCTGTGCAAACATAAATTGCACGTCAAAGGATATTACTGGTTAGTGGGATCATTTGCAAGTGTTACACGTTTACGCGGAAAATATTTATTGCATTACTTTTTAAGTTGCTTTAATACCGAGTCTCTGCTCATTACTCACAACACAGATGAAAGCCTCTGATGTGGACAGGGGCACACAGAGGAGTGTGGGCTTTGGTCCCGCCTCACCTGGGCCTACAGGACCAGGTTTGTACGCGTTTCCGGACCCAGCGTGGGCTTGGGACACCAGGAGTCAAACCAGCTGGGGAGACGGGGAGGCCAAAGGGTGTCCAAGGCCAAGGTCTGCACGCATCTCAGTCTCTTGCCTTTTTACTTTGTTGCTTTAGACCGACTTTCCTTGGGACTAGGTGGACCAGGCAGACGAAATCACCTCCGATTTAATGGGAGTGGAGACGTCACCGTGCTTGACAGCGAACTGGTGGGCCCTTTGCCACCTGCCTCCCCCAGATGTCGGAGAACCTGCCCCACCCCAAGCCCGGAAGGATTACTAGCCTGGACAGGCACGTGATCCTGTACACCCAGCCCCGGCGGACTGGACCAGGGATGAGGCGCACATCTCAGCAGCTCCGAGCCAACAGGCATCTCTCTCTATCTGTCAAAGTTGAAATAAGACAGACGGGACTGACGCCTTAGCTGTGGGAGGATGCGTGGGGGGCTCACAAAAATCTGAGGGATGAAGCCCCCCCTCGGAGCAACCGCAATGGAGCAGGGCTAAGCAAGCGTTTGGGGACAGCACTTATCTCCAGGAAAAGAAAAAGAGACAGACCAAAAGGAGGTGTGGCCACCGAGAGACCACAGACACTCTTCCTCCTCTGAGCTCCTACAGCCGGGGTCCTGAGAGCCCCCAATCCTGGTAAGAAACCCCTTGTTTTCTTAAGCTCGCCTGAGTGGATTTCACCTTCTCTCAAGCCAAGGGCCCCTGAGCGTGACAGAAGCCAGTTTTGCACGGGGGCTGTTCAGTCTCTGGAAGCAGGAAGGAAGGCTCCTCCAATGTGGCTCGTGGCTTCAGCTCCTTGGGCTCAGCCACTAGACTCTACCACTGGCCGGCATCGGCTTAGCCCAGCTGCTAGGTGCAAAATGCTACCAAGACGGTGCAGGAGCCCCCAGACGGACTCTGATTCGCCAGGTTCTTCCGATCTGCCTCGAAATCAGAGCAGGAAGTTCAAACGCCCCTGGGCTTCTTGCAACTGAAATGTCAGAGCCAGGTGCAGGCAGGGACTAAGGGCCATCCAAGCCACGCACGGAGCAAACCTCAGGGTCCCCTGTTGAGCTCTGCCTGCTGGGAACGGATTAGCTCTTTGGCCTAATTCTAACTCTATCTTACCGCTTCCTTAACGCCTAGCTGGTGGTCACCTGAATTTATCTCCCCACGAAGACGGAAAGCAGCCTCGGGGTGTCTCTCCTTTGTGACCTGCACCTTGCTTCCTGCCTGGCATCCCGCTCTGAGAAAAAGGTTGGTCTTTGGCGACCATTCACATCTGCTACGGGAATCACGCCCTTCCCAGGGTTTTATAACCCAGACCGCTGCACGCTCAGGCCACAGCGAAGGGGCCGAGTGATGCCTGCCGAGGAACACCCGGTGAGCGTACAGGCGGGGGGGACGCGAAGGCTGCGTGTGTCCTGGGACAAGCCTGGCTCGGCTCGGAGCACGGGCACAGCCTCGGCGGTTCCGCGGGTGCGGGTGCGGGGGAGGGGGCTCCCGTCCAGTAGGGAAGCTGCCAGGAACACCCCTGCGTGGGCTGGCGGCCTCCCCGCAGCCCCGCGGGAGGACAGTCCTGCTTCACGAGGCACGGGGCGAATCAACAGCCGGAGACCACGGCTTTGTTGCTCCGCAAGGCTCACCGGCGCCTCCGTGTTCCCCCTAAAAAAGAATGCTTGCCCCCCTCTAACGAGGGAGGAGCACATTCAACCTTTGCAGATGGCCTATCTGCAGCACCCTTCTTTTGGAAACCGTGCCATCAACACGCAGACACATACACCGCACGATACACATCGCACACGTACACACACAGCGCCCCGTTGGAGCACGCGGGTTGCGAATGCGGCTGACACCCCCACGAGGTCTTTCTGCCCTGAGAACTATAAACCTGGTGAAGGGAACCTCCATCGCCCCAGACCTGCCGCCCCGTCTTCCTTGCGGGGACTCGGCAGCAGGCCGCGGGCACCTCCTAGAGGCACTGCTACCCCACTGCTGGCCGAGGGGCAGCCACGCCTGATGGGCGACCCGCCTGCCGCGTGCCCCCACCTGCTGTGTGGCCCCAGCCCCGCCTCCACACCTGTCTGGGCCTCTGAAGCAGGTCCTGAGCCACCGCAGTGGCAAAGACGGCTCTGTTGCTCCCTGGGCTGAGCTGCAGGGAGAGTGACAGCCCGGTCACCAGCTGGACCCCGAGGTCTGTGATGGTCACCTTCTCATCCAGCACGGAGATGGTCTTTTCTGCCAAGATGGCGTCCGACAGAGGTGACAGGATCTGAAAGGCAGAACCAACACAGAAGGAAAGGCTTTCTGTGGTCGCAGGAACTCCTGCACTGGCGTCAATGATGTGCGTGGAGACAGACGGATGAGCCAGAATGACAGAAACGGGTCTTTCCCACGGATGTCTTCTTCCAAAAGACGTAGCTCTCTTGTGAAAACACGATGCACTTTTAAGCGTTTATTTGTTTTCAAGAGAGAGAGAGACACACAGAACACAGATCTGAAGCAGCTCCAGGCTCCGGGCCGTCAGCACAGAGCCCGACGCGGGGCTCGAACTCGCACACCGTGAGATCTTGACCGGAGCCGAAGTCGGACGCTCAGCCGTCTGAGCCCCCCAGGCGCCCCTCCCAGCCCTCTTTAACCTGCTCTCCTGACACATTTCTCAGTGCCTGTTGTTACTGATATTTATGAAGACATGTGTCACCGTGGCAGCTCTTCCCAGGACCCCCACATGCCACCTTCCGTCTCTGGGTCTGGTGAGGACAATTTGAATGGCAGTCAGCATGACATAAGAGTCCCCAGGACAAAGCGGACAAGCGGACTTATAACTCAGGAGGACTCGGTGGGAGTAGGTAAGAGGGTCTCAGCAGCGGCTGTCCCACCAGGAAAGACTCTCCAGGTTTAACACGTGGGAAGCTGGCCCGTTTCCCCCTCCGTAACGCCTGAACCGCGAGCACAATGCTGTTCCTCTTGTGTCCACGCTACCATTTAGGGGGAGTGATTAATGCCCCGTGTGTGTATCCGGTTTCCAGGCATTAATTTAGCCTGTTGTAGACAGACTCCAGGAATTTAGATCTTTGGTTTAGATCTTTCAATCAAACGCCAATGTGGAGGTTTCGAGCTCTTGTCTACGGGGCAGATATATTTTGTTTCACATAAATAAAACTTTAAAACGGAATTAATGGCCACCCTTAAGACAATCAGAGGATTTACTACAAAAAGATTTCTCGCTTTTCTGGAAAGGCTGCAACATCTGGCCGTACGAGAGTCGAGTTTTCGTCGGCAGCTTTAGGATATGAGCAGCAGCCCGGCCCTCACCACTGTCCGCACCGACCCCTACGGTGTTCCCAGCGCTTGGGGGCCTGAGTCAGTAGCTGTCTTTCAGCTCACACCCGGCCTGCTTTGCTCACAGTTACTTTCTCAGGTCTTAGAGGTCACTGGAGCATGTGACCCCTGGGTCACCTCAAACCCATTTATTTTCTTCCTTGAGTAAAATGATCTCTTTTAAATACCAGCCGATTTTCCAGAACGGACATGCTTTAAATCTTGCACAATCCAATACTTCCCTGACAAGGCCTCCTTGTACACAGCTGTGTCAGAAACCCCACTGAATGGCTAAGAGCGGGATCGGGGGCAGCCACGGAGGAACCATGCTTGTTCTCAGACCAGAGGTAGACAACTAACCCCAAGGGGCCGCCTGGAACAGCGTCCTGAGGAGTGTTTGTTTCAAAACTCCATGTTGCAGGAATACCTGGGGTGCTCAGTCAGTTGAGCTCCTGACCCTTGATTTCAGCTCAGGTCGTGATCTCAAGGTTTGCAGGATCAAGCCCCGCATCGGGCTCTGTGCGGACAGCGTGGAGCCTGCTTGGGATTCTCTCTCTCCCTCTCTCTCTGCCTCTTCCCTCTCTCTGCCAACCCCCTTGTTGTACCCTGGTCCTCTCCCATTCATTCCCAGCTACGGGTGCCCCTGACACCGTGGGGGCAACATAACTTTGTTCCTCTCCTCAGCACATTTCTGACACGCCCCACTTTTCGTCCAGCCTGGGGTGGGACCTCACACGGCCGGGCATCACGGCGGTTGGAGAGCTGTTCCACGCGACGATGGGCAGCGAGAAGCCGCTGACCATGCCCACGGTTCCCATGAGGCTAGCTCGGGCCAAGAGCCTCCTCCCCAGGATGGTAACACGCGCCATGGCGTAGACAGACAGCGTATTCGGCTTTCAAACAAGACCCGACCAGAGGAGCTGTCCAGGGTCTGCCAAATTAATGCAGGCAACATGCGAGGAATCTCGAGATTCCGGTCACGTCATTGCACCGCTTGCATTATTTGGGGGACGATTTCTTTCACTCTAGAAATAGACGTTGTCCTGAGCAACGACCAACCGTTCTCGTCTGGCCAGAGAAGAGGCAGGGATACAGAGGGCCCCTGCGTGGCGCGCTGCTTACCTGAATGGTGGTCATGCCGAGCTCCTGGCCAATCAGGACTTGGCCCCCTTGCAGCCTGGCGATGCGGGGTTCTTCCACCTGCGTGAAGTCATTCACCAGCTCCGTGATGTCCACCTGCCAGTCTGAGCCCAGCAGGTGGACCAGGTGCCCCCCGCGGTCCGCCGCCTCGGCCACAAACTGCGTCAAGACCCGCACCATGGCGTGCTGGTATTGGAGAGTGCACCCACGGCCCCCTCTCCTCTCGTCCTCCTCCTCTTCCTCGCTGTCCCGGGCCGGCCTGTCAAAGGGTCAGCTCAGGTTAACAGGTCCTGATCTGGGCCGACGGCAGGGGCCGCAAGGGGGAGTGGGCAGCGAGCCCAGCCCGGTGGGTACACAGGTGACACTCAAATGTATGAGTCCTGACAGTCAGAAGGGGCTGTGGTGTGGTCAGCAGAGCTCCTAAGGTCCCCGGGGAGCCCCACCTCCAGGAACGTGCTTGGTGGAACCCCCTCCCTTTGTGTGTGAGCTGGAACCGGGAACCTTCCTCCAGTGCAAGACCACAGCCAATGGTAGGGGAAGTCGCTTCCAAGATTAGGGTCTGAAAGACCGTGACACGTATCCTTTCCTCGGTTCCTCTCTCGCTTGCTCTCCTGAAGCAAGCTACGGGGTCGTGAGCCACCCTATGGAGCTGGCCACATGCCAAGACAACGAGTGAGGAGCCAGGGCCCTCCGTTCCACGGCCCGGGCCGGCCGGCAGCCACGTACATGGGCTTGGATGCACAGCCTTCCCCACACGAGCTCCAGCTGACCAGACAGCCTGTGGGAGACCCAGCTCAGCCACGCCTGGACAGCCGATCCGGAGAAAGGGTGAGATCATACGTGTTTCCTTTCGGCCGCTAAGTTTGGGGATAGGTCGTCAAGCTTGGGCATAGGCCACTAAGTTTGGGGATACGTCATTAAGTTGTGCAGTGACGGGTAACTCCTATGACAGGGCTGGGGACGGTGGGAATGGCCCTAAAACCAGCACCGCAAGGAGGTCAGTGTTGAGCTCAAGGCAAGGTCACATGGCAGTAAGCGTAGAAAGGGCCGCCATTGTTCGGCTCGGGGACAGATGTTAGCTGCTCCCCTCGTGACTGACGCCTTCCACCCAGCCCATCCTCTCTGGCACGTCGTGGTCTCTGTCTGAGCGACAGCCCCGTTCCGTTGTCAGGGCTGAGCAGGACAGCCGTGACACTCTGCGTCTTGATGTGCCGAGACCAGACTCGGCCCGTCCTCGGGGGAGTCCTGGCACCCACCTGCCCTCGCGGGCTCAGTAACCCCTCCTAAGGCCGCCCTGCCACCTCCACATCAGAGACCCCGGCCACCAAGGAGAGGATCACTGCCGAACCCATCTTCCAACCACGCGTGGGACCCACGGCCTGCAAGCCTCCCGCTCACCCAGCAGCACAAAGACTAACAGGGATGGAGCTCCAAGGGCAGGGGTGTAAACAGAGGTCACCCCTCAGACCAGTGCCAGTCTCCTGCCCCGCTGAGCACACAGACACCAGGAGAGCTTCCTCCTCCTCTAATTCCGCGCACACTCATTTTTGACTTTCTGTAGGTCGCCGGCATGCGAGTCCTCAGGCACGGGTTTCTCCGAGGTGACAAAGTCCCTGAACAAAGAGCCTGACCTCTTGCAACTCTCTTGGTATCTGGTGCCCAGTGCAGACAGAGGGGACCTGTCACTGGGGCGCCTGGGGGGCTCAGCTGGTTACGTATCTGACTCTTGATTTGAGCTCAGGTCATGATCTCACGGTTGTGGGATCGTCTGTGCCGAGTGTGGAGCCTGCTTGGGATTCTCTCTCTCCCTCTCTCTCTGCTCCTCCCCATCCCCCTCCCCCCAAAATAAATAAACTAAAGAAAAAAAAGAAGACCTATCACCCTATCAGGCACCATCAGCACAAAGGGCCAGGCATGCAGGTCACAGGCTCTGACTTCATCTCCCCAGGACCAAGCAATCTGAGAGCTTCTGGGCTGGGGGCACGGAGAGGTTGCCCAGGTCCAGCCAGAATGTATTCCCAGGTCCCCTCCTTCTGGTATCAGCCCATTGGTTCAGGCAGGGTTGACCTCTTCCTCCAGGGGACTGTGGATGAGGCCTCACCAGGCAGTGTATTCCGTGTCCTCGCCACGGTGACTGGATCAGGGACAGGCACACAGCCAAGGGAGGATAGCCTAACCCCAGGACTTCTGCTGGAGCCACTGGGGAGGAGAAGGATGCACCTTCTGTGGGTGGAGTGCAAGTCTGGAGCCTCACGTAAAAAGAATACGGGGCCAACACATAGCAAACCAGGCTGAGAGGTAGGGAGAGATTCCACCCGTAAGGGATCCCCGGGTCCACTCGGGCCTGAAATTAGCTACCCTGCAAAGTTCCATTTTTAGCCAAAGCCTGTTTGGCGTGGGTCTCTAATGTGGAGTCCTGACTAGCACGCCCACCGTTTGTTGGAGACGATGGGCACCCTCCAGCCCTTGATCTGGTTGAGCTCGGTGTCCGAGACCTCGATGTGCAGCGGGAGCCGGGGCACCCACACCGTCATCTCCAGAGGGCTGCTCAGGTGCTGGTAGGTGAAGTTCACCACCACGTTCACCTTGCCCTTCATTTCTTTCCCGTTGACAAAGACGTAGTCACAGCGGTCCGACACCTGCGAAGAGGACAGAGGGGTGGGAGGCATGGCAGTTCTCATGGTATCTCATCGCCAAAGGAACAGCGGAGAAGGCGGAGGAGGCGGGGGAGGTGCCCTCACTCTCTGAGGAATAAGCCATACTGGTTCGTACACAGGTGCCAACACAGGTGCCCTGCTGCCTCTGTCCCGCTGCACCTCTTCTGTCAGGTGGCCACTGGGTGTCGGGAGCCGTGCCCTCAGCTACCCGGGTGCCGCGTGCTGCCCACCCTCCTCTGGGCCTGCTGACCCCCCGCTTTGCCTGGTGAAAGGACCCGCTGTGCACACAGCCACCACCCCGAGCACCTCCTGGGGTCAGGCGGAGGCTAGGTTTCGCTGAAACTACCCTGCTAGAAACTACACGCAGCTGGAAACGCACAGCCTGGACACCCCCTCCCCACCCCGTCCGCCCTGCTGCCTCCTCCTACAAGTGCA